>NC_083864.1:3852671-4452671 GCF_029169275.1 Apis cerana | reverse complement strand
ACTTCTGTAATGTTAACAGTCTCAATCACACAAATTAGTTTTAGTTTCACTTTGTTCACTGACTTTTATTTTTTATTTTATCTTTCTCATCTTTTTTTTCTTCTTCTTTCTTCTCATCCTTTTTTGTTTCCTTTTTATCTGTTTCTTTTTTCTCAGCGTCACGATTAGTTAATTTATTATTGATTAAATTGTGTAAAGCCACTATAGATCTAACAAGAGCAGCAAGATACACAACTAACATTTGATCATTTGTTTTCACATAAAGTGAATCAACAAAGCTAGTTTGCGTCATATCAGGAAGTAAGTTAAAAATGTCTTGTAGCTGATAAACAATTTGATGATTAATAGGTAATTTACCACTACCAACTTGCAGCAAATAATCTCTAATTTCTCTAATTTGTTCATGAAGGCCTTTTAAACCTAATAATTGATTTGTAATTCTTTGACTTAAGGTACCAACTGTGGTATCCTTAATATCTCTTAATAAATGTTCTACACCTACTTCCTCCGCTTCCTCTGCACCAATTTCACTAGGAATATGTTCAAAAGTCTTAGATGTTGGAGATCCATCCTGTATACAATAATTTTATTTATTATGATTAATGATTATGATATAAATACATCAAATACATCAAATATATTATGAAACTTACATCATGAACTTCCTCAACAGCTTGATATGCTTCTGTTGGAAGACCAAGATCTTTAGGTTTAGCGTCAATGATGACCAAAACAGAATTGGGGCAATATCTTCTGATTAATTCATTAATTGCAACATCATTTTGATGTAATTTAGGTCCAGTATGATACCAACCTACCACCTTTTCACGAGCTAAGATATAATAAATGAAAAAAATATAAAATTCAAATTTTTGATCATTTTCAAATTCATATGCATACAAATAAATACATACCATTAACTTTTTTGAACATTCCATACATATTTTCAAGATAATCATGATCAAGGAACCACACACTTTTGTCTTTATCATCTTCATCAAAAGGAACTATAAATAAAAATAATAATTTTAATAATTTAATTTTATAACAAAAATAATTTTATTTTATTTATAGAAATTATTATAAAAACAATAAATTAACAAAGAAATGATAAATTTATGACCAAAATCTATAAAAATCAAAAGGAAATGATGAATATTAGTAGTGTCAATCTAACCTGCAAAACTATTTGACACGTCCAGCACGCCTTTCGCCCTCCAACATCCCAAAAGAACACCAACAACTCTTTTTTGATTACCAATTTTTCCCATACGATTAAAGTGATCCACTACACTTAATAAAACTAAAGGATGCACCACAACTTTCGTTGTTACAACCTCTTGACTCGGCATTTTTGAGCAATTCCTTTAACTTTCGTGAATGTAGCCACAGCAGAAACATCCAAAGTTATTCACTGAATCATTCATGAAAGACCCTTCTACACAAACTAAATAATATAAATGCCGTTTCCAAGAAAATAATTTATATCACGTTCATCAAAAATTAAATTGCAAAGATATCTCTAAAAAGTAAAAATATTATAATATTTAAAGAAATAATTGAATTCAAAATTCAGAAATAACTTTCTCTTAAGATTATTTAAAAAAATTTTATATTTAATTTTTATATAATTTTTTTCAATTTGTGCTAGTAAAATAAAATAAAAAATAAAGATTTTTACAAGATTAAAATAAATCTTTTTTAAATTATAAATATATTTTCATTTGGGATAAGAAATTATACAGTTAGCAACACTGTGGAGGAAACATGCTGTTTCACGTGCTTCGATTCGATTACTAAATATTGAAAAATAGTTTTTATTTGAGAATATAGAAATTGTTTGAACAAAGTGCAACAAATATAATATTCATAAAATTTCATCTTTTGATTATATCCTTTAATAAAAGTTTTGTTTAATTTAGTAGAAAAGATAACCAACACAATTCACATTTTCTCTTCATAGCAGGTACACACATCTATAGATATATCATAGGCAGGTCTACCAACCAATCGAATAAAAAAGGCGCGAAGTTTTATATTTCAAATTTTTTTACAGAATGTCGAAACCAATAGTTTTTGTAACTGGAAATGTAAAGAAATTAGAGGAGTTTGTGGCTATTCTGGGAAAAAATTTTCCATTAGAAATTATAAGTAAAAAAATTGATCTTCCAGAATATCAAGGAGAAATAGATGATATTTGCAAAAACAAATGTCGAGCAGCAGTTGATTTAATAAAAGGTCCTGTTATTATTGAAGATACTTGCTTATGCTTTAATGCAATGAACGGTTTACCTGGTCCTTATATTAAATGGTTTTTAGACAAATTAGGACCAGAAGGATTATATCAAATGCTTAATGGTTGGGAAGATAAAACTGCGGAAGCAGTTTGCACTTTTGCTTATTGTTCAGGAAAATTGGAAGATCCAGTTTTATTGTTTCAAGGAAAAACGCAAGGAACTATCGTGAGTCCTCGAGGTCCACGAGATTTTGGTTGGGATTCATGTTTTCAACCTTTGGACAATGACAAAACTTACGCGGAATTACCGAAAGAAGTTAAAAATAAAATTTCTCATCGTAGTAAAGCACTGGAGAAATTAAAAGAATACTTTTTGAATAATAAATCAATTGAACAATAAATCAATAAATTATATTTTTTGAAAGTACAATATTTGTTTATTTTTGTAATTCCTATAAATATTAATAATTATATTTGCAAATTATCATAATTAAAAAATATATTAATTGTTATCTTGATAGAAAAATTGTTTATTATTTATTTAAGTATATATATATATATATATATATTTTAATGAACGATTATGTATCATCGAAACACAGAATTTTGTTAGTGTTATTACGTACTATCCTGGTTTTATCAAATATGATTTAGCATTTAAAATACATTTTGGCTGAAGTGGCGATAGCCGATAGACTTCGTTATTAAAGAATTTTTTAAGTTAACGGTAAACAGCAAGAAAATAATTTAAAAACTGATTCCGACAATCAACATTCCACAAATTATAAATACTGACGATATATTTATCTAAATGCTTGTAAAATGATGCAATCATTTTTAGTATTGTATTTGTATTGTGTTATATTATTTTATCGGTAAAAATTTAAGTTTTCGATCTTTTAAATTCTATAAATAGATACAAAGAAGGGGAAGTCTTTATTTTATAGTACCATTAATTTCTGCTCATCGACTTAAATGGTATAACGTAATCATTGCAATTATATTGTTGATTGTCATGTACGACGGTAAACACGCAATCGAATTTTATTTGTTGTTTTTTTAAACATTATTGATAAAGTCAATTATACTTATTTATAATCAACAATATTGTAATTTACACGTATAAAAAAATAATCTCAAGGAAAATTCCAATCAATTTTCTATCGTAATAGAATAAATGATTTCAATCAATTTTTTAATCAATGATATTCCGTATCAACATAAAAATCTTTTACGATATATGAAAATTGAAATAAAATCTGTATGCATATGATGAGTCAAAGAGTTACAAGTATTTTTTTTTTCATTCATAATTGTTAGGCAAAAGATGTTCTACAATAGTTTTAATGAAATTGGATTTTAAAATTTTAACCCGATCCCTATGTGCAACTTTATTTATAAATAAAATAGAAATATCTAAATATCCAATGAAGCATATAACTGATTGGCGCGTAGAACAAAAAAGAATGTAGAATTTTTTAATATATAGAAACATAGAGACAATCAAGTATAAAAAGTACGAGTCAAGTTAAACTTGATTCTGATAATATTTTTAAAAAATTATTCACGTAGTAATGTAACTTGTGATGGTGCACGAACGGGTTATCTTTCTCATTGATTACACCGGCATAGCCAGTTCGCAACACCCTTTCGAGAGGGGTTATCATTATATTTGCATTTTCTTATTCTACCGGGATTTACAGATTTTTCGCCATATAAAAGGAGAATGCAGCACAGCAGCGTTTAGTAGTCTTCTTAACAAGGGTTACACTATAATGAATACCCTAATCGGTGAGTAATGAAAAAGGAAGAAAAAAAATTTCCTGTAATTTTATTGTATTTTCAAAAACATTGTTAATAATTTGAAATGATATATACATTTTTTAATTTATAGTATTATTGGGAATCCTAACTACGGTGATTGCCGTTCCGGGTACGTACGTTAAAAATAAATATAAAGAAGATCCTCGGATAACAAAATCGAGAACTTGAAGCGAATCGTGTGATAATTGAATCGTAGAAATAATTTTATCTAATATTATTGCAGCTCCTTTTCCACATGGAAAACTTGTAACTTACAAATACATCGCCGATGTGAATGCTGGTGTCGAGTCATCTTTATTCGTATCCAATTATGGCATCGAATGTTTACTTAACGTACAACATGTCACCGATACAAATTCGAAGAATACTTATTATGTTAATTTGACCAATGTGAAATATGGACTACATAATGGATTTGTGAAACATTACGAATCATTGTCTGTTATGGAATCGATCCCCGACGTGGCAAATGCGATTCTGAATCCTTTCCTCGTCGTTTATGACGAAAATGGACACGTAAGAAGATAGAAATTGAATAGAGGAATTGAGTGAGAATTAACATTAAACATTTTTACTTCCATCTATTTTAGCTTAAAGGTGTAAAATTTATGGAAAACGAGCCAGGATGGTCAAGAAACATGAAAAAGGGTATCGTTTCTATGCTTCAATTGGACATGACTAATATTCGAGTTCAAACTCCGATAAAATCACATAGTTTCATAACTCACGAGGTAGGTAACGACTGATGGGAACACTCTGAGATTTTCTTTAATGTTCTCTTTGGTTGTTACCACTAGGAAACCGTCCACGGTACTTGCCAAGTAGCTTATAATGTTCATCCATTGGACCATGTAGGATCTAACAAAGAATTCGTCGTTACAAAGATTCACGAATCGAAGAATTGTACTCGTTTTTCTTACCACGAGATGAGCCATCTTGATTCTGAGAAATGTCACGTAGATGAATGGGTAAGATCTTTTTTTATCTCTTTTTGAAATAATAGAAATAACAATTTTAATCCCATATTTCTTTAACCTTATACAGGATGACGTGACCACTGCTAGTAGACGCATTTTCGTGGTAGAAAATCAAGACAATGAAGTTCTTATAAGAAAATTAATTAGTCATGGAATGATCAACTATCTACCGTGGGCGGCCGAATCAGAGGCGCATCACCTTCTGACCAAGTAATCTCCGAAACGAATAAATATAAATACATATATAGATTCAAAAATATCATAATTTTATTTTAGAATAATATATCCGTCTTTTCAGCCAAACGTTGCATCTCAAAGACGTTGTCTCTGTATCCGAGTCACACTTATCAGACATCGTACGATTAAATCCTTCAATTATCGAAAATGTTATCTACGATGAACCTACGACTTCGTACGTTCCTCAAGCTGACGTAGACGTAACCCATGGTCGACATATCGTCAAGCTCGATGATCTTATTATAAAATTGAGAAAGATGTTGGACGAGGTTGCTGGTTATCTCAAAGAAAACCAAATCGACAAGAAACAATCGGATTGGAAACACGATCAAACGATCAATAGGATTTTACAAGTTATGAGTTACATGGACGTCGCATCATTGGAGCAAGTGTACAGCGAGATTCAAAATGGTAAAGATGCCAATGAGATAGCGAAGAGGTACGCGATATTTTGTCGATTGTGAAAAAGAATAATGCGATGATATATTTTGAGATAAAATTTTTCTTCTTTATTAGAAATATTTTCCTCGGAATACTGTCAAGTGTAGGAACCCCAGCTGCCTGCTTTTTCACGCGAAACGTAGTTCGGACAAAGAGCGTTCCAAAATGGAATGCAATTATGATGCTTGGAAATCTTGCGATGCATGTGAAGGTTCCTTCGAAAAAACTGCTTGTGCAGATGGAGGAACTTCTTAACTTAGACGATTCTGTTCCCGTGGAAGTTAAGGAAGCGAGTATATTCTGTTTTGCTACATTGATTCGTAAAACATTTGAGCACGAGGAGACTGGAGCTATAGATCCTCTTTTGGATAAATACTTGCATCACTTCATGGAACATATTAGAAGTACAATGCAATTTTTACAATACCTCGTTCTTCTCTTAATTACCATTGATCATTCTTATCGATATTTATTCGATATAATAAATGTTGCAGACGAACCGACGCATCATATGAAGATGGTATACATGATGGCAATGAAAAACGTAAGATTAACTCAGATTCTGAAGTTTTTGGAGCCTATCATCCGCGGTGACGAAGTTGTATCCGATAAACCGCACAACATTCGCGCACAAGCTATTTGGATCATGAAAAACGTAGTCTTCGAACATCCCCGTTACTGTTACAACTTACTCTGGCCGGTTCTAACCGACGTTACCCTTCCAACAGCAGTTAGAATAGCCGCGTTTGACGTCTTGATGAACGAAACGCCTCAATTAGGACGGTTTATAAATGTTTATTGGTTGATGGTTTACGAAAAGAACGAACATCTCTATAATTATTACGTGGATACCATCAAAGGACTTGCTACCTCGGTAGATCCTTGCCTGATGCAGGCTCGAGAAATGGCTAAGAAATTATTAAAGATCGTTCGAGTAAGGAACGTTACCGGTCCATTATCGCGCAAATTTTATGTCGATTACGTGGATAATAAGTATGAATATAACGAAAGAGTGAAAGGTTCCTTAATTGTGGATCACACATCTGGCTTGCCGTACGTTGGTTCGATCGAACATATCGCATCTGTTAAAGCACGCAAACCTGTTACTAAATTAGGAGTGAGTATTGTATTAAATTTTATTATTTTACTTTTTAACTTTATTCAAAGTATATAAGCTTCTTTGTAATATCGTCTGATTATATTTCTATATATCATAGATTCACTGGAATATAGATGGTTTGAGCGAGATTGTTAAGGATATCGATGAAAATGTGTTCGGCAATGTCGTACAAGCGATTAAAAACGACAATGTGAAAAATGTATTAATTTCAGCAGCTAAGGTTATGCCGAAAATTAAAGATGTTAACGTTAATGTCATTTTAACAATGAACGACAATGTTGTTTCGATATTCCATTGCACCAAGAATAATTGGCAGAAAATTCTCAATGAATTGAAACAGTGGAAAAAATTGATCACCGAATACATGGGTGTTATTAACTGGCAGACTGTTTTATATCACGATCATTACGAAATGCACGTACCCACTGATCTTGGTGTACCAGCCATTTTGGCAACGAAAGTACCCTCTTTATTCTCCCTCGTAGGAAGCTTTGAAGTCTCTGAAGATAAGAATCTTTTAATCTTGAAACCAAAAATTAAATACCAGCAATGGATGCACGGCGAACACACGATGTCAATTTACAATCCTGTCGTTGATGTCTGGCACTCTGTTCATAAGACATCGTCTTTCGATATTGTTACACCATGTGAAATGAGCATTGGCTGGAACTGGAAAACGAAGAGTCTTAAAGTTACATGGCCAAGATTGCCAGTTTCGGATTTCTCGGTTGCGGGAATATCGATTCACGGTAAAAATTATATCACCGTTTTAAACGATGAGCATGATCTGCTGAAAAAGTTTTGTTCTACTTGTCATCATTATGAAGTTGTTACCAATAACGTCAATTTGAAAACGTACGAGAATACTTTCGATTCAAAGGATATTGGAACTCGATTTAAGATGCAATATCATTGCGACAATGACTTTATTCCGGTTTCTCTTGTGGATGAATGGCTTATAGGACTTTCAGAGTCAAAGACAATCGAAAACAGTATGTGAGTACTGAATTTAAGAAATAATAAAAAAAAATAAGGAAAAAGAATAACACCAAAATTTATTTTCCATTATACAGGATGCAGGCTGTTATAGCGATCCGTCATAAAATAATGAGCGATATAATTTTGGGACAAGGAAAAAGTTGTTCTCTCGTGTGTAAAGCTGAACCAAGTATCGTTTATCCTACTTCGGTGGTAAATTGAAAAAATTCTTTTACATATAATAACATTAGAATACGCGTGTATTTTTCTTTTAATATTTTTTTTTCTTACTTTTTTTTTTTATTAGATCGACTTAATTGGAAAAGTTAGCATTCAAGATTTTCACGAGACACAAAAAATGGATCTTTTACGTAGTAAGAGAATCGATATTCGTGGAAATTTAAATGCTAAAGCAGCTTCCACTAATGAATCTATAAGACAATGGGATATGAATCTTAACATTGTATTGTCTCAGGGACATGTTAATAATAGTATGAGAATTATGATTACTCGTACCATACCAGAAGAGAAAAATTTAAAGGTTTGTAAGAATTAAAATTCCTAAGTGAAGCATTTTTTCAGTAAAGAATATTCGATATATTCTTTTAGATATGTATTGAGGCACAGAATGAATATCCAGAGATTACTGATGATTTATTAACAGTTAATGGAAAGAAGGAAACTAATACAAAAATGACGATTACTATGGGACAAACGAAAGAAGATAAGTGTGTACGCGATGAAATGGATGTCACAATCATCATGAAAGGCGAAATGTTAGAAGAACAAAAGAATCAAATGAGCTATGACAGCATGTATATTGAATGTTACAATCAAAGTCAGAATCCTTTGTTCCATACCAAGAGTTCGAAAGTTCCTAAGACTAAAGAATGCATTGAAGAAGATATACTTCATTCAACTTTGAGGAAATATACTTTAGATATGACCGTAAGAAAGGTAAATTTTTTTATAGTTTAAGATTGATAGCGATGATAGTTTAATGGGAATAATTTTTATTATTTATTTTATAGGTACCTCAACAAATAATGTCGGCTGTAAATATAGTTCATGATAAATTGCGTGCTGTTTTCTTCGATCATATGAAACATACTTGGAATCATGTACAGCCTGGAAACGCGAAGATTGTCTTAGAATTCCCATACTTGACATCCGTTCTTAATGTAGCTGTTACAACTCCGACACACAGTTACGAATTAGTTCAATTACCATTTGGTAATCCAGTTTGGAATATATGGATGAATAATATTCATTTTTCTACGTCAATATTGAATGATTATTTTAATGAAAAAATTAGTGAGTTTCTTTAATTATTTATTATTATGGTAATTGCAATTATTATTATTATTGCAATTAATGTGCTGACTTGCTAAATATATTTTTACGTTGTCTATAGGATTGTGCACAGTTTATCCTCGACTTCTTAATCCTACTATTAATGATGCCATTACTATTACTTGGAATGGTATCATTCAATTTATCAGATCAGACGAATGGATCTTGATGTCTGGTGATCACGTACGTCATACGTATAGTATCTTTGTGAAATTGGTACAAAATAAGAAATTGGCTTTAAGAGTTTATATTGGTGAACATGAAATGGAAATTATGCCTCTTGAAACAAAAGTATCTGTGAAAATAGATAATAAAATTATTGATGATTATCAAAAAGGTATTACAGTATCCGAGAACGAATCACGTTCTTATTCTATGAGGTAAATTTAATTTTCCAATAAATTTATTCTGTTTTAATTTTATTTTTTAAATATATTTCTGTCTGCATATTATAATATAATTGTAATATATACATATTTTTCTTTGTACAGATTAACCACTGCTTATAATTATGTAGTAATTGATTCACAAACAATACCAGTTCATATTTTCTATAAAGTAGACAGTGTGACGGTTTCTCTGCATACTAATCTTCAGAGTCAAGTAACTGGAATCTGTGGTAACATGGATGTTATGCATAAAGATGAAATTCCAGACATACATAGTGTTTCATATCTCTAATAAAATGAAATGAAATCATCTAATCATATTTTTCATCTTATGAAACATGTTTAGTGTCATTATTTAGAATCGTTCAACAACAGTTATTGATTTTAATATTATAATTATATTAACAATCAATAATTTCTTTTTAGGATAATATGGAATGATGATGTAGTTACAAAGAATAAAAAAATAAAATTTTACTTTGGAAAATTTTTAATTTTTTACAAAGATTATCATTAACTTTTGTTTTTATTATAATATACGATATATTTGTATCATATTAATTATCAAAGAAAAAGAAATGATATGTTAAAATTTATCTTATAAATATAAAAAAAAAAGAAATTTAAATATGCTGTTAAAAATAAATTTTAAATTTTATAATTTGAACACGTTTGTCACGTGGCCTCCGTGGCGCAATCGGCTAGCGCGTTCGGCTGTTAACCGAAAGGTTGGTGGTTCGAGCCCACCCGGGGGCGGATTATTTTTTTTAATAATTATTATTAATTTTACAAAAATCGAAATAATATAATTTTTGTATATTTATTGATAAGAATAATATACACACTTAAATTAAAAATCTGTATTACATAAATAAATGTAATATAGCAATAATATTCTAATATTTTAATAAATATCGCATCAAGACCATTAAAAAGAATTTAAAAAGAATCAAAAATTTAATTTATTTAATATTAAATTAATTTTACGTAATGAAAATAATGACGCACTAACCTCTTCTGATAGATCTGTAAATTTCACGAGCGAATTACATGCTGAAATATTTTATGGAAACAGAATATAATAAAATAAAACGCTAGAATAAAACTTTGGAATATAAATTATGTAATATATAACTTGATATATAACATATATTATGTAATCTGATTTAAATTTTAATTATTTTCCATATATATTGAATATTGCGACTGTTCTATATTTCTTTATTCGTAATATTTGCATTTTAAATTTACCTCCGAAAAACTAAGTGGCGCTATTGTCGATTTGCTTGAAATTTGGCTAGACTCCATCTTACTTTTGCCGACACCCATACGCAATACAAGAAGAAAAGTGAGTTCTTATTCGAAAGACAGCATTTATTACGTAAGAATAAATTATTTCAATAAGAAAAGCGTTAATTATTACTTAGTATAATAGTATTTTCTATTTTTAATTACACGTATTTTTAATTATATACGGATTCGATTGAGGCCGCATGTGGTTGGTTTTTTATAGCATTTTTAAGTATTTTACTTGTTTTTGTGACATAGTTTTATCAAATACTATCTTCTTTGATATAATTATATTTTTATAATTCGATAAAAGTAATGATTCACGTTTATTTCGTATTATTTAAATTCATATTACAATTTTATTAGTTTATAGGTTAAAGTTGTTTGACCACGCTTTTAGTTAAGTTGGTTAGTGTTGCATCATAATATATTTTATCTATTTTTTTATTCAAATGATTTTTTATTTTTATTTCAGGTATTTTATTAAAAATGGCTATGTTTTGGAATAGATTAGGACAACTCGGTGTGGGTTTAACTTTGACTGGTATCGTTGTTAATAATGCTTTATACAATGGTTAGTTTATACATTTGACTAAGTTTATACTATTATGACTAAGTTATTGTGAGATGTATATTGAGTTTTATTTATAATTTTTATGAATTGTAATATCTGTTTTAGTTGATGGAGGTCATAGAGCTGTTATTTTTGATAGATTTACTGGAATAAAGAACCAAGTTGTAGGAGAAGGAACACATTTTATTATTCCCTGGGTACAGAGACCTATCATATTTGATGTTCGATCTAGACCAAGGAATATTCCTGTAATCACTGGAAGTAAAGATCTGCAAAACGTAAACATCACACTTCGTATTCTCTTCAGACCCATACCAGATTCTTTGCCGAAGATCTATACTGTTCTTGGTATAGATTATGCTGAGAGAGTATTGCCATCTATTACAAATGAAGTATTAAAAGCTGTAGTTGCTCAGTTTGATGCAGGAGAACTAATCACACAGAGAGAGATCGTCTCTCAAAAGGTTAGGGAAGATTTAACAGAAAGAGCTACACAATTTGGATTAATTTTAGATGATATTTCTATTGTAAGTATATCATAATTGTTGTTGTTCTTTAGCCGATATATAATACTTTATTTGATTTTATAATCTCTTTTATTTCAGACACATTTAACCTTTGGAAAAGAATTTACTCAAGCTGTGGAAATGAAGCAAGTAGCACAGCAAGAAGCAGAAAAGGCCCGTTTCTTAGTAGAAAAAGCAGAACAGCATAAGAAAGCTGCTATTATTAGTGCAGAAGGAGATGCCCAAGCTGCGAGTTTAATTGCAAAGTCCCTTGGTGAAGCAGGCGATGGTTTAGTTGAACTTAGAAGAATTGAAGCTGCAGAAGACATAGCTCATAATCTTTCTAGATCTCGTCAAGTAGCTTATTTGCCCCCAGGTCAAAATGTTCTACTTAACTTACCGCAGTAAAAATATAAACTCGAATAAAAATTATATATATAAGTTGTGCATTTATATTGTAATGTATGAGTTTTGATGCAGTAATGGTGTATTATCAATAGAAAAATTTTAATATGCAAAAATGTTCTTAGATAGATAAATGAAAATAATTTTTCTAGAATTTTAGTTTATATTCTTAATTATTTCGAATATGTTTTTTTCACAGTTATGTAATGATTATTTGAAAAACTGATATCATTTATTTTTGCTAGTTTTAGGTCAATTTATTTTCCAGAAGAAGATTCCTCGAATGATTTAGAAATTTTAATGTTAAATTAAAAAATTTTAAACAATGTTTTAAAATCGAAATATTTAACCATTTACGAGATTTTTTTTTATTTCAGGATTATTTTATCAAATTACCTTTTTATTTTGATTCGACCATTCATACAAGTAAATTAATAATTCAGATGTATTTGTTTAAACATCAAAATAATGAATATTGCATTTTTACAGGAAATATATAATTTTTAATAAAATTTATAATATAATTTGGATAAATCGAATACACCTACGACATACTTAATATATATGGTGTATTTGTGAATGTAATTGTAAATTAGTAAATATTTCAAAGATTAATATGTAAAAGATTTACCAATTTAAATTTTATTTTTTTCAGAGTAGATGTTTTTAGGAGGTTTTATTTCATTCGCGTCTTATTCAATTTCCAAATATTGAATCTTTCCTTTAGAAATATCTATACCTTGAAATGAATATAATATTTTATTATATTCATATTTAATTGTAATTATTTTATCACGAAATTTGAGAAAACATTAGAAATCTTATCGCAGTCATTCGTTCGTTCGAATCGCCAATCAATTATGACGATCAATCAACGACCAAAGATTAATGGAAGATTATCGCAGTTGGGGTCCACTGGTTCAACGTTTGTCGGCATTAGCAGTTAATAAAGAAAACAATTTGTCAGAATTTGACGAACACTGTGGGGTTTCTTTTATAGTTTGCGTCGAAATTGGAAATACGTGTTAACAAAATTTATGAGATTAACACAATTTCCGTAAATCGTTATATCAAAATAATTTCTTTTATTTAATCAATTTTTTATTCTTTGCATTAGTATAGATACAATTTGAAGAAAACATGCAAGATTTGATTAGCATTTATAATAAAATAAATAATGAATTATCCGGGAGAGCTCGGTTTTGAAGAGAAAGGGAGCAAGATCGAGGTGGTAGGGGTACGAGGCAAAAGCAGATTAGCGTGAATAATGAAGACACGACCGCGTGAAAGCCTAAGCGGGTCTCCTTAAGTCTGCTCTTTCGAGTAGAAGCCGAAGCCGGAAAGGAAGGATACTGGCTGAGAGGTGGGACGGATAGAAAGGAGGTAGAAGCAGTTAATTACTCCTCCCATCCAGAGGATAACGACTTCCCCTTATTTGTCGAGAGGCGCAAACAGCCAACCCTCGGTGAAATCCCTTGGCAAGATGCTTTCTCGGATATGTAGTACCTCGAGATCTTAGGACCATCCCATAACTTAAACATTACCTCGTTTCTATGAACATTGATGGATCGAGAAGCTATACAGAAGGTATTTTTTAATTGTACGCAACTCAACTTAAGCTTATAAAACGTACTTTAATAAATTTTAATTTATGACTTATAATAGAAAAGTCATAAATTTAGGGATTACTACTAAGTTACTAGTTCATAGCTTTTGTTAATTGTTTTCCATAATATACCGTATTTTCGATAAATTTTCACTCGAAACGACAATAATTGTAAGCGTAAGCAATTTACCTATTGATACTAATGCAAACATGTAAATTGCTACATCGTCATAAACGGCAAACGAACGCGAAGAGCAATGATGAAATTTTCGCGGTATTCTCAAAATTATGACACGTGAAATGATATGCGCTTTTAAATAATAGTATATGCAATATTGTGTAAGAATGTGTTAAAATATAATAAAATTTCTGAAGAAAGATCAGGATTATGTTGATAGGTATTCCAAACGTGACATAAGTACTGCAAATGACAAAGAATTGGACACATTTGCCGGGCCATGCATATCTACAACGAAATAAATAAATAGCCGTATTCGGACACTCGTACGAGGAACGTAGAGAACGAGAGAAGGGAAACTAATTACGAAAGAAATCATAATAGGCGCACATGCACCGCGGGCTGTCGAGCTGACGATTGCTTCCTCTGCATCTGCACCTGTTACTGCGATCCTACGGTTGCATTGATGCACGCGAGCCGCATATGCCGATGGCCTTCCTCGGAGACACGATCGCCTAAAGCGATAATTTCCTTTCGAGAGTTCTTAACTTGAAGAATTTCGTAAATATCGAGAAACTAAGGTGATAGTTTTTATAATATCTTATATATATATTTGGCACTTTGTTCGTTATTCTTCGTTCTATATATTCATACTTTATTCTATTTCATTTAATATTTCATTGTAGAATTAATCACGAATCACGTGTACGATAACGAATATTCACGTAGCATTTTGTTCGTTCATGCTAAAGAAATCACCGCTTTGAAGCGACTAGCGTGGACCACTGTACGGATATCGTTAATTAAACCGGGAAACGAAAACATCCCTCGATGGTTCATAATTACATCCCTCTTTCTACACACAAAGAATATAGGACTTCAGGGCATATGATGAAACACATTGACCATCGTCCGAATTAAAGTCCAGAAAATTGAATGGGTCACGACGTTAAATAACCATATTTTGTGCTTTCGTGTGTTTTCATTAATCGCTTTTACGGATGCGCAAGATTGGTGCGAGTCACTGCTATCATTTTCGGTAAGAAAGATCAATAAATGTCGAAATTTCGTCGCCGTTCTCTATTTATATATATCATCGAACTTACATAATATTTTATCAAATATCCATTAGATTATCGCTCGAAGATAAAATTAGAAATTGAGGGTATACAATGATATATTGCATCTTGAAAGTGTTTCAAGTTATTAAAGCAAGCGCCATTCGGTTAGCATAATCGTATCTCGGGATCGGCTGTTGGACTGCATCTCTTCACCCTCGTCGTTCTCATTTTCGTGCAGCTCGCACGCGAGGAGTAATTTTCAATAAATGCAGCTGGCACGATTTTGTCGTTGATCCTCTTCTAGTTGATGCACGACCAACGGTAGTCTCTCGCCATTCATCTAATACTCTCTTTCTTTTTGTTTCTTCTCTAGGTTCGAAAACGTTGTTGCGCCGATGCACGAGAGCAGCAATAAGAAAATTTAGTTTCGAACATCCGACACCTCGTACGATTGCCATTCACTTTTCGCCATAGAACGAACAGTTTAGACCAGACCCTCGGGGAAGTTCCGTGGCAGATTGATTTACATCGCAGTCAGCCTCGAGCCGGCCTGTAATCTCGCGACTATGCCGGGCAGAATACACGTCACTGCCCGTCTCATCCCTTTCACGACCTCCGGGGTGCGTTAGAGCTCGAGTGTCTCGACGAGAGGTAACCAACTTACGCTTAATATTGCGTGAATTAGTTGGCCAACTGCGCTCGATAACCGCTCGTTTAAACAATCATTTCTCCGTGTCCTCGCCGTTTATTTTTACACTATTTTCTTTCTCGCGTGTCTCTATTCCGATTTCGGCTAGTTTGAACGGACCGGTGAAACCTCGCGGAACAAAGGGTGAAGTTTTCGAACAGAAAGTGGGGCTACCGCTCCCGTTAGGACGTTTCCTCTTCAAGCGTGCTCAGGAAGTACGCAGGTCATCGCGTGCAGAACTCCGCGAGACGATCGTCGTTCTCCATTGTCAACGGCACACGAGAAAAGAAAGTTCACGGCTATGGGGTTACCTGTTGTGCGTTCAGGGTCAACACCGTTATCCAACGATCATCTTGCACATACGATTGAAACTAGAACGGAATTTTTTACAATTTACAATGTAACGAAATAATATGAATATAACAAGAGTCTCGAACGAACGTATAATCGGCGCGTTCATTTCGTAATTGATTTTGTAATTTTACCAATCTGACCGAATTATTTCGTAGGTTCAGTATCAGTTTCCAAGCTGCATTCTATACAAGATTATCTAAATGAATTCCAAGTGCGCAACTCTTCCCAGCTGATACTCTCTAGTTTACCTTGCTCGTTACTCAGCTTGTCCTCATTAACCGTAGTGCGTTCTCCAAGTTAATCTTCCTACTCGTGTTGCTCCAGTTTATCTCTCCTTCCCCCTCGTAATCGTTCACCAAGGCGTTCCCCGACCAGGATGGACGTCGACAAAGCCGCGTCTCGCTGTTCCCACAGGAGCGTCTTTCGTGCTGACCGTACGAACATTAATTCGGTCAGGAAGGAATGAGCAGCAAGGAGAGGGGAGAGGGGCAAGGAGGAAAGGGAAGAAGGACAGAAGGGAACTTGTAACATGTGTGTAACGCAAGGGGCGTTCCGTGGTTGCGGTCCCGTCCATCTGTGGCAAGGAGTTGAGACGTAATTGCTACATCCTCAGATGCTGTTATGTCCTTCGTGCGTATGATGCAAAAATTCGCAAAAATCGTCACAAGAGACGGGGTTGATATCGAATCGATGGTAAATACAATTATTTGATTTAATTTGTTTTATTTATTTTACAGAGATGTAACGACGTTCGATCCATCGATGGGTCGAATTTGTACCGATTAAAAATCGTTTGTTAGAAGAACATAGATTGTTTCTTAAGTCTTAAGCTCAAGACTCGAATAGATAGATTATTTCTCGAGTTAATCGACAAATTTTTGGTTATTTCATCGTGAATAGACGCGAATGCAAGATGCAAATACGCGCGTGCGTGTGCCTGTGATCATGGGTTCTTCCGTCACGCGACGTGCCGCGGTCATCGGTACCTGTTTTCTTCTTCTTCCTCTTCCCTCTCTCCTCAAACCGACCCTCCTTTTTGTTGGAGCTTTTTTCGTGAACGGTCACTCGTTGCACGTGAAGACGAATTCCCGCGGGTGCAAATCGTCGTGAAATTGACGGTTCCTGTGAAGATGGATGTCAATTTGACGTACGCCCGAGGTACGTCGGAATTAACGATTCCCTGAGTTTCTTTACCTCGTACGGCATAGGTTTTTAAGAAATCTTTACGATAGTTATAAATATAATAGCGTTTTTTCAAGATTAAACTTGATATTGGTTTTATTTTTTTTTTTTTTTAATCAAAATTAAGGTTTCATTTTGTAGAAATTTTTATGCTTGCCGTTTAATAATACTATCAAGATTAATCTAAAAGCGCGATTATATATCATAAATCTTCATTAAGAGGGAAAAAATGATCGACGTAACATGTATAGCAAGGTTAATGCACCTGCTTTATATTTTCCTTTAATTTTGGAAAAACTTTTCCAAAGGATTCGTTACACGATTCTTTCTTCCTAATTTATTTATCGAATCGTGCTCTTAATTCAGCACGAGATTTTAAATCCTCGAGTCGAATAGAGGAACGCGGGGATTCATTATTTTATCGTTTGCCAAGCAAACAGACTGGCCGAGGGTGCTTCTGAATCTTCGTTCTCGCTATTCTCGAAATGAAGGGTTGCTCGTAAATGGTGGGTTAACCTGTTCCTGGTCCCTGCCTCGAAAATCCTCCGGATCTTCTAATTCAATTAGAATCGAGCCGTGAAGAGACCTATAGTCAGTCGGCTATTAGGGCTACCTTATCATTACATTTTGCCCCATTCGACGTATCAGCAGTTCGATCCTTAAAGTAAGAAGAAGCAAAATTTTCGCGATATTTCATAACAAGAATTAACGCATAACGATACACTCGAATCTAATTTATTGATTGCGCTTCTGTCAATCATCTTTGATTACAGCTCGCTTTGTAAGAATGGGGTTGCGCCTTGGATCGTTTCCGCTAGCACCGGAAGTTGGACCTATAATTTTCTGCGTAATTTCAACCGAATCTTCGTCAAATCCGTGACGTTAGTCGAAGAAGCATCGTCCTCTTTCTCACGTGGCAACTTTTTATCCGGCGGAAGAGAAGGGAAAAAGAAAAAAAGAAGAAGAGAAAAAATAACAATTCCAATATTAAATAGAAAATCGTCAGAGAGAGAGAGAGGAAAAGAAATTTAGACAAATTATCCTGTTGGAATTTAATTGGAACGAGTGCAACCAGTTTAATTTCACGTTGAATGGAGAGAAAGAGAGAGAGAAAAGAGGTGCACCACCCCAAGCATCTTTTCAAAGATCTCCATGTGTCTCGGTGTGCGGTTGCCGCCCTTGCGCCTCGGTGGCAGAAGCAGACGTTGTAACGCCGAGATTTACAGTGGCGCTTGTAGGCAATAAGTCATGTCCAGTGAACATGTCGCCTACCGCAGACCTTCCACGCGTGGCCCGTCTGCATATATAAAGATGGCCGTGCCATGAAACGCGATACGTGCATACGAGCAGCCACTCCTTCTCGATAATATCACCACGATTCGTTCTGCCACGATTTCGATGCATTCGACGCATTCGTTCCTTTCAACCGTTCAAATTTATTTCGATTAAGTCACCGCTTCCTTTTCTTTTTCTTTTTTTTTTTCAAATAAAAAGCTCGCTACTTGCTTCCATTCTTCTAGTCGAATCGTTCGAATTATCGATTATCTCTCGCCAGAGAAAGATTAAGAGAGATTCGGAAAGGAGTAGTTAATTTTCACGTGTAAGTCTTTTTCATCGAGCGTGAAAATTTATAATCTTGAATTTTTTTTAGAGAAATCGATAAGATTTCGACGAATCCGATATTTCTTTTACAATATCGTAATCGAAAATGCGAGGAGCACGAAGTAAGAAGAATTATAAAGCTCATATACGCATATACGGGAGACTGTTTCTCGATCCACGATCAAAGCTGATAGATTTAAAATGAGAGAGGGAAACGAATATAGACACAGAGATGATGGAAAATAGAGATTCGAGGAGAGTGAAGATCTCAGCCGAAGTGTGACCTCCGACCCCCGCGGATCTCGGCGCATAATGCCTTATTGTAATTACAATAAAGGTTATCTCGTCGGGATTTCGAGGCTCCAGGCCCATTCAGTCATTCGCGTTATTGAGATGGTAAGCGAGAAACCGAGAAGGAGAAGGCGAGAGACCGTGTTACTTGTTGGCCCATCGAAGAGGAGCGAGCGGGAGGAAAGGGAATGCTGGGCATCAGGATATAAGAGAGGGCGCGTGCGTGTGTTTCTTCTGGACGTAGACGAACCAGAAATCATGCGGGCGATAAGGTATCGGGATATTGTGTATCTGACCGGGTTGTGGAACCTGAAGAAGATAGATAGCCCGATACTGTAGGTTTCGCGAGGGAGAGAGAGAGGAATGGAGAAAGATGTAGGTGTGCAAAGAAGGCGAACGAAGAGGGATCAACACCGGAGAAACGATCGTTCCCCGATTCGAATTTCATCGTGCAAGGATCAACCCGGGGATCTCCTTCTCTCCTTCTCCCCTCTTAAATATATGTTTCTGTAATAAACTTTCGATCGATTATTAAATTATCAATGATGAATCAATCATTGTTTACATATAGTTTCGGGAAAGACGGGCAAAACTGCCGTTCTTCGTTATATCTGCCTGTAAATAAAAAAGCGGGAAGGGAGGATAAACGGAGAGGGAACGAGAAAGGAGAATAGAGGTAAAAATTGGAGAAAAGATGGAGTGGAGCGAAGGGTGAAAGCAGAAGAAGGTAAAAGGGCCGAATAGGGGGAGAGAGAGAGAGAGAGGGAGGGAGGAAGGGAAGAAAGAGGACGACGAGGTGCCTTTTCAATTAATTCGTTTGCGCGTAAACGCCTCTTCCTGCCGATGATTTACGGATTTGCAATCGACGGATCTCTCCGCACCGACCGATCCTCGAGCGTGCTCGAGCGTGTAGTGAATCAGTCACGAAGGCGCACGTGCTTTATGCACACGTATGCATCGATGCGGGGGAAAATACGAGTATATACCTGAGCGAGTGCAGTATTCCAATAAGGTTGAAACGAGAACTTTTAGATTGAACGACTTCGGAAATTTCATTCGAAAATCGTTTCCTTTTACTTTAAATTAGATGCGCACACGTCGATTCGATATAGAATGGATCGGGCGACAATTTCGATGACGAATCGGTAACGGTAAAATATATTAATTACGAGGCGTGGACGGTATAATTATCCGAATATTAATAATTTAATCAGTTACATGTGATTAACAGGTGGTGCGAATCTCTCGTTTCGCTTCTCTTACACGGGGTTTGGAAAGCAATCGGGGGCGGTGCCGACGACCACACAAGCCGCTGACGTGAATCGCGTACCCAAAAATACGAGTATGCGTTGTATACTTATTGTATACTTGTCTCGATCGCCGCCCTTCCCGTGGAACCTTTAAATCAATTGATTTCGTAATCGCGAGAAAATAATACAATAGCAAATTTTGCGCGACGAATACTCGTTCCCCTTAACGATTTACCAATTTTTCGTTATCGTGGAAGCCGATGAATCTGGAAGAAGAGAAAAAAAAAGGGGAAATTGGTATTCAAATACTATGCTACGAAGTATTACGGGAGCGAGTTTAAATTACTATTGGCGCACGATCACTTATTTCTTCTTGCCATGCGTTACACTACCTCCGTTACCTCTTACCGCAGAGGGTGTGATTTACGTGTCCCCTGATTTACACTGATTACGGGCCCCGCTACGTCGCAAAGCAAATACTGCCTTCCTCTCTTTCTCCTCCTCCTTTCGCTTCGTACAATTGGTCAGCCGACCCGTGAGTCGTTCAGGCATCCACTCTTCGAACCAACATCAATTCTCGTTGATTGATTTTACTCGGGTATTAAATTAATCTTCCCAGAGATGGCCAGTCCGCGATAACTTTTAACTTAATTGCTTTTACCCGTGAAGATTTTGAACTTCCTGTTAAAATCGCACTTTTAAATTTTAAGAAGAAGAAAATTCGCGAAACAACTGGCGAATTGTCTTCGATGGTATTTCACCATTTGTTGCCTCGAACGTTAATTTTTTTCAGAGAAACGAAAGAATACATTGTTGCGAATCGCGTGTCACCGTTTCTCCTCAACTCCCTTCCTTTCCCCCCTTCCAGAAGATGCTTCGAAATCTTGAGATAACCGGTTCTCCGATCTTCTCGTTCTTTTCCAATTTCACTCGACCGGATGATACTCGTTAAAGAATCGTTCGTGCTGGTAAATCGTGATACGAGCTAGAGTTTACACTCGAATCCTCCTAGTGTTTATCACCTCGTGAACATGCCGTGGCAAATTAGCTCGGGACGCGTTTAAAACAGCGATCGTGCACGAGACCCTCTCTACCCATTTTACTCTCTTTTTCCTCCCATTTCATCATCCTCCCCGCTGAATCTCTTCCAATTTTCTTCCATTTTTCTCTTTCATCATTTTTCTTCCCTTTCCCCCCTCCAGTTATCAAATCAAGAGGGGGGGAAACGTTCGATGTACGCGTTTCGATTACGCGTAAATTCGCCTTAATATTTAAGGCGTTGGGAGAAAAGCGCACCATTGGCAAATTGGATCGTGTTTCAGGAGCTGTCTCTCTTATTCTAGGATTTTATCATCACCTCGACCTTTTTTCCTCCTTGTCCCGTTCCGGGATACCTCTCTCTCTCTCTCTCTCCTCGCTCTCTCCTCTTCCCTCCTCGGCAAAGTTTCTTTTTTTTTTTTTTGCTCTTCCGGAGCGTCTTCGAGGAGGAGCCCTCCGGCAAACGTGACCGGACGGGCCCGAATCATAAATTCCGCCGAGTAATGTAACGTCCGCCGCGATTATTTACTGATACTTACTCGATGTCCAGAACCTACCCAGAGCAACCTACCCAGTGTACCCTCAGACTTTTCTCCGCTCCCCGGAGACAAACGTTTCGACTTGTTCCTCTCCTCTCGCCTTCCTTTCTTCGTATCTACGGCTCGCAAATTCCTCGCAATTCGATCTTAATCTCGCTAAACGATTGAGAATTGAAGTAAAAGCTCTCATTTTTTTCTTTTCCTTTTTTTAAACGGGATATTCCTTAAAGATCACTCCCTCTGCGTTTTTTCCGCGAAAATGCGTAACGAATTACTCGTCATGGCGGATATTAACGGGACACTCTTCTTGTGCTGTGGAGAATAAAGGAGGAAGTTGGGGCGTATATTATCCGCTCGACCATCCCCTCCGTCGAATTATTAAAAGCTAAACTGGCTTTGATTTATAAGAGGGCAGAGCCACCAAAATTCAACGGTGGATTAAAAGGAGTCGCGGGGAGGGGGGTGGAAACGCGATGAGGCGGTACCACCACCAAGATTAATTTTATTACTTCCGCTTGAGTAATTATCACATTAGTTGTTGGAGAAGAAAGTTGCTGCGAAAGCTGTTGCCGTCCTGCTCCTTGATAATACCTTTACACACCTTTCTTTCCCTTATCCTCTTCTCTCCCGAGAAGAGAAACCATCCATGAGATCCTCTCTCTCGATCGAGAAAATCGTAGTAAGAGTAAGAGCGAACGAATAATTAAATTTCTCCGAAGAGGGAACCGGAAGAAGAAAAAGTAGGAGAAGATTAGAAGAATAATCGTGAAAATGACCCCGACTCTCTCGTAGTCTCGCGTCTTAATTTCTCCGTAAATCGCGTCATCATTCGAGCAAGAAATGGGAAACCATGCGGCACTGGAGGAAAGAAAAGGGGAGGGGGGCAAGGGAGAAGGAGGAATGGATGGCGAGATGAAAAGAGAGATAGAGAAAGCCGCCACCCTCGCTGCTGCTCACCCACACGAAATCGCGAATCGTACCTGTAAGAAGATCCTCGTCCGAGTCTCTCTTCAGCTCTGACGCCGCGGTGGTTGGTTGTGGTCGGGCTGGGAAAAAAGGGGGATGGATGAAGTCGAAAAAATGGTAGAAGGGGGCGGCGAGCCTCATCTTCGGCCTCAACTTCTCGCGCGCGATACACGTACATCTTTCCTCGAGCACGGTTACGGTGATCTTCGTGCGAGCAAATATTTTAGCGGCTGGGATGAGTCGAGAGGAGTGAGGAGGAGGGATGAAGTCGTCGTTCCTTCCCTTTTTTTCCCTTCCTCTCTCTTCTGGCGAGTCGCAAACTCCCTGGTCCCACTCGTGGCGCGCAAATGAGGTGGAAAAGATAAAGGCCGCGGCGGGCGATCATTAACATGCGCGCCCCGCTTTCGAGGAGCCGCTGGAGGGTGACTCGGTGGTAGATTTAGCTCGGCGAGTTTTAGATGTGCACGGTTCCTGTATATATATATATATCTTCGTACTCTATATAAACAGAAGGAAAAAATGTATATAGCTGGATGGCATTATGTACCGATCCACGGATGGTACACAGAGGTATTCGTGCAAACACGCAGAAACGGATCCAACGGTAGCCGAAGTTTCGATCCGTGCACGTATACGTGGGATCTCGTGTACGTGTATTCTATCGTATAACCGTGCTTCGTGTACTACCCCCCTTGGGGGTGACAGCGCGAGAAGAAGAAGGTGGGAAGATAGAGAAGAAAAGGGGGAAAAAAGGAAGGAAAGGGGGCAAAGAGAGACAGGAGAGACGCGGAGAGGAAGAGGAAGAAGGTTAGGGGAAGGTGGTGGGGAAGCTCGCGAGGAGATGCCAACCTAATGGCGGCAGCAATTAACAACAAACACCGCTCATTAATCGCGAGAGAGTCCTCGTTTCTCTCTATCTTCCTTCATCTTCCCTTCCGTTCCTCCATTCCGTTACTGCGAGATCTATCTCGCTTCTTCGAATCGCGGTTGTCTTGCATTTTTTATCTCTCTCTCCCTCCCTCCCGTCATCGCTTTCCCCCTTTTCCCCGGGAGCATCGCTTACCCCTTTCACCCTTCAGCGAGTCTTCTTCCAACCGTCCGCGAAGTTTCCTATTAAAAAGGAAGGTATGATAATAACGCCGCGGCTCTCGACGCGGTCTTTTCACTCGAACGACCACCAGGTTGTTGTAACTATCCTCGTGTGTGCGTATATATATATATATTTATATTATATATACGTATGGTGTAGGGCGTTACTTTTACGGAAGGGGGGAGGAGATATGTGTCTCGTTTATGGAATGACGGGGGTATGGTGAGTCTTGCCGTAACAATTGGTTAAAACGAAGTTAAGAGATTTCTTCGTTTCGGTTTGTCCCGAGGAAATTGTCGTGGAAAACGCTACCTTCTTTCAATTTCAATTCGACCGAGAGGCATCCGAAATTATTTTCCTTGGCGAATCATCACGTTTTTATTATATGTCTTCGCTGTTTTTTTTTCCTTTTTCAGGACTGAAAATAAATCGGTAACGCGATGAAATCCGTTCGAATCGATTTGATTTTTCGCTCGATAATTTCGCGCGTACTTTTTTACGAAATAATTCGTGGGGGAGCCGGCGGACGTTAACACGAGAGGAGGGAAGGCAAAGCGACGACGAGGAGGGAAGGCAGAAGACGGGGCGAAGCTACCGGTCCGAAGCGCGAAAGAGGAACAGAAGGCAAGACGGCAAACTGCGACAGGACATGCGAGCACAAAGATGAATCCTGATCACGCACCTTCCCCCTCTTCCTCCCCTCGTACGTTCGTACGGGCGCTGCCGGCAGTGCTCTCGTTCCTTCGTATCTTCGATAATTGGAAATCAGCTTGAATATAAATAAACCTCGAGGAAACCCTCCCTCCCTCCCTCTCTCTCTCCGTTTCTCCTCTTCTTCCATCTTTCGCATGGATTCTTTTCTCGAAAAGGTGCTTCTTCATTTGCATAATGGTTGCTCGTTCGGCGGGAGAGCGACGGAGATGGGAAGAATTGGGTTTCTTTCGAAGAATGGGACGAAAAAAAAGGTCAGTCGGTGTCTAGAAAGTTGTTACTTGGGAATTTCTTCGCCGCCCCTTCCTCGTGCCCCCTCTCTTTGATCTTTGGTCGACCGATTAAACGGGCGTTAATAAGACCCAGCGGGTGCTACCGACAACCGTTTCAATTATCCTATTAAATGTTTTGCTACGAGAAATTGATTAATTTCCAATTAGAATGCGCGAACGAGAATAGTTGCCCGTTCCCCGCGAGTGTTGGTTCCGCCGCTTCTTATCGATCCATCGCTTATTACCGTTACTTTCGTCTTCTTCCCGTTCCTCCACATCTCGCGTTACGTTACGCGTTTCGCTCCAAGGAGAAGGAAAAGGGAAAAAAGAGAAAGAAGGAAAGAAAAACGTCGAAATTGCACGTGAATTACATACGTGGCGTAAATCATCGCGGCGATTTAATTACTTGGGTGACACTCGGAGCCGCGTCACCGGTCACGGGTTAATTACAACGCGTTAACGCGTTCGCTTCGAGAAGAGTTCTAGTTCAAGTTTTTCCTTTGGACGCGATTCCCCTCCCTCCTCCCCCCTCTTTTGCTCGAATCGTTAAGAAATAATCGTGGAGGGCATTTCCGTTATTAAGGGGCATCATCCGTTGCAAAAGGAGAAAAGAAGAATCGCATTGAGAAAAACGACCGTTCCGTTGGCGGTGTGACGAGTGTCGGGGCGAGGTTTAACGAGGTGGGCGAGTGTCTTGAAGACGATGATATTCGAGCGAGAGTGGTCCGTTTGGAAAAGACGAGTCCGAGAAAGGTTTGGAAAAATAGGCGGGGAGGGGAGGGAGGCTGCGGCGAGGAAGGTTTGAAAAGCGCGGGTCTTTTGATTTTTGTAACACATTTTTCCATCGGGGGAAAAAATGGTCGGAGGTTGGCGCGGTTTGGGAACGCAAGCGTTTGCGCATCCGGTGACAAATTATGTGGAAAAGTGCATAAAAAGTGTGACGCGCGGCGACACGCGTTTCAATGGTAGTCGCTTGAATATGCAAACATGGCGGACGGGGAGATCGTTTAATGAGTTTCACGGTGTGAAACATGCACGCGAAACGAACGCGATTTAACCGAGCCGAGCCACTGTGCGCCACGTTTAATCGTTTTCATTTCACCGGCGCGATGAAGCGTGGTGAAGCGTTTCGAAAAAAAGAAAAAAGAAAAGAAAAAATCTAAATCTGTCTCTCGTGGGTTAGCGACGAGACCTCTGATTGCGTCACTAATCTAAAACTGAACCATTTCCAAATATCGCAAATATCGCGTTCGATCATCTATCTCAAATCTTCTATTCTCCCCCGTCGAGAATTTTAAATAAATTTGAGCCGAGCGATAATTCTCTTCCAACGAGAAAATTTTCATTCGGTTTCAGATGGATTAAACGCTGGAAGGAGAAACACGTGCCTCCCCCTCCCCCCGTTTACAAAAGGTTTCTCGGTGAACGGATTCACGCATCCCGAGTTAGTAATCGTTGTAGGAGGTTGCGGGTTCCTGGCGGTGGTTCCCCGGGTTCTTGGACGGCCCGGTAGGGGCAGGTATGTAACGTTGTAATTTCAGATAAGCGTGTCCCAGTAGACACGCATTGTGTCGGTGACCGGCTGCTCTCCGGCTTCCTTTGACGTGGAGCGCGTGTCGCAGGATGCTCCTCGTGTGTACGCGTGTACACGCACGTACTCGCTCCCCCTCGTTCATTACGCGGTGAATCGCGATATCTCGTCGCCACGACACCCTCTCCCTCCGTCGAGATTTTCGGGGCTGTAAGGATCCTTGCACTTTGTCGCTCCTTGCCCGCGTTTATTATTACGATGCAACCGGTTACATCGTAATTTACGACGATACGCCCCACTCGTGCGCGTATTGTTTCCTCCGCTTAATTAACAGCGTAATTAACGCGACCAATGGATCCAAGCGCGAGGAAGCAACGCTTCTTTTATTCCATTTTTTATTTTCTATTTTACTTTTCTCTTTCTTTTTCCCTTCTTCAACATTCTTCCCGCTTTATCTCTTTATCTTCCGAACCGAGCCGAATGTGTTCAAATGTGGAATCCTTTTGCCGAGGAAGAATCTTCCTTTCTTTTTCTTTTCCTCTTTCTGCAGCGAGGAAAATTCACGAAACGTACGAATTGTACGCGGACGATTCGTTAGGGGGAGAGGTAATGGTTTTCATTATCGCTGGCTGGTTGTCATTTGCGGCTCGGGATCGACGGAAAGAGTAGGTGAATTCACCCTGAACGCTCGACAGGGGAGAGGGGCGGGGGACACACAGAGAGGGAGACAGAGAAAATGACGAACCGATGATCTTCCCTGGGGACGCCCACATGGGGACACAGCAGAATGGGATTCTTAATTAATCTTTGCATTTCCATTAGGATTTACGTTATTGCTTCGGCTGCCCACCAAATAGATTCTTCAACGACGAGGGAGATAAAACGTGGTGCGTGTTGATAACACGCTCCCGATTCGATTCCTTCCTTTCTTCCTCTACCACGCGTACGCGCGTTTCGATAGGATCGCGTACGTTTCAAAGGAAAGAAAAATAGGGGACGCTATAAATATAATATTGTAACGATATTGTACACACGTACATATATAATATATATATATATTATAAGTGTTCTCGAGGATCGGCCAATACCTCCTCGGAAAAAGAAGAACACAAGTATCGTCTGTTATTCGGTATCAATTGACGAACCACTTAACACCCGTAACGTGTGTAGAGCGCTTGACTTTTACACGGATTCCTGTGGGCGGCGCGTGGGCGAGACCTAATAAGCTCCTTACTTATGCATTCCAACATAACGAGAAAATTAATGCACACCGTTTATACTTAGATTTTGAAAATACCAACGTCGCTGAGTTCTCTTCCTGAAAACCTATAAACCTAAAAAACGCGTAAAGATGAAAGCGTGTCGCCGTAAAATTCTTCAAAAATCGTGCTGTTCGCCGACTTGGTATAAGTGCAATCCTTCGTGAAAGCGAACGAATTCAACGGAGAATTTCGCGAGCAACGGTATTCGGGGATCGAAGTGGATTGGATAATACGGAAACCTATTAAAAGCAGCTGCAAAACTTTTTCATTCGGCCCGATTTTGCGAGAAAGATTTCGGGCGAATCGGTAGTATCCCGGGCTCGTTGCTCCGAGTATCTCGTGCGGGGCGTGACCAACCGGTCGTTTAACCAGGAACATAATTAAGAGGACCTCCCATCCTTTCCTTTCCTTTCTTTTTTTTTTTTTTTCTTACCCCGTGGAATGTGGGGCGTGAATTATCTTAGCGACGTTGCTCGATAAATTTCACCTCGTTGATTACGCGAAAGCGCGTTCCTGTTCTACGGGGAGTTGAAGAAAAGTTGGACTCGACGAACTCTGCCTCGAGGCAGTAAAAAATAAAAGGAAAAAGGAGAAAGAAAAAGAGAGGGAAGACGGCACGAAAAGATAGGAAAGAAAACTGCGCGCAAAAATAAAAAATGCATTCGAGAGAAGATCGAGTTGATATTTTTCTTCTTGTTTGTAAATTCGGGCAGGAAAGGATAAAAGCGATTCGTTCGCTTTTGAATCCAGTAATCAAATTTTTAATCAACAATAACACTGTTATGCTTCGCGTCTCTTCCTCCTCGGCTCTAATCCTTCTCTGTAAACAGCAACGTTTCATAAATATTTCCTTTCTCGATTACGTTACGATTTTGAATCGTGTTCGGTTCCCCCCTTCTCGAATTTCGTCTCAGACGAGGTCGAGAGTTGATCGAGAGAGGTGTTATTAACTTCGTAATCGTGGAGATCGAGAAGATGGAGAAACGAAAAATGCGAAATGTTCGTTATTTCATTATGCCGAAAAGCGACTGCGGGTAAGGCGCAATATATTACGGGTCTTAACGCACCTGCAGGAGTGCAAGCGAACTCGTAGGCGATCCTGGCAAAGTGTGAGGCCACGGGGCCACCTATGAGAGCCTCCTCCCATATTTTTCTTCCCTCTGCTCGCACCAGGCCTCCAGGAATGCGGTCGAAAGGATTTTACTTTCTATTTTACCGCGACGTTTATCGATACTTATTTTAAGGACACCAACGTTCGCCTCGCTCTCTCCTCGCCTCTGCCCCGATATTTATAATTTTCGTATTTTAACACATAACGTGTGTGTATGCGTGGAAGAGTTGTTATCGAAGTGTAATAATATTTTCTAACGCGACAAATATAACAAATATTAATTATACATCGTTCAACGGAAGAAGAGAAAAGAAGAAGAAGAAGAAGAGGAAAAAGAAAAAAGATTGCACGTTATCGGATCGTTAAGAATCGTAAAAAATTGGCGAAAAGTATCGCGGCATAGATTCGCGATTGGAAACGGGGAAAAAAGGAAAATGAATCGGATCAAAACCAGCGGTATCGACCAAGAAATACTCCCGTAAACAGGGGGTGTTTTAGAATTCGAATCGGTGGGCGGGGAGAGTTGGGTAGCAAACAACCATCAGACGTGCCACCCTTCTTGCAATACGACCACTTCGGCGGCTCCCCGCATTTCATCCTCGAGAGGAATTTGGCCTCAAATTAAAAGATCTCGGCCCGAGCCCCGAATGAAATCTCGTCGCACGAGGGGTAGATACGTTCCCGAACTACGACCCACTATAATCTATACACGGGGTGTCCGAAAAGTACATATCCAGCGAGCGATTCGTAAAATTTGCTTCCCTCGCTTTTCTATAAGAAAAAAAGATGTGTACGTCAAATCATCCCCATCTTCCCATCCTTTTCTCTTACGGAGAGATCGTCGACACTTCTCACTCAATTCGAACTTGGAGAACGCCTATTTCTTGCCTTGATGGAAAACGCAATTGGAATCTATTCATTCTTGCAAATTCGCCAATATTAAACAGTTATCGCGATGTTTCTCGCGACGACAAAGGGAACGGTTTCAAGGATTTGGTCTGAATTTCTCGATTTAGCGGGTTTAGGGGGAGGAGGAGGGGAAAGAGGAAGATTTCTTTTTGAATTCGGGATCGTTTCCACGAAAGGATATTTCGTACACACCCTGTGGATGGTGGAAGCGCGTACCAGAGACCGACTATCAGCCGTATCCACGGGCTTAATGCTACCAATATCCCAAAATTAAAACGCGCCGGCGACCCCGCAAATCATTCGCGCAACAACGTGTACAACGGACAAAAGTAACGATGCAATCGGGAGAGAATGGAAGGAAGGAAGGAAGGAAGGAAGGAAGGAAGGAAAGTGACCGAATCTCTTCGCCTGTGTCTGCTCGCGCGACATTGTTCTTTCTTTCGTTTTTCAATCCCCCTCCTCCTTTTCCTTTTTTAAATTAGATGGAATTAGATATTTTTCGTCGCTCAAGAAAACCGATGCGACGTTTGTTAATTTATCTTTTTGGAATACCCGTTCCCTCGAATCACGGATCTTTCGGAAAGAGAGATCGTGTTTTCTTGCAAAATCACATGTGTTCTGTTATCCGCGATACGATGAACTTTGTCACGTCGAGTGTTAAAAATTAGAGGAAGGGGATGTTGGAAAAAAATAATCGTTTGATGACGAAACGAGAATATCGTTTAAGGATTGTTGCGAACTGTTTCAAAATTCATCGTAGTTTTTCAACCGCGAGAATCGAAGTTGTCGAGGACTTGTATAAACTTTGTTTGTTCGTGATTGCATCCGAAAGATTGAATTACCCTTGGAACAGGGTGAACGCATAAACCGAGTCAGAGGCTATTACTGTCCAGCCACACGGCTGGTGGATTCATGCGATGCTAAATAACGAAATCTCGAAGGGTAAACGAGTTCGTTTCGACCCTTGCCGCGGTCGGTGGAGAGGCTAAGAATTTCAATCTGCGGTCAGAAGGGTGGTAGCGATGAAGGGTGGATCGAGAGACAACTCCCTTCGTGTCCCTCCAGGGGTGCGCCGTGATTTCATTGCGCCCCTCTCGCGCGGGATCAAGTTAAAAAATGATCCACCAGCCTCCGCCAAACCGATCTGTCAACGCAGAAAGCTAATCGAAAGATCAATCTCGCGTGGTCCGCGCTCGGTCCTCGCGTGGCAAGGAAATAATCGAATTGCGTCTCCCAATCTTGTAATAATCCGCGAAATACATTTTTATCGGCCGACGATGAACGATTCGACGAATCATTTGCAGTCGCATCTGGTCTGGCGGACGCTGGTAGAATAAATTTTGTTCGGAATCTACCCGTGTTTTCACCTGGCCTTCTATTATATTATTTCGCGCAACGTGTCGGGAACGCGTGGCAGCTGAAAATCCCGCGAAAACAGGAAAGCGACAGAAGGAAAAGAATGGATCGCGACTTGGCTGGTCAGAACGATACCAGCTATCAGGGGCAACCAACCGGCCTGTTGCACGGTGACAAGCTGCATTTGCGTTTCCACTCTTCCCTCTCTAACTTTCAAATTCGTCTATTGAAACATTTTCGATACGCGATAGACGACGCGTGCAACGCGCGCAGAAATTTCAGCGTGGATCACGGGGAAGAAACACGAGGAAGATCGGTCTTTCGAATCCGATTAATTGGAGGGAGAGAGAAAAAGAGGTCGGTATCGTTTGCTTTTATATCGCGCGTTGCAAATTTTCAACGATATTTTATTTATTTATTTTTTTTTCCCTCCTTCTCTAATTCATTATCAGAATTTTCGAGTTAACATCCGGTTTATCTAAGTGGTCGCCAACGTGGCCAAGGGCTGGGTATCGCGTGACTGCGTTTAACCACCGAATTCCCTGCCGGTGCAAAAGCAATAACCGAGGTGGAGATGCTCGCGTGTCACGAAAACGCTCCTGTTTAACCACGACATCCTTTCACACGTGAGTAAATAAATAAACGAACAAAGAACGTGCGGTCGTTGGCGACGATATTCGCGTTCGAGGGCCTCGCGCTCTCTCGCCGTCGATTTTTAACGAAATCCTGAACGCCGAATCAAAGGATTTTTCCGCGAAGCTAGAACGCCCATTCTCTTTCCTCTCCCTCCTCCTCCCTTCCCTCCCTCGCCACGGTCATTGTCATTGCTCGTTTCCAAGAATTTACTCGATGTAAGGCGAAATAGCGTAATTACGATCGTGCTCGCCGAGTGGAAACGAGAAGACGATCGATGGAAGGGAAGAGAGAAAAAAAGGATGGAAGAAAGAGAGAAAGTTTGGGCGGAAAGTTTGGTAGAAAATAGAAACAGAGTCGAGCTCGAGACATCCGTTTCCGACCGATCCCCCGCCCTTTTTATCATGTTCCACATCCTCGCCCTCTTTCTTGCGAACGCTGCGAGGCGATCCACCTTAATTAATGAGTTTATTGGAAACTCTCGCGATGTTGGTCTTGGGCCACGGCAGCCCGGAGGCACGCAGAGCGGCAAGCGACTCGAGACTATTCGCTCCGTCACTCCCCGCCATTTTAATTTCCCCAAGAAACTTTCTAATTACGAACTTTTCTGATTAATCACAGTAATTAATTAGTAACGTTCGCAAGAAGAGAGAAAATACGAACCCGCTGGATGTAGCAAACTGCCTCCAGTTTCATCGAGTAACGCGCCCCCGCCGCCGCCTTCCTTCCATCTTCCACCCTCCCCGATTTTTCTCCTCCCTCTCCTCGGATCGTTTCCAAGTCTTTCACCGAAGTCCCCGCTTTTCCCGCTTTTCCACGCGACTCCATTTTCATTATTTTTCAACATTCCACGCCGCTGCTTTTTCCTACAATTTCTCTCGCTTCGATCGTCCCAAGGGTGGTGGTTCCCAACTTTCCCGAAACTTGGAAAGATTTAGACTTGTATCCTCCGAATCCTGGAATTTTCCGGATCAGTTCCTTCCTTCGTTCCAACGAATTAACGTACGGGTCGCTACGATATCGACATCGACCCCGCAACTTCCGATTGGGAAACGAAAACGGAAACGGAAACTTATTTCGGTCAGAAACTTGCCATTTTCTTCCCATTTTTTTCGTCGGAAAAAGAAAGAACGAAAGAGGGGAACGTACGATAAGAAAGTCGAAGCGTCGACGTGATGATTAATATTTAAGGGCATCGGGTTCTCATCAACGGTGTAATTAATTCACGAAAATGCTCGGTCCGTCTTATCTTTCAAAGTTCTTCGCGACAGTTTCTTCAGTTGCTCAAAGTTTCGTCGATTAACACAGGTCTCAGCAGTTTTCGCTATCGTTCGCCAAGTTTCGATGCCAGTCACGTCTGCGTTGCGCGAAGTGGGAGGGGAAAAAAGAAGAAGAAGAAGAAGAAAAAAAGAGCTTTGAGAGGCGTTGATCATCGATCACTTATACTTTATAATTATCGTTGGGAAATTTCTTGGGAAAACGCGAAAGTTGCGAAAGTTATTATTCCGGCAAGCGTTGTTTCGAAACGCGCTCTTTCGAAATTGAAACTTGCATAGTTAATTGGACACTTTACTTCTGGAATAACACGGGGTCGCGCCGTGTATAGATATTTCATATCCTTTCCCCTCTTCCCATTTTGTTTTCCTAATAAGATGTTTTGATTGGCTTACCTGCCGGGCTTCACACCTCGGTTCGTGCCAAGCTCCAGCCAGCCAGCCAGGTAGCCGATGACTACGCAGGATCACCTCCTGTACAGCGCCTCCTCGTGAACGAAATAAAATTCCTCGGACGCCTCGAATTGCAACGCCTAAACCATCCCATCTTTCCTATCTTCGCGCGGCAAAATTGCATTCGTCCGTATCTTGCAGTCGTATCGGTTCTTCGAATTAATCCACGTTTTCTTTCTTTCTTTTCCGTTTTCTTTTTCTTCGATTCGATCCTCTCTCCTAGAGACCCGATTAAACCCGATTGAAATTCCACAGTTCGTGAGTATCATTTAAGGGACGCGAGGATTGGGAACAATTTAAAAATAGCAGGCGAAAACATCGATACTATGGAAAAAAAAAGAATAGGAAAACATAGGAAAGAAAATGGGATGAAAAAGCGTGCGATTGCAAGGGATCCATTAATTGTATCCCCCCTTTGCCTCGTGCATTAATCGCGCAATAATCTTATCGAGACACGAGCGCATCTTCCTGGACGCTGATCAGGTATCGCGGTATATACGAGGTTTTTCGAGTTCCCCCCGGAGAAGGAGAAGGAACCGAACTTCGTGCATGCCATACCTATCATCCGTTCTCCTCCCTCTCGCCCGGCCGAGACCCGCTCTTCCCTCGCGCTTCGTCTCCGTTTCTCCACGTATACTCCTCGGCGATCGTCGAGTCATCGTGTAATGACGTGCCGGCTGTCAGACCGCGAGGCGAGGCAGCACAATTCGAGCCACGAAACGATCGGTACGCGGCATCGTCGGCAATACGCGGATGGGCATACACGCGGATGGAGGAACGTGATTGAGTAACGGAGACGAGAAAGAATAGTATTCGAGGGAGGCAAGAAGAAAAGAAGCGAATGAATGAATGAATGAATAAATAAATAAATAATAAAGATAAGGAAGAGAAAATTTAGAAAAGCGCGAATTATTCGAAATAACGATTCGATGTGTTTAAATTTCATTGCCTTTGCTTCGAGGAATGAGTATATATATATGTAAGAAATAAAGATTCTTCTTTTTCTTCTTTTTCTTCGTCCAATTTTCACGCACTGCGGAGCTTTCGTAAGATCGTACAGATACAGAACGATCATCCGTTTGTCTTCGAATCTTCGATCGAACTCCGTTTTACAACCGTTAACCCCTTTCGTATCCTGCGATTTCGCGTTGGCTAGTTTGACGAGAATTGGTCGTTAAGACGGGTGGACGAGTGCCTCGTGGACGAGTTCACGCGATAACGCGGCGTAATTAACCGTGGCCAGGGAAGAAGGATGAAAACGGACGAAACGGAGGGGATCTAATTTCGTTGGAGGATTCTGACACCCAGACGGACGTGAACGCGAGGCGAGCGTTATAGCCGTTGTCCATAATGGCGATGACGCGCGGACAATGGTGCGTGGACATAAATACCACGATCAGATCTCTGGACACGCCTTCGATTAAATTAGGAACGGTCCGGCGCTGGCAAAAAACGATTTAAGTGTTTAGACGCTCGAGAGTGGATCGTTCTCGATCGTGGTTCAAGCACGCTTCCCCGTTACTGTCGGCAGGCCATCCAAATCATCGTCCATCACTTTCCAAGTATTCCACTTACGATCGATTCCGATTGCCGCCTGTTTCATTGCTGCGAGAATATTTCGCCCTGCGTCATCGATCTTTTTTCTTCCTCTCCTTTTTCTCGACACGATCGTCCCCCTAGAAGAAGGTTTATATAAGCTTTAGAGAGGGAAAAATGGAATTAATTATCCAAATGCTGGAAATGTGGAGGAGGAAGGAGATGAGGAAAAGGCAGAGCGAAATAATGAGACGCGTTCCTAGAGAGAAACAAGCTAGAAAACGAATCGGGACACGAATGCGTCGCGAAGCAAAGAACCAAGTCGAGGAGTCGAGGAGGATAATTCGTGTGATCAAAGCGACCGACTCGTTGGCATCGTCTCACCTTTAATAAAGCTATCTGCCATCTCTAATATCTCTTCTCCGGTTGCCCCGCCAAACAGAGAAGGAGACGAGTAAGGAGGAGGAGGAAGAAGAAGGAGGAGGAATACCAAGTGGATATAGACGGTGAAGAACGGATGGGTGGAAGAAGAGGAAGAAGAAGAAGAAGAAGAAGGAGAACGTCGATGTCGAAGGCTACGAGGAACACCTTTCCACAACGAAGCCTTGTTCACCAAGAGAAAAGACACGTCAGCCGTGTACGCACCTCGTCTCTTTGGGGCCATCGATACGACGACGTGGATCCCTTTTTTCTTTTCGTTCTCATGGCTCTCTCTCTCTCTCTCTCTCCTTTCCTTTTATTTCCTTCAGAGTACCTTACCTTATTACAGTTACCATTCGCAGCTGATCGGTTATCGGCGACTGCCGTCAATTAAGCAATTATCGACACCTTCGACTCGGTGCCAAGTAAAGGTCCAAGATCGTGGCGTTTGCTGGCTCACGAATGGCATAGAATATCGATCATCGAACCGATCATCGCGATCCATTGGTTCCATTTCTCGAGTATTTCAAGAATTCATACGAGGCGTGTATATTATACACGCGTTAGGTAGGGTGAGCTAGGTAGACGCGAGCGGTAAGCTATTCTTCTGCTTCGATAACTATTGGCAATTGAGCAATTAACCCTTTAAATGCTTCCGCAGAAACCTCTTTGGAAAATCCGTAGGAAAAGTCTTTCCTATTCCAGATACCAGGCCGTGAGCGATAGGAAAGATACGGAAACGTTTCTATGGGCTTAATTGACCGTGGCCGAGGAGCATCGTGGTGCGAGCCATTAGCGAACTTATCGAAGTCCACCGGGCCAGTCCATCAACAAACTCGTTAAGTTGATTAACCTCCGATGCACCCCTTCTTGCGCGGTTAATAAATGGGCGATGCGTTAGATAAAACCGTGAAATATGAACAGTTATTAATTTCACGGTTAACGATTGTGATGGCCCGTGAGATAGATCACATTCGAAATAACAATCCTGTTTCCCTCCTCCCTTTTTTCCCTTTTTTTTCCAATCTTAGGTCGCGAATTTTTAACTCAAATCTATATAATTCCAATCTTGACGAATGTTCGTAACGCAATGAATTGGAATTAATTACAGATTAATCGGAAAAGTAGAAAGCTAAAGGTCGAAAAATACGTTGAAAGCGTTTGTACGTTGTGGATATTGGGATATCGGGAATGGAACGATTATTAATAAACCGTGGAAAGGGAGACGAAACGGAACGAAGAGAAGGCCGGCGAAATAAACGATCCCCGTACGGTTAATTGGCGCTACAGGTTTTTCCTTAAATCAAAAACTGTCACCGACGCGATATACCGGCGTATACGTGTATATCAGATATCGATCTACCGTTATTTACGAGGCCAACCGGATCGTGTCAACGTAACAGCTTCCAGGATACCGGTGTTCTGATCACGTTCCGCGTGTCCCCCGTTGTGTTGCGTCCTTACAGGACGCGTTTACGCCGCCCGTACACGCGTATATGCGTGTAGCAATTTACCGGCCGAAGAGGAGGCGTCGGGCTACATAAATCAGAAAGACAACGCGTCAGCTTATTAACCACCGACGATTTATTTCCGCCTGTTGGTACACGGACTTTCCACGCACCCATCTGCTCGTTCCCGGCCCGAACTGTTGCGATAAAATTGAAAAATTCCTTCGAAACTCGAGGGAGAGGGAGAGAGAGAGAAAGAGGTTTCTATTCGAGTTTCTTTTTTTTTTTTGTTTCTCTTTATCGAATCTTCTTTTCTCCTTTTCAGAAATGAAAAAAGAAGAAGAAGAAGAAGAAAAAAGATCGAGATCATACCCGTTTGTTTCGCCGTTTGATAAACGATAAATACTTCGATAAATATTAAAGAATTTCCCATTGTCGAAACTTTCCTTTCAAGTTTTCCCCCTTATCTGCTCGAAACGACGAAACGGATGCGCGTGCATGTAAACGAATTCCAGACATAAATTTACCGACTTCCGCTCTCCATTCAGCGGCAAAGAACGGCTGAGACATCATCGGTATATTCGACGATACTTCCGCCAATTCTTGAAACCTCTCGACGTGTATGATAATGCTATCAATGTCAGGTGAAAAATAACGTTTGCTCCTCTCGTGTTCGAATTTTATACCCTCTATACGTCAGCCCATTTTCACGTCCAATTTAAAATCTGTACCGTCCTACAGTACATTTCTCTCTCGCCGTTTTCTTCTTCTTCTTCTTCTTCTTCTTCTTCTATCCACGAATTGATCCACGCGCGTTGCGTAAAAGAAAAGAAAAATAATAATAATAATAACGATATTAACAAAAGATTGAGAAACGAGAAGGAAGAAGAAGCACAATCGGAAGAGAGGAAGGTGTATCAGGCGTATCAGGAATGCGAGGAAATATGGCGAAGGGTTAATCGTGGCGGGGTGGGATCTCCTGCAATTAATCGAGGGAGGAGCACGTCGGATTTTAAGGACTCCTCCTGGTGCGTGAAGACCCACCGCGGGTTCCGTCTTCCGTTATTTATGTTGCTGGATCCAAGGAGCTCGGGGGGTCCAGGAATGTCCACCGTTTTCTTCCAAAACGCGATACGAACGTGACTATTAATTATTGCCTCGACCCGTGCACGGTTGAGACAGTTCCGAGCCAGCTAGGGCTCGGCTAGACACGACTTACCTCGTGGCGGCCGATCATCGTTTTCTTCCAACGCGTTTCCTCCAAAGTGTGCGGCGTTGCTCGAAAGGAAAGGGAATCGTCCGTTGGTCGCAAAGGAGTAAGGGATAAATCAAGACCACATGTGTTTCGCCAATACTACTTTATTCACCCAACCATCTCAATCTACGCGAAATCGCGATTTTTAGCCGCGCGTGTGCCCGCGTGTGTCTCTGTTCCACGCTACGAGCGTCACGCTGCGCGGGAGATATTCCAGTGGCATACGCGCACGCTTGGAATAATTAACGAGAAAACGCTAGAAGAAGGCAGCAGGACAGAAATAAACCGTCGGCTATCTTCCCTCGACTCTCTATCCTTTCCTCTAAACTTTCCTTTTATTATTTTTCAACCTCGGAATGGAAGATATTATATTTCTTCCATCGAGTAATTTTCCTTCTTTTCGATAAATTTTCTTTTTCCTTTTTTTCTTTTTTTTTTTTTTTCTCCAAGTATCGTTCATTCGTTCGTTCGTTCGTTCAGAACACGGTTTAGTTTACGAGATATCGTTATTTCTCCACGAAATAAAATCGGTGAGACGCGAGCAAGCGGAGGAAACAGTGGGGGGAAGACAATGCGAGGGGAAACGCGGACGAGCGACAAAACAGCGTGGTAACATCGCGATTTATCCTCGCACACGGTTGATTTATAACGATGCGTACTAGTCACTATGCCACCGTGTCTCGGGCCCCTCTCATTTGTACAACGTACTTTCTCTCATTTGCGCTCGCGGAATTCACGAAAAGAGGAGGAAAAAGAGGGGGGAGGGAGAAAAAAAAAAAGAAACGAGTGGAAGAGAAAGAGGAACGGGCAAGTCGTGAGTGGCGCATGAATTATTCAACCGGCAGCTCTCATTTGCCGCGCCGTTGATAATGATAATCGTGAATCCCCCCTCCCCTCCCCTGTAATGATAACTGTTCGTCGATCTTGTTCGTCGTTGGACGGATCACAATAATAGCGGCGTTAATCGCAATCACAGATCGACGGTCGAAAAACACTGGTCGTTTCGCCGATCCGAGAGATCGTCATCCGTCATCCGGCCATCGTCTTTCGTCTTTCTCCGACACCGGCTGAATTACTCCTCCCTTCCTAATTTTCCTAATTTTCCGTGTAATAGGAATCCCAGGAGGATACGTTCGGGCGTCGATCCTCGTCGAACCTCTTCCACATGTACCGATACCTGAAACAGACAATCGCGTCAAATCTGACTGATTTTTCGTTCGAAGATCGTTTCTCAAATCGATGCAACAAAAAAATAAAAAACCGACGACGAATCGAAAGGGTCCCTCCTCTTCTCCTTCGTCGCGTCAACGTGTGGAAGAAAATGCGGAGAAAAGGATACGGTTACGAATCGGAAGAAGCGGAAGAAAGGGGGGGAGGTCCAGGTAGATTGGGAGGAGGTGATCCGCACCGCAGCCACGTTGCACGAAGAAGCACGTCGCTGTAGGTAAAACGTACCTACGGCATCCTGTCCCCCCTCCCCCCTCCCCCTTTTTCCTGCCCCTCCCGTGGATCTGACCCACCGACGGTGGCAGTAGCGGCGTGCATAACAGGGTGGACGTTTAACATATGACCGGCTACCAGTGTTATTAATGCGCCGGTAGCGTCGTGCTCGGTTTCTTCCGAGCCCACGTACGGTGCCTACGATCCCGTGGCCGGGTTGGGGCCACCCGCGGGTCCTCGATCGCGGTCCACGGGTCGGCCCAAGGACCCGAGGAAACGGCGCACACCGTAGACGTAACACGACACTCGGGTACCGCACCGCGACCACGTCGTCCTCCACTCATCCCTCCACGAGTTATGTCTTCCTGCTGGCGGCGGGTCTAATTAATATGTGTTTAGCCAAAGACAATGTATACGAATATATATATTCATGCGTACACGTCGGCTAGTTAAACATTCCAAAAAGAAAAGGAGGGAGGGGCAGGGAGAGGGGATCTCTCTTCTTCTTTCGAATTCATACGATAGAATCGGCGTCTGGTAAAAAAAAAAAAAAAAGACGGAAGAATCTCGATCGAGGAGGGGATGACGAACGGACGGTTGTTCGATCGCGAAAGAGGAGGAAGAGAGAAGAGCGGTTTGATGGGTGCGCGGTTATAATCGTTGGAAGAGGAGGGGTTACGCGACGTGGAAGCCGCGAGAGAAGCGCGGGGAACGCGATCGTGCGAGTCTATAGGCAAATATCTCTCGCTCAGCCGGGACATTAGGAGTTCTCCCGCGTCCGGAGGATTATAAATCCTTAATACAGATCGGCACGCGATGCCCGGCTCGTTAGGGTGATGCATGGCCGACTCTGGTGTCCCGGGGTGTACGGTAGCCGATACCAACACACCCGTGCCTCTACATCCGAGAGGCTGGTTCCTGCGGGAACGGCTACACCCTCACACACCGCCAACCACCAGGTAATAATGAGAGATCAGAGATACGGGCCGATATTAATTGTGCGCATCGAGTGTGGCGGTGCTGGCCGCTTCTGCTGCTGCTTCTCTGCTTCTCTGCCTCTCTGTTTCTCTCCGGACCCGGAGAGGAGAGAACCGACCGCTACCGGCTTACACCGATCCTTCGATGCGATACGTGGCGATATACGATACAGGACCCGATCCTGTCTGCTTCGTTCGCGAAAAGACCGCTCCTCTCCAATCTCCTCCTTGTGTGGACACACGAATTTTATCCCCAATTTATCTCCTTACCCTTTTTTTCGTGATTTTCTTTCGCGGAAGAAATCCGCCCCTCGAACCCTGCCCAGCTCTCGGCTTCGACGGCTTGAGCGAGAGAGATGAACGAGATAACGAATTTGAGATCGCTCCGTCTTTGTCGATCGATGAATGGATTGCCACCGCGAACGGATTCCATCCTGCGGGAACGCGCGTGGTCGTCGCACTCTTCCGTTTATAATATACGACATCTCCGTTTCCTCCGTAAAGTCGTATCTCGGAATCGTTCCGAGAAAATATCCATCGACGGTAGCTGCTCGAGGACCTGCTGCCTCGAAGATACAGATCTCGAAACAAATTACGAACGATGCTCGCCGCTGTCCTGCCTGTTTGCTCGTCCTTCGCAGCTGGAATAATCCGAATAATCGCCGCCCGTTAGCGGGCCGAATGAGATCGCGTCTTTTTTTAAATCGACGCGCCTATCGTTGTCCCTCGCCTCTCCCCTACCTTCCCCCCCTCTCGAGGATTTATACGCGCGGATAGCGTAATAAGTTCCCTCGGAATTAAAGTTCCACGCCTCGATACCAGTTTGCTTCGATAACGATCGAGGGAACGGTCGCTACAGATTTCCTTCCTTCCTTCCTTCCTTCTTTTTACTCGCTATCCTCCGCGTTGATACATTTATCGAGGCAAATCGGACTCCGAAGTTGAACGATCAAGGGACGCGCTTTCTATAAATCGATCGATTCGAACGCTCTTTCAAATTCGCGATCTCTCTCGAATCTTTTGATCAAAATCTTCCAAGAATCTTTTCCAGAATTCTTCGAGTATTTCGAAATTGGGTAAAATTTTTTTCTCGTTTTCAGGGCCACGATTTTAATCGGAGCGAGAGGCGTGAAACGATTTCAAATCGCACCGAGGGGGAGAATTTCGGGCGCGTTTGTAGCGAAAACGAATCCCTCTCGTTCGAAACCCTCTATTTTCCCAAGCCAAAACCGAGACGATTCTCTAATCCCACGTGGCGAGAAAGAAGAACGCGAGCTACGAGGGAACAAGAAAACGGGGGTATAGGGTATTCCGTACAAAGTGATTGCAGGTGTATGTGCGCGCAGCATCCTCGGACGGTCCGTTGCTCGTCTCGATCCGGATTACGGTAACACCTGGCCATCCGCAATTTTATCATCCTTCGTCCCGGAAGGATTCCAATTTTCTTCTCCCGTTACGCCACCCTTCACCCTCTTCCATCCACCTCGCCGCCGTCCACCGCTTCTTCCACTCTATCTCTCTCTCTTCCTTTTTTCCCCCTTTTCCTCCTTCTTCCTCTTTCTCTTTTTTCTCTCTCCTTTTTTTTTTCTTTTTTCTTTCTCTTCCAACGTCTCTCCCGGAGAGACTCAATCTGTGTCTCATCGTGGATTATTGGGATTTCCTCGATGGAGGAAGGAAGGGAGGAGGAAGTTGGCTGGCTGCTTGCCTCGACTCCCGTGTCTGCGCCAAGGGAATCGGTTGGCAGAGAGAGAGAGAGAGAGAGAGAGAGAAAAGAAAGGAGAAAGAGACTGGTTGACCAGCGCGAGACTTTAATTCTTTTCCTCCGTGAAACGTTCGACGGGGGATGCTCCCGTTCGCCGCTCCCCGTCGAAATAAGGAGCTCCGCTGATCGGTGATTTCGTCGAATTGTCCCGGCTGACAATTTACCCTCCCGCTCTCCGATAAGTGGCACCGGGATCCTGGATTTTTAAGTCTTCCCCCCTCCGCCTCCTCCTTCGTCGGCCGACACGGAAGCTCGAATTGCAGGATTTTTAATTTCGTCTTGTTCTTCGGTTGGCCCGGCACCGGCTCCGGCCGCTGGATCCTCCGGTAATCGCGAGGATTCCTTGAAAATGGTGAATCTGCCGGCGAAGGGGGCTATCGAGGCTACCCCATTTCCCGTCCCATCCCATTTTTAAATAATACACGTTCAACGAACACGCCATCGTTAACGCGGATTGATTCCAATTATAAGCTGAAATACACGTTCCTCCCTCCTTCCCTCGTTTCGACGATTTTTATCCTCCCCTCTTGTCGCTGCCGAACCAACTCCGCCTCGCAGATGGATTTTATCGAGATGCCCCTGCGAGGATCTTGGTCGCGATACAAGTAATCCCAAAGACGGTTCCTCTCGTTCAACGGCTCGTCATAAACCGACGAAATGATCCTCTTACGGGGGGGAAGGGGGATAGGCGGAGACGTCGAGGCGAGCGACGAGGACGAGGACGAAGATGAGAAGGAGGAGGAGGAGGAGGAGGTTGAAAAAAGATTGGCACGTAGTGAAGGAGATCGCGAAGCAGGGAAACCCACGATTCGATGGGGGGACGCGAAAATAATGATTCTACGGCCGCGAGATAATTAGCATAAGGAGCTTACAACGGGGAAAGTACGACGAGGGGAGGAGGGAGGGGGAAGGAAACGCGCGGTTACATCAAAAGAGACCTCCATCCCCTTCCTCTCCCCCTTCCTCTCCCTAGCCCCAACGTTCGGACCCCAACTCTTTTTCCGTTCGCGACTACGATCCGCGAACGGAATCGATCCGCGATGATTAATTTTCAATCGAGGCTTAATTACGCTGGCCGAAGCTGGCCTGGATCGAAGAGGCCAGAGTCCCTATCTGGGGGAGATGGGGTGAAAGGGCGATCTCTTCTGAAGTGGAAAGGGAAGAAAAGAGGGAAGAAGAGGGTGGGGAAGAGAGAGAGAGAGAAGGAGGAAGTGTAAAAAAAGGAAGGGAAAGAAATGGAGGAGATCGTGTCCCTACGGCCCTCGAATAGAAGGGACATCCTCCCTTTCGCCGATCCCTTTTCCTCTCCTTCCTTTCTGTGCCAGGATTGCGTCCAAGATGCGAAGAGGGGTCGCGAAGCCGTGCTGAAACGAGGGAGGCGGACGCAGGACACGATTGCCGGGAACACCAGTGATTAGATGGTCCTCTTTCCACATGATTCTCCGGATTGGACACCCTCCTCTGCCCCACCCCTTCTTGCCCCCCCTGTTCTTGCCGCAGAGGGACGTAAAAAAATGCAATCGGCTCTTACCGTAATGAAAAAGAACCGTCTCCGGGTAATTCGAATGAACGATGCCTCCTCCTCCTCCATCTCCTCCATCGTGTCCACGTACGTACGTGTTGTACGCACGCTGTCTCTTCTGTCTTCTTTCGTTCCCCTTCCCCTTCGCGATCGTAACTGCCTTGGAGGAAATCGATGGACGGGATGGCGCGTAATCGCCTCGTTGTCATATTTTTCGACAAACCGGATTAACGGAGTAACGGATCACGATGGGAGGAGGGATAGCTTCTGGTGGCAATCGGTCTGGAGGATTGTCGGGACGCGCGAGATACGTGTCTACAAAATGAAGACGTGGTAGTTTGGACGGTTCCACACGGCGAGAAACAAGATCCTATGCCGGGGAGGGGCAAAAAGCCCATGATTCCCGTGATTCATGACACTTTTTACGCTGGGTGGCCGGAATAATTCACCCTAATGCTCCTGCTAACTGCCTGCGCCCGATTGTTTATTGCCGAAAAGCATCTCTTTAATATATATCATCGCCTCTGCGCTCCGTTCCGTTCGAATAAAAAAGTGGCAAGGACGCAAGGACCGAGGTGGCGCGAAAACGGAACGAATGGATCGAGATTTTTTTTTTTCCTTTTTTTTTCACGTAACGAAACGGGAGCCTCGGCAACCCTTAAGCTTTTATCGGCGTGAATCCGGGTATATATACGTGTACGTGTGTGCGCGCGTATAAAACGCGAACAAAGGCGGGGTCGAGTCGTCTTGCGGTCTCGTCGAAATTGTCGAAGACGTGGTTTAATCGCGTCACTAGGCTCCGTGAATCCGCGACGTCGAGGGTTGCTACTCTTTGTGCGCGAAAGGTGAACTCGTTACGGGGGGTGAATGGGAACGATTCGAGATTAATGAATGTCGATCATATTTCGACCAGGTTCGCGGTCTGTAGAACGCGTTTGATGGAGAGAAGGGTACAGTTTTTTTTTCCCCCCCCTTTCGGTGTCGGTGCGACAGACCGTCGAGTATCAACAGTGATTGCAAAACGACCACGCGGACAGGAGTGCCGTTAGACACGTGCATTAATAACACTCGACATTCAGTATTCTTCCAGCGAGCAGACTGGTTTCTCTATTTCTCTGTCCTCTGCCGTCCTCTCCGCAAACTTCTCTGCCAGCCACCAAACTGGATTTTCAATACTGGATTTTACGCGACAAAACCGAATATTTTGTTATACATATATGTATATACATACACACACACACACACAAAGGGGAGATCGTTAATCCTGGCTATACGCTTATTTATTTTCGCCGCGATTTATACGCGCGTTCCTTTTACCGGATATTTTTCAACCTTTGAAGAAGAGAGTAGGCGGGTAGCGTCTTCGTGGTGGATAGGAAAAAATTTCATTCGTTTGGAAGAGGAAGATGGATGGAAGAGGGAGGGCAAACGTTGGCGAAAGAGGGAGGGTGAGGCAGAGGCAAAGTGAAAGTTGCGGTAAAATTGACGTACACGCGCGAGAGAGGTGTATTAATTAGTGGCGGAAGAGAAAATAGCGAGGAGATAGGCCTCGGGGTTGAAATCGTTAGCGAAGAGGGGTTTGCCTCGCGATTCCGAGTTGGCTCACCATGTCAATTCTAATTGCGTTTGACAGTAATTTGGCAAGGGAGAGAGGGTTTGATTGACAGTCAGTTTCGCTCCAAGGCGTTCCTTTTGCGCCTTCTCTCTCTCCCCCTCTATTCATTTCCCGCGTTCTTCGTCTAGGCCAACAGTACTTTGCACGTTACAACGTATCTTTTATACCGTATCTTCCCGATATTCCCGATATATAACTTGATCGATTAAAGATTAATCGATATCTTGTTACGTTCTTGAACAATTTTGATACCTGTCTCTCGTCGACAAGGAAAAAGTTCTAACGATAGGTTCGCTTTAATATCGGGGAAAGAGTGAGACAACGATTTTTTAACTTTCTTATAAACCGAATTATTAAAATTGGATGGATCGTTCTTTTCGAATGATTGAAATAACTTGTTAGGTATAGGTTGGGTCATTCCCCTAGACGAAGCGAGAGAGAGAGAGAGAGAGAGAGAGAGGGAATCTTATTGGCGGGCGAAGATAGAAAGTGATTTCGACGGGACACAAAATCGCGCGTGTAATGCCACCCGGTCGATTCATTTCATTAGACACGCAGCGAGGACGTGACGCGTGATCGGCTCCGACCCTTTTTACGATCTGACAATTCTTCGATCATTTCGACGCCGTGGTAAGAGGAAAGCGTGACGAGGATGATGGCCGGTCCACGATGTTCCGGCCACACGCGTTAATTAAAGTTCGCGCAGCGATGATGCACGCGTTTCGTCTCGTCCTTTTCTTTCTTTCTTTCTTTTTTTCTCCTTTTTTTTTTTAAATTATCCGAGTCGCTATGAGTCGCGTGTCTCGGGAAGAATGCCCGCTAAATTATTGATCGTATCCCCTAATTAACGGGAGATGGTACACAACTGTACACGAGTTTCGACGTATCGATTGTATACCGTATACCGTAGATTCTTTTCCCGCAAACGCAAAACGACGACGCCTCCCTCCTTCCTCCCCCCTCCCTCGTCAATTAACATTGAAAAAAGTTGGACGAGTTAAACGCTACGTTTGTTACGAAGCTACAGGAAAGCGAGTTTTCCTTCTTTTTTCTTTTTTTTTTTCTGTCACGTTCGAGGTACTTGGAATTTCGCGAGACGAAACGAAAAAAGTATCATCAACAGACAGCACACGTGCGTGGACAACGACGACAGGAATTTATGCACTGGACGAACATTGGTGAACATTGACATAGGCAGCACCCTTTGACAGCCAGAAAATAACTTTGACGGAAAATATCGCGTAACGACACGGGGAAAATATAATACGACTTTCTTTTGTTTCGGGACAATGGGTGAAATATAAGTATCAATGGAAATATTAATATCCAGGGGGGGGGGAGAATGGGAGATACGTGATATCGGCTTAAATACGCGCTCGTGCAAATCATTGCTGCGTCGGCTTTGCTCGATGCCAAAATCGGCCGGATCGATTTTAATTCGAAATTAATTAAACCGCGAATCGATTCATGCCCGATGTTCATTAATCCATAATTGCGCAAGTACGTTGTCGTAAAAATACGTAGCATCATTCGTTCGAAGAATCATGGATAAATAACCTGGATCTTCCTCTCTTTTTGCTCGAGTCTAATTAAATAATTACGCATATATATATATATATATATCTCGACAAAAATCAAAATCGAAGAAATAGCAGAAGAAAGACGAAGGATGATCGCGATATAGAATAGAATGGAAGGATAAATTTAGAGGGACAAGAGGAAACGTTACGGGAAGTAGAATGGGAGAAAGCGGAGGAAAGGAAGGAGAGGCAGGCGGGTGTTCTCGCGCGAGGAGAGAGGAGGAGAAGAGGGACGAGAAGGTGGATGAGAAACAAGGGTGTAAAGGAAAGGTGTGAGAGAAAGAAAGGAAGAGAAGGTGGATGGGAAGCGAAACGGAGCCGGAGGTGGGTTTATCTCGCTCATCCTCATTAAAACCCTTGGCGGCCCACCCCTTTCTTCCTGCCTGCAGCTCGTTGTTCCTCTTCCTCCTCGGCTCCTCTTCTCTTCCCTCTTCCTTCAATTCGAATCGCACCCCCTCTCTTCGCGCGCCAACAGACGACTACGACGATGGACGACGACTCGGTTGTCCCAGTGTTGGTAACGCGAAGACAAACACCGACGTTGAAAACTGCTCGACGCGCGGCTGCGCCTTCTCGTCTATCCGCGTGCGTACGCCGATGTATATACGCCTGTATGTGTGTGTGTGTGTGTGTGTGTGTGTACGTGTGTGCGGTATACCCGGTAGGCATCCCCGGCTCGTTGTAGCACGCTCTATTAATTAAAAAAATGGAGACTCCGAGGAATGCTGGTCAGCGACAGTGAGGGGGTGAGAGCGCATCGACGCCTCCGTAATTGGAGAGGGATGGAGGGAAGAATGAAGATTTCGTTGCTCTAACTACGCTCCTAATGATTCTTTAATCATTCCTTAATGTCGCTGGAAAAATCTCTTGTCTCTCTTTCTTCCTTCCTTTCTTTCTTTTCTTTTTTTTTATCGTTACGCATGCCCTCCCTACTCGTCACGCACTATTCTCTTCGTACTCTTCTCTCTTAATCTTACCCCGGGATTGTTCGTTGCATCCGTTTCTTTCTTTATTACTTTTCTACATATATATATATATTGATATTTCTTTTTCTTACGATTTTCAGAAATCGACTGTCTCGAAATAGATCGGATCGAATCGAGCTCTAGTTCTAAAAGACTTCTTCCTCTTCGATTCTGACCACAATTACTCCACGATTAGATATCCATCTGATAGAAAATGCTCGGATGAATCGAAAGAGTAGAAAAAAGTCGCTACCTCCGCCCGGCTCGTTGTAGATTTTTCCCTGAACGTAACCAGGAAAAGAAATCTGTTCTCGAGAGAGTGCTCATCTTGCTCGGGTTCGGGTACCTTCGATATAACGAAGGGTGGTGGCTAAAACAAAGGGCCGGTCGCGGGTTGGTCGATAGTCCACGGCCGCCAATCAGGCGAGACCTCGCCGGCAACCCTCGTCCTTGCAACTTGCCATCCGCCGAGGGTGGGTTACACCACGGGGAGAGAGAGAGAGAGAAAGAGAAAGAGAAAGAGAGAGAGTTTGCTCATCCCTGTAGGAGAGGAACTCGGAGAACGAAGGATGGCCAGGGTGTCTCGTCGCCAGGGTTACGACTCGGATGGCGAAGACGGCTTCTTCTCCGCTCGTTCCGCGCTCCGTCTGTGTCTACGCCTATGCCACTGTCTATATTTGTGCCCGCTTCCCTCCGTGTTTGTCTTTCGAGGGAAACGCCTCGAAAATGGTGAACTTGGAACGTCTCGAAAAATGGAGGAGGAAGGGGGAGGGGGAGGAGAGAGGAACGATCTTGATTGATTCCCCGAATAATCGAACTATCCTGTTCCATCTTTTGTTGGACGATTATTCGTGGCCGCGAAGAGAAAAAGAAAGAGAGAGAAAGAATAGAAAGAGAGAACGGTCGGGAAATAACTGGCCGCCTCCTGTCTCAACGTATCTCGTTTATTCAACACTTACTTTTATCATACATCCTTACGCGTAAGATCTACATAAAAACTTATTAAAACGAGCTTAATCATATGTTCATAACTGGTTCTGGGCTGGGGCAGCTTCGCGTGGCGCTTCGGTGCACGGTGTTTCCGTTCTAAAACAAAAAAAAGAAGCAACATTGTTATTAGTCTATTAGTGTGTCGTTCGATTCAATTTTTTTTTTTTCTTCACTTATCGAATCAATACAAAGTAGTCTTAAAAAGTAGGTTCTAATTGTAAGTGATACGCTCATTAAAAAGAAAGATTTCGTCACGCGCGACAATAAATAATAAAGAGCCACGACGAAAAGGGGAGGAGGGATGGAGGAGGAGGGACGAGGAAAGGTTGGGGAGGGAAAAGGAACGCGGGGATTCCACTTTTGTGACGCGAACAAACGAGAGGCAATCGCTCGATCGGTGATCGAGCCTTCACTGCCACCGTCCAAGTGGCAATATTAATTTATTCCTTGGAAAAATGCCTCCCCGTTCCGTTGGGATTCGAGCTGAAGTGAAGGGAGAGAAAAAAAAGAAAAAATGAGAGAAAGAAGAAAGAAACGTCCTCGCGATTCCGCGGATCAACGATCATCGATTGTTCCTGGGCGTCAGGGTAGAACTGATCTCCAAGAACCATTATTAACCCCGTTCGTCCCGCGGGAACGACGCTTCTTCCTCTGTCGCGTGTGCCATTTCTGCGCAGCCAGCACGCGTATCCCGTAATTAATAATTGCGAGTAATTACCCTTATCTCGTTCCCCGATGATATCCTCGCAATTTCGGAATTTCAGGCTATTGATTTCGCGCTTTCGTTTCCCTCGGCAGATTTCGTACTCGCGCGATCGCGAAAAGGATTTCTTTTCTCTCGATAATTATATCTCTATCTTCTATATATTACTTCATCATAGAAATCATAGAAATATATAAACGAAATCCTTCGTTCTCCCTCGATTCTGCTTTTTCGATCGATCGAAATAATAGCGCGTACGTTGGGAGAAATATCTTGGCAATCTCGCGTGATCGATTTTTTCGATCAAAAATTCGAGAAAGAAGAACAGCGTGCGTTTCGTGATGCGGGTTTGCAATGAAACGGGCAAAGAGAAATCAATCGATCACACGGGAGGAGGGGAAAGAGGAGGAGGAGGAGGGGAAGGAGAAAGAAGAGCAGCGAGAGTAGCGAAATAAAGGAACGAGAGGAGAATAAGAAGGAGAAGAAGATTACGTAGAATAAGACGCGCGCATCATCTCCAAAGGGCCGTGACAAATGAATTTTTATTAAGCCCCGTCCCACCGCGGCTTATCAGCCGATCCGATTGGCACAATACCGGCACGAATGAACGGGACCCGCAATATCGAGGAGTCTCTCTCTTCTTCCCTCTCTCCTCGGATCTAACCTCGCCCACCCTCTGTAATTATTTTTACGAGGGTGAGAAGCCTGCTGCCGCTGACAGCCTCGCGGTCGAGAACTAGCTGACGGAGACACGGCGAGGATGAAGCTCGGAACCAATGAACCGTTCCATCAAACAGAGACACGGGCCGAGTGAAACAGGTAGAGTGGAGGCGGGCCCCACCCCTTTCTACGCTTTTTACGCTCCGCTCCTTCGAAGGCGGGGGTGGAAAAGGCGGCGGACGGGTGGAGACAAAAGGAGGATTCGTGTCATTGGCAGTGTGTCTCTGCCGGGGGGAAGGGAACTGACAGCCAGGGAGGACACGTGGCTCGAACACCTGTCCAGAGCTTGGAAAACGTGCGCGCGGATCGAAAACTCTGTTTGCTCGCGGATTCGTTTCCTGTAACTTCTTCGATCTTCAAAGACTAGCTCCCCCTTCGATGGATGGATGGATGGATGGATGAATATCGTTAAATCGATATATGGAGAAATATGGAGAAACTTGTCGCGATTCCAACTATCGGATAGGGACTAGTTTTGGAAGGGAAGAAGGATTTGGTTGGTTCGATTTTATTTGAGGGAGCAAGTATGTCTATTTCTCGTTCTCCGAAGAGGCTACTCGTTGGAGAATTCGGCCGGGTTATTTCGATCCTAACAGGATGATTCGGGGGGAGGAGAAGGGAGGAGGAGGAGGGGGAGGGGCGAAGGATGACTCGGCGAGAAACGAGCGTTCAGGCCGCGTCGAGCGAGATGTGCCAGCTCGCTCTCCGGTTCAATTTCTGGCGTCAATTAAAAAGTGACGCGGACCGAGGAAAATCAGTAATTAACGAACCAGCCACCTTCGCCTTCTCCGCCCTTCCCAGCCTTCCTTCTTCTTCCTCTTCTTCCACGATTTTGCTACCACCGCCGTCTTTAATCGTTCACCGACTTCGAATCCTCCCTACTCTCCCCTAACTAACCATCTTCAACGATTAAAAATCAGTCGAAATTTTCTATCAAATAACGATCCGAGACGAGCATTTTTTTCTTCCTTCCTTTTTTCTTTTTTTAATCCATCAATTCGACTCGATTCCTTCCGTGGAAGAAAATATTCGCTCGAACGTGAAATACGTTCCATCGATCGAAGGAAGGCGGATCTGAGAGCGGCGTCGAAGAAGCGTATCGAGTTTAAACCCCGGCTAATCTCGAAACACGAGCCATCGAATCAATAGCCCTTCTATCGGTATACCGCAAACAAAATAACTAACGTAGGATCGAGAAATCGAGGTGTAATCTCGTTCCTGGGCCGAAGGTATCGGGGGTGAGGTGGAGGAGGGGGGCAACGTTAATGACGCCTGCTCATCCTGTGACAGGGAAACGGTCAGCCGGGATTTGGCATCGTGGATAAAGGGGAGAGAAGAGTTCCAGCTCGAGTTCGTTACACGCCGTGACTCGGCAGAGACGGATCCTCCAAGCTGCCCAACACCTTCCCCCGCCACCTTCGACACCTTTTTTACCTCGCGTCGGGTCGCTCGTCATTAGCACCGGGCCCCGTAATTGCCAAATTCACGGGGCCCGAGGGCCGCGGCCGCCGCGGTTAATCGGCGCGATTTCACACAGTTTCGCCTAGGGCGAAACTCCCAAGGGAACGCAATCGTCTCGTTTCGATGGACGCTGCCTATCGAGATCGCGAGGTACCCCCGCGATCGTTCCCTAGAATTTGTTGCTCGTCGAGGTGTCGTCACCTCGTTTCATCAGCTTCGGCCCCGGAGAAAAATTGGCGAATTCGGTGGAAGTGTGTGAACGCATGCGCCGATTTGGCAAATTATCTCGCGTGGACGCGAAAAGGATGGAGGAAAGGACGTTCGAGGCGAGAAGTGGTAAAAAGTGGGAAGTGTGGAGGAAACGATTTATCACGGGACAATTTGGAAGACGGTTTAATATCCTTGGCGAAGCGGAGGTTGTATCGCAATTAACCAGGTGGACGGGAAAGGAATCGGTCCGAGGTGATTGTTGGAAGGGGCGTGGAGAAATGGAGCCGGTGTACGCAAATAGAGAGGTGTACGGAGAACGCGCGAAATCGCCGGGGAGTTGTGTATCCCGTGGCTTTTTGCCGGCCCGGAGGGTGAAGAAGCCGGGCTCTGCGGCTAATTACCTGAAATAACCCATTAGTCGTGTATACACGAGAAATTATGGAGCAAAGAGCGAGACAAAGGGATAGATGTTTCATCTCTGACGAGTCAATCTTTGCCTTTGCGGCCAACCGCCAGCCTTCGCTTCTTCTCTCGCCTTGGACCTTGTTGTTTCCATGAATCAGCGGAAATTCGCGACCGAGGAAAATCGGCGTCGCGAACCCCAACCTTCGACGTTCGATCGAATCGTCACGCGCGCAAATCGATTACGGCCGATCATCGCGTCGATGAAGCTATCTCGACTCCGTATATATGTATATTCGATTCCGTTCGAGCAAGGGATCGGCCAATTTTTATAAATATCGACGATTGGTGATAACGAGGGATTAGGAAGATTACGAGTCGAGCGTCGATGAACACCTTTTTCGGCGAAACTTTGCTACTTTGATCGATCCCCAACGGGGATGAAACAGAGGAGAGAGGCAATCATCGGCGATTTCATAGCTGTCGTTTGTATTGGAAGCTTCTGAGGCCGGTTTCAAGGTTTCCCGCTGTATCAAACGGAGAATGACGAGGCGCATTCCCGTCCCTCACACCCTTCCTCGAGGCTTTCCCTTTCGAAAAAATTCCGGATGACACCTTGCGCTACGAGCACGCCTCCTCTTCGGCCGCTCTGCCTGACGATTTAATTTTTAATCAAAGGCTTCGACGCCTCGCGTTGAAAAAAGAGAGAGAGAGAGAGAGAGAAAAAAAAACTATTTCGACCGAAGCTTGTATAATTCTCTCTTCTGTGTATAATTTCCTCCGCGAGACGGGAGAAAGAAGCGTCGTTGGAACGAAACGATTATTATTATTATTAATATTATTAATATCACTACTATTATTATTATTATTATTGCATTTATCGCGGATTAAAGCGTCGCGAGGAAATGGAAGCGTCGGGGAATTTTGGATCGATCGTGGCGAGCCTAAGCCAAGCGGAACCAAGCCAAGCCGAGCTCGTTCCATTAAGCCGAAACTGAGGCAAAACACTCGAACGGCGATTTTAATCCGACTCGAGTAATCGGTCACGGCGTGAGAGAGTTTCGGCGAGTTGTTCGATTGCACGAAGATGCACGGAGATATGTCACGGTGATCCCGATCGCGAGGCGCTCCGGTTGCCTTGCCTCGAATCAATTAATCCCCGTGTAATTGCTTTCCCGATCCCGTCGTATGCGAGCCAAAACGGACAAAACGGATAAAAACCGTTTCTGAATAATACACATATATTAGCGAGCAAACTGTCCCCCGTATCGTACTCGGCGATTTTTCATTCGCGATCGTTTTTCCTTAATCGTCGAAGAAAAAGGAAAAAAAATCTGGATGGACGATAATTTAACGGAATCGCGTGATCGGAGTTGCAGGAAATCGATCGTAGGGAAGGGAAAACAAAACGAAAAAAAAAAAAAAAAATTCGGATCTTTCAAACGTGGTAATAATTAGGAAGGGAGAGATGTAAATTCGTGGCTTGTCCGATCTCGCGCGTTGGATTGGAAAAGAAAACTCACCGCCAGGCGCGAAACAATCAAGGAGCCTGATCCTTCGGTGCTGAAGAGGTTCGAGTTGGCCGTGCCGAAGGACGCTCACGTGGGCCAGGATTCTTGTACGCGGACGTTGCTCGTCGCGTTCCAATCCCTGAAACACACACACACGAACACGTCTGAGCGATCAGTCGAATCCTTGCGGATAATCATCGTGATCGAGAGACACGTCATCTTGGTGAAAATTAGTGATGATATCACGAAACAACCGAGTGGCCGTTCAACACTAACGTTTAAAACATTAAAACCTTTAACTTTCGTTAATAATTACGTTTCACACGCGTGCGAGAGAGAGGAAGAGAGAGAGAGAGAGAAAGAGAGGGGATGATAAATGTCGTGAGAAGTATGGAGGATCGGGTTCAAGGACAATCGTTTGGATCAAAGGAAAGTTCGAAGCTTGAAAATTTCTCGCGTATGGGGATCGAGCACGCGTTCGAGCCCCTCTTGTTATAGATCTTCGTCGAGGTGTGAAAATGACGGATGGCCGTAACGAGACGATAGAGAGAGAGAGAGAGAGAGATAGAGAGAGAGAGAGAGCCAAGGCAGAAACTCCTTTTCTCCTCGCCTCCTTTCATTTACTCCCCGGCTCGACGAACGTCACGCGAGAAGAAGTAATGAGCCGGCTTCGTTACTTAACGCCACGCAAGTCGTTTCACGCCCACGCGAGAAACAAGTTCGAGGGGGCCAGATTGATTCGAGAATGACAGTTCTCGTCCTCCCCCATCGTCGCCCCTTCTTTATTACCTCGAAATCATTCGCTGTATTTACGTCGCGGTTGGAGTCGCACGCTCGGATGCACGCTCGTTACGTTTCGCGAGAGAAATTCGACCGGTTCGTTGATAAATTTGCCCGGAAGAAGATCATCTTGTCGATGAGATTTTCGTAAATCTCATTTTTCCTTCGTCGACATGTATAATTTTTCCTCTCAGAAAATCATTCTTCTACATCGTGTAGAAGACCGCGTGCGTTTAATTCTTCTCTCAACGAGTATTGTTTCGTTGTTTCTTTTGCTTCGATGGGGAGGCAAAAGAGGGAGAGAGGAGGGGATATATATATATAGGGTGCTTGATCGAGGAGCGTTTGATCGAGGATCGGCCTTGCCCGTCGAATTTCAGCAATTCGATTCTCGAGAAAGATGACAGCCGCGTCGGCGTCGTGACAGCGAATAACGATCTTCGCTTCGTTAACGCCTCTCGTTCTTCTCGGTAGAGGATCGAGAGAGGTTCGCGTTTAATGTTATTTCTACGACGCCACTCATCGATCTATCGAACGGTTTATCAACAAGTTCGATAAAACGCTAGAAAATTTCCGTAACGACGCGCTGTTCGAAAAACGCTATTCGATCCTCGAAGAAGATCGAAGCGAAGCGACGGTAAAGACGAGCGAAAGTAGAACAGGGAGGAGGAGGAGAGAGGAGCGGAGGAGAAAAAAGGGAGGTAGAAGGGAAAAAGGGAGTAAATAAAGGAGACGAGACGAGACGGCGGAGCAAGAGGAGTCTGAGGAGACGGGAGAGAAAAGGAGAGCAGAAGAGAGGAGGATGCGCCTTTATCAGCCAGCCCAAAGACCAACCAGACTGGGGCCAGGCTAACCAACCAGAGGCATCCTTCAGCTACGGATGCTCAGCTGGTACGGAGCGGCGCGCACCCGTAGACGCCGACGCTGTCGACGCCGACGGCTAATGAGCAGAACCTCAATGATACCCGACAAATGAAAAATCAGCTTCCCCTAATTACGGGATCCTTGGCAACGCTGCATCTTGATGACGTCTACCGCACAGTTTTCGGCTTAACCCGCGATCTTATTCGTTTTTCCTCGTCTTTGATTCGCGGCTCCGTTAATTAGAGCCGGCCGAAAATCAACCGTTCCCCGCGCCTTCCCCACGATTTTTCCGACTCGCTTCAGGTCACACGCGTCGCTATGCAGACGTCACCGTTCCCCTTTTCTAAAATATATCTCGCGATCGTTTATCCTTGGACGAGCCAAGGTTTGAAAATTATCCAGCGATTTTTTTTTTTTCATCGAATATCTTTCAATTTTGGAAAAAACTAAAAGATCGCAAGATTTTAATAAAATTGTCTTGACGAACGACGAAAAATTGTTTGAAAAATCATCGCGTAAGATCGATTAAAATATCGTCCGGTATTTTTTGACGGGGGTGGGGAGAAATGGATTCGTTTTTCGGGGATAGGACTTTTTTGGCGGACAACCGACCGGGCCATGAATCCCATTAGCTTTCGATTTATATACGGCGACACGGGATTGCGTCCAGTTGGGTGGGACTGACCGATGTAAAAAACGCGGGGGTGTCTACCCTCCTCCGGCGACCACAACAGCTCGGTCCATTGTTCGAAAAAAATTAACTCTGGACTTTTATTTACTACCCTGCCGGTCGGCGTTCGAGCTCGCGTTTCTGACCCTGACGAGACGACGCGACCGATCGATCGCGAAATTTACATCTCCCCCTCGTCAACGAAAAAAAAAAAAAAAAAAAACACGAGGAGGGCACCGCTTGGTTTACCGCCGAATAAGAATACCAACGTCGATCGTTTTCAAAATTTCGTACTCCTCTCCCACGAACCCATCCATACGTCCACCACGATATCCAAATCGATATTCAAAGAACGAAAAAAGGAAATGGTACGTGCTTGGAAAAAAAAAGTGTTTTCGAAATTTCCCCCGAAGAAAGGGAGGAGTTCACGAAGGCATTTCTAACGAAGGCGAGTAAAAATTTGCTCTCTCTCTCTCTCTCTCTCTTTCGATTAATTTCGTTTTTTTAGGAAACGAGGAGAGGAGAGCTTTCCACGTTTTGTGCACCACATCGCTCTGACTTTTCAACCCGACGAGCTGGTCGAGAAAGGAAGGTCCGCGGAACGATGGTCCGCGCGGCTAGTTTTTATGAATTCCGGTGCGACGGGACTTCCGGCCAGCGACCTCATCTCCAAACCGCCCATCCTACGTCCAGTCACGTTTTTACTCCGTTTTCCCTGTTGCCAGACCTCCAGTCGATTCTCGATCGGCCGTCACATCGTCCAGCTACATTAATAACTGACCACGTTACTCGTCGCCCCGTTTTTATCGCCATCGATCCATCATTTCTCCTCTATTTTCCGCTAATCCCACCGGCTCCCGCTCCCGATACTTTTTCACCGCATCTAGCCACTAGTCGTCGATCGTCTCTCGTTATAACCCGCCCCTCGTGTTCCCGCCCCTCCCCCATTCTCCTCTCCCTTCAAATTCATTTTATTACCCTCTAATTTGTCGCGTCGAGGAGATTTAACCGCGTTGAATCTACACGACCGCGCGTATCCCCCGATATTTCTCCGTTGCCATCTCGAGCTTCTCGACGACCAGGTAGATGTTTATCGACGCGCTACCTTTTTCTATTCCCATATATATATCCTCTTGATTGCTTAAATAGGCGAGCGAGAAAAATCTTTGCTTTTTCGCCAACGCTTCATAAAATCTCCTCTCTCCATCATGATATCCATGGTTTCCAAACGCGTGGTGTGCTTTTCGTTCCGTGCAAAGCATAGGGACGGATTGTAATAATAATAATAATAATTATAATGATTTGGAACACTCGCAACGAGGGGATAACGCGAAAACTGCATCCCGGTTTCGACCGGTTTCATTCGACAGTCATTACGGCGCGATTCGCGAGCAATTAAAGCGAAGTGGCCGGGGCAAACATTCGATCAGGAAGAGTGCGCGAGGGGAATCGGTGTACACATGGGGCCCTTGGCCACCGCGAATAGAAGGCAAACACCGACGCTCAAATATTTGCAGGAGAGTGCAAACGGGTCCCCGTATTGTTTCACGCCGCTACTATGTGTAAATTTAATCTTCCGAAGAAATACCTCGAAAATAAGTGTACCGTCGCACGGCTGCACGTGCTGCACGTCCACGGGGGAAGCGTGTTCCGAAATGATTTACGGCCTCTCTTTGCTTCTGCCTAGATTTTCTAACTGTACGTTAATACGCATCGTTGGGAATATAAATATATATATGTATATTCGCTTCGATGTACTTCTCGTAACGATAAACTGGTTAAACACCGCTATTTCGAGGATATATGTTTTCGAAACGGGTTAAGCAAATTTAAACACCGCCTTTCTCCACTTTCCAAAGTATCGGGTGACCGGAAAATCGGAGAGGAATCGATAAGAACTGGTTTCGAGCGGATCACAAACGCCGAACACGGTGTTAACTGGGGCTAAAGTATCGGTCAAACACAACGGGCAGAGAATGACACTGCGGTGTTAACTGGCCCGTGGTTTTTTCTCGAGACGAGATCGAGGATACCCTTTCGATGACCTCAAATCAGAAGAGGAGAAGAAGAAGAAGAAGAAGAAGAAGATAACCGGAGTCCAGGTGTCTCGTGATCGGCCGACAAAGGATCGTTTGGAAGACGGCGTAACTGGCATCGAAACTGCGGCCAAAGACGTGTGTCGGCAGAGTCATCCTACCACGAAGAGGCGAGAGACGAGGGGGAAGACTTTGGATCCTTTTCGAGTCGGGTCACGAGGAGGAGGAGGAGAAGGAAGACGATGAAGATGTCACCTTGGCGAGCCACGGTGGTGACCTCTGGGCCGAGTCAGCGAATTCCTCTCTCTCTCTCTCTCTCCTCTCGGTTGATCCACGATGACGACTTTATCCCTTTGACACCCTCCTGGCTGACGAGATTTATGAATGATCGATCGTACGGGTGAATAGGGTTTGTCTATGCGGACGCATTCCCCCGTCCTGTTCGATACGAACGCGCCGTGATTAGCGGCCACGGCCGAGGCAATTAATCCTCCAACGACGTCTGCGCGATAAAGGGGTTGCGAACGAACGATCCTTTCGTTCCAATTGTTCATCTCTGCTGGTATTCTTCCAGAGAGAGAGAGAGAGAGAGAGAGAAATCGGGATCTTGTACGAGTTGGAGTTGATTCCAAAATTCCAAAGATTTGAAAAAGAGAAGAGAGAAACGCGGTATTTAGATTCGAGGAATTAATTCGTGACGTTCTCGCGAGTGTAAAATACAATGTCGACGCCAGGATTCCTCGAGGCAGGTACGCGTAGCAACGCGAGAGAAATCTATCGGGTGGTGGCAGAAGGGATTCGTGAGGCCACGAAGGAATGCCATCATCGAGCCACGGTCCACCTAGGAACGTGGCTAATGGGCCCACTTAACGTCTCAAGCATCTCATCGGAGCCGCGTAGGTCATCTCTCGGTCCATCTCCGGGCTGTTCTCCGCGTGGCGTGCCGCGTTAATAATCGCCAATATTTATTCCGGATTGGTCACGGCTCGGTCCGGAGAGCGATGAGGAGCTAGCTGAAGAATGAGACGACTACGCCGAGATCGGAGCCCTCGCCACATTGTAACGCGGGAGATTAATACGTATCGTTCACTTTCGTTTCAACCCCGCTTTCGTTGCGCGCCACGCTCCCAACGTCCCCCTTTCCAATTCCTCTCACACTATTTCTCTCACATTTCCCGAAATGAAATCGAGGAATCGAACTCTAACGAGGAGGAAATCGATACCTTCTTTTTTTCTCCTCTTTTCTTTTTCTTTTTTCCTCTTCCTTCGAAAAAATTGGTCGAAAAGTCGATCGAATTAATCGAGGAGAGGAAGGAGAGAGAGAGAGAGAGAGAAAGAACTGCGTGGTCGCGCAGAGTTTTCAATGTACGCTGGACTCGCGGTGCACCAGAAGTAATCGGTCTATCGCGAGGGAGGGGGACGATAAAGTTATTAAGGGAATTAGCCTAAAGGCGATTACCAACTGTCGACAGGTTGGCCTAGCGCCTAACGGGCTCTCGATCCATGCCCAACACTTAATGATTTGTCTCTCGAGCTAATGAGTGTCGGGTCTTAACGCCAGATTAGTGACCTAATCCTTCTGATGAGCGATTCGCGTGTTCGCCACGCGGTGCGACTTAATGTACGCGTATCTAGCCGCATAATAGACACGTCCACAGCGGCCATTATGGCGACAGGTGCCGCTCAACCGGTAAACAAATAATGTAATTACGACACCATTGAAATTCCCCCCGTATCTTTTAGCCTATTTAACGGATTGCCCGTTCATAATTTGAATTGAAAATTCGAATAAAGGAGAAAAAGGAGCGGCGATAAATAACCGAGCGTTGGCGAGTTGCCTCTCGTGACGTTTCGCGAAATTCCGTCCGTTTTGAGACGGATCAAAAAAAAAAAAAAAGAAAAAAAGAAAAAAGAAAAAAGGAAAGGAAAAAAACGACGTTGTTGAAAACGTCGTTAAATAATTCAGAGAGGACAGAGCCTGTATACATTGGCGCGTTTTATTTTTAGATAAACGTCCCAAGCTATTTTTCAAATATATTCATTGAATATATCGGGACTGTTTCCCGTTTCGTTCGAACGAGAGGCGGCGTTAACGAAGAGGAAAAAAAGGAAAAAAAGAAAAAGAAGGAAAGGAAAAAAATAAATCGGACGGCCGTGAAAAAGAAGCACGGCGCGTCCAGTCCGGTTAATTTCTTCCGAGTTACCGAGTTTTCGGGATGAAAGGGCGGGCGTGGAATGGGTGGAGGTGATACGGTGTGTCGCTTATATGGGACGCCATGTCCTGCGGACGGACAAAGGGTGAGGATGAATCGCCTCCGGAGAGGCGGAGGACAAATGGGGACATTAAGTCGCTTTTGCGACCTGGTACCAGAGCTACCGGAGTTCTATGCACCACCGCTCCCTCCCTCCATCCTCTTCCTTCCCGTCCACGTGTCCGCGATTTCTGGATACATTTCGTTACCAACCACCACGCTCTACGTGAAATCTCACCCTTCTACGTAAATTTCATCCTTCCTTTTTTCTTTTTTCCTTTTCTTTCTTTTTTTTCAACGGCGATTTCAACGGCATCGTTCGTTCCGACATCATTCGACGAATGTGCAATAACTCACCGAGCTTGAATCCCATTTCAAAAGAGTTTCAAAATATTTTACGAATTCGACTTCTCGAAGAATCGAGAAATCGAAATGGAAAATATTCGTGGAGAGGGAGAGGGAAGGGAGAAGCAACGATTTTGGTTTTGATCAATCGGAGGAATAGAAATACTCGCATCCCGCGTAATTTGCCTTTCTTCAATTTCAACGCCGATGAGCATTCTTATTAATATTTCAAAATATTTTACGATACTTATAAAAAAAAAGAACAAATCGAAGAGATATCCCAAGTTTGGAAAAAGAGGAGAGAACAATATTCGTTCGAGAAGAAGAAAAGGAGAAGGAGGAGAAGGAGTGAGTGAGTTTCTTTTTCTTTTTCTTTTTTTTTTAGTCCGGGAGAAATACAAATCTTCCTCGTGGAAATAATCATTATTCGAGCATCGATCATCGGGCCGTGTAAAGAAGTGTCGACAACGAGGAAGAGAAGAATTCCCGCGCAATGTTTCATCAGCTCCGCGTGCTTTTCTGTTCGCGACTGATTTATATCGAGATGGAAGGCGCGCGTGTCCGCTGGCTGCGCTGGACGCTACGCTGGCTTATCCGATTGCTATCGGGTTCCGGCGGAAAGGAGGAAGCGTCGCGACGAACCACCCACTCTGATCCATCTTTCCCAGTGGAAACTCCATCGACGACATTATCCGGCCGCAAGGTATCGTTATCGATTCAAAGTCGACGCTGCGGATCCCATCCACCAAACCATCCTGCTTATCCTCCGAGCAGGACAACTTTCGTTCCCCGTTCTCTCGAAACTCTCGTGAAAATTTCTCCAAAAAAGAAAAAGGAAAAAGGAAAAAAAGAAAAAAACGATCAGATATATATATATATATATATATTATATATATATATATATATTATAACTGACGAAAAAATTTTACTGTATATTTTGGAGATGTTATTAACGGTGGAATTTCTTTTCACAGAAATGAATGAGCGGGTTAATCGTTTCGAAATGGAAAGATTTCGACGTCGAATTACGAATTGCGGACGTCGGCGTGGATAGCCCGAGGAAAAAATTCCAGGACACCCGGTGGATAGTAGCGCAGTGCCGTAGGATGGTTTTCTCGGGGGTAGGAGCGAGGACCTGTCACATTACGGAGTGGAATTTATGTCCGATGCCCAGCGGCGTGACAAGTTGCCGCTGATGAACGGCCCCACCGCGAACTCTTGGCCCTCCTTCGGGATACGAACGGAGAAGGACGAGACCGGAGGAGGAGAATCCTTGGTTCTCTCTTAGCCCGTCCTTGGCCTTCCCTCCAAATTTCCTGGAACTTTTCCTCCTCCAACTTTAATCGCCACTTCCTTTCACTCCAATTTCTTCGTCTCTCGTTCCGTAAGAATCCTCGCTCGTTTCGAAATTTATTTCTCTCGTTTTTTCTATATAAATAAATAAATATATATATATATAATTTTCAAACGACGAATTTACGATCGAACTGGATCGTCACGTTTCTTTCGAATCGATCGAGCGCAATTATTATTTTCAATCGCTGCACGGCAAGATTATTGCTGGAAGACGGAAATTTTCTACGAAATTTCCGATGACGTGGGTGGTGGTGATGGTGGTGGTTAAGAAAGAATAGCGAACGGTGGGGACAAACAGGACGGGAGGTCCCTGTGGCCGCGGGCTTTTAAAAAAGTCTCATATGATTTTAACGCCCCACGCAAGAAGTCGTTCCTCGTGCTAACGCCGCCGACCGTGCACGGCCTGCCGGTGATAAACACGCCAAGTTACGATTTCTCGGAGCCGGAGAGCTGTGTTAGTCCGCCATGCGTGTCTCTGTGGAATATCGCGTGCTGCGGCTGGAGAAAGCGACGAAATTCGATGGAAACCGATCCAATTCCTGCGCCGCTCGATAGATACGTTCTCTCTCCTCTCCTTCAAATTCTCCTCCTCCCAGCCGAAAGTACGGACGAGCGTACGCGTTTCGCATTTTAAATATTTCTCGAACGTGAAAGCTCTCGAAACGCAAGCATGAAAATCGAACTCGTATCCGGGAAGGGAATTGGAAGCATCTGTTTCGCATACCAGTCGCATGTGCCAAAATGTCGTTCCAGGTGGTTCACAGACCATCCATCCTGCTTTCCATCCCCTCGAAGATAATAAAAAAACGTCGAGTCGCGTGTCAACCCCTCGTAATGCACAACAATCTCTAAAGCTTTATTTCTAAATTCTATTCTCCTCGAGGTAAACTCTTTTAAAAGTTAGCTTCCTTTTAAGGACATTGGAAAATTACTCGAATAGTTACGAGTCCCGTCACATCTGTTCCATTCACGTACATCGAGCTTCTCCTCACCTCGACTTTTTTTACATAAAAAGAAGAAGGAACAGAGAGAGAAAAGGATTATTCGTAAAATCAATCCTCGAGAATTATTCCTTCGTATACAAGTGTAATATTATCGATAAATTACATCGGTAAAAATTAAGCTCGTAAATCGAGTAATGGAGCAAGTTTCAAACAAAATTCAGACAAAATATTATTTCTTGTCCCGCGCGTATTTTCACACCACGGTATAATAATATAATATAATTATCGATGGATGGAAAAAATTACGAGGTAGCTCGTGTCGTAACCAAAGCAAATTCCTACATCGAATCAGCCAACAGCGAGGAACGTAGAGCAAATTTCTCGGCGGTCGGCTTGCGGGTATCCCCTTACGAATAGGTTCCAAGAAGCTGTCGTTTCGCGAAATGTCACCGTTCGCGTCGCGCGACCATCGCACGTGCACAAATCTACGTGCGACTACACGTGCACCGTCGTACTTGTGTTCTGCAACCACCTCGTGTTGCACGGCGTTACCAGACGCTACAATGTACGACGCTTTGCATTCTGGAAAATTTCTCGTCTTTCGGCGGCCGACCGAATGTTTCTGCAATAATAAACTTGCCGTTGTCGCGAAAAAAAGAGAGAAAAAAAAAGAATTGGCAACGTCAGCAGTGTCGAGTAACTAACCGCGGCTTTGAAAGTTGCGCCAATGATTTTTATTTTGTTTTCTTCTCTCTTTTTCTTTTTTTCCTTTTTTTCTCCCCGATACTTGCGATCGAACCAGCAACCAGCCTCTTTATTTCTCCAACGGGCTGGAACTCGCGTACATTCGCGTATAGCGCGAAGAAGAATAGTTTAGGGGATGGGATGAAAGAGAAATATATAGTTGAAACAGACTTGTTACCAGAACTCATTTCGCGTGATTGATGTCCCAAATAGGTTCCGATAGCTACGGTTTTCCACCGATTTCGATCAGCGAACAGCTGCTCTTGAACGCGGGAATTATTATCGCGTTTCCGGAGCTTGCTTGTTCGACCAGCACACCGGAATGTTTGCGCAAACAGAGATCGCGCACGATAGAAATATTTCGCATTTCCTCTCCGATGCTTTGAATTACACGTGCCTTACGTATAACAATCGAATCGAAATAAAAATATATATACATATATACACACACGTAATCGATGTCTAAACTTTTTTTTTTTCTTTATTTCAAAAATCAACGTTCATATCCCGGTGAAATTTTCGTTGCGTTTTAAAAAAAGCAACGAATTTTTGACTCATTTACGAGTATTGGCGAGTAAGAAAGCAGAAAAAGATGCGGGAATCGTCTAATAACTTATTCAATTTTAAACAGATAGGATCGAGTAAGCGAGAAGGGGGAGAAAAAGAGGGGAAAAACGCGAAAAAAGAAAAAAAACCCGTGAAGCGTAACAAAACGATGACGTATGATGAAGAATATCCACAAAGGGTGGGCGGTGATCCAACAATGCTCGCCGCTAAAAGAGCAAAACGGAAAGGGGTGAAATCGTTTTTTTCACGGTTCTAGCGACGCGCGTGATTTTTACGACGATGCAAGTTACGAGCGCGGAAGAATCGAACGACAAGCGTGAAAACGTACTCGATAACGAGGCTACGGTACGCGATAACTGGTCGGCGATGCCTGTAAATCGGCATTCGTCGGATGCGGGGAGGGACGCGTAAAACTTTGTCGATGTCCATCCAACCCGATCTGCCCGATTTCAGATAACGCGTGTCCTCGTCGTCTTCGTCGTCCTCGTCGTCCTCGTCCTCGTCGTCGTCGTCCGAGAGAGCGATACCGGATGGGAGCCGGTCCACGAACACGGCGTTCTCGGCTTTCAGGGAGAGGAACCGAGGAGCCAGATGAGGACACTTTCCGTTCCCGCTCGATTGTTCTCGTCCAGCGTAGCCTCTATCTGATTCGTCCCGATACAATGGACCGCGTAAAATTACGTGCTACTCCCCACTCCCCTCTCCTCCCGCCCTCTTCTCACTTTCTCTGTCTTGCTCGACTCCTCTCCGTGTGCCCCTCTCCGTGTGTCCTGTGTCCCTCGACGTGCATTCGCCACTCGGAATATCGATCGCCGGAAGTTGGCCACCGCCAGGCCGCTGGATAGTTGGTTGGACCCGATATATTCGGCCGACTTGGGCGGACCGGAATTTCGATTTTCATCGATGGAATTTTCCGAGAGACCGCCTCGTTTCGACCGTCAGAAATTTGTCAGGGGATGGCCATCGCGGCCAAGTATATATATATATATATACGTTATATATTTTAAATGTTTTTATATACAGGGGGATGGAGCGACGCGATCGAAAATTGTTGCCAGTTGTTGCTGCAGGAATGTCGGAAATTTTGATAGAAAATTTGACCACGCGAGCGAATATTCGCGAGAGAAATTGTAGGGTATCGGGGTTGTACGATGAATAGGAGAATAGGAAAAGTTTACGTCAGTTTCAGATACGAGATACGGGGACCAGTGTTGGCCGACTACCACTACCGCTCGTAGTGCGCTCGATCGAACGTTATCGTTATCGACGTCGTTTTCGCGATTATATCCTCTCTGATCTCGTCTCTCTTTCGCGAATTCACGAAACAACTCGATAATTAATCGAGACTTGAGCATTTTACGAATCTCGCAACGAAAGAGAATTACCACTGGAATCATCTCCTGAAGAGATCGGTGCGAGGGGACGGTGTTGGGCAGTGATATCCGCTCGGCAACGATTCGGTCGAGAAAGGAGCAATCTCCCACCCATCGTGGAATTCTCGACCGTTTAGAAGGCGCGGGTAGTCGAACGCGAGATTCGCGGAAGGCAGGAAATGCAAATGATGCACCGTCGTAAATTTCTCGATGTTCGGGTCGCAGGCAACTTTCTGGCGCGCGCAAGAAAGCGGGGAAAGTGGAAAGGAAAGTTGGAAAATTTATGCGCCGCGCGAGGGTGGGTGGGCCCCGTGCACGATACGAGTCTCGTCCCCCTCGCCTCTGCTCCTCGTTTCAACCATTTTCTGGACCAAAACAATCTCATTCTCTCGTTAACCCTGTCCATTGTCTTTCCAAGCTTTCATGGTCGGCCAATGCGTCGTTGTGTGGTTTCGGGAAGAACCACACGACGCCCATCGACTTCCAATCGACCCCAAGCGTCCATTGGACAAAGAGAGTCGGATGTCTCGGACAAAACAGGGCATCTTTATTTTCCTTATTACGATCCCTTTTCCCCTCCCTCATCTCATCGTCACTGATATTCGTTTCAGGCAAATTTTCATCGCCCCTGTAGAGACGGTCCACCCAAAAACTTTGGAAAGTCCGGGCTAACGTCTACGCGACTAATCGACGACTAAACGTTTTCCACCTTCCAGACTTCCCGTTGCGTAATCCTAACCTCCGCTCCTTGTTTGCATAACAACGTCCTCCTTCCTGTCCTCCCTTTTCCCCTTCGAACGTTTCCTACGAATCGAACCAAATTTTCTATCCTCTATCCTTTTGTTTCCTCCCACCCCCTATCCATCCTTGGAAAACAAGGCTTCGAAATAAATTATCCTCAAGGAGGAGGAAGAATCATTATTATTCCGATGTATGAATTACAATCGAAATCTCGTTTCGGAAGTCGAGAGAAAATTATTATCGTATAATCCTTCTCCTCTCGGAGAGGAAATTTGCGCGCTCACCCCGGCGATGATCACGAGGGTTAATGGTAGAATCGGTCGGCAGAGTCGCGCGGCACGATTCCGGGCACAAAAGTGGCGACAAGGAAGGAGGACAATTCATCGCGTAGGATTAACGGCAATTAGTCAGGGCCGAGGGCTCGTAGGCGTGGCCTGTCCTGTCGTCACGCTTGGAGGCTACGAAGCCGGCGACGAAGAAGACGGCGTAAGTAAAAGCGACGCGAGTAGACGCGGGACGTGATGAAGAGGGAAGAAGGATTAGCGGTGCGAAGCGGCGCGAGCAGGATGGGCAATGTCCGGACGGACGGAGCGGAGGAACCAACCAGTCTTTGCCGATTACCTGCTCGTTCCCCCGGGTGTTCCTGGCACGGTGGCCATAAACCAGGCATCGAGCATCAGGGTGGACACTTTTATGGTCGGCAGCTTTGTCTAGGCTACGGCCTGGCCACGTTATGGGTCGTAGTATCCTTGCAATACAGCCCTTTGGGGTGGGGGCGAGAGGAGAGGTGGAAGGGAGGAAGGAAGAAGAAGAGGGCAAGAACGAGGCACCGCGGGACTACCAGGGACACTCGGAGGAATACTGCTGTGCACCGGCGGAGGGTGGACGCGGGACGAAAGAAGGAACTCGTAACGTTTCCACGTTTCACAACAGGCTGGATTGCCCCAATCGATCACCCACTGCCTTTTTTCTTTTCTCTTCTTCTTCTTTCCTCGACCTTCCGTGAACGAGCACCCCCCTCGTAAAAGATATCCCCGATCGGTCGTCGATCCGTGTAAGTTGGTGTCGCGAGATCGTATTCGCTGGGAAAAAGCTCGTCGCCTCCATGCTAACTCCGGTGCATGGAAGAGAGAAAGGGAGGGGGGAATCGGAATCTTGGATTCGAATTTAAAGAGAAAGGGGGAAAAAATTCAGATCGAAATTTATGCTTTACTTCGCTTAAACTGTTCTTCTCCATGCTCGATTCCATAGTTGGACGGATATTGTATAGCTCGAACGAATTCGACTCGAATTTCGCTCGGTATATTTTTGGATAGATGACGAATCGCTCGAATCGCAGGCGTCACTCGTTCAACGGTCTGAGTATACAAGGATTCGTTTTATTTTGTTTTTCTTCCCTTTCTTTCTCTCTTTCCTTCTTTTCTTTTTTTCTTTCCCCTCTTGCCAAGAGATATTATGGACAAGTATCGATGTCATTAGCATTCCGATCGATCCCCGTTCCCTCGCCTTAATTTCTGACGGGCGCATTAAGACAGACGGACGGACAGCGAGTGGTCCTGCCGGCGCTGCAGGATCAGGATCAGGAGGAATCGAGGGATTCGAGGCGGCTTCGAGCACCCCCGTTGCGAGCCACGGCGGACTTCAAAGAGGCCGGAGACTTCATCATCGATACTGGATCCTGATCACTGCCGACAGATTAGACGCCTCTACCGTTTCTTCCCTCCTTCTTTTTTTCCCCCCTCTCTCTTCCCCCATCCGCGACCTTCGGCCGGCGTGATTATAGATAGATACATCGATCTTCGACGTCTCCTTTCCTTTCCTCTCCTTTCCTTTCCTTTCGAGCGTCCGTTCTTTTCGGACATCCACGTACGGACACGTTTCGTGGGTGTTTGGCAATCGCGTCGAAACGCGCTCTTATCGACGACACGAGGAAGAAGAATTTTCTCGAATCGACCGTTTATATATGTATATACGTTTATAGAACGAAATATTTTTCGAACACACCGTTGCGAAGAAGATTTGCGGTGTAACGCGCGTATTAAGAAGAAGAAGAAGAAGAAAAGAAGAAAAAATTCCTCGAAGACGTCGCTCGAAAACTTGCCACGCAATTTTCTCGAGCCGTTTGCCACCGCATCGCCAACGACTTCGGCCGCTTCTCTCGTGAGAATTTCGAGGCGAACACTCCTCGTAGAACGTAATTGCTCGTCGAACCGCAGCTCGCACGCGGAAGCAAGGAAACCGAGCAGAACTCGAAGGATAGACGAAGAAGTTCTCGTTTGAGTTACAAGAAGAAGAAGAAGAAGAAGAAGAAGAAAGGGAATGAGGAAGAAGAGAAAGAAGAAGAGGAGGAGGAGAAGGAAGAGGAGAAGGAGAAGGGGACGAAGGGAAGAAAGGAAGAGAAGAAGATGGAGAAAGTTTTCATTCGTGGAAGAACGGAGGTCGGGGCCAATGGCGGCTTTAAATCGTTCGCAATTGAGAGGCGTCGTTCCTCTCCTTCCCCCCGTGCTCCTCTTTCTCTCCAGAAGACTCGCCGGAAGTCGGCCGATCGAGGAACAACCTGTTGACCGCCTCTTAAGAACGTGAAATCCTGCGGTTACTCGTAAACCGTTCAATCGTTAACCTATTTCAGAGTGTCTTGTCTTTACTATGACTGGATGAAAATATATTGGATACTTGGACGGATCTAGCTTTTTACCGCGGACGAGATTATCGAGTATCGTTAAAATTAGAATTTTTCCTCTTCTCTTTCTCTCTCTCTTTCTTTCTCGATCGATCGATCATCATTAAAATTTCCAATCGAACGGGAAACAATTGATAATCCGGTGAGGAGCGAGTCCAAGTAATGCGATCCACAGATGTTGTCGGGCGCATCATTTATCAATCATCGGGCGTTAAGACGTTTGGGAAAAGGGAGAAAAGCTGGCGCGAAACAAGGGTTAAGTTTCGTCAACAACAAATTGTTCCCCGGCGCTGCATCTAATCGGCTTAGCTACCACCTGCAGTACCGAAAAGGCTTACGGGATAAGATGGTTCCATCTTTGAAGAGGGTAACGTTCTCGTCGTAGAAAACGTCGTGCGTTGTATACACGATTTTGCCACCTGGGACAGGTAGCTCTCGAATATTTATTTGCACTGAAACCAACGCGTTGCGAATGCCAAAGCGTTCGAGTGCTTCGAGTTCGTGTATATGTACAAATTGTCCATACGCGTTGATAATCTTCTTAAATACTTCTCTCGGGAGAAAATAAAAATCCTCGTACTGATTTCTCCCTTTTGATCCCTTCGGACAATTGACACTCCGGACGGGTCTCAAATTTCACCTCTTGGCTCGTCACGAAAAACTCAATGAAAATCGTCGTTTCTCTCGATCCCGCCAAGTCAACGGATGAAGTTCGAGGAATCGCCGATTGTAACGAGCTTTTAAAGCAGCGTGCAATTCCGTGAAAATTCTTTGCACTCTTGGACGGTTGGATGACGTTGCAGTTTCAATGGAGGCTCGTTGCACCAACTATACGGACTCGTTTGGCTACACAAGCAGGGCGTTCCTGGCGAATAAGCGTTAGTGTACCCGTTTTTCTCACAACGTCGGAGCAATGGGCGCCTGCCTCGATGAATTACGGATAAAAATTGACGATTTTACGGTGCAGCCCTTTGTGCCTGCCTGCGTGAATTCCGCCTCTTGATTATAGTTTAAGGAAACGCGTCGTCTTTATCGTTTGTTCAATTGTTAGAACGCGTCGTGCATCGATCCGTTTTATCCGTTCGTTTTACTTTCGGAAAATTTATTCGATTCGGTTCGGTTCGATTCGTTCGATCGATAAGATTCGATAGATCCAACAATCAACCGTAGTTCCGTTCATCGCGTCGTGAAATATTGCTTTTTTCTTTTTTCCTTTCTTTTTTTTTTTTTAAATCATCGATGATTTTTTTTTTACCGAAAATTGATGAAAACAGGAATCGAGCGTTTTGGAATCCCTCCACCCGCCTCCTCTCTACTTTTTCGAGGATTTTTTTCCCCCTCCCCGTCCCCCAAATAGAGTCTTGACAGAAGAAAACGGTTGGAAAGATTTTATCAAGAGACGGAACGACACATCGCTGCCGGCCATTCGCCGTTCAGGAAACGCAACCGCTGTGCAAAACTGCACGTAGGATGCACTGAATCGTAGACACTCGCGAGAGTTTCGCATAAGAGGGCCGGCAATATTCACGAGCACAAGCAACCAGGCACTCGAATAACCCGTCGGCCACTCGAAACCAGCGGAACTGGCGATATTCCAACGTATGCGCATGCATGGAAGGTCGAGTGCACGCTTTTCTTCCCCTTTTCCCCCTCCCCCTCCTCCTTTTTTCTTTATATCCCATCGACCCGACGCGAAAATATCGCCGGCCGATCGCGCTGATTCTTCCGTGCCATCAAGCCGCGAAAGCGGCTTCACGATCGATCGATCGACCGATCGATCCATCGAACGATCGAGGCCAGCCTCCGTTTTGCATTGATTCGTGGAAAAAGGAGAAAAGAAGAAAAGAAAAGGGGGGAGGAAAAAACGTTTAACGTCCAACGCTACTTGTAATTAACGAAGAAAATTTACAAGCGGAATCAGCGTGGTGAAGAAACGTTAAATTGTTGAATTCTCGATCGAGAGATAAGAGCTCGTTGTTGGAAATGCCTCCTGTAAATTTATGGTACCGTAACGGTTGGATCAGAGGCGAACGAGCAAGCTCGAGAGTCGGCGTGGTTGGGAATCGCGTTAATTATCAACCGCCCGCGCAATCGAGTAAGAAGTAAACCTCGTTATCCGGATGAGCGAAAAAGAGGCGAGCCTTGAAGCTCGTCGAGACTTGGAGGGATCTCTCGAGCGAGCGAGCGTCGGTTTGTCGCGCACTCGTCGTTCGCCAATAAAAATGCCAATCTCTCGTATCGTACGTAGCAAATTGAAAAATCATCCTGTTACTCCCCTGGTTTGCCGCGTGTAATCGACGCGTTCGAGTCGTCTCTTTCGAGAAGACGACGGTTTCGCGCCCGATAGCCCAATAGTTTGACAAAAGGCGGCCGTTATCGTGGATTGCGACGAACGTCAGAACGTGGATGCCGACACTCGCGCGAGGGTCGATCGATTTTCGGCCGGCGCTCGTTTAAGCCACGTCCACACCTGGGAAATCGGAATCGCGATCCCCGGCGTTCAGCCGCGGCGTCCAGCCTGGAAACTGATAAATTGCGACTTCCGCCTGCGTTTCGATCGTAATTTCCTGCGGAGTAGCCAGCCTGTGATGGAGGAAGAGAGGGAGCAGGCTGGAAGCCAACGGCGATCGGAAATTGGCCCGATGACATTGATTAAAGCGTTTAGCGGCGGCGACAATGTCGTAATTATTAATCGGTGACGACGCCGAGCCAAGATTCCGATCCACGTTCACGTCTCGATATGTACGTATATATGTGTATATATATATATATATATGATTTCGATTCTCTCGATCGCGTTTTTCCATTTCAGAAATAAAAAAAAAAAAATATCCAACGCACAGAGAAATCTTTGTTAAGCGAGTTCACGCGAGTTTCAATTAATAAGTTGCGTTCGAATAATAATTTTGCTTCGTACGAAATATTGGGAGTGTATATATGCAGTGGGTTATACGTACACTGGGAGCAGTTTTTTTTTTTTTTTTTCGTTAATGGAACTATCATTAAAGTTTCCGTATTATTTTCGTTTTTTTTTTCCAAATATAACCACGTAATGGCACGAGATAGAGTACAATTTTGAATTGTAATGCCAGGTGAAATTGTATATGGAGAACACGAGAAAGTAATAAAAAAAAAAGAAAAAATTAGGTGGAGGCTTGATTTCGAGTGCCTCAGAATTTACGTCGAAAAAAAAAATGAAATTGTTCCGCGTACAATTCATTATTTTTATTGAGATCAAATTTTTTTTTTTTAAACGGATAAATTTCCTTTTAAGATAGGAAATACGAACATTTTAATTACACGTATACGTGACAACGAGTTGAAGAAATTGCGTTCTATTTTTCTTTTCTTTTTTTTTTTTTTCTTTTTGTAAGAATGCAAACAATATTTTATCTCGCGTTTCAAGTGTCGAGCATTATTCTAAACGCTCGACACTCGAGGAAAAGGAGTTATTTATTATGGTCGAGGAACGTTTCGATCGAATGTTACGATCAGAAAATTAATTAAACAGCGGTGGCTCGAGTAAATTAATACAGGCTTTGATAGCGGGTATACAGATCCGTTTCTAATCTCTAACGGAAATATAATCGATCCTCGAGGCGTCGTGAGGGGGACAAGAGTGCGAAAGGGGGCCGAAAAAGAGAAAGAACGAAGGAGAGAAGGAAAGGAAGAAAGAAAAGAATGAAGAAAAAGGAAAGGGAAAGAGGAAGTTGCTCGGTCATCGGGCAAACGAGCTGATATTTTCGCACCTTCTTCGCACCCACCGACCGATTCAGGTAGGCGTCTGCAACTGAATTTCACGCTACCTGACGAGTGGCAAGCGCGAAAATTTTGGGAGAAATACGGGCAGGAAGGCAGGAAAGTAAGCGTCGATAGAACTTACCAACCAAGCTAGATCCGATAGAGACAAAGGTGGAGAGTTGTTGCAAAGACAAACAAGATCTCCTCTCCTCGAGATTGGCACCGTACATATGTGTGTGTATAAAAAGCTACTACGTAAGATAAATCGAAGAAGAAAACAAAAGCAAACAGAGATATTGATTAAAGCAGGGAGAAGAGAGGGGGTAAAGCCGTAATAACGCGGAACTCGGTAAATGAAGATAAAGAGCAGTGGCGTGCCATCTAATCGTGGAGGAATCGGTGAAAAAAATAAGCGCCGTAAGGTATAACGACACAGGGCTCGTAGAAAAATAATGGACACGATCATTTGGAAGAAAAATGCGAAGTACCGAGAAGAAGGGGGAGTAGAAAACGCGGCAACAGAAGAAGAAGAAGAAGAAGAAGAAGAATAAGGAGGAAGAGAAGGTGGAGGAGGAAGAGGAGGAGGAGGAAACTTGGTAGAGAAGAAGCAGCCGATTTATTGGCGAGTTTAAAAGAGCTCGGACCCTCGACATAACTCAGCATTCGTGTGATGTTGACTGAGTGGCCGACTCGCGGCTGCCAGAGGCGCGGATAGCTACGTACCTGGCCAGCTTGGCTCGTCGTCGGCTACCTCGTCTGCCAATCAAGAAGCATTCAACGGTACTAAGTGGCTCGGCTTAATTAAGCGCGCACGGACGGTGGAGAGGAAAGGGAGCCAAGGAAATTGCGGGACGTTTCGACGGACGGTTGCCTCGTTGGGTCCTGAAAAATATGTTTTCCTCGGCCGAGGGTTACGGTGTGGTGCGATCTCGCGGAAAATCGCCTAGACAGCGGCCTGTTTTCCTTTGAAATTTCCCTCCCCGATTACCTCGATCCTCGTCCTGCTTTCCATCCTCCGCTGTGCATTCCCTCCCTCCCTCCCTTCTTCTTCCCCTTCCCTCCTCCCCGCCCCCAGTTATCCTCTTTCTCCGCTCAGCCGCCAAAGGATAGTTCCACGAAACGCGTCAAAGGAAATCACCGGTCGCTTCATTTCCCTTTGTCTCGGTCACGAATCGCGAATAGTTTCGGAAAATTGGCCCTCGAGTTTCCGCGTGAACGAGGCGCCCCGTCGTACAAGTCTTGTCGTACACGTTGACGATGCGTTGACACGTCGACGAATTAGCCAGGGACGGATCGATTCCGTTCTACGATCGGAAAGGCGAAGTGGGCTGGCGATAACGATACGGTGAAAATTCCCGACGATAAAATCGCTTTTTCACGAAAGGAGAGGGGGAGGGGAGAGAGGAAAAATGTGACACCGTTTAAGCGAGTTCCGTGATTTGGTCGAGCGATCGAGCGATCGATCGGTCGAGCGCGCGGTGTAATGTTGTCGCGTCATTCGATTGGCCGCCGATTAATTAAATCGAATGACGAGCCAATAAAATATTTATGGAATCGTATGCAAGCCGCACAATCGACCTCAAACCCCTCGTGCTCTTTCCCCGCGATGGTTACACCATGTTTACCCCTCGGCAATCCCCTAGAGGGCTGATTCTGCGCTCTCGTGGAGCATACGTTTATATGTATATACGTACATATATTTATATGTGTGTATATATATGTCTACATGTGCATTATATCGCATCAAGAGGAACGCGGAGAATGCCCTTCGATCGAATCCCCTAGCGCGGTGGTCCCTATTAACGCCTCTCCTCCTCGCGTCTCTCATTCCGTCGTTCTCTTTCCTTCTCTCTCTCTCTCTCTCTCGATGATTTTGATCCTCTCGGTTACGGGCAATTTTTTTCTCGCATCTCGTCTGAAGTGTCAAAGCACGCCAAGGCGCGTGCTCGCTGGACGCGAAGGGCGAATTAATAATCTCGCTGATGCAGGCGTTGAAGAATATCCTATTCAGTGATCGCGATTAGGATCGCTTCTCTCTTTCTCCCTCCCTCTCTCTCTCTCTCTCACTTTTTCCTCGCTCTACTCGCGTGATTGCATTGGCCGTGAAACGAACCCATTGAATTACCCCTTGCGTGTCTCGATCGACTCGACTCAACAACTCGTGCGTAGATCGTATCCGCTGTAAGAAAAGTAATCGCGTATCCGTTTTCCTTGGTGCAAATTGAAATTTACAACGATTAAAAAAAAAACGAAATCCGATTATTATCCGATTCAACTTGGTGCGCGTGCACACACACACACACACGCACGCTTTGGATCTTCCCTCTCTTCGTCTTCGTTTCACCTGTTCACCCGAATGAAACTTTTCGATTCGATCCGGAGGAGAGGCGGATCGAATCGAAGGCCCGATCGATGTCGCGTTCGACACGCGCTCGATCGTTTCCGAATCGTCTGAACGATGACATCGATGACCTTATTCGCAGCTGTGGAACCGAACCAGATCCCCCTTTTTTCGCGCAGCTGTGCAATACCACCCCTTCACCCGGAGCTAATCGAGCACAGCTCTCTCTCTCTCTCTCTCTTTCCACGATCTTTATCGTCCCTACCCTCGCGCGTAATCCTTTCTCCATCGAATTCGCTCTGCGCTTTATTCGGGGGTGTATTAAATCGTCGTTAGAACGACGAGGATGACTCGTATAAGCTGGTGGAACGGAGAATAGAAACGGTCGAGGATCGTCGAGGAGGATCAACAGTTGATGACTACCGATCATTTCTGTGTTCAAACCTTACTCCTTACGTGGAGGGGGAAGAATGATTGAACGATAAAATTGGCGAGAAAGAACGTTTTCCTCCGGAAAATTGTGAATTCGATCGTTTCGAAACGAGGAGGAGGAGGAGGAGGAGGATTGGAAATCGTAATGAAGTTACCACAGGAGATATTCCATTCCCGAATTCGGGATCCCATAAATGCGCTGGGAACCCATGAATACGCGCATCTCGAAGACGAACGTTCTCGGAAGGATAAAATCTAATATATGCAAATCCCCGCAGCGGGCCGGCGTTCGAGATGGTTGTTGAAACAGTGGTTTCGCGGAATCGATCCATAATTTAGAATATTCGGCGATTTTCGCGCCACATCCGCTTCACGTTTGTCGAAATCACTCGGTGGCCACAACAAATTTCAACGATAATTATTCGATAATTGTCGCTATCTAATCGCGACTTTTTTGTTTTTTTTCTCGACAGTCTCGAATGAGAAACGAAGGACGCGGTCAAACGACGACGAGCCAATAAAAGCAAATCTCCTAACGAGTTCGTCGAACGCGGAAATTCCCCGATGAAACGAGTCGCCAATTAAACCCTTCCAGTCGCATGTTCAAAGGAGTCGGAGAGACAAAGAGGCAGGAATTTGAAAAAAAGAAAAAAGAAATAAAAAGAGAGAAAGAAAAAAGAAGAGAGGCATTCCGTCTGTTTCGCTTATCTCGGACAAATTTGCCGTCTTGTAAACGACACCGGAGGGTCGTCTTGACAAACTGGGGTGCTCCTGGGAGGAGTCGGTTACGCGCGGGATACACGCGGCCAACTTTCCGTCCACCCAAAGATCTTTGTAACCGACACCGAAACGAGCGATCTCTCCTCTCCTCCGTCCATTCTCCCCCCCGATCTCACAACCCGATCCGACAATCCAAATCGAACCAAGGTTTCCTCTTTTTTCTTGGAAAATCCTCACTCGGTGAGGAAGAATAGTTATTTGTCGCGAATTGTCGCCGCAGGATTTATAGTTGATCATCATAGGTTTCCGCCGAGGGTTGGACACTTCTCGAATCGAATTCATTGCCCTGCTCGCACCGCTTGATTCTTCCAGACTCGCTGATGAAAGAATCTGTAAATCTTGCGGTAAATTCCTCCGATTGTTTGTTGAAGATTAATGTCCTCTGAATAAACTGGATAATCCTATCGTGGACCGTTTAACGATAAGCACAGTCGTATAATAATTTAATCGATCCGTGGAATCTGATTCGCGGGAAAACGCGAAGAACGGTGTCGTTAATGAATCGGGGTGAGGGGGGAGGGATGGGGGATTCTCGTTGTTCCGAGAGTTTCCGAGCGGAGTGAAAATCGTCCCGATAAATCAAGGCCCCCTTTCCTTCGCGCAGGAAGAATTCAATCGGCCATTTATTCCCCTACCGTGGTAATTAATTATTAATTAGGATTACAGCCTCGACCCCGTAGGGCTGCCTGGCTGCCTCTCGACGACGTAACGACTTCCTTCATCTCCCCTCCCTCCCCCGGTGGCAAGATAAACGAGTGAAGCCCGCTGGAAGACTGCTAAGTAACTCCATGAATTTTCCGCCCTCCGCTCCGTGCCCTCGGGGGTGTAGCTTCTAATCGTCCCCATCTCCTGGCCACACCCTCGCCTTCGTCGCGAGATCTGACCACCAAGAAGGTCCTCTCTTTCTCTCGTTCGGGCAAAATAAATATATCGTCTTCTCTGCTCGTACTCTCTCCCCCTCACCCTCTTCCTCGTTTCTCTCTCTCTCTCTCCCCCTTCGACGACTTTAGCCCCATTCTTCGCGGCAAATGCGACGTTATACGCGTCCGAGGGTGGGTGTCCAGGACGAGGTTTAACGAATCTCGAAATGCCTCCCGGCACGCGATCTTTTTCCTTTCTCCTTTCTTTCTTCTCTTTTTCTCAAACCGATCCACCCGTTTCCGTTTCCCCTCCCCGCTTTTTTATTAAGAAGATTTCATCATTGCATCGGATGCTTATATAGATATTAATTTACCGAAGATTTGTGTAAATTTATATCCATTAACCGCCTGTTGTTTTTTCAGGAAAAAAAGGAAACAAAATTGCACCGATGGACGACGAGGATGGAAGATCTCGCGTGTCAAAATTGAGATTGGCGCGGGGGGGACGGGAAGGCGGCAAGAAAATGGGCGGCAGGAAACGAAGGGCGCGAAAGGAGGGAAGCGGAAGTAAATCGTGCAACCCCCGTGACGACGTCGCGCGATGACAAACGAGCGCGTCGACGTCATCGCGCAAGAAACGCCATCGGCGACATCTGATAACGACCTTAATCGCATTAAGGCCCGAGAAACCACCCTCTCCTCCCCTGCCAGCGATCCTGCCTTCTCCCGGTGGCGGTGATCGTGTCCCTAATGTCCCGAGAAAAGCAACGCCGCGATTGCGGATAAATCGACCATCCCTCTCCCCTCCTCGACAAACTCGCCTAAATATATTTCTTTGCTCTCCGCCGTTCCAAGCGGTTTCCTCGCCGATACGAACGAACGCGCGAACACGTGGCACGTCAACAAATTTTTCATCGGGTCAACGCTTTAATCATCCCTTCTTCTCTCTCTTGTTCTCGTTCGTTTCTTCGCCAGCTTTCTTCGAGTGTGGGCGTTTAAAGACAAAAAGAGAGAGAGAGAAAGGGAAAAGAAAGGAAAGAATGTGAAGGGAGATACGTGGATTTTTTAAATTTTAATTCATAGATGACGAGATTTCGAACAACTTTTTCCTTATATGTGTATATACATATATATACAGTCAGTCAGTTTTCAAGATATTTGTCAAAATGGCTGTTAATACTACAATGAATTTTGCTTTAAGTACGCGTGTATAGCAGCGTGTGCGTCATATGTAATCGCCAGTTATTATTAGGTATGCATCACACTTGGTATTTATCGTTGTTATTTTGTTCATTGTAATTTCGATCGTCCAAGGATTTTATAATTTATTTTCGCATTCCATGAATTCGAAGAATGGATAAATACTGGGTGTGATAATTATCTCGAAATTATCGCTCGATTTTAATTTAGTAATAGCAGTTATTTCTTCTTCCTCTTTTTCTCTCTCTCTCTCTCTCTTTTTCCTGCAAATAATTCTCAAACGACAAAGAATCGATCGATCGACGGCCATCATCGAAATCGTAATCCAAAAGTTTGCGAAACTTTCGGGAAAATTTTCACTCAAATTTCCACCCCTTGTATGGAATGTAGAAAGAGCGGGCAATCAGAAGGATTGAAAAATCACGCGGCGGTGGTGGGCGACGAGAGGTGGAACAGGAGGAGAGAGGCAAACAACAGGCAATCCTCCCTTGCCAGGTACAATACGACGTTTCATTATTAAAACTGGTTGCTTGGAGGCGAGCGTGGTTCAAATTAAACCTGCAAATATTTGGATATTTTATTTTTGGGCCGCGAGAGAGAGAGAGAGAGAGTCCGGTTCCAGGGGCGTTTTGTTACCTATTCGCTGGCCGGCGAGTTTAATTCGTTTCGTTATAAATACATCAGCAGCGGTCGGAGCTGGGAAATTACCTTTGCCGGCATAATGGCAAAAAACACGAAAACGAGCGCGGAAATAACACGGGCGTGTGGGATGGGCGCGCGGGGACCGATTGAATTTTGCGCCTGGCCACGGGTTGAATTATGAAAAATCGGTTCGATATTTCGAGTCTGCCGTGCAAAATCGGCCCGACCACCGTTCGTTAAAATTCATGCGCGCAATTTGGACTGAATCGCGGCCCTGTTTGTTTCCTTGCCAGCATATTTACGGCTGATCCGGCCGGTTCCTGTTCGCAACGCGAAAACTACGCCTCTCTCTCTCTCTCTCGGAATGCACCGTTCCGCGAATTATCGTTCAATTAAGCCGAAAACCAGCGCCCGATCGACCGTTCCTCCACCTCGCTAATGATTCAATTTGAATGGAATTTTTTTAAACTCTCTTCTCTCCTCCTTTCGCGTTTTTTACTTGTCAGAAAGAGAGACATTTTTTCCCCTCCCCCACGACGAAAAGATTTCCAAGCGTAAGATATAAAGAAGATAAGAAAAAAAGAGTGGCCGATTCGTGGCCATTATCAACGAAGATATCGTTGTAACGAGGATGAAGAAGAGTTTGACGACGAAACGGAAGAACACGTCTCCAACACGTGTTGAACGAACGCGTCCACGTGACAATTAATTCACACAAGTACAAGTTTTGATCAACTCCGTTTCATACTTTTTCGATACAAATCTTGCGTGCGATCTTTGATCCTCGATCTCCTTAAATCGATCCGTGGACGGGCGAGGAACATAGGAGGAGGACGTTTAAAAATCTACGCGTATTCGAGGACGCGCACGATGATTACGTAGGGAACGCAACAACAACAATAACGACAACAACAACAACAACAACAGCAACAACAACGTGAGAACAAGAAGCGATAATCGTGAGCGCAAAAGTTGAGCTTGGTTTCGAAGAATCGATTCACGCCTGGTTAGCATAAAGTTGAACCGACCTGGCTTGACCTGACACACAAAGAGTTCCTTTACTCTTGTAATAATTATGTTCCTTTCATCTCCACCGCTATTTAAATATAAAACGACGACCGAATAACAGTGAATCGCGCAGACACCAGTCCTACCTACTCTCTGCCCATTTCTATCTGTACTTTGCGTTTTCTCATAGTGTTCGCGATCATCGTGACAATAAAAATAACGGATAGATTATTCGTAAAGAAAGAAAAAAGGAAGGAAAAAAAAAAAAAAAGAAAGAAAGAAAAAAGAAAAAACGCGAGTGTGAATAAAACAGTGAGTAGAACGTGGCGAGAAGGAAGGGAAGTCGAACGATTATCTAAAAGGTATGCCGGTAGGTGGACGCGTCGTCGTACACGGAGCGATTTGTACTTAATTAAGATTACGCGCTGATGAGAACACGCGCGGCACGCGAGCCAAGATATTCGAGGGAGATTAGGGGGCGACGCTTATGCCTGGTTCGAACGTAAACGCATTCTTGCGGCCGAGTCCCAGAAGTAAATTAACCCCTAATTCCGATTTCTTCTTCTTTTTTTTTTTTTATCTGATCGCGTTACTCACCATGCCCGAACGGATTCCGAGTAACAGCCGGTTTCTGGATTCAACATTTTGCGCTCACTCTCGGCCCTGGAAACAGAGAAGAGAAAAATACGGTTATATTGGAAATTCAAGCTCGAGGGACAAATTGAATTAAAAAATTGCTTCTCGGACGCTTCGATCCGAAATTAATTATCGTTGTGCACCGTTGAAGGGAATAATGCGTGGCGTTCGATGAAACATTTGAGTTTGAGCGAAAAAATAACAAGTATACTTGGAAGTATATTGTGTATATATATATATACACAGAATGCAGCTGGTGCATCGTGAGACGTTCACGGGACACGTTTAATAATTTTATGCTTCTCGCGAAGGACGTGTAACGATCATTATCATTTAAAAAAAAAACAAATTTCAAGCATGAATTTCGTGAAATTTTGCGATGCGTACTATAGGTGTATTATACTTTCGCGTCGAATTACCGAGATCCTCGGTCTTGGAAGATTATCGAAGATTAAGCGGCCCCTTCTTCGATATTAATTATTGCCGTCAAACATCTGTTCGTTATCGATTTTTCATCTCGCCAACATCATCTCGTCGTTTTCGTGGGCAAGTTGTCGTGAAAAAAGAAAAGGAAAAAAAAAAAAAGAAAAAGTATATACGTACTCGTGAAAGTGCAACCAGTGCAACAACAACAACAACAACTGGTCATTATCAGCGCCGACAAAACTCGAGTGGGCATAGAACGGAGGACAAAGACGATGGACACGAGGCGAGACGCGGACGGCACGTCGTCGAGCGGGACGACGTATGTCGATAAATTTATTCGCATCGCGGTTGGTTTTACGATAAAACGAGCCACTGCTTTCGTCGGCCATTCACGGCGAACGATACATTATCCACGCGGGAAATTTATTCGACGCACACCCACCCAACCCATCCACCACCCTCCTCGATTCTTCTTCTCCTTCTTCTTTTTCTCCCGCCTCCTCTCCTGTCGCGCTCTTTTTCTTCTCCCTCTTGTCTTTTTTCCCCTTCCCCTTTTCTATTTACCGAATACCGCGAGTTTTCACCGTTATTGTCATCCGTGTATCGTCGATTAAACCGTGTGTCAGCCCTCCCCCTCCTCCTCTCTCTCTCTCTCTCTCACTCTCACGCAGAGCAGAAACACGTTTCCGTGTTGCACCACCGCCACAACGAGGGGACGAGATAAAAATGTGACGGCTGTCCTCGCGACGAGACAAGTTCGAGAGACGCGCATCGTGAAATTTCACGGGGTAATTTTTCCACGCTCAACTCTTCCATCTCTTTCAGTTCAGCATCGAGCGCAACCGCCACTCTTCGACAAGGACAGAAAATTGTACGGATCACTTAGGTTTATTGCACTTGTTGCTATCCACTAACTTCCTTAAATTCCTTAAATTATGCATGTAAAACGCGCCCCTTTCTCCCGTCTTATTTTTTTTTTCCGAACGATTTACGTCCCGAACGACTTAGTGTTCTCGTTGGAGGGAAACGTATAAATATTTTATTCGATCAAATTGGATCACGGGGGAATTGCTCGTTACCATTATCTTTATCTTTCTCGTTCGAACCAGCGAGACCACCCTCTCCCCTCCCCCAAGAGGAGAAGATCCCGGGTAATCCTTTGATTCTTTGATTCTTCAATCGGCCGCGGGCTATTGTTTGCGTGTTGTGACAGCGTGCATTATCTGGCCCGATTATGAGCATACGTATTAAGGGTGACTCGTGAGAACCCCATCTGGTGGTGTGGAAAGGGGAGGCGATCGTCGTGGCGGACATCGAGGGTGGAAATCACTGTGCGCGCTTGCATTGCACGCAACTTGCGTGACCATTCGTGTACTTTGCGTAAACTCTTCGTGTCGCTCGTGTCGTACAGCCCGCTCCAACACGTTTTGTTTTTCTTACGTAAATATTTGATATTCGCGGAAGAATTTTTATTTAATTTCATTTTCCTTCTTTATTTATTTATTTATTTTTTGTTCATCGAAGTATCGATCGTTTGAAAATTGAAGACGAAAGGAAGGGAGGATGATACGTTGAAGGGAGTTTCCTTCTTTTTTTCTTTTCTTTTTTTTTTCCTTTTCGAGTCGAGCTGTCCCCTCACTTGCGTGGAACGATGTGTATAATTATTGCACGAGACTGTACATCGGCGCGCGTATGGGAATGCGAATTCTACTGCGGTACCACGCAGTGGTAATTCCGAGGGGTCGGCAGGAATGTGATTTTTGGCCACGAGGGTGAACCGCCCCCTCCAGCTATGCGTGGTTTGCGCGTGACGTTTGAACCCCGCGAGTCTTTGCAGGTTTTTTTCCTTCTTTTTTTTTTATTACCACTCATCGAAACACTCGCTCCCCCTCCTGTGAAATTATTCACTGTGAAAAATCACGAATAACCGCAATAACTCCCTCCTTCCTTTCCTCGACAAAAAAAAATATCGCATCATGCTTCGCTATCGCGACAAATCGAGATACATCGATCGATTCTCGGTTCGAAGAAAACACTTGAGAGGACGAAAGATCCCTTCCTTCCTTTTTTTTTGTTAAAATCGCAGACGAACACGAATCGAACGAACAATTCCTTGCTGTCGAAAGACGCGGGAGACCCGCCTCCTCTTCGTTTCCGTTGCATAATTTCGCGTGCACGGCGTCGTATTGTCGAATTTCATCCCGCGAGGAAACGGGCGAAAGAGAAACGGTAACGAAAAGGAATCGCTGATGCGTCGGCGATGGTTGTTCCCGGAACACCATCGTGGAACGTGACGAGCGGCTCTTAATTCACGTAACCGGAGAAGGATCGCCCGTGCTCCGATAGGAACATGGAGTTTACACGGGCGGGCGGATCGGATCGCGTTTCAATTCGTCGACAGGTTGCGAGAATAATGCTCGCGGCCGAAATCGCACCGCGAAACTGTTCCGCGAGAGCTTTCAATTATGCAACCGCGGCCAAACGCGGAATAAAATTTCGCCGAAAATCCAAATCGATTGTGCGCCCGGTTTTTAATCAAAAATCAATCGAGCCGCTTTCATCGGCGGGAAAGTAATTAGACGATGCATGATTAAAAGGGCGAAGAGAGAGAGAGAGAGAGAGAGAAGGGGTATTGGGAAAACGAAACGCTTCGATCCTTTGATCTTTCGATAGAGATTGCGGAATCGATTGGAAAAAAAAAAATCTTGATTGCATCCTTCCGATTTGGAGAAAGAAAAATTTTCTTGGTCAGATTTCCTTCGTATTATTCCTCCCGGATGCCGTTTAATAAATTCTAACCGTGGCTATTTGTCAAGTCTGTCGATGGTTAATGACCAGCCGTCAGCAGGAGGGTATTTCGTCCTCTCCTCTGTCTTGGAGGGTATCGTGAGAGACGAGCAGGTGAGGGAAGAGGCGGAAGAGGGGCGAGTCGAAGCGAGACGGAGCGAAAATTTCAGAGGCTCGTACGCCGGTTGGTACCTTTCGTTCTCCAACCATTTGTCAAGGTGACAAGGCAATCTCACCCCTCCGCGCTATCACCCCTTCCACGAAACGCGAATTCGTTCGCCAGTTACGTCGATGTCATCGATCAAAGTTATTCGAAGATTGGATGTCCGCGCTGTTATTGCGACGAAATACCGTTTTTCTTTCTTTCTTTCTTTTTCTTTTTCCGCCGGAATTTTTCGAGAGTTTTATATATATATATATTTTTATGTGTGTGCGCGTGTGTGTGTGTGTTCGAAGAGAGAAAGAAGAAAATTAAATTTGACGAGGAGGACGATGTTGAGAGAGAGTCGCGTCTCCCCGCGAGAAAGAGGAGCCAGGGGTTTCAGAGAGATTGTAGGAACGAGGGAAGAGGATTCGAGGACCGATCTACCGGCAATCCGGCTAAAAGTCGTCGACTTCAAATATCGTGTTCCTCGCGACGTAATCGTTACACTCAGGAAGAGTGGTTGCCTCATCCAGCTAAACGGCAAACGCCTCTACTTCCATTAACCCGGGGGAAATAAAAAATAAGGGGTGAAAAACGAAGGGAAACGAAGGGAAACGCGAAAAACTCGAAGGAAAATTCTTCGCGACGGATCCTCGGTGTATTTTGCGTTTATGTTATTACGAAACGATACAACAATTCGTTCGGAATTGAAGAATGGCAAGGAGAAGGGAATCGAAGCGAAGTAGGTGACGATAGCTCGAGATGAGTACGCGTTTTCCCTCGATACACACGAGGAGAGAATGTCCATCGCCTCTCGATTTTCCACGGCCACGTTTTTCCTTCTCTCTTTCTCTCTCCTTTTTTCCCTTTTTTTCTTTTTCAACAGGAAAGAGAGTCGAATCGATCCATGTTAATAATCGTCGAGTGGTACGCAAGTACCGTGTCCCCAGTCAGATAATCACTGTACTTAAGGGGAGTGCTCGCTCCACCCGTGACCGGGTTCCCACAACCTCGCCGTCATTAAACGACCAGGCGAATCACGTCGCTCTCTGCCGTGTGATCAACCGTTTTGGCAGGTGGTGCGTCCATGGGTTTTCTCATAAAATGGCCGACTATCCGCGCGTCGATTACTTCCTATTCACAATTCCTATCCCATCTACGAATTATCACGAGTCGTCGATATTTTTTACTCTTTTTCTTTTTTTCTTCCCCTTTTTTTTTTCAATGAAACCAGATATATATATATATACACGTTATCGTATCGATTTTAATCACGCATGGGGAGTAATTAAGTAGACCGGAATCGGGGCAGCCCCGATATAAAGCGAAATGGAAACGAAGCGACCTCGTGTCGTTCCGCATCGAGGAGTGGAAGGTGGGGAAGCACGACTTCCTTCGTTGCTCGACTCGCGACGTCGGCCTCGTGTAACAAATCGACCTTTTAATCACGAGTGCCTCCGCTCATTTCTAGCTCTAATGGGGAGGAGGCCCTCTTGTTTAGCCGCTAATGCGGTAGCTGGCCGGCCAATTTCATGGGGCTTCGGCGATGGGTTTCGTTCAAGCCTCGAGCTCGAGTCCATTAGTAGTTTCGCACTCGGGGAACACACCCTTCGTCACCCTTCGATCCCATCCTGGCGTCGTTTTCTCGGCCAATTGTATTGGACGCGTACTCGACGAGCTCGTTCGAGTGGCTCGTTCGTCACGAGGAGAAAAAAGGAAGAGGAAATTGGAGGAGGAGGAGGAGGAAGAGCACGTCCAAAATTTGGAACTTTGTCGGTGCTGTGTGTCCGGGAGATTGGAAAATGGGCTAATAGGCGAGCGTGGAGGATGAATTATAACAGGAAATAGAAGGAAAACGAATTCGTAGATCGATCGGGGAGGGGAGAAAGAGAGAGCGGGACGAAGGGAGGAAGGAGGATCCACGGATCCATGGATCCGAAACGTGACGACGGCGCTCGGCTGAGCGTGTATCCCACCTGAAAACAGGAAACCGGGGTTCCCCTGCGTAGAGAGAGAGAAGGCAAGCCTACCGGAACACCGGAACCGGAAGGGTGCGGAACCTAGGCGACCGACGACAGCGGCGGACAGTACCGGCTCGCACTGATTACCCGCTGATGAAACGTACCGGCTCGTTGACTTCGGCCAGGGTCGCCATTAGGTACGCCCCTGAGATCCCCCCCTGAACGACGTAAAAATCCGTGCGAAAAATCCGTAACTGACTTGCGTAACTTGCATAAGAGAGAAAGAAATAGAGAGAGAGAGAGAGAAGGAGAAAAAGATAAAAATAGAAAAATAGAAAAAGGAAAATTAACTATTCGTCCGTGGATGAAATAATTCGACGGCTCCGATCAATGAATCGTTTAAATTAAATATTAATTTTTAACATCGCGAGACGAATGTTATAACCGTGGAAATAATTTTAAATGACGATTTCATTTATCCCGATATGTCATATGCCTGTTTCTGATCCGGCCATTTTTTTTTCCTTTTTTTTTCTCCTTTTTTTTTACTGCTTCACGGTTTCGCGCGACAATGGGACGCGCGTGTGTTTTTTAGGCTCGGCCGATGGGAAAAAGCGATCGCGGCCGGAAGTGGAAGTGGAAGTGGAAGTGGAAGTGGAAGTGGAAATTGAGGCAATGAGAGCGTTGCCCGGCGAGGCTCTTATCGAGATATCGCCGGTTTCTCGTTTCCGCAATTTCCTATCTATATCGGCTGGTTTCGCACGGCCCCCAATAAAAATATACCTCGAGTTTCCACGAGATCCGTCCCCCCTCTTCCCCCGCATCGATCCGAATATTTCAATCGGTTATCGCCTCGAACCGGTGGAACCGCGCTAGAACATCGTTTAGAAATTCATTTTGCCTCCCCCTACCTTCTTCTCCGTCCTCGAGGCTTATTATCTTAAGCTTTCGAACCGATAAGATTTTACCGTCTGGTTTTTCACGGTCGTTGAATGACTCGCGATGAATTAGCGATTATTAATCTCATTAATCTCTGCATCATAATTATATTATGATGCAGAGTACGATCAAGCGAATTAACTACTAGTTCCGCGATATTTACAGAGAGAGAGAGAACAATATTCCGTTCACCAGTTTCCCGCGATCGAGAGGCGAGAAATCGAATTCAATTGGTTATCTCTAGAAATCTGGAAGATTTTATAAATAATTTCAAACATTTTTCGACCGATTTATTTCCCCTGTATTATTAGCTCGAGGTCGGGGAAAAATTCGATCGAGAAATCCGTTTGCGAGGAGGGGGAAAACGTTTGGACGCAGAATCGTGCGTTCGATGATCGGGGGTCCTCTCGTCGCGCGTCTTGCCGTGCTCCAACAGCCGCGGAGGGGGCGAGAGAGGGGCGAGAAGAGAAATGTTCACCCTTGCGGCAACATTGCGAGAGAGCACACCTGGCCGAGGCTGCAGCTGCAGCCGCAGCCCCCCGTCACCGATGGGGATGAAAAAGGGGAGGGAAAAACGAGCGCACCGGAGGGTCGTTGCGGGGCATCACGGGTTCCACACTGGCCCGTTCCAAGGGGGAGGTTGGTCTGGATGCCGAGATTTCAGTTACGCGTTCGCTAGCCAACGATTTCCAGCCTCCAACGAGCCAGTAAAAATGAATAATTGTTTCTCTTCTTTTTCTTTGTTTCTAATTTTCTACCGTTTTTATTAAATGTTGTGTTTCGCGTGTTACTTAATTCGTTACTTAATTTTTTGATTTCGATCTTGTATATCTTTCGCAAAAATCGGTTCTAAAAGTCAAAACGTAAAAATATTGATTATTAATTTATAAATTCGAGATAATCGGTGTCTCGTTCTATTTTTATTTCGCTTCGAACAAACAAAAATAATTTCGTATATCGTAATTTTTGTTTGTAACTTGTAGAATCGAAAAATTTCAGAGATAAATAAACGTTCCAAATTAAAATGTTTATACATTGGATTAAAATTTTTTTCTCAGGCATGCATTTCGCGAAACAATTGTATCTCGAAAATTTATCTCGCGCGTACATTTATATTGTTTCCAAACGAAACGAGGCGTTCGAATCTGACGATTGGAATCGACTCTACTTAATCAAATCTCTTAATTGATTCGAACGTTCTCTCTCTCTCTCTCTCTGTCTCTCTCTCCACGCAAGAACCACCAGTGCAGGTGAATTTATTCAAATGCCGATCAATTCAGAAGGATGACACTCATCGACACGGCGGTTCCAGCACTTCTGCCTCTCTTTTTTCCCTCCTTTGTCATTCGCGTTACGATCCTTTTGTAAGCCCGCCTCAGAAGGGGCGGCCGGAACAATGACCCTGATGTATGATTCGAGAATTTGTTTATAAATGACGGAGCGCATCGTCTTTCGAGGATATCTGTTGATGAAATCCGTCCAAGAGAGAAGATTTCTCGCGGAGAGGGATCAAAAGTCGAATTCATATACGAATTTTCGATAAGTAAAACAAACAAAAATCGAATTCATATGTATTTTCGATGAGTAAAAGAAACAATTATAAAACAGAGGAAAAAGAAAATCCAAATTGATCGTGCATACATCTTTCGATAATATCTGCTAATGAAATCCGTGTATAAAAGAAAAAGGACCGCACCGAAAATCGAATTCATATGAATTTTCGATAAATAAAACAAACAATTATAAAACAGAATAAAGAAAATCCAAATTGATTGTGCATACGATGTGCATCTCATCTTTTAATAATATCTGCTGATGAAATCTATTTGCAAGAGGAGAAAAATTGCACCGAAAATCGAATTCATATGAATTTTCCATAAGTAAAACAAACAAAAATTTAATTCATATATGAATTTTCGATAAATAAAATAAACGATTATAAAAAACAACGAAAAATGCATATGATGTATCTTTCGAGAATATCTGTCAATGAGATTCGTCTGCAAGAGGAGAAGGATTGCATTAAAAATCGAATTCGTACGATTTTTCGACAAATAAAACAAACAAAAATTTAATTCATATATGAACTTTCGATAAATAAAATAAACAATTATAAAAAACAACGAAAAATGCATATGATGCATCTTTCGAGAATATCTGTCGATGAGATTCGTCTGCAAGAGGAGAAGGACTGCACTAAAAATCGAATTCATATATGAATTTTCGATAAATGAAATAAGCAATTATAAAAAACAGCGAAAAATGCATATGATGCATCTTTCGAGAATATCCGTCGATGAGATTCGTCTTCAAGAGGAGAAGGATTGCATTAAAAATCGAATTCGTACGATTTTTCGATAAATAAAACGAATAAAAATAATATATATATATATAAAATAAAAAAAAAATCCAAAATGATTGTGCACACGATGCACTAGAACGCGTGCATATAGAAAAAAATAAAATCGTATACGGATTTTTGTTCATCTTTACATTTACGATACATTATAAGAGAGAAAAATTTATTACACGAGTGTACGCGTCGATCGTCGAAAGACAAATAACACGTAAGTGTCGAAATATAGCGCCACATAATATTTACATACGTAGCACACGTAATATTTATATTCGAAGCGAACGAAATATTTCGGAAAGATTATTCGTTAAGCGGCACGCCCGAGGACGCCGGTTTGTTTATTAACGCGGCACAAGTTCGTCGTACGTCGTACGAGTCGCACGTACGATATTCGCGTCGCGAAATATTTCGTCGTATATATTTTATCGTGTCGCGAGTGAACTCGTGGGTGATTGGAAACGGTTAAAAAAATACGACACGATGCGTTGGAGCGCGATTCGATTAAAAAATAAAGGGAAGAAGGGAGAGGAGCGTGCCACGGGACGAAATTAAATATAATTGTTTACGAGTAAACAATCACGTAGATTCGAGATACGTTTTATATCTTATCGAAAAAAGTTTCTACATAGTTTGCACGATAAGCGGCGGAAAATTCCAATTTTACGAAGTTTATTACGCGTAATATCGCTACGTGGATACGAACTATGCAGCTCTCGGGTACCATTTGGACAATTATTATTATTATTATTATTATCGGGGGAGTACGCGGGAGTGGGTGAAAAATGTTTGGTGGCCGGTCGAGGTCTCGGCATTAATCCGAGAGACAAAGGAGGAGCAATTACAAAAGAAGAAGCGTGTCCGCCTCGAGGAAGAAGATCCGGAAGCCTAAGTTTATTTACATTACAGTGGCACGGCCGGTCTCTCGCTCCTTTTGTCGGCCTCGGCGTAATGCATATTAATAGGAAATAATCCCCCGCCCCCTGGAAAAGGGGGTTGCGGGTGGCCACGTAACGAAGGACTCGTAGAAAAGCCACCGAAGAGAGCGTTCTGCCAGATACAACGTCATCTCTCGCGCGTCACGTGGAAATTTCCTGACGAATTCCGGGGCCACCACCTCTCGGTATATAAATATTCATAGACGCGCAACTGAATTTTTTATTTCGATCTCTTCTCAACGAATCCTTTTCCAGCTTTTTGAAAGTACATATATATAATAAAAATACGACGCAATGTCTAGAATTCGAAGAATTGTCGATACGATAATTCGAGACGGTTATATCGTTCCATCGAATTGTTTTCACTTTGGACGAAAAAAAATTTGAATAAAAGGAAAAAAATTAGGTCGGGCAGAAAGACACGGAGGTACAACGGGGCCGGTGAATGAAAGGAGCTGGTAAATCCTGCAAGCATGAACGGTGAAATCGCTGAGCCAGCTACACCTCTTCGCAACTACAACCTTCTCGTGCCAGAGAAGAAATCCTACTTCCGAGAATTTCAGCCAGAGAAGCAACTTTCCTTTCTCTCTTTCTCTCTCTCCCTCTCTCCACGGTTAGGATTATCTTCCCACGAGACTTTGGACCGGGAACAATTACCAGTCTCTCGAAAATCCGTCGCGGAAGAAAGAGTTGAAAACGAAAGAAAGAACGAAAGAAAAGGAAAACTCGAGGAAAAACTCGTGGTCGAGAATAGGTACTCTCGATGCGACGATTCGTTTAATCTTGGAGCCAAGCTTGGGCGTACACACGTCGCGTCGCGTTTTCGAACAGAGACGAGGTTGAATCGCGAGAAGATTCATCTCCGTTAATCGCGCGGAGAAGGAGGGAAAGAGAGAAGAAAGCAGAGTTTGCCAGAGTTGTCGGCGAGGAATCGCCACGCCACGCACAGCATGGTTCGACCGACTGCAAGTACGAAACATCTCTGTTCAAATATTAACACGGGAAACAGAGGAGATTCTCAGACCTTGCTTGGTTTCGTAACACCGGTAGCCGAGTTTACACGTTTACCCTGAGGTTATCCGTACACCGGTGTTTGCCGACACCTCGCCGTGTACGTGCAACTTATGCGGTCCACGCCCACGCGTCCCCTGCCAGCCTCGCGCGTTGCGATATTTAACACGCCTCGATGGTAATCTCGATGGCGTGCCGGCCAACTTTGTCTCCTTTTTTTTCAAATTCAAATTCGATCTCAATTCAAAAATTCCAATTTCAATTCAAACGCTCCCGATTTGAATTTGAAATTTAACCTCGGGGTTTTAAAGAGAGGAAAAAGAAAAGAAGAAGGGAAAAGAAAGAAAGGAATGTACTGGCAGTAGGCTCGTCCACTTTCCTCTTTCTTTCGAGGAACGAAAGTAACGTAAATCGTAAAAGGCAAAATTGGACAGTTGCAGGATGTGGTAGCGTGGAGGTCAGTCAGGTACCCGTTCGAATGGTGGAAAAAAAATCACCGATCCACCGACGCGTACAGAACAAGGATCGGGCAGACAGTTGGGCGCCCAAACCTCGTACCGGGAAGGTCCTACGCGAGGACCTCAGGTAGCCTCCTGTCCCTAACCTTCGAGTCCCCTCCTTTCGAGTGGAGGGGAAGCGAGGGGAGGCCTATCCTGGTCTGTCCTCGTCAACACCCTGATCTCTTCCTCCCCTTCGAGGCTCTCCTCGGCGAGAGAGGAGAAGCGAACGAGCGCACCTGGTCGCACAGCCTGATCCTGGTCAGGGTTGGTTGCCAGAGGATTCTTCCTCTCTTATGATTTTCCGCTCTCGATACGAATCTGTCTCGACGCGGCTTTTTTTCTCTTTTTACGAAACGTTTCTTACGCAACCAACACACGGTCTTCGAGGCTTTGATTCTGTCCACCATTATCCGAATTATCCGAGTAATTTTTTCGAAATATTTTTTTCCGAAATTATCGAGAGGTTTTTCTCTTTCCTTTCTTTTCGAGTGTTAGAACGAGATAAAATTTTATTTATTACCCGCGCGTATTTTCTCGACAAGTTATCTCTGGTGACGATTTTCTGCAACTTGGTGAGTAGAGAGTAGAGAGAGGGGGGAGCTTTCGTTGAGATCCTTCTCTCAGGTCGAGTTCATTCGAGCGACGAGGCTGAGGTTGACGCCTCGTCGGCACGATGCTTGTACCTGGTAACCTGAAATTGGTAATCATACACCGGGACAAACCGAGAACCGGCAGCCTCGAGCGGGTGGCGCGTTCGAGAGACGCGCTACAGGGGCGGCAGCCAGTAAGAAAGAGAAAGGGGGAAGGACTGGTGGTTTCTCGTTACAGAGCTTCCTGTATGGAAATCACGGGAATACCAGCAGGTTCTCTCTCTCTTTCTCTTTCCTCCACGAGGAAGTGGGAGGCATCGGGCACAATGATCTCAGATTCGAAATCGAATCTAGGCTGCATAACCCTCCCCTCCTCCTCCTCCCCCCTCCTTTTCTCGATCTGACCGACCTCGTCTCTTCCGGAACGAGTCCTCGAATCGATAAACCTGGTAATCGATTTTCGAGCCGGTTTGCTTCGAAAAAAAAAAAAAGAAAGAAAAGAGAATACTTGTTGCTCCGCGCAAGATGGACGAAATCATTTTCGTCGTCGAACGAGAATTCTCTCTTTTTTTTTCTCTCTCTCTGTTTTAACGAGTGAGCGTATCTCGAGAGTGTCGATTTCGTTGGGACGATAATTCGTTGGAACCGGCGTATCTCGACGTATCTCTCCGGGCCGATTTGCAAATTTAATTGACCGCAGAGGGGGAGCGGTGTTGCGTCGGTACGATAATCGAATTAATTGAGGAACGATGAACCGTGGCGGATGGCGGAGACGGAATTGGAGCCGAGCGTGTGCCCGCACGCCGGTGAAAAGGAAACTTTGTTTCGATTCAGGAGCCACGGGGGTCCGGCGGGTCGAGCCTGAAACTCGTCTACAGGTCGTCTACGGCGAACAATTACTTTCCACTTGTCATGCTAATCGCACGTACGTGAGCACCCAGGGAATTCCACTTTGTGCGTGACGGCCTCTTTTTCATCCCGCCGCGTTCGCCGATATCGCTCGGCCACGACCGGCGACCACGCGCGTTTTAACCCTTCCGTCCGTGCCCCGAAAATTTTCGACAACGCTCGACAATTTTGAGGAATCTCGATCCCCGGTTCTCTACGCCGCGTTTCGAAAACTAAATCGAATCGAATGTAAAAAAGGAAACGTCGAATAAACGGGGAAAAATCCAATTGGACAGGCCTTTCGAAATATCGAGGTTAAAGTTCGAAAAAATCCTTGCGATTCTTTCTTCTTTCGTGATAAAGAGGGAGAAAAAAGTCCTGAAACTAATTCTAGGAAATCTGGAGAACGTAATAGATAGGAATAAATGAAGGGGAGGGGGGAGGGACAATCATCTGTTCGAGTTAGCAACGAGAACTTCCTCCGACACGGTGTTCGTGAAGGAAAAGACCGATCATTCGTGTAACTAGCTTGGCTCGGAATGAAAAACAGGCGCGTATACACGCACACGGGCCCCGATCCCCTTGGTATTGGTGTCCCTTGAACGGCCGGTATCTTGATAGCCATGCAAATGGCCCGGTGTCAGATCCTATCGTGGAGCCGCATAATCAAAAGCGGAGGCACGCAAGCGCGCGCGAACCCATCTGCCCCCCACTTTCCTGCCCGGCTCTCTCCCTGTCTCTTTCATTCCCTACCTACCCACACTTCCTCCCGTCTCTTTTTCGATTAGAAGAGATCGAAAAGCTCCAACCTCCGTCACAGTCCTCCGCCTACTGAATTAAGCGTGGTCGCGGGCCTGGCCTCGCCCAGAATCACGCAACTAACGCATGCGCACGATACACCATTTCCTGCTATGGATCATCGCATCGAACCGGGATCTATATTAATCGAAATTTACCCCCTCGAGATTTTTTTTCGCGAAATATATTCCGTCTCGAAAGGATAAGGAGACCGAGAACAATTGGAATCGGGATTAGTTTTAGGGGAGAGAAAGAAGGGAAGGAGGGGGAGGTTGGGAAGTCGAACAAAGTCGAAACAATTCCACGAATCTTTGTACCTTTCCCTGACGGGGGAAGGTAAAATAATTACGAGAGCGGTGACCGAAGCGCTGGTCCAACACCGGCGGTCTTTATCTCGGTTAAGAAAATGTTTCACGGTCGAGGAAACGGTCTAGTTTGTCGGAGGAATTCGAGGAAATCGCGTTAGCTGGAAGCGGAGGGTGGGAAAATAAAGATTCGAAGACTCGACTCGAGTTTGTTTCGTCGAAACGAAAAAAGAAAAAAGAAAAAAGAAAGAGAAGAAGAAAACCGAAATAAAATCTATTTGACGAGAAATGTGTCGAAACCGAAATAAAAATAGAGAAAACGATGGAGAAGCGAAAGGAAGAGCGTCCTCTTTCGGGTTCTTCGAAGGAAGGAAATAAGGAGAAGAAGAAGAAGTCGGTTAGAATGGATGATTTTTCCTTCCCGTCTCTTTCAGCTTGTTCTCGTCGTAGCTCCTACCTACAACGAGTTTTTCCCGATCTCTCTCCCTTTTTCTTCTCCCGGTTTCGTCTCGGTGCTCGGAACCAACGTCCCGAAGAGACGAAGATATTCCAGCTGAATTGCGCCTTCTCCTCCGGCTATCGCGGGCCAGATCAAATGGCGGTATAAGAACGGCGGGACGAGGAGGTAAGAAATATGGTGGACTGGGAAGAGAGTGTGTAGCCAGGGATGAAATCCGGTAGCCGCCCGGCCACGTCGACCCAAGCCGAGTTTGTGTTCGACAGGGCGCAAAACGGCTCCGTCGATTGGTGCGACGAGCCGGTTATTTCGATATTTCGAGGCCTGGATTTCTCGTCCTCGGACGAGAATCGATGGGATCGTCGAACATTATTTGGAATAAATAAACTTGAACGCGATAATTGCGATAATACGCGAAACGAAGACGAGCAGCGAAAGGGTGCATGGACGCGTAAAGGGATGTGGGCGGTACGCGAGATAAAGCGCGGGAGAGAGAGGGAGAGAGATACGTCTCGCGATGGAGTTGTAATTTCCAGGCTGTCACGGCCACCTCGCGCGCCACGAGGCTGTCTGAGATCCGTTCGAGGAAGTGCAATTCCTCGGATTCCGTTAATGCCGCCTCGGTCCATCCCTCGTTCCCCTCGCTCGTATCGAAAAATACCGATAAGGGGATCCGTGATAAGGGGGGAGGGGCGGTCGGGCGATCGAGTTTGTCGCGGGCAAGTTACTACTCTTTCTCGGTAAAGGGAGATTTTTTGAAGAACAAGTTTCACCAAGTTTTTACGATTGCGATTCTCGTGGCAAGCACGAAGGGAAGTACGAACGATCCGCTCGCGAAGAGTGTGTGCCTTGCACCAGGACACGCCAATTACGGGCGCGATTTAAGGTTCATTACGCGAGACGGCGAGAGCGAGGCGGGGAAACGGTGAAAAAGGTTAAGAGGCCGGGTACGAGGGATTTTTAAGGTAAAAGCTCGTCGGTACGATTCGAGAAACCGAAACTTCCCCCTCGTAGAGAGGCGAATAAACGTCCCACAAATCGCGTTTCTCGCAACACGGGGAATAATCTCGTCTCGGGAAGAAATCCAGTGGAACGGCTTGTACACGGTTCTTGGAAGTTTGTCCTCCGATGGTTGTCGGAAAGGTTTACGGAAAGCCTCCCACGTGAAAATTACGTGACGGGTCTCCGCGAAGGGGATCCGATTTCCCTGTAATCAACGACTCCCGTTTCCTGTACGATGGCACGTGCCCGTTTTCGTGTAATTTCCCTCGGCCTCGCCTACGTGCTCCATGCCCGACCATCGCTTACGATCGTTTAATTAATGCGCCGCGCCACGTGGCACGCTTTGCCTTTCGTCTCACGCGCATCGATACCTTCCTCTCGATAATTCGAAATCAGGGGGGAGAAATGCCGACCACGCGCACTTACTCACTCCACGAGTCTCGGGGATCTCTCCTTTCGCTATGCACGCTGAATAAATCGTCGCGTGATTCCAGGAGGATCGAGCGCCGCTAAATATAAAGCTCTCGAGTATATCGGGTATATAATACCGCCTGTTCGACCGCCGACAAAGTAGTCCCCCGTCGGAATTTCAAATAGCCAATCGAGTCTGTAATTGGAAATCGACCAACGAAATCGGTAATCCGTAATCGCGATTAATCTCGAGATTGAATCCAACTTGGAATTTCGGTCATCGCGTTGAACGACGTTGTTCGGAAGCAACAGGGAATCGGGGAGAAGTGAGGAAGGAGGGAGAGGAAGCGGGATCGAAAAAGGAATCAATTATCAAAGAGAGAGGGAGATAGAGAGAAGTAGGAAGAGAGAACTCGACTTCCGCGGTTCCGAATTTACTGCTAGTTGGAGTCTCTTGCGCCTTACAACGGGGAAAGACGCCCACGCTTGTGCACCCCCGCCCCCTCCCTCCTCCCACGGGCCGTGCGTCAAAACCGGCGGAGTTTCTTGCCGTAACTAACTACTCGTGAATTTATCGAGGCACCGAGACTCTCGAGTTTCTCTCGCCTGCCGCCTCTCACCTCATCCCCGGCCCCTCCTCCTCCTCCTCCTCCTCCTTCTGCTCTCCTCGAGAGTACGAGCGCGGCAAGGTAACCGTAGGAAACTTTCCAACAGTTTCTCCCGTAGCGGCAACTCGCGGAGGGTTGCGGGATCCGGAGGTAGGGGAAGAGGCGCAAGGCCTGGACCAAACTTGTAGTTTATGAATTTATAGCGGCGAAAAGGTAGGAAACGCGCGCGCTCCAGTTTATTCCGCCCTCACCTCGCCAAGATTTTACCTCCATTCAAATCCCCGCCTCCTTCGTCCAAACTTCTCGTCCCGACTTCTCGTCGGCCGGGAAATAGTCGCGAGCGCGTTAACGAGAGGCGGGTGACGGTGCGATCGCGAGAATCCAGCGGACGAGCCGATAATTTTCGTCGCGGATCGTTGACGCTCTGAACTTTCTCGCCTCAGCTACAACCGATCATAGCTGCTTCCCGCTTCCCCTAATTCGTTCTAATCTGTCTTTTTTAGGAAAGGAGGGAAGGCGGACGCGGAGAGTGTCTTTGAAATCGAAGCTAGATAGATAGAGATTTCGAAAAATTTGATGGAGCGGCGTGATGCCTTTAGTTAGCTCTCGAGATCGGAATGGAGAAGAAGAAGAACGTTCGTTCGCGTCGATCGAGGAGGGATGTAGGAGGAAGGCTTCTTTTTCTCTTTCTTTCCCCACCCTCTCTCTCTCCTCCCCGAGGCGCGGAAAGTGTTTCGAAAAACGATTAAACGCGATACGCGTGACCACGAAACCTTAAACCGCGGTGACCGCGTTCTTCCCTCTCCGTACGCCTCGTAATTGCATCGTTCGAAAGCGGGTTCCAGCCGGGTTCTAGGCGCAGCACGGAAACCGATGTAACTGCATATGCAGTGTCGTATATACCTGCGTACACCTGTTCCGTTTCCTGCGAAAACACGACGAGTTCCAGTTACACAATGGACGCATCACACGAGTCTGCACACGAGCGGTTGCACACCACCACGATTGCTCTCGCGCCACTTAAGCCCGATAGCGCGGTGGCGCTTATGCAGGTGCGAACAGGTGAACCTGTAGGTAAAAAAGGCCGCATCCCACTTTTTCCACACTTTGTCACGCGCGAACACAATTGCAATTTTTCATCTCTCTCGCCCCGATTTCCTCCACTCCCCCCCACGAATCTCTCTCGATGCTCTCTCTCGAGGAGGATCGAGGGATCGAATGTAACAAGTGTCCCGTTGCGATCGATACAGAAGTTTGCGTTTTTAAAAAAGAAAGAGAGAAAGAAAGAAATTTGCGTCGACTCCCCACGACTCGACGCGGCGAGAGAGGGATCGAGGCGACCACGCCAGCAACGCATGACGCCGGTGGTGTCGGTGTTTCACAGATTCAGATTCGGTCACGCTGCTCGCGCGACACGCACCCACCGTGTCTCCGCTCCGACACACGCGCGGATTTACACGCGCGTGGGCGCGTCGCCTCTCCTAGGATCGCCGTCGTCATTGATACCTTCCCGCTTCCTTTCGCTCCGGTTTCCGTGAAATCGCGGATGCCGGCAATCGATATCCCCAACGCCGTGAATTACTTCGTAATTTTATCCCGGAACCGGCGCGGTTCCCACGCGAAAACGCGTTTGGGTTCGCTTTTCTTTTTTCTCCTTCTTTGAGTTGGGAGGAGAGGCAAATTGCTCGAAGGGGGTTGCGAAAAAGTTGGGGAAAAAGAGGGGAGATGAGGAGAATTTGGGTTAGTCGCCGTACGTGAGAATAAGATGGCCGGGGCGTCGGATATATTTGGTCAATAATGTCAATAACCTCGCGCACGATGCTCGAGACACTCGACACTTTGCGTTCACGCGCGCGCCAGAGAACACGCCAGGTTTTGTTGGCCGAACATGTGCATCGTGACTGGGCAGTTAACACCTCGAAGGAGCCTCCTGAGTCATCGATGAACCGTGGAATCGATCTTTCTACGAACCCGAACTCGCCGGCTGAAATATTCGGAGGGGTTTGATGCCCTCGACCGTGAATCCAAGTTGGCCGCCACCATAACTCGTCCATAAAACCGGACGATAAATCCGGTAAGATTTCGTGGAACTAAATATTTATCCAAGGAGTAGAACGCGAGAATTCCACCTTCCACGAGGCAAGGTTTTCGAGAGGGGAAAAATTTAAACGATCCCCACGATTCGTGGAAACGAATATTCGTCGGAAGGACGATGACGATGAATTTGTCGGTCGGTTGGAGAAAAGGGTTAGAGAAAACTGGCATCATCTCTTGCGCGTACTGCAAGCGCGTAATCGAGGAGCAGAAGCGAGAACCTTGTCCTGGTGAAACTCGAAACTGTTCGTAACGTCTCTGATGTCGGCTAACTCGCCTTTCCTAACGCCTCCTCTCCGCGCTTTACGCGCTTGTGTCTTATCTTCCTTGGCCTCGTGGCCAACGTTGAATTCCCTTCTACGATTCTCGCGCAGTGATTATTGCGTTTATTCCTTTTCTTTCCTTTTTTTTTTCCCCTCCGTTAAAAAATCGAAAACGCGTGGAACCAGCAAAAAAAAAATAGAACGATCGAAGAAACTTTTCGAATCGCATCGAATCTTGGAGAGATCTGAGCTGCGGGAATAATCCAAAAATTCATCCGTCCTACGAGCTGGAAATCTTAGACGTTGAGTAATGGACGAACCATTAGTCCCTACTACACTTGGCCAGAACCTTACCGATATCGAGTTGCAGGAATATTACGTGACTCGTCGTCGCATCCCATTTAACGTCACTATCACTCTGCCACGACGAGTGGAAGACTAACGGCTCGACGTTAATTTGTCCCGGCAGAGGAGGAGCCATTTCGAATCCTTTTTTCCCCTTTTCCCCTTCTCTCTTCCTTTTTCTCGCGTGCATCGCACGCGAATAGAGGAGCGAGACGAGCTACTACCGGCGAACGGGGTAGGAAGAGGGATCGATCGATTGATCCATCTCGAGAGACGCGCGAAAAACTCGAGCCGAAACGAAATTCAATTCGATTCGATTCGGTGTAAACGACTAGCGTTTCGTCGAAAGAGCGAAGGATCACCGCCGCCGTTCAACGTTCAATCCGAGCAACGTTAATTCGTTCTCTTTTCGTGCTCGCTAACTCTTCTCCCTTTGCGTCCCACTTCACGTTTCATTGCGAGCACGAGGATCTCGAGGAGCTCCCTCGAGCGGAGGGAGGAACGATTTCGAAAAGAGCCGTCGTCGACGACTAAACATCGGGCCTCGTGGCCCGATTGCTGCTGCTGCAACGACCACGACCACGACGACGACGACGGGGAGACAAGACGAGCGAGTGATATCGCTTCCCTCGGGCGGCAGACGCGCGCGTTAATTAATTAGAAGCGACGGTGACACTTGTTACTCGGTGATTTCACCGCGAGTGTACCACGCTTGTTTCTCGTTTCAACTCGATCCGTTCGAGCGGAGAAACCTCGAGGAGAGAGAGAGAGAGGGGTTGGGCCTCTCGAGCGGCGGTGAATCTCGAGTTTGTTTAATGCACGGGAAAAGAGTATTCACAACCCGGTGTCCCGGATCGACTTTTCCCCGATTGTCACGGAAATTACCGCCAACGATTCTCCCCTCTTCCTTCCTCTCCACCAGTCTCGAGAGCAATCGAGGAATTAAGGCTGAATCGAATCCGCTAATTTTCCGCCCCCTCGTTTCGTTGGAAATATATACCGATCCGTTTGCGAATCGATCGATCGATCGATCGATGAAGGGAACGATCGTTGTTTCTGTGTAATAACGGATGGATAATCGTAACGTGGTTAACCGGCGAGCCGAGATAGTGGCGAGAGACTCGGTCGATCGAATCGATAGGGGAAATGGGTTGGCTTTGTGCGTGGCGTGGCGTGGCGGAGCACACACTCGACGACACGTAAATTGTCGCGTTTCCTTCACGGGAGACCGATTCGAACGGCTGCTTGTCCCCGTAGGTGCAAACACGCCGTCGTATCGTCGAGGTTCCCTTCTCCCCTCCCCCCTCCCCCTATTAACAGGCGACGCAATTCAATTTCCACGGGATCGACAAAGGCCTCGGAATTACAAATTCAAATCCCGCCGATTCACGGGGCGGCGCGCCGTGTCACGTAAACCGAATTTCTTTTCACCGAAGTGTGCCACCTGTGAATCGTCGGCAGACGTGATAAGAAGACCCTTTCCTCCTAAGCGTGGAAGGGAAGGGAAAAAAAAAAGAAGAAAAAGACGAGATTCGCGGAGGAAACTAACGTAACGATCGATTGGTCGGTATCGATACACAGAGGGAAGAGAGGGAGGGTGGAGAAGGTGGAGAAGTGGTGACAATAGGTTAAGTATCTGGTTCCTGTTTTCTTTCTTTCTTTCTTTCTTTCTTTCTTTTTTTTTTTTGTCCAGAGATCAATAGCCTGACGGCTATGGTGACGGAACGTGGAGGAAAAAGGAACGTTACGTTGAACGTAAAGGAAAGGATCGTTCGGTTGGTTCGGTTATATATTATATAACGCGGAATGTCGAGGATAAAAATTCGTTTCGTGGAAAAACAATTAAAAGTGGATGGAAATTTCCTCGAGCAAACACAGTCAGAGACTTGTGCCCGGTTCTATGAATAATTAAACAAACTCCAGTCCATCTTCGACGTTCGAGCGTTTCCTATGTAAATCCATGGCCGACTACTGCGTTTCGAGCATCCTCCCAAAGCTACTCGACCCAACTCCACCCACGTATGTATATAGCGCAGCAGACGCTGCGAAATTTACAACCTACACGGTATTATTCAGAAATGGATCGTGCTTCGAAACGCGTAATTTACCGTGTCAGAAAAAATCGCGACTTCTCTGAATCTTCCATATATCGTCGTCGAATGATATTCTTTTTATTTTTCCTCTTTTGTTGTTTCTTTTTTCTTCTTCTTCTTTCCGGTACTACTAAAAATTCGGTAAACAAAAGAAATTTCTGTAGAAAGAAATTTCGTGCGAGCGCGACAACTGACGTTCAAATGTTACCAACTCGTCGATTTCTCGCTTATTTTCGTATCGCGCATTCTTTTTTCAATTACATTACGCGTTTACACAAATCGAAGTTCAAATACAAGAAGCGTACAAACGAACTTCCATCCGCTTAAAATTACTCGCATAAAATTTCTCGCGATTACTAACGATCGAGAGAAGGAAAAAGGAAAGAAAGAAAGAAAGAAAAGCCAACAAAGTGCATCGTGGATCCCCGGGCATTCTGATTCGCATCCGACTACCGAGCCGCGTTTCGAGGATCCTCGAAAGCTGGTCGAGCGGCCTCCCCCTCCCCCTCCCCCTCCCCGGCCACCAATGCGCCGGACCAAAGTTGCGAGAACGGTCGCGAGCAAACACGCGTGAACGGAGCGCACACGACGTCGACGAATACCACTCCACCACGATACTTAAACCCCCTGTACACCGAGCTTAATTAGGGGTATGAGGCAGAGAGCGGTGGTCGATGCACCGTGGGCCCCCGTGCCACGTGCGTTTTCTCGCGCCACGCTCGGACCGGGCCACAACCTTGCCCGACGACCAGCGTCCAACCCGAGTGTTTGCCCTTCGTTTCGTGTTGCGCGCACACGCTTCCATCCGCGCGTATGTACCGCCGCCCGTACGTACGATCGCCCGTGGGTCGAGTGTTTGCTCTCGTTCCGGAGAGGAGAGGAGAATGAGAGAGAGAGAGAGAGCTTCCTCTGCTATATCGTTCCACTTGGACATATTTTATAGACGTATCGTGGGTGGAGGAGGTACGATACGAACGAATAAGGCGATTCTTGGAAATCTTCTTCCTGCGTTATTTAAATCGATTAAATTTATTGGTTATCTAGAGGCGAATGGTGGCAAGGGGGGGGCAGATTTGGTGAATTTTTAAAAAACGAGATAACGAGGGAATAGGATAGGGGGAGGGGAGATAGGAGTCTGGCAAAAGGACAGTCGTTGGCTAAAAGGGAAGGAAAAAAGTGGGGGAAAAAGACAAAAATATGAAAGAGTTTGGAGGGAGGGGGAGGGAGGAGAGTGGCGAGTGAATGGGCAGAAGCCGGTAAAAGCCGAATGAAGGGTCACCGAAAACGCATCGATATTCAAACGAATCGTCACCTAAAAAGGACACATCCGATAAACCATCAGCGAGAGCGGACAGGCTCGAATTACCATTGAAACCGGACAAAATGCTCTCTAACGAATGAAATAGACAGCGGTCGACGTGGCATTCACCGTCGAAACGCGTACAAAGGATCGATGAAAATGATCAGAGACGCGGTGGATCGACGAGATTTTTCACCTTATCGATGGACAGCCCTGACAGGGGAAAATTAAGTTGGAAAGCGACACGGGAGGCGGCCGGTAAATCGGCGGAAATAAAGAGAGAGAGAGAGACAGAGAGAGAGGGAAAAAAACGAGACAGACCACGAGTGGAATCCCATTCCAATGGGAACCAACGACTTTTGAAACAAGAATTTATTAGCGCTTCTGTATAACCGGCCCCGCCGATTCATCCATGATCCAAACAGGTGAAAAGAGATTGCGGTTAGACCGATTCGCGTACAATTTTGAATCGGTCGCTCTGACTCCGTTCTATCTATCTATATGGATTCGAGATGGAGCCGAGGGAAGGAAAGCAGCGAAAGACGAATTTGAATTTTCTTCGCCTTGTCTATCGACGAGCCGTAAAATAACGCCGTTCTTCCGACAGGGAAGAAAATTAAGTTGGGAAACGACACGGAACGAGCACGGTAAATCGCGAGGGGAAAAAAAAAAAAAAAAAAACAAAAAAGAAAAACGAAAAAAAAGAGAAGGTCGGTGGCACGACCAGCCACTGTTCAAATAGGTCGGTGGCTGGCCAAAAAGGAATTTATTAACGGCGCTGGAGTACATTCGCAATAAACCGTATGTCATGGGTAGGTTACGGTGTGAGGTTGGTTATGGCGATGCTGGCAACTAGCACCCAGACAGCCACTCGCCTCTCCCGCTCTGCCCGCTCTCGAGCAACAGCCACCGTTGCTGCCGTTGCCGGCGTTGCTGGCGCGCGAGCCGGATGATTTAATGCCGGGGCTGCCCCACCCTGGAATGCCGTCGTTTGCGCGAGATTTTCAAAAATAATATCGGCCCACCCGAGAGAGCCGGCCGCGCTACTCTCCTCCGCAGGAAGAGCAGCGGCGGGAATTATGCTGGAATGTTTCCTACTATTTCACCGACCTCGCGCGTCCGTTGAAATTTCTGATAGATTTACGCGCACCCACACGTTGAATTAACGCCGATTAAAAAATATATATATATATTTGTCTCTCCGCGATATCTCTCGCGAAATTTCTCGCCAATTTAAACGTAAAGTCGAAGCTTTGACTGGAGTCACCTTTCGACCGAGTCGGCCATATTCCCGCGATCGCGTTCCCAGCTCTCGTTTTCTCTTTTGTTACCAATGACGTCAATCGGCATCAATCCTTTTCTCATGCATTTTAATACGACCGATTACGTCAGACGGAAGAGAGACCCGCCGATGTCGATTCGTGTACATTGTTCGACCTGGATGTCGCGCGGATAGAGAAACGGAGAGAGAAAAGGAGAGAGAGAGAGAGAGAGAGAGAGAGGAGGGGAGTCTGGGACTGAAAAGCGTGAAATTCAGACCGCTGAAATAATATCGAGGGTTGTGTGGGACGGGCTAATAAAAATCGTTAATCAATCGACCGCATCTGGGGAGAGGGAGAGGGGCAGGGGAGAAGCGGTAATGAATTTTTTCACGCGTTGCCACGTGACTCGTATATCAGCTACGATCGTTCTCGTTTCACATAATTCGCGCCACCATTTGTTAACGATGATCGTTGAGCGGCGCGAAATAATAAATAGCCGCTAAAGAGAGGACGATGTAACGCCTCGTACGTTTAGGGGCCACTATTTCTTCCTTCTTGTTGCTTCTCACCTGTCGTTGGCCACGCGTGACCGAGTCTCGGCCGCCAATCCTCGGCCACAGCAGATGTATTTTTTTCCTTCTTCACGGGAGAGGGAACAGGCTTGCGCCTATCGTGTCTCATCGTTATCGCGATCTCTCGTTATATCTGTCGAATCGATCGTTCTCGACCGACCCAGTTCCACCAAATCCATTCTGTATGGATAATTCGGACACCGATTGCCGCGATCAGACGGCTTTTCCATCATTTTTCCCTTTCCTCGACGAAAAATATAAAAGAAATACGCGTGAACGTTGAATCCCAACATCGGTTAGTCGTAAGCGTGCAGATTTCAACCGCTCGAAGGAAGGATCCCCAGGTATAAAGAAATGTATAGAGATCCCTCGACAGGAGGGAGGTTGGTCGAACGTGTCCGAACGTGTCGCATTAGATTGCTAACCAGCCTGTTTTCCTCCTTCTCTTGAATTTACGAACGACGAAAGAAAAAAAAAACGAAACTAGCGCGAGACAAAGTCGGGAGAAAATCGGCCGTGCGCTTTTTCTTCGTTCCTCGACCCAGAGAAAGAAGAGGGAGAGGGAGGGGAGAGTCAATAGCATCGGTGTTGGCCGGCCGGGATTAATAGTGACAAAGGAAGATCCGGCTAATCGCGGTAAGCTGACCAGTAAATTACCACGATCAGGCCGGGCGAGAAACCGGTAACCGGTAAATCGGCGGTCCAACGAAGGACGTCACCGAATCTTTAATAGGTATTCGCATTTTTCAACTTCCCACGTTTCGAGCCGGGCTCCTCTAGACGAGTCCTAAGCCGTGCGCGTCCGTATAAATTAGATTTCTTCGGAGGGAATGATTTGTAGCGGTGCTCCCTCTCCCCCACTTTCCTCCTCCTCCTCCTCCTCCTGCTCTTCGAATAGGTATCTCGGTATCTCGCGAATATTTCCACCGAAAAACTATTCGACGAGAGAATAGTTTAGGCTGAGGAAAGGAGGAAGCGTGTCGTCACACGAGAAATTCGAAATTGGATACGAGAGGGAAGAATCTTTTGTTTCGCGGTGAACGGCGAAAGAAATAATTCGTAAATAATTTATATCTTTTTTTTTTTCTTTCTTTTATTTTATCATCACGCAAGGACTGATATAATATAATTCGTAAAGTTAGGAGAGTTGGGAGAGTCAGAGATTCGAAAGAAGTGGTAGTTTTCGTGAATTTTTCGAAATTCTTTCCCGTTTCTTTCGTTTTTTCTTTTTTTGTCTCTCTGGCTGTTTCGGGGCGAGCGCACACAGCTGCAACTCGTCGACACTCGCGGTGTTATTAATTGATACGCATCTCGGGCCGATTAAACCGATAATGAGATTAATTAGGCCGGGCCGCTCAAGTTTGAGAGAAGAACAAAGCGAGAAGGTGTGCGATCGAGCTGGGACTATGATCGCCGAGTCATCGGTATTTTTCGAGTCGCGTCACGAATTATCATCATCCACGAGAAGAGGGGAGAGAAGCAATTAATGCTCGAAGCCGTACGACGTTGCACATTCCTTTTACCTGCTCGTTGCAAATAAGATATCCTCGCAAATAGTCGCGAGGCTATTGTTCGCGAAAACTGATATCTCGATACGAAGGATGATTAGGCTTCGAGTAAACGTCGAGTAACGCGTCGAGAATAATCAATTTGACGCTAATTTAAATCAATGAGAATTCGTCCTCCCCCTTCGGGAGTAACGCGAGTGTCGATTAAATGTTTCAGCTTGGACCGATCGATCGATCATTTCACGTACACGGACCGCGAAATCGAGACAACAAAGAGGAGGAAGCGTACAGTGAAATCCAATCCTCGAAAATTCGTTAATACTTTTTTCTTAATTAATCAAATATATTCAATTCGATAACGAAAGGGAAAGAGGTAAACGAGGCGCGTAATAACTCCATCGAATTATAAAGCGCATTATCAAACGCTTTGACGGAGCTTAACCAACCGGTGAAAACCTCGCGAAAACCGCACGAGCGGACGAAATTCTTTGACCACGAGTTGGTCACTTGTTTCTTCTCGCGAAAGGAAAGAAAAGAAAGGAAAAAAAAAAGAAGAGAGAAGCGACGTTAATTTTTAACCAGTCGTCGCTAATTCCGAACCAGCGAAATTCCTCTTTTTTTTCCCCGGCGCTGGCAATCCCGGTGCCAATACGATCGCGAGAAACACGGAATTGCGTGTGTCGAACAGGCGAAAAGGTTTATTAGCCGCGCGCAGGGCTAATATCGGGTATGTACAGCCGGCGGCGATAACTTTGACTCGTCTTTGATGTCGCGCACCCCTTTGTGCCGCCGTTACGGACAATGAGATCGCTGGAAACTCGCCTTTGCGCCAGCTTGGCCCAGACGCGGCATCCGATTTTCCTTCCTTTTCCCCTCTCGCCCCTGCTTCCTCCACTTTCTTCGCTTCTCTCTCTCTCTCTCTTTCTCTCTTTATCTTCTTTTTTTCCATCCGTCGTCGCGAAACGAAGCGACGACCGGAATGGGAATTTAATAACGTCAACGTTTTCATCCCCCTCCCCCTTGTACTCTCTCGGTCCAGCACGGTAACGAGACGTCTTTATGGGGACGTTTACAATTACGCGTGACGCGCATGGATCATTTGCTGGCAAAGGAGGATCCGGGTTTAAATTGTTAGGAGGAAGAGTGGCGCGACACGGCGAGAACCGGTGAATGCATTATTTTCTCAGGGGAGGGGCGCAGGTTCACTTGTTATCGCGCGTGTCTTTTCTCTTTTTTCGTACGATGAATTGGTACACACGTGGTGTATAATCGACGCTCTAACGTGAAAACGATCGCGAGAAGCAAGGGAAGAAGGGAGGGATATATTTCATCCAATCTCCTACCAGGAGCACGCGAACGAACGAGATAGAATCCTTCGCTCTCCTTTCTTCCTTTACGAGGATTACGATACAGAGCTCGGTCCGTTCCGATCCACCGCGCTGACGAAAGAGAATTTCCGAGCAGAATAAGGGAATAATTGAAATATTAACGGACAGAAATTCGCGCGCGACTCGTTAGGGGTGGCCTTTTTGCCGGCAACTTGAGCCCTTCAAAAGGTGAGGGCACTCGAGGTGGCGCGAGGCGGAAAATATTGGAGGAAACGCTCCGCCATCGGAACGTTCGACAGAGAGAAAGAGAAACTCGTCCGCGTCTCGATATCGCGCCGATCCGCGGGGAGACAAGAAGAGAAAGAAGAGGAAGAAGAGGAAGAGGAGGAGGAGGAGGAGGAAGAAAAAAGCCATTTTTCTTCCATTCCTAGCCGGCCGCGCCGCGAATCCGGACTCGAGTGGCTCTCCTCCGGGCGCATGCGTGACCACGCATTCACGGCCCGCGTTCACGTGCACCGGTACGTGTGCGCGCACGATTGTTAAATGCGCACACGATGCAAATGCGCAGACGCCGCGGTGCATCCGATAGTGCATAGGCGAGACCACACTGGCGAACGATCGGCGGAGATAACGGTGATTCCCCTCTGCCTATCTCTGCCGTACCCACCGATCGAATGGACGCTCGGCCATCTGTTCGACAGCTCCGAGTACGTATATATTTATACACGCTCAACCTGTTACCCGTTGCCTGTTATCTCCTCTTGTTGGTCTCCCCTTTCCGTCCCGACCAAACATTCGAGAGAGGTAGTGGAAGAAGAGGATCTCGAACGTACGAATCTCGATACGCACGTTTCGTGGAAACGTGCGACGTTTCGCGCGAGAGGGAGAGAGAGGGATTCCACTTGCAAAAACAAATCTCTGCGGCGAGACTTGGAGGCTTTATCGGATCTGGTAACAGGTCAGCGAGAGAAAGAGCGCGAACGAAATTCGTCAAAGGACTTTCCCTCCGTCCCTCCGCTTTGGCTGGAGCTGCGCGCACCGAGAGCTTCCTAAAAAATGAAACTCTAACACCCGGGCGGCGGCGGGTGTAAATGCTTCAAAAGAAGGGAGCGCAAAAGGAGGCGGGGAGAGAAGAGGGGAGGGAGGAAAGAAAGTCGCAAGGAAAAAGGGGAGAAAGGAAAAATCTCGGCGCGCACCTGTGCACGTATGAGCGAACGTGTAAAGACGAATGGCGGAGGGGGAGGGGGGCGGATGTAGGGAAGAGGGTAAGGCGCGAGGGAGAGAAAAAGGTGGGGAGGGGGATAAGGGAGGCGAGAGAAGCGCAGAAAAAAAGGGAGAAGGTGCGAATCACGCTCCCGCGAATCCTTTCTCCGGCGCCGCGAGGGTGCACTTAATTGCGAGTTTAAGTAATTAGTACGCGAGCTGGAAGCGCGTCGTTCGTCCTCGCTCGCTCGCTCGCTCGCTCGGTTCCGCGAGCACGACCAACCGCTTTATTTCTTTCTTGCTCCCCCTCCCTCCCTCTCTCTCTTTCTCTCTTTTTCCGTTTTCATTTCCTAGAGGATTCTTCAGGCCGCGACGCTGCAACGGTAACAGGGTTGTTTCTGTTGCCGCGCCGCGTCCTCGTCGAATAATTGCGACGACGGATTGTAATTATGAAACGATATTTCGGACGTCCTCGCCACTTTTCAGGGAAGAAGGACCATCGTGAGGTGTCGTTGGAGAGGCGACAGGAGTGCCAGTTATGTCGAGTATTAGGACGTGTAATGAGCAAGTCGCGAGTTTAAGCTTCGACGCGTACGGTGTATTCCTCCCTCGTTATTCCCTCCCCCCCTCCTCCTCTCCCCGCGGCGGAGAAATTCGATGAAGAAGAGAAAAGGAAAGAAGCAAAAGTCGCGTTGATCGCATTGATAAGAGCATCTCGTCACTTTGATAACACTTTCGTTACGCGAAATGTTTCTTCTTTTTTCTGAAGCGAGGTCTCGTCGATATCGAGCTCATTCGCGAGACTCGAAGATAACGCGAAAGAAAAAAACAAGGTTTCACAAAGGGGTCAGGATTCGAAACTAATCCAACTAGAAATCGTCGAATCGGAAATGAGACTCGTCACAAAGACACGAGGCTCGTCTCCTCTCGGATTTTTTTCGAGATTCGTCGCTCTTTTTTCGAAACTATCCCGAGACGAGAGAAGACAAAAGAAGAACGCGGCCACTTCGCGATATATATGTATATATATATATATATATAGTATATTCTGGTTGGCAATTCACGCTACTCTCTCTATGAACGTGGAAGCCCCTCGAGGCATTCTATCTTTTAATTAGCCTCATTACCATAAAATAATTACAAAAAATTACAGTGGCGTGCAACGGGCCCGAGGTAGAGGGAGGAAGAGGCTGGAAGTTACACGTCGACGAGCTTATACGTCACCGGGTACGCGCGAGCCACGTGAAAACCGTGGCTTCGTCTCTTTCTATTTATCCCTGGCTCTACGCTCTACTCTCTCTCTCTCTCTCTCGGCGCAAGATAATGCACAGTTTTTTGCGTATACCTTGGACAGAGACGGGAGAGGGTCAGAAAGGAGCGAGGGTGAAGAAAGGAGAAGAAGGGAGTGGGCGGGTTGCTCGCGCCCACGTGCTGCTCTAATGAGTAATTAGTAATTAGCAGCGACACCCTGTGCATCCAGCGCGAGCAGTCACGCATTTATTGCGTAATTAGGTGAGCCTGGGCGTCATTCGAGTTTATCGAATATCTACGGGAGAGAAGGGCTCTCTTTCTTTCTTTCTTCCTCCTTTTTTTTTTTTTTTTTTGTTCAACCGTGCCGCGATTGTGTCGAATGGATGAAAAGTATTTTCTTCTCTCCGCTCTTTTCTTTTCTCCGCCAAGCGAGCCTTTCTTCGCGCCCTCGAAAAAAAGAAAGAAAGAAAGGAAGAAAAACAGTGCATTTTCGTTCGCCAGAGGGAAAACACGGGGGAGAGTATCGAGAGAGAGAGAGAGGAAGAGGGATAAAAATGCGAAGTAATTAAATGGGAAATAATGGGTGAACGGGAACGATCGGAACGAAAAAAGAAGGAAAAAAAAAATCGTTTCTCTCGACACAAGAGAGAATAAATTTCGACGTTGAACGATCGAATAGCAAGCGCGAACGGTTCCGCATATAGGATAGGTGGTTTCGAGCCGCTTGGGCAATTTTTCAATTAACGTCATTAAACATCACGCCACGCTCGTGAAATTTGCTTTGGCGACAGAGAGAAGGGACGCTGGAAACATACGCGCTCCGACCCAAAATAATATATATATATCCTCGGCACCGATGTCTTAATTATACCACGTTGGCATCTGTGCCAACGTTGCGTTATCGCGTGTAAATGCAAACACTTGGCCGCGATAAGGGGACGACGAGTAGCATCCACCGATCGACCGATCGACCGACCACGCTTTCCACGAAACGAGATGTGTATCGGGAGTTACGAGTTATCACGCGATTTTACGCTTCTTGTCCTCACAGGTAGGAAAGAAGGTGGCGGTCGCAGGTATACGCAACAACGGGATTTGTGCGTAATCACACTCGTATATCTGAATCGAAACCGAAGGAAACTAGGAGAATAGTTTCCATTCCATTGCGCTGAAGCTGAGCAGCGGTAGAAAGTATTCGACATTGATCTATATGCGCAATATCATGCCGTGTGACGGACGTGTGACGCAAGATGTTGGAGACGCTTGGCGGAAACGCGAGGATAATCCTTTTCGAGCCCCTCTTGTGATTCTTTTGAAAGGGGGGGTGGGGAGGGCGGGACGAGGGACGTTCTGTCCGTTGAACGTTGAACGGACAGAAGAAAAGAAGTGGCATAATTTGTCACCGCGCGACGTCCCGCGCGATACATCACCCCGCGCTGGAACGCTCGCCTCTCGCTGTAATTAATCAACGATGCAGCGATAAATAATTAAGATTCGAGCGGAGCCTGGGTCGTCTCATTAATTACGGCTACGCGCAACTCGCGCGACTTTCTACTAATTGTAAGCATCGTCCGTTTCTGCCAGACTGCCAGCTTCCTTTCCCATTCCCCACCTCTCTCTCTCTCTCTCTCTCGCTCTTTCTTTCTCTCGCCTTCTTTTCTCAGCGGCGATCCTACGGATCGTTTGAATAAAACGACACGTATCCGCGCGACACGCGTCCACCGTGCAGAGATACGCGGCGCGATGCCGGGAGAAAAATATCCCGTTATCGTCGCCGAGTTTCTTATACACGGCGGCGCGCGCGAATTAATTGCGTTATCAGTCGCGAACCGTATCTCGTATCTATCTCGTGTTTTCGGACCTTTTCCCCCATTTATCGATCGATCGAATATTTAATTGCCAATCGCGAACGGATTTTAACTTTCTCCAATATCGAATTTCTCGTATCGCGTATATTTCCAGATAGATGGACGGATACTTTCTTCCTTCTTCTTTCCCTTTTTCTTTTTGGAAGACAGGGACACTCGAGCGACTTCCGCTTCATTTTCCATTCTTAACCACCCTCGAATCTATCTCGAAATCTCTCCCCGTCCCTCTCGAAAATTAAATCAAACTCGAACAATTAAATTACGAACGTTTGTTGCAACAACAACAATAATAATAATAATAATAATAATAATTTTCGCCGACGTTTGATTTTTCTTGCGTCGCATTTTAGCGATGCGAGTTATCGTGACTGTTATCGTTCCCCGACTTTGCGGGGAGAAAAATATTTTCTCGCGCGTCGCGTTCGAACGTCGCGACGATAATTAGCCCGAAGAAATTACTCTCCTCCCGGTGTTATCGGTAGACGCGCACCTGAGTCTCTGCTCGATCATCGTCGTTGGAGAGAAAAAGATGATCGTCCGGGGGAAGAAGGGAGGGTAATGGGTGGAGAGGGACGTTTGGGAAAATTGTGCTCCGTATAAGAGTAGCCGGGTCGGGTTTAATTAACCGGCAAAGTAGCGAGCAGAATCGTAGCGGGAATCAATTATACAAATAATTTACGAGGCTTTCGAATCCGCGATCCGCGTTTCTCGCGTGTCGCAGACACGCTGGTTCTTCGGTTCTTAACGGCAACGTCGCTGCCAGAGTTGATGAGAATATAATTGCAAAGTCATTCATCAGGCATCGAGCGGCGGGTTGTAACGTGAATCGCGTTAGAACGGATCGCTATGGTTCGACGATACGTCGATGAATATATACGTACACGCTGAATTTCGCTTGCATTCCGTGAAATCGTTGAATCCTCGAAGTAGGTCTCTCCTTTTTCCACCGAATAATTTCAGAATACATTCGTTTGCTATCTGCGAATGCAATTTGTCTCCTCGTGCCTATTATTCGCTTGAGAATGTAAACAGGTTTCATCTTTGAACACTGTATGCAAATTTCACGTTTTTCAAACTACGTGCCGAAGTTCGATCGCTTGTTAATTCCCCCTTGCGAAATATACGCGTTTTCAAAGCCGCGATTTTACAATTATTTGGACAAAGATACATACGCGCTTTCTCCGCCGATCGTCCATCGATCCGGGCATCATTGTTGCCTTGCGTCGTAAATTATCGCGCGATATCGACGGCCCCGCCGATGAGCGAGACCGATCAGGCCTGCCAATTATCCTCGCTCTACTGCCTCGACAAATATTCATCGATCTTGAACTTTAACGAGTGCACGGCCGCTCGAGCGCTTTACGGCTCGCGCTTAAAGGATAAAAATCGTTGCGGAGTCGGTCGAATTACTTGTTATTGCGCCATGTGTGTGTGTGTGTGTGTATATATATATATTATATATTATATACGGGAGAATATTTAGCCGGCCGACTCCGTTAAACCGTTAAACCGACACCGGAGAAGAAGTTTCCACCGGTGTGCGTTCGATGGTAACGATTCCCACTTATCCGAAAGAAGCGAGGCATAATCGGTGTGTTACGTGGCGTTTCACGGAGTGTTAAGTGCACGCGGACGTCGAGTCGCCGTGCGAGCAGCTAGAGAGCCTGCTAACGCTTACCCAGAGAATGGAAAATTGCATAAGAGTCCCTCGAGCGGGCCACGCTCGATAAATATGCATCAGCCGCGCATCGGTGCATTTACGCTCGAAATAGGCGTCGATGCGTCCTCTCTGCGTCGGTTTCTTTCTCTCTCTCTCTCTTCCTCTCTCCTCCCTTTTCTTCTTCCTTCGAAATCGAAATCCGAGGAGGAAACGAAGATGCGAGGCGTTTGCGGGGAGAATACCCCCCTTCCTCTATATACGTGTATAAGAAATAATCATCCGTTCGACGATAAACGATTTTCGAACGAAAACAGCGATATTCGAAATCTATCGATTCCTCGCGTATACAAACAGAATACGACCTTGCCTCGGCGGAACATTATGATGATCGTTTCGTGTTGTGACATCCACACACGTTAACCGGTGGTCGTCGAAACGAATATTTAAATTTCCGATTTAAGCACCGATTGATGCCCCGAGGGGGGACGCGAAACGGTATTTCCATTTTCGCGACCGATTAAATCGACGCTCTTCTCTCTCCTGTCTTCTCTTTCTTTTCGCGAGATTGAACTGTGTTCGCCAGCCTCGAAACGCGAGCCTCCTTTGGAACGTTTACTGTTTGAAACGTTGAAAAAAAGAAAAAAGAAAAAGGAAGAAAGAAAGGGGGGAGAAAAGGAGAGGAGCCGTCAGAAAGCGGCGAATCAAGGTGACCACGGGATATTGAAAAATTACGGTTGTACGTTGCGCAATTGGCGGGCAAAAAAGTGACAAAGAGAGAGAGATAAATGCTCGTCTCGCTAATTTCCGCCCCCTCCGACCATCTTGGTCTTCTTTCTCGACGCGCGACTCGATGGCGCGGGTATAGATGTCAGGACGATAGCAAATTTCATTTATTATTCTCGCCTCGGACGGCCACCTCCCCGCGTCGCGGTGGAAAGGACACACATAGAAGGACTGACCACGACGACGATTACGACCACGACCACGACCACGACCACGATCACGACGACCATTTCTTTCACGCGACACACGCGACATTTATCACGCGTGTGACATTTTAATTAAATACGATGACACTCACGGTTCGGCCTGTCGCGGACGCCGTACGCAACTACGAAATGTACCAACACGCGTGCCTTTCTAGCAAACTCGTCTCTGGGAACGCGTGTTTCGTAACAGCCTCTCGTGAGAGAGCATGCCTCTATATAGCTGGGATATCGGCGTGAATCTCGACGCGTTTCGCGGCTAATATATCTCCTCCTCGTTCGTTCGAGGCGGGTGCTAAAGCGTAGATTTTCTGGATGCTTCGTTCTTTTTTCCCTTCCCCTTCTTCTTTCTCCATTTCGTTCGAGAGTTAACGTTAAATTCTTTCAGTCACTTCGCTTTCCTCGCCCACTCCCTCTCGCGCAACGCGGAACAAGGCAATTATCATCGATATTAAACAGCGGAGTGGGATTCGGAGAGGTTGATGATTTTCGCGCGCAAGATTTTCCGACTCGCGGCGCGCATCGCGGCGATGATTAGACGGCCTCGTAATTAAGACACGGCTACGAACTCGTTAAATTACTCCGGCAACTCGATGGAAATTAGTACGCATCAACTTATGTGTATATATATATATATTAATATTCCTGGCCGTCTGATTAATGGTAATTTCGCGAGCAAAAAACTGTGCCGAGGAAAGTTCTTCACGATCCTTTTATTCAAATCTCACTTCCTAATAACGTTTAAGATGGATCATTCCTCCCTGAATTATTAACAATTCAAAATCCCTTTCGAACGATCGAGATACGACGTTCATCGAGCATGGATCCACAGGTGGTAATCGAATTATCGAATATATATATATATATTGAAACATTAATCGAGCGTCAGCTAATTAAATATCGTAGACAGTTGGAAGAATTTCATACTCGATTCGCGTCACTCTGACGGGAAATTCCAGCAAGAAAGTCTGGAAGGATTGAGGAAATCGGGAGGATATCCGGCGAGGGCAGGAATAATTGAGACAGCGGCTTGGCCGCGTCGCTTATATCGCTCGAGGGGCTCGTCCAGCTCGAAATTAGCGTCCGACCGGGGCCGAAATCCCAATCGCGACGTGGCGATCTCCCCGACGACGATGGCCAGCCGCGATAAGCGGACGCGTGACGCCGTTAGAAAGGTTGCTCGCCAGAACGTTGCGGAACCGGCGAGAACCGATAAGAAGGCTCGAAAGCCACCGAAATTAAGACAAATCGGGGGACAACGATTGCGATCGCGTTCAATTAACCCGGACGGATCTCTCGGCTCGCTCGCCGCCGTGCTGGTGCGATTCGTCGCCTCGGCCCGTCACATGCGAATCGTGCATTAGGCAGGGTGGCTTCGCCCTCCTCCCCCACCTCCTCGCTTCGTTTCGGCGAACGATAACTCGAACTGCTTCGTGCACGTATGCTGCTGCCGCGCGCACAATCTCGGCCATAAGTCACACCGAACTCTTGGAACGTTTAGGGGAAAGATATATCGTTGTTGACGATTAACGATTATTTACCTTTACAAAAGGGTGATGAATAACGTCGGCAATATCGTTACAGCGAGTGGGGAGGATGGAATTCAATTTTTCTCCTTTTCTCCTCCTCTTTTGGATATTTTATTCGGAAAGTAGTGGTAGCACAACTCGGTGGCGAGTTACGGACGGGAGTGTACGGCGTTGGGAGGGAAGGGGTTGACGGTGCGCGGCCGGGTTATCGGCCGGGACACCGGTTTATCAGTGGCCGGCCGCGGCCGGCTGAAAAATCACCGGCCGGAAAATAATTGTTAAGTGCTTTATTAGCGCAATAACGCAGGTCCGGGCAGGGCGGGGGTGTGGAAACGAGAAAGGGTCGAGGGGGAGATAGCGAAACCGCTGCCGGGATCCTTGGCCGCGATTTATGGCCCCTGTCCACTGCTCGCTTTTCGATTTCTTGTTTGTTTTTATGGGGGCTTACGGTTGGCTCGCGCGGGGAAGCATAAACGCTCGCGATGGCCAAGATACCGAGAGGGAGAGAGCGTTGGTATGCGTTGGTGAGCGTAGTCATGGCGACGACTAACCGAGACTAAGCGAGAGAGAGGAGAGGAAAGGAAAAGGCTGAGGCCAAGGAACGAGTTTCTCTCCAAACCCAGACGATCGTTTCGATCCCCTTTGATTCCGTGCCGAGTCGCTCGAACGGGAAATGGCCCTAAACAGAAGTGCGACAAATCGTCGAGGCCCAAGGGTCAATTTGAGAAACCTCCGGGGAAAGGGTTTTCGATCCTCGCGATGCTCGACGTTTCACCCGCGCCACCGCCTCCTCCTCGTCGCGTTAAGAACGTCGCATCAACGTCGAGTCCACGTTAACTGATTGGCGTGGCGATGCAGGCTGCGATGCGGGCGTCTGTACCTCGGGCTTATGCACCGAGCGCCGGCTCGAGAACGGCGAAAAGAGAGGGCGAGAAAATATCCAGGAAATCGACTCTCGTGTACGCCGCTCCGAGTATCGTAATGACCGGATTGACGTCTAATTAAAGCACCTGCTGATTAGCGCTGCTCGCGCACCCGGTTAACGAACCTTCCTGAATTTCGAGAATCGCGTCGAAACGTTCGAGACACGTTGGATATATATATACATATACGTACATAAACGTATAATTAGTCGAAAAAATTTCGAACGTTGGACGTAAATTAGAAAATCCTTGTAAAAGGATTCCCGTTCCAATCCACCTCGTCGCCCGCTCTAATATCTTCATATCACGGATCATCCTGTTATCACGGCCATTCCACGCGTATATACCGTGAGCAAGTGAGGATACACCGAAACGAACGGGTCATCGTTTCCCCGACCAGGCAATAAATACCTGGGGAGAGGAGAACGGCGTCATTTTCGGGAGACAGTAACGCTCCTACGTAGGGGCAGAGGGATAGGCTGGTTAATTTCACTAGGAACGCGCGACGATCCGAAAATAAAACCGGAGAAAGAGAGAGAGATGGATGTCCGTGGACAAGGAGAGAGGGGGGGGATAGGTGGGAAGGGGGGAGAGCGAGAGAGGAGAAACCCGTCCTCGGAGGTTTTGTCCCTGTATCGGCTGCCGGTGGTGGTTGGCAGTCGAACCGGTGGTGCTATTAACGACATTAACGTTACTCGGGGCAAACACGGCCCTATATCATCCCGGGCCTGCGGAATAATAAACAATAAATTTCGGTGAAATACGGCGTCGAACAAGCGTAACCCATTTGTTTGCGATAAACTGACCCCGCAGCTAGTCGAACCAGTCTGCACAACCATCGTCTCTCACGTCGTTTCACCCTTGCTCTCCTCCTGTGATACCTGCAGCATATCCCTCCCGCCCCTCCCTCCTCGCCTGTCCTCCTCCTAGGACACTCCGGGAGGAATGTCGCTGGAGGAGGATTAGATTTCCTCCCGTGGAATAGGATATAAAATTCGAATGGAACGGCGGAACGGAGTCGCGTGGCTCTCTCGAGAAAGGTAAATTCACTCGCACTGGGTGGCGAGGATGGAAATTTAGAAATTTCTCGAAGAATTTTGAAAGAAAAATTGAGAAGAGCGGCGAAATTTGTTCTTTTTCTTTCTTTCTTTCTTTCTTTCTTTCTTTTTATGCCAAGGATCGCCGAGAGTTTAATCAGAGCAGGGAGCAGCGCGCGCGAATAAATGCAAGCCGAGCACGAAACGCAAAAAAGGTCGGTATTTTCCGCTCGAAAATACGATCGCGTATGTTATCGTGCCAATTAACAAATTGGAATGGGTCCCTTTGGATTCTCGATGACCGCCGTTCATTGCCATAACTGTCTTGCTCGTGCCATAAACACGGCCAGCCTCGAAAAAGGAAAAGAAAAAAGAAAAAAAAAAGGGACGAGAGGAAAGTGTCGGCCGCGCCGAAGGGGGAATCAAGCGAGATGGGAATTCTCGAGCGAATTCTCGAAATTCATTCCGCTATACGCCTCGATCCGATGCGTAGTCGTCGATCTTAAGAAGAAAATATCTTTTTGCTCCAGCAAGACGACGTCTTGTTTTCAGAAATGCGTGGAAGATAATTTCGTAGAGGAGAGAGGAAAAGGGGAGGGAGGGGAAAAAGTAACAAGATCCGAAGTTGGCAGGTAATCGACTAATCGGCCCCCGTGGCGCAAAATATCGCGTGAGGATCGGCGAGGATCCTTTTGGGCCGTGGCTTGCGGGGTTATTGGCTGGTAAAGCTTACTTGAACGTTAATAACAAGGTCGTTTCACACCGGATACTCGATTGCACCGGTGGCAGCCTGCCAATAACTCCGCTCTCCTCCATAAGGAGTGCGTTTTAGGTAATTGGCCGTGAATATTATCTTACCCGGGGGTTAACCCGGCCCGGGTAGGCCGAGAAAGGGAGAAACCAAACCGCGATACCTTCCACCGTTACGTTCACGAGGGGGATTATTTTTTCGTCGATCGCCCACGTGCCATTTCGAGCCATTTCCAGATTGACGCTTTCTTCCTGGAAGATTAATATTTCTCGAATCGATCCACTATATATATATATATATATATATTTACATACAGGCACAAATATAAGAATTATAAATTACAAATTAATTGGAATTATAAATGAATCGTGGCGCCAGGGAACGCCTGAAAACGAGCACCGATCCGAGAAAATTATTATTCCGACCGAGCTTTTGAATCTAAGATGAAATAGCGAGTCGGATATAATGAAATCTCTCGTAAAATAACGAAACGACACGAAGGTTAGGAATTAGTTAGCGCGGTGGAAGGCTGGCATTCCGTGGGCCGGGTTAAAATTCGAAAGAAAGGAGAGGTTGGAGCACGACGTTTCAATTAAACAGAGTTTTTCGATTCCGGTAAGGAGAGAAGGCCCACGACCTTGGCGCGCGCTGAGATTAATCACGCGTCGGATCGTTCCTTGCCGGCCGGCAATTAATTAAACGGTCACGGTTTAGCAAGAGCCGGCTCTATTCACGAGATAGCTTTATCAATGCCCGTTTCCCTTTGCCACCCGCGTTTCTCTCGTTTCCCGCGAACCGAGAAAATTCCTCGCTGATGTACGCGCAAACACTCCTCCTCCTCCTCCTCCCTCCCCACGAGCACGGCCGAGTGTAAATCAGTCGAGGAATAGAGTCAGGTGCGAGACACCGCGTGGGCGTCATGGCGGTTTGACCGGCCGGGACACCGAGCGAGTCGGTTTCCGCGTGGAAAAACGTGGAGCGAAATGGAAACGAAATTGCAGCATTAGGATCGAGGCTGGGATTAAGCCGGGGAAAGAGTTATAACTTGTAACGGACGACTTGTTTTTGACGGTTAATGGTCGAAAAAGAACGCGCGTGATTTATTTATTGATCGAATCGAAAAAATCGATCGATTTTGCACGGATTCCTTTTTTCTTTCTCTTTCTTGCATCTTTCGATTCGATTCGAAAAGTTGTCCCGAAGAGAAACGTGGATACACGCTAGGAACGAGACGAATACTGGTTAACCGGTGATTTCTCTTTTTCTTTTTTTATCGATTAAAAAAAAGTTTTATTCGATATCGAGGCAGTTGAACTTGATTACGCATTACGAGATAATTAATTTGTCGATGGTTGATACATCGGGATATATTATATATTGCGATTAACGATGGTAGTAGGGAACGATGGTTGATTCCAAACGACAGATTTCCGCGTTATCGTAGCGTGTAACATGGTCGGTTGATACCTATCTCTCGAGCAGCAGCAGCTCGTGTTTCATCAAGATTGATCCGCGTCGACAAACCGGCCGCGTTTCTCCAATTTTTCTTTTCCGCCTCGGCGATCGAACGATCGATCTATCGATCGTCGAGCGGCTTTTCGAACACCGAACAGGGCATAATTTGAATATTTCTCGCGTGTCTCGAGCCCGGTTGTTTCCCCCGTCGTTTCCATTACCATTAACAACGAACAAGTGCTTCTTATAGAGCGCACTCGTTATCGCTCGCTTTAATAATAGCGGCGATGCGACAGAACAGAAAGGATTCGTGAGCGCGAAAATTAATAATCGTGCACGTTTGAGCAGGCAGCAACTGTTGCAACAGTGAAATCCAAGAATGTGAAAAATTCATGCGAGGATAGATTGGAGGATTCCAGCATGGAACAGTAAATAGGACAAATAACAAAAAAAAAAAAGAATTTCGAAAGCTTGGAACTTTATCGCGTCGATCGAGTCGAAAATCCTCGAAATTGATATTTCTTTTTTCTCTCTCTCTCTCTCGCGGGTAATTGTTTCGCCCTCGCGGGCCTACCCAGGAGGCCCGCAATTGGCGCACGCACTTTGGAGGGTCGGTCGATAACAGAGAAGAGAAAACAAAACAAGGGAATAGAGAAAGGAAAGAAAGGAAGAAAGGGAAAAGCAGCGACGAAAGAGCAGCAAGAAATCTAGAGGAAGGCTCGTTAGAGAGACGGAAAGAGAGAGAAAAAAGAATCAGGATAAAGAAGCGTATAGCTGGCGGACCGGCGCGGCGCGGCGCGTCGCGCGTCCTCGTGGGGCGTGAAACACTTGAAAATCCCGGTTATGCAAAACATAGGAAAATGGCCCTCCAGGCCAGGACGTTAGGTGGAACACGTAATTGAAAGCACTTTAGAAACCCTACGGCACGCACAACGAGCACTCGCATTTGCATTCAGTGGCAGAGAGAATGCCTTTTAACCGAAATGACTGCGTGTATATGACAAACGCCAGGTTTATGTGCCGGAACGATGGGAATATTTATTGGCGCGAATTAATGTCTCCACTCGTCCGTGGCGAGCGTTATATTTATTAGGACATTTCGCGGCGGCTATTCGAGCCGGGCTGGCGAATAAAAACAGCTATCCACCGGGAAAAAGGATACCGAAAAACCCGTTCGTCTCGTTCGTCTCTTCCTCGTTCGTTCGTTCCTTCCTTCGTCCCTCGTATCTCGATCTCTCCACGCCTAATCGTCCGTAGATTTCCTTCGCGTGTAATCACCATGCATTTCCCCCAACGATCGACTTCGACAACGATTTGGTAAAGGATTGTAAACACGGCTCAACGCGGTTGCTTGAAAATTGTACAAGTAGAAAAATGTAACCGTGAAATCGGTTGGAAGATCTATCGCGTGTCGTTTCATCGCGGTGTATGATTGGAAAATGAATGACAGAGAGAGAAAGATAGAGATAGAGAAGAGAGGAAAAAGAGGAAAGGCGATGATCCACGCAGAGGATGCATGCAAAGTACACACAAGAGTGAAACGATGTTGTTCTTCTCGTGGAAGATTGAATTACCTGATTCGTATCTTTCGGCTCTTCGATATTTCGTTCAATTGGGTAATCGTTGTTGGTAAAATTGAAAAATGAAACAACAAAGAAATCATACGCTCTCGATTAATATACACATGTATATTGTAATATATTCGAAAGTTACCACGACGATTCGTTGCCATGGCAAAACATGTATTTACATTACAGTGCTTACGATTTAAAAAGAAAAAAAATTATCGGTAATTTATACAAAGCTTTCGTAACCATCTATCTTTCGCTTTGCATGCTCGTATACGTAAATATGTTATATGATGTTATATCGTGTGAAAAAAAAAAAAACAAGAAAGAAAGAAAGGAGAACGACGTTTGTATCTTCTTGCATTCGTTTGTCGAACGAAAATTGTTGTTATTTAAAAAAAAAAAAAAAAAACTCGTTCTTAAACAATTCCAAAAATCTCGATCGTGGCAACGCGATTGAGCGACTCTTTAAGAAGAGTTTCGTATCGAGCTAGGCGATTAAAAAATAAAAGAATTGAACAAATATTCTTGCTCGATACTTGACCAAGAAGGGAAAAAGGGAGGAGAAATATAAGAGAAATATGATAAAAACAAATCGGTCCCTCCTTTCCGTCGATCGGATTTCACGCACTTCGAGACGACTCGAAGAAAGCTCGAGATACCGATACTGAACTTCGCCCAAGAATGGTGAAAAACTAGGGACGCGAGAAACTGGCTCCCTGACAAGTATCTGTAAAGTTGCGCGTGGTTGAAGTTTGGCCGATCGGCCGATCGATCCGGGATTTCAAAAGCCTCTTATCACGGCATGATTGCAAGCGAGAGGGGAACTTATTAAAATACGACGACGAGAAGAAGTTGGAAGAACCTCTTTCGCGTAACAAATTTCGATTCCCCGTCGTTCTCCCTTCGTTTGGCACGTCAGGCACAGATCGGTCGCGATTAGTCGGCTTTTCGAATTTTCGGTTTAAAGGTTTCCTCGCCAAGCGGGAAAGCGTAGAGAAACGCAATACGCGCGTTTCGCGGATTGCTCGATCGATGACGATCGAAAAGCGAAGGAAACGGATGGCGGTGCGGTACTCGAACGAAAATGGGAAGAGGAAAAGAGGTGGGAAGGTGCGCGTGTAACCGAGTCGCAGATGAGAACGATAATTATAATTATAATAATTACAGTGGTAAAGATAAGTAATAGTAAAGATAATAATAATGATAATATTAATAATAATAATAATTATAATATTAATATTAATAATAATAATAATAATAATAATAATATTAATAATAATAACGAAGGGAAAAAAAATCATGGACGATAATGGTAATAACATTAATAACGACGTCACAGTAATAAAGTAAACGAAATAATATGCTGATAAAACGTACTTTATTGTAATGAGTACCCTTGAAGTTCTCTCCTTTCCTCTTTTTCTCGCGTGACAAAGAAGGCACAAGGTTTTTATAATACCATAAAAGAAAGAGAAGGATCCGGGGTTAACAATCAACGGCCAATCTACTTCCACAACAATTTCCCACTCTCGCATACGAACACACAAAACTCTTCTCGGTACACCGAAAGGGATTCTTTCGTCTATGTCAACTATGTTCGACTGTGGGGGAGTGGGGGAGGGATGCACGATATGCGCGATAAATATTGTTCTTGTTTCTTCTTCTCCCGTTCCATTTTTTCCTTCCTTTTTTCTTTTCCTTCTTCTTTCCTTCTTTTTTCCTTTTCTTTTCCTTTCCTCTATCTCGTTCTCTTTTATCTCGATACGCATTCGGGATTTCGCTGCTTCTAGCTTAATCCATCTCTAGCGATCGTGTCGTACGTGCACTTTTTCTCTCTCATTCGTTCTCATTCATTCTCTCTCTCTCTCTCTCTCTCTCTCTCTCTCTCTCTCTCTCTTTTCCTTCCATATACGATATTTTCGTACATACATTCGACGTTCAGTGAACGATGCGATTAAAAATGGTAGGGAAAAGAAACGGGTACACGATAGACGTCGAACGAGACGTCACCGAACGGCCAGAAGAGAAAAGAGGAGAATATTGCTGATAGAAAATATGATACATATCTCTTATTCTAATTCTAGTTAGTATATAATCTATTAATATGTATATATATATATATGTATACACATACATATACGCATATAAATATGTATATATATATATATATTTATATACACACACGGTTATTGTAATCTCGTTCGATTTTCTGTTTTCTTTTTCCCGCGATACACGTCTTTCTCTACTTTTCAAATCATCATCCCCTTTCTATCGAGTCCCAACTATACCCTGCTATTTCTTACACGCGAGCTAAATTGTGCAGCATTCAACCTTTTTTCATGCTTTATCACAGTAAGAAGTTTAATCAGTTCGCGTTGCTTCTCGCTTTCCTTTCTCTCTCTCTCTCTCTCTCTCTCTCTCTCTCTCTCTCGTTCATTTTCTTCCATTATCGCTCTACTCTTCGCATTTCGTTCGCGTATAATGCAACACCCATTGACAAATCATCGATACATCTCCATTCTTTTTTCCGAATTTATTCCGCGAAGACCCCTCTTCTTCTTGTCCCTCCCTCTTCCCTCGTCAAAATCGCGTTTCCGTTTGATTCAACGAACGACTTATCGTGCCTCCTCCGTGTCATCGCGTCGATAGAAGGAAAAAAAAAGAAAAAAAAATTGAGAACGCTCTCTGCAAACGAGAAGAAGAGGCGCGAAAAAGAACTGGGGGGGCCGCAGGGGCGCAGATTCGTCGCAAGCTTGGGAAGAAAACGACCGGAAGTCCTCGGGCGTACGATCGACGAGGACGCGCGCGATTCCAACGATGGTAATATCTTCCGTGAATCATATATCGATCGCTCAAGAACGCGATTACTCGCTCCTTCCCTTTTCTTTTTCTTTTCTTTTCGTGTATCTAATTCGCTAACTAGTACACGAGCTGCTCGAATCCTTGATGATTGAATACTTCGGATCGCGTTTGAATTGTGAAAGAAGAAAAAATTTTTTTTTTTCGATTGATTTTATTTCTCTTGGTTATTATTTTTTCGTTTTCGTTATCTTCTCTTTTTTTCTTTTCTTTTCTTTCCTTCCTTTGTCATTTCTCCAAAGATTGCGAGAAATCTTCGACGATCTCGTCTCAGCCCCCACGGCCTCCGAATCAATTCATCAGCGTATTATAACAATCTCAATATGTTATTCTCGCGGTCGATCTTTTTTTGTATTTTTTTTTTCTTCTTTCTCTCTCTCTTTTTCTCTCTCTCTTTCTCTCTTTCTCTCTCGTTAGAATATCATCTTCATATTCTCAAAGTTGTCCCACGTTACGCACGTCGTCCTCTCTTCTGAATCTAAGCTATCCTACGAGGTTATTGGTTTCATGTTAGGTAATTGCAAGGTTGCTAATCGCAGTTTTTGGATATTTATTTCTATCGGGACGAGTGGGATGAGTCAGAAAAAAGTCTCGTGGTTCTGGCCGCACGTTCTCTCTTCGTCTCTTCGATGCGATCGGAAGAGCGAGTTCAAAACTCGAGCGAAGATCTTGTATTTATTTATCCTCGATCGACCATTTCGTTCATTTCCACGACGAAATCTTAATCGAATCGAAAGAAAAACGCGCGAGTTGGAGAGTGGGAGAATCGAAGAGCGATACAACGACGATCGATGCCGATGATCGAAGTAAACGTCGAGGGAAGGAGGAGGGAAGGGCGAGGAGGGGGAGAGAGAAGGGGAGAACGGCCTACGAGATTCTCTTGACTCAACCCGCGAAACCCGACACGTTTGAACTCAACATTTATCTCTTGATAGACTGAGACTCACGAGAAATAAATCTTGAGTGTAAGCCGCTCGAAATTCCCTACGTTCTGGACCCTACGCACGAAATTCGGATCGAAACGAGAAAGTAATCGGAGAAAGAAACGGAAAAAGAAGAAGAAAAAGAGAAGGAAAACGAAAGAAAGAAAGAAAGAAAAACGGCGTAATCGAAAGAAACGAATCGAATAGAGAAAAATTCGATCGATCGAAACACTTGGAATCTTGGAACAGAAGATAAGGAAGGATATATAAATGTACACAAAAGAAAAAGGGTTTCGCTCGACCAAGAGGAAAACAAAGGTGTTACAGAGTCTCTTTGCATCGTGCTGGTTGCCACATCGAACGAGTTTCTCTGTTTACCAACCACGTCGGTCGACCGTCGTCGTCGAAAACTTTCCTCGTAAATCTTCCCAAATACCGTTAATCTCGCGTGCGACGACCCTATCGCTAGACGAATTAATCTCGTCTAGTCGATCGTCTGTTGATCTGAAGGTAAACGCGTCCAAATATTTCTACGTGCCCCGTCTAAAACCGGCGATAAAAACCTTAAATCGTTGGAAAAGACGATCGTTCTTCCAATTCCGATTCGAGAGACGAGAAACACGCGTAAAGGAGAAAGAAGAAGAAGAAGAAGAACGGGAACGCCTTCTCTAATTTATCACGATAACGATAACTCACGTTCGAACGAATCCTTCGTTTAGAGAGAATAGAAGGGATTATAGAAGAGGAGCGATTAATTGATTAATAGATCTAAGATATTTCCCTTTTTACGCGAAATCGATCGATTATTCGATAAAAATGAAAGGAACGACGATAATGATAACCACAACTACTGAGTAAATCATGCGTTTCGCTCGATCGAGCGTTGGATCGAGGATGGCTCGTTATCTCGTTACGTAAAAATCTGCTCGCAGTCGTAGCCTCGCCGTTACTCGGCTCGAACTACGGAGCGTGGAGGTCCCTTTTTTTTACTTTTTCCTTTTTCTCACGTCGGTGCTAATTGTTACGTATGTACTCAGGATTGATCATTAGGGTCCAGAAGTGGAAATGTCGTAGCGATAATGTTAGTATGCAAATGCAAAGCCGCAAGAATTGCGTATAGAAAGCGTGGTGAATTGCTTTATCGAGGGTGTTGGTTGCGCGACATATAATCGTGCCAACGTTCGAGTTTAAACGTCGAGCGTAAAGGAAAGCGTAAGAACATTTTTTCCACGAATACCTTCGACAAATCAAAACTCGAACGTTGGATCAAGCTTACATCTACCAAGAGAGAGGGATAAACCGGTTCGCTAATTCGCGATAAAACTCAACTACTAGCGCGACTCAACTAACTCACGGTAGAAAAGTAAAATCGCGCGGAAATCGAGGACGGATATTATTATATCGCGGTTATATCGATGTTGGATGAACTCGAACTCGACCAAGGTTTATCCCGTCCCTCGAAGGTAGAAAGGGAGTAGAAAAATGCGAGTTCGAAGCCTTCCCGGACGAACAGAGAGAATATTTCAATCCTTCTCTTTCATCCGGCAAGACGCCGATACGAAAAGTCGTACACCCGCGAGTAGGCAGAATATTCTAAAGAGATATTAGGGGGAGGGGTGGGGGTGGGGGTAAAAAAAAAAAGAAATTGGGCTTACATGTGCGTCAGAGGTGGAATCGCCGTGTGATGCTGCGCCAAAGGATCGGGAGATGGTCCAGGTGAGTAGACACCGGCGCCATGTTGGACGACTCCCTGTTCCACTCCTTGAGGCAAATACATGGAGATCATTTGCCTGAGATCACCCTGAGTTTGTTGGGTCTGTTGTTGCCCCATGTATTCCCGTTTAACTATTTGCCCCCCGGCAGCGGCCGTCGACGACGCGCCCGTTGGCGTCGGTGTGTGTATCCCACCGCTCGCGGGACTCGTCGGCTCCGATTTTATGCTACTACCGCTGGGACTGTGGCTCGACATTTGAGATCCGGGCTGCGCTTGATGATAAGGTGAGGGCGAGCCACCCGGCACGGTGGTGCTCCCGTAACCACCGTAACCGTTCATGTAACTGTTTATCGGGCTCGGGCTACCGCCGCCCATGTGATGGCCCATGTCGTACCTCGGGTAGCCGGCCGCCGAAGCGGCCGCTGCCGCTGCCGCGCCGCCCATGTGGCTCCCGTACGCGACGTGTTGCTGGTAGGCAGCCGTTGGATCGTGCATCATGTATCCGTTCGGCATGTAACCGTTGGGCATTTGGTATACGTCGCGCGACAATTGGGTCTGCTGGGGCCCACCGTTACCGCCGACTTGCCGTTGATCCACACCCAGCATCCCACCAACGCCCGCCACTCCTCCACCGAGGGGGAATTTGTCCTTCTTGAGCAACGTTTTTGTCTTGCGCCGCGGCCTGTATTTGTAATCGGGGTGCTCCTTCATGTGCACGGCGCGCAATCGTTTCGCCTCGTCTATGAACGGGCGCTTCTCCGTTTCGCTCAGCAACTTCCACTCGGCCCCCAAACGTTTCGATATCTCCGAGTTGTGCATCTTGGGGTTCTCTTGGGCCATCTTTCGCCGTTGCCCGCGGGACCACACCATGAACGCGTTCATCGGCCTTTTCACGCGATCGATGTTGTTGTTCTTGCTGGTGTTGTTGTTGTTGTTGGCGGATTGATGGTGGGACGTCTGAGACTGTTGTTGGGGGGGTTGGTGAGGATGGTGTTGGTGCTGCTGCTGCTGTTGGCCGGCGTTTTGCTGGGCCAACGAGTGTATCGTCTGTTGTTGCTGTTGCTGTTGCTGTTGCTGCGCCGCCTGCATCGACGCGTAATGGTGTTGCGGTGTTTGATGGTGGTGCGGCAAGCCCAGGCCCAGACCTCCGGTGCTCGGTGGACTTCCAGACAATGCCGGGCTGTGCACAATGGAGCCGAGGCTGCCGTAAGGCGAAACTCCGGTATGATGGCCCATTGGCGATACACCTTGGTGCGGTGGCATTTGACCGTGCAGGCTGCCGCCCTTCAGGTCCGTCTCCATCGTGAGCATTTCTTCTTCCCGGTGCCCGTACAGTTTGCCGCCGTTTACTTGTACCGCTCGACGTCAAGAAATTCGACGAAACGCCGAGAAGGACTCGTGCACGCTTCCTCACGGTTGATCACTCGTGCCGAATCCTCCGTTACCACCGCGCCGGGCAAACGAGTCGGCGGCGTGTTCGCTGTTGCGCGCTACCCGCGAACGCTACGCGACCAGCAATGACAATATCCTTCTTCTTTTCCCTTCTTCGCAGCAACAGGATGACATGGAAATCGATTTTCCCGATCTCTTCTCGATCATAAGCAAAAAAAGAAAAAAAGGGCAGGGAGGGGGGAGAAAAGAAAGAGGCAAGTTGCTCGCCCCTTTTCCACCTTCCCTAACGCACCACCGACGAGAAGTCGGCGATCGGTACCGCACCGACACTCTTCTCTTCCACTTATTTTTCGTTCGCGACGATCGCGACGAACGCGCACGTGTACGAAATTCTATCCTTTCGTTCGTCGGTCCCGTTAGAATCTTTGTCCGCGATCGATATATAAAAAGAGTCACCTCGTGCGATAAATCCTCGTTTGATCACGTTGTAGTCACTTCGTTGAACAAGCACAAACGATATATATACATATATATATATATACGTATGTATGTATGTATGTATATATATATACACGTGTGTATGTATATATATATATGTATATATATATATATACACAATCGTCAGTCAATCGAGCACACGATCACCGTGCACTTATTCGTTTAACCAATAATCAACGGCACGATCATTCCTATATCGGTATACGGGAAATGTGATTCTCCGCTTGATCACTCCGATATCACCGATTTTGTTCCTTTTTTTTCTTTTTTTTGAAAGAATCGTGAAAAGTCATCCACGTTGCGCATCCACGAGTGGATGATCGAACATCGAACACTCTTCTTCTATCCTCATATCAACACGATTTCATTCCTCTTCCTCTGGTCGCGCACTCTTCCTCCTCCTCCTCCACCTCCTCCACCTCCTCCTCCACCTCCTCCTCCTCCGCCTCCTGTTCCTCCTGTCCCTCGTGGGCCGCGACTCTACGCCTCGATCGCCGTAATTGCAAGCGCTCGAACTGCACGAATCCGCACGTTTCACGGCAAAGTCCGATCGAGAACTGGCGAACACTTTTTTCTTTCTCGACGTATATTTCCCTCTTGCTCCGTTTCAACTCGTCGAACCCGCACGAGAGCTCGTTCGTGACTGGCTGCAGCCTCGCGATAAGCTCGACGAATGGGATCGCGACGATGCAACGATACGCTGGGTCCTCGCGATTCCTCTCCGTTCTTCGGACTATTCGATGCGGACGATTCTACCCGATCCGGGGAAACAGTTCGATCACATCACTTCGCGTCGTACACGCATAACCGATCCCCTCACTTGCGGTATACGGACAAATTTTCACTTTTCGCCGCACTATAGTCTTTCCTGCGAACGTCGAGAAAGGAAGGAAGAAGGGCGACGATGACGACGACCGTCGTCGACGACCCCTCGCCGTCCCACCTGATGGATACACGCGTGCTGCTGCTGCTGCTGCTGCTCCGTGCACCGTTGCGCACGTACTTTCATCCGTGATCTTCCTTCTCCGACTCGTCGTCGTGCTCGTGGCCCGATACGACTCCGATTGTCAACGTAAAATTTCTTAAAGGCAAAACGAGAAGACGAACAAGTATCGACGACCTCCACTCGCCACGAAAGAACGGAACCGTCTGAGCATTTGTGGATTTCGCCTTGGGGTCCCACTCTCGGGGCTCACTTCCTGCCGAGGCGGCTGTCCCCCTCTCTCTGTTTCGCTCGCACTGCGCTCGCCGCCCCTCCTCCACGCTACCCTACCTGTCTTGCTACCAGCAACCATACCCAACGGACGGACGGACCAGACCCGAGCCTACCAACGGCAATCGATTGGCACGCAAGCCTGCCATCATTTCTCTCGACCAATCGCGCGGCTCCCTTCGACGCCGAAGGCGGCGCCATTACTCCGTGACGTCACACCAACAACCCCCCGACACGACCTCTCGCGGCGATGCTTTCACCCCTCTCGCCCTCGTCTCAAACACCGATCGTCTCCTCTCGCTTCCACCAGCTCCGATCCTCGCTCCCTCTCGCTTCTCCCTCGCTTTCTCTCTTCCCCGACTCGACCACCATCCTTCCTCCTCCACTCTCTCTCTCTCTCCCCCCCATTTTCTCCTCCCCTCCCCTCTCCTCTCCTCGGGTCGCCAGTCTTTCGTCGTCCACGCGTTCTTCCGCTGCCCGCCACTCACCCCTTTCCACCCCCGGACACGCATGGAACCTTCGTCAACGCTGGACCCTGCCTGCCTTCTTCTCCTCCTCCTCCTCCTCGCCGCCAATTTCCTCCCTTTCGTAGTCGCCTCGTGTCGTTTCCCTACGCTCCACGCGCGAGATCAGCGCGTGTCTCTCCTTTCTCACCCCCTCTTCGTTCTTCTCTTTCTTTATCCACGACGGATCCACGACGACACGACACGACACGCCGCGCCGCGCCGCGCCGCGCCTGCCTTTCGCGCGCGAATCGTGTCGCGCGATTTCTCCGCTGACCTTCGAATTCCATGGCCTAACTTCGATTTTCGCGATTCGGGGGGGAGGAGGAGGGTTAGGCGAGAGAGGGGAAGTTACAACCCTTACAACGCGTACACGTTTTCTTCGATTGGAGGCCAGCGTGTGGAGCTCGCAGCGTGTGGACATAGTGTAATAGTAGCGGTAGTAGTGGTAGTAGTAGTAGTAGCAGCAATAGTAGTAATAGTAGTAATAGAGAGACGGAGTAGTTTTGCAAAATTGTTGCATGTAATGTAAATGAAGACGCGAACGTTTCAACAGCGGGATTCGTCGCGGTGTTAGTCGCGAAGGGAACAAACGTAGACGCTCGATAACTGCAACTGTCCGCTCTGTACACGTGTGTAACAAGAGTATGTGTTCTACTGCGCAAGCAATCGTAATCTTATCGCGTTTTTTTCTCTCGTATCAGCGCTTTCTTTCTACGATTTTTTTATTTTTTTATTTTTTTATTTTTTTCCTTTTCGAAGAAAGCCACGAGTCGATTCGTTCGTCATCTCTTCGTGATGACGACGACGATGATGATGATGATGATGATGATGATGATGATGATGATCCAAGACGAGCTTTTTACTTTACTCCGTTTCCTCCTTCGTTCGTTCGAAATTGATCGTAAATTAAAATCCAAGTCGCGTCCTCGTATCGTTTAAACACACTCGACTTTCCGTACCTAGTCGAAAGTCGTACGAACAAGTATCTCTCCTTTTTAGCTAATTTGCCGATTGCATTAGCTTGCCTCGTCGCGCTTAGTCGTATTCAAATCACCCATTATATTCGCTCGACTTGACCCATTTTCTCCTCCTCCTCCTCCTACCCTTTCCCTCTCCCTTCTTTCTTTTTCCCTTTTTTTTTTCCCCTCTTCTCCTCCTCTGTTCGTCGAATCCTTCGAGCCTCTCCTCGGTCACCAATCTCTCTCGTTCGTGAAATTCACAAAGCGGCTGACGATGCTTCTCCGTTCGTGAAAGAACCTTCCATCGGCCGATGCGACTCCGTTTAAGCGCGGCTCATGCGTAGGACCTGTTGCCGCGGCACGAAAGCCAGACAAAGACGGGGAGAATCGGGGCGGGAGAAAGGCAGAGAAAGAGCGAAACGCATAATGGAAGAATGCGTCATAGATAATCGTAGCGCAACCCCGGCGTGGCCCGTGCGTCACCGACAATGAAAGTAACGGCAGCTCGGATGGAGTTCCATTCGAACGTTCGCCGTCGTTCAATTTCGACGAATCCCACCATGCCTCTCTCTCTCTCTCTCTATTTCTCTTTTTTTCCCTCCCTTTCCCTTTTTTTCTTTCCCTTCTCTTCCATTTCTTCTCTCCCTTTCTCTCTTCGTTTCCACCCTTCAACGCACGGTTTCCTCGGTGAAATTCTTCGTCGCGACAATTTTTCCAGAGCCTTACTTGCTTACATCCTTCACTTCCTCTCTCCCTGCGGTAATTAAAACGAAAAAAAGAAGAAGAAGAAGAAGAAGGGAAAGAAAAATCTAATCGTCCAACTTGGATAATAAGAATTTGGCGATACGAGCGGTGATGGAGTTGGAAAGAGGTGTTCGACGATTTGAGAAATCGTTGCAATTATCATCGATCGATGTCGCGCGATCGAGCGGACAGCGGCTGTCTCGATAAGCCGACAAGGTCGTCTCGATAAGATTACCAGGGCCGATAAACGAAGTGCAAGGTCCCCCTGAAATGAGTCGATCGATCGATCTCTCTAATCGTCGGGGCTGACTCTTGCGCCTCGTTATCTGCTCATACGCGAGATCGTCACGAATCGCTTCCGTCTCGCGACGGGCAATAAATCAAAACGGGAAAGGGTAATCAGGGAAGCATTGTGACAGTGCGGCGTAACGAAAACCGCACGAGTGACGCGAGCAAAAGTTACGTACGTAAGCGGCGCGAGTTGGTAGGAGTCGTGGCGGTGGTCGAGATGCGACGACAATGCGGCCTCGACTTCGACTCGGGGCCGAATATTAAGGAACGGGCGAGAATTTATTGCTAATTGTTGGTCAACGTTCAGGGAGAACTCGGCAATTGAGAATACGGTTGGCAGTTGACCGTAAACGGTACCCTTTGTTTGTCGGTCGATTGCCATCCAGCCATTCTGACCGAGTTGGCGTGTATACCTGGACCCCGCAACGAGCCCCGAGAATAATAAAGCTATGCCAAATACCTGGCCGTAGAATCTACAATTTGCTGCTATGACTAATTAGCGGGACAGCCAGCCGGCTTTTCCCTCCTTCCGCCCGCGAAAACTTGCGTTTCGTCACCTTTAAAGGTCGTGGATTATTATTACCTTTACTTTCCTCTCCTACCTGCTGATCGTTCTTCGCCACTCGAGTTTCGAACAAATGAAAAGCTTATTTGTGAATTATATTCCTGCTTGTATATGTGTATATATATATATATTTCGATCCAAGAATTGACGAAATAATACGTTACGTTACGTTATTTCTTCGATCCGCGTATTTCGCGTTAAAAGCTCGATTCGAAAGCATCGATTATTATTCCCTTGCCAAGTTCCTCGACTCGTTATCGACTCGTGATCGCTCATTCCATCGTGATTAACGCGAGAGGTGAGAGAGAGAGAAAAAAGAATAGGAGAGTGAGAGGAGAGAGACACGATGGAACAACGAAATTCTCATTTCGTTGGCGGGGAGGGAAGGGGGAGCAGGGCAAAAGCGCGCCGCCACGCGGTTGACAATCTCATTTTGCGGGAAGACAATCGCGCGATCGACGCGAACGAGAGCCGCATCTCCGCAAATTTCGCGAAAATTATCGCGTCACAAACGTGGGCCCACGTCCAACCTGCGGACAATGGACGATTCGAACGGCAGTTGGAAAACACCGACGATCGTTCGGCCGATGATTAAATGCTCGATGATCCGCGCTCGTCGCTCGTGATTTTCGTCGGCCGGAAACGGCACAAGTGGCGCCATAAACCGCGCGGAATAAGTGGATTGATAGATCGTCGCCGATGGAAAATCGCCGAAGGAAGTGAAAAAAAGTGGAGAAGGAGAGATGCGAAGAGAGAGGGAGAGAGAGGCGAAAACGACAGTCTGGAAAAGACAGAGGAAGAGGAAGAGGTGATCGCTGGCGGCGGAAGTTGGAGAGGAGAAACTGTACAATAAGTCGAGCCCCGACAATGGAATACCGCGGGCGGTCTTTGTGATTCAAATCAATGTTTGTGATACTCGATGGCACGCTGCTTTTGTGCCGGACGAGCTTTCGTTTAAGCGGATACGTATGTACCTGCTACGTACCTATCGAATAACGCGCGCGATTTCAATGCCTTCCCCCCTCCTTGCTCCTTCTATCTCTCCCCCTTTTCGCTTACCCCCTCCCCCCCTCCCTCCATCCTCGTTCACTTTCTTTTAATAAGTTAACAGTTTACACGAGATCGTCATTGTGCCGTTATTACGCGTGAATAATTGGATTTGCGGACAGAGGATGGATTTCTCCGGGTTGGAGAATGGAGCGAATCGACACGAACGCGCGCAACTTGCCACCTTCAGTAATAACGCCACGTGGCGAGTGGACGCGTTTGCGAGAATTGTTCTCTTTCGACACAAATTCGAATGGAACAGTTTTTTCCCTCCTTCTCGAAAAATTGAGAAACGAGTCTCGATTCGATCGATCGAATTTCTCTCGAGATTCTTTCTCGAAACCACCTCCCCCTTTTCTTTCGGTTCAAGAGAGCGGCACGATGGGGTCGTTTCGCGGTAGATAATTTTTAAACGGATCGATGGGTTAAAAAACTCTTTAGGATAGTTTTTTTTTTTTGAAACGAAAGTGAGGAGAGGCCGACGCAAACGGGAGAAACCATTTTCGCGTATCGAAAGAGAAACCGCGAGGTTGGTCGCGGCACAATGGCGTTTGTATACGCCATTGTCGTTCACCATTATCTTCGTCCCATTAACCGCGTTTATGCGAAGGCGGTCGACCTACCCGGTCGTCCACGCTCGAACTTCTATCGTTTTCGTTCGAAGAGAGAAAAGCCGCTGTTGTGGGTGGACGAGGCGCGCAGAGGGTGGAAGAAGCCTCGAGGAGGGAGTGGGTGGTGAGCAGGAGAGGAGGAGACGAAAATGAAAAAGAAATAAAAAAAAAAAAAGAAAAGAAGAAAAGAAAAGAAGAAGTAGAAAAAAAAGGAAGAAAACAAGGAAGGAATTCGTGGGCGTGCAATTGCCAACAGGTGATACCATTGGGGGCCTCCTTTTAGAGGTGGAATAATAAGAGAAAGGCGGACTGTGTGTCGACGGAAAGAGAAAGGGAGAGAGAAATGGGGTGGAAATCAAGGGGGGGTAATGGCGAAGCCGGAAGGGTGGCTAACAAAGTCTTTATCGTTTCGAGGACCGATTACAAAGCTCGATTGTTACCATTCTTCGGGACCTAAATAATCTGGCTGCACCCGCCACGCTCGGTCAATCTATCGTTGGTATATATCTGTATATATATATCTGTATATATACACACTGGTCAAAAAATTAAGATTCTCTCGCAATTTTCGATATTTTTTTTTTTTTTTTCATTTTTTCCCGCGTAGACGAAATTTCGTTTAATTATTTCGCGTTTATCCTCGTTTCGCAATAATATCTTGTTACCAACCCAATCGATATGACGTTCGGTTAAGAATGTCTGGAGTTTATTCGAAACACTTGTACACACATCATCAGTCATCGCATTAAAAAAAACAGATTGAAAGAAAAAAAAAAGAATTGTGGATTATTTGGCAAAAACACGATAAAATTAAGCGACTCGGTTAATCGGCATTTCCTTGAACGAGGGGGAGAAAGCACGAAATAAAATAAAAAGAAAACAACGGGAGTTATTAACTTTGGTAATTAATAAATATAGAATCTAATAAAGTTATCATTAAATATTGTCCAGGCTCGTTCGGTAATTCTAATTTTTTGGCCAGGGATTTTATTGGCCCTTAAAATTTCCACTCTTTTTATTGTACGGTAATCCATGGTTGTCTTAGTCACCTATTAAGTAAACAGCGTCGTTTGTTTTATGATACATCTTATTCGTCATAAGTCATTCCCTACAATCCTAGAAATAAGTAAGAACGAAAAGAATCCGGAAATTCTTTTTATGACTATTTTTATTGTTTTTTCTCAGTTTTACAATATCATTGACACGATTGCACGGTTCACACGATCATAAAAAAACCATAGATGCGGCCGCGGTTGATGGAAAATTACAAATTTTTCTTTCAACGTTTCAACGTTCCCGTATTCCGTCTCTCTTGTAATATTAATCCAATTCTAAAGTATTTCAACCGTGAAACATGGGTCAATAGGATTAGTCAGTCAAGCTAGGGTTTCGCCTCGAATTTGGCCAGGGATGCGTAAACATACTTTTGCAGAGAGAATTATTGCATTACGAACAGAGCCCGCTTTACGTTCATTATCCTTTACGTTAACGTGATGCTGAATGACTCAGCAAAATAAATGTCTTAGCTTAACCCAAGAATTACATTTTCTTCGTCATGTCTGACGACGATTAACCATAACTAACTGTAAATATTGACACATAACGGTTGTTTGATTGATTACGAAGAGCGAATTACATTCCAACATTCTTCCAAGTGAATTTTCTTCGCTGAAATCACGAGACGTAAAGGAACGACTATTTTATAATCGGTATAAGTGAAAATGACTTGTGTATTTATATATATATATGTATATATATATATATATATAAAAAAAAAAAAAAAAAGAAAAAAGAAAAAGTAAAGGATTTGTCTCGGATTTATCGTTCAAACAATTCGAACAAATGGAATTAACTAGTGACTAATAGTTTGACAATGTCGAAAACAAGAAAAGAAATTCTAAAATTGTGACAAAACGGACATACATTTCCAAACGAAAGGTGTAGCTTACATCGAAAGCTCCTTAAATCTTTTTAAATCTCCTTAAACCTCCACGCTTATAGAAATTTAAAAATTTACACTAGAAACGTATTTCGTTTAGAAAGAAAGTATACAAGGTATATACTATTTAACGTTTACGTAGACGTATTGTCGAGCCTAATATACGAAGATCTAAACGAGATAGTCATGGTAATGGTGGCGATTATAACGGTGAAAATTTCTCACGAGGGAGAGAAGATCGTCCCTTGCGTCTATTAAGTTGCAAACCGATCCTTGGATCGGTCTCGCGGGACGATTAAAAAGGGCGACTCTTGCGCACAGGTGTACAAATAAATTTGCGCGGGAATCCGATTGGCTCGGCTCCGGTTCTGGCTGCATCATCCTCTCTGATTGCTAAAATCAGACGCGCGTGCAACTGGTCGCGCGAGCGACTCGTTGCAACCAACCCGTTCCACGCCGATTATAAGCATTCGCGCAAATCAGAATCTCATTGCGCTGTCATCGGCCGATGCTTACTCGGCTCGCGAATATATACATATATACATCCCATTCTGACGACGTGATCTTTCCTTCCTTGGCAAGCTGCTCGTTGCTTTCTTTCCCAACTTCCCATCGTCCTTTTTTTTCCCTCCATCCTCCATTTTTCCCCTCCATCTTTCTTCCTTCCTCTTTCTCTCCAACCATTTTTCCTCCTCCTCCTCCTCCTTCTCCTCTGGGAACTAACGTAGCGTGGATGAAATCATCGACCGCTTCAGCGTTTCGACGGCCAATTTAACGATCATTCATCGACTCGCCGAGCGTATGAAACGCGCCTGTGCCAAGAAATCCACTCGCGGATAGACGGTTGTAATTATGTCAATTGCGGCCGAGGTTTAATGGAAAATGGTGGGATATTTTTGGGAGCATTTTTTTTTTTTATTTCTTCTTTTTTATTATTCGAATCGAACGTAGGAGTATTCCAAATATATATATATATATATATATATATATATATATATATATAAAAAAAAAAAAACTCTAGGAAACAGACAATGCATTTCGACGACGCTTTGTTCGAAATTAATCCACGAGGGTGGTATCGCAGACTCGGCACAGGTCGATTCCCCGCTTTAAAATACACGGTGGCGATGCTACACTTAATCCGTGACCTGTCATCGACGACACCCAGGACACGATCCTATTCACCGGATGCATAACGAATTCCGAAGGATTCGTTATGCATCCTGAATGTTGGCCAACGGATGCACGAATCAATGCGTTCGAGGTAGTATTTTTAAATATTTTTCTTTTTTCTTCTTCTTTCTTTTTTTTTTTCTATTTCACTCGCGCGCGTTATGTATTCCCGTTATGTAGGGGCGCGTGAAAAAATAATCAAGAACGAGAATAATCAAGAGGAATAGATTTCGTCGGAACGGAAACGATTTCCTGTAACGACACGATTCGAACGTGATTCCCACGTTTCTCTCCAACCACGAGCAGGAAGTTGAGAACCCCTGGCGGGGGTCAGGCCTCGTTTTTCGCAAGCCCTCTCTCCCCCCCCCCTCTACCTCTCCCCTCCCCACCCCACCCCTCTCCTTGCCCCCTCCATCGGTCCACAACCGGGTCCCATAGTTTTGCTCTACATAGTTGAGGTGAGTCTTCGAGGTAGACCGTGAAGACGAGGGTTCGGAAACGAGCGGTGGATGGAAACCGGCCACGAAGGGCGAAGAGGGCGGTCCCCCCCCGGCTCGATATTTATTGCGGGGATGCGTGCCGGCCAGATATTATTATTTGTACCGCGGGTATAATTCAACCGGGTCGTTAAAATTATTTTATTACTTGTTCTACAATCGCCGCTCCCAGATTCCGCACCATCACCCTTCTCTTTCATCATCTATAACCACGCTCCTCCCTCCCTCCTTCCCCCCAAGAATTCTACGACGCGAGAAATTTTCCTTGATCGATCTATTTGCTTTGGATTAAGAATTTAACCTTCTTTATAGTCACATGTACTGTACAGAAAATCTTACACGATATCATCACCTTTATCCACTTTATTCATTATTTTGCTTTTATGTGTTTCAGAAGGATTCCTCCTATGCCTGTACATGTTTCCCTATATGTTAAAGGTAAGTATAAAATAAGTAAGTACATTATATTTTTATAATTAGATTTAAGTATAAAACGTTTAAAAAAAGCTTTTAATGAAAAATCATATTTAAAAGGTACGTATATAAAAGATGAGTATAAAATAGATAAATATATTATATTCTATAATTAGATTTGAATAAAATGTTAAAAAATTTTTTGTTATAGAAAAATCATCTTCAACATGGGAGAAATATATCAAGGCGAGCAGAAGCAAGTATTTTACAACTACAATTTTTTAAAACTATTGTAAATAAACACTATATAATGTAAATAAATGTAAATGTAAATGTAAAGATAAAAAATGTAAAAAATTTAAAACATGAATAAAGATACAAATTTTTTTAAACAAATCATAGTTTCCATTTATTTTCCCGATTCCAAAATTCCAAAAATTATCCAATTTTTTAAGAGAACTTACATTCTCCTGTTAAAAAATCGAATTTTCAGGCTATAACGTTTTACCGTATACTGAAGAATCATGATTAAAAGGTAAGTAAAAAAAGGTAAGTATATTACATTCTATAATTAGATTTAAGTAAAATGTTTAAAAAAATGTTTAAAAAATGTTTATAAAAACATTTTTTCGCTAAAAAATCATCTTTAAAATAAGGTAAGTATATAAAGGTAAGTAATGGTAAGTATTTCACAAATATTTGAAAATTTTCGAAAATTTTTGTAAATAAACACTGCAGAATGTAAATAAACACCGCAGAATGTAAATAAACAAACCCAAAATGTAAATAAACATTGAAAATGTAAATAAACAAACCAATGTTTGTAAACAAACCGAAATTTCAACTCCCAGGCCCAGAATTCTTTAAATTTTCGAAAATTTTTGTAAATAAACATTTCAGAACGTAAATAAACAAACCCAGAATGTAAATAAACATTGAAAATGTAAATAAACAAACCAATGTTTGTAAACAAACCGAAATTTCAATTCCCAGGCCCAGAATTCTTTAAATTTTCGAAAATTTTTGTAAATAAACATTTCAGAACGTAAATAAACAAACCCAGAATGTAAATAAACATTGAAAATGTAAATAAACAAACCAATGTTTGTAAACAAACCGAAATTTCAACTCCCAGGCCCAGAATTCTTTAAATTTTCGAAAATTTTTGTAAATAAACATTTCAGAACGTAAATAAACAAACCCAGAATGTAAATAAACATTGAAAATGTAAATAAACAAACCAATGTTTGTAAACAAACCGAAATTTCAACTCCCAGGCCCAGAATTCTTTAAATTTTCGAAAATTTTTGTAAATAAACATTTCAGAACGTAAATAAACAAACCCAGAATGTAAATAAACATTGAAAATGTAAATAAACAAACCAATGTTTGTAAACAAACCGAAATTTCAACTCCCAGGCCCAGAATTCTTTAAATTTTCGAAAATTTTTGTAAATAAACATTTCAGAACGTAAATAAACAAACCCAGAATGTAAATAAACATTGAAAATGTAAATAAACAAACCAATGTTTGTAAACAAACCGAAATTTCAACTCCCAGGCCCAGAATTCTTTAAATTTTCGAAAATTTTTGTAAATAAACATTGCAGAATGTAAATAAACAAACCCAGAATGTAAATAAACATTGAAAACGTAAATAAACAAACCAATGTTTGTAAACAAACCGAAATTTCAATTCCCAGGCCCAGAATTCTTTAAATTTTCGAAAATTTTTGTAAATAAACATTGCAGAACGTAAATAAACAAACCCAGAATGTAAATAAACATTGAAAATGTAAATAAACAAACCAATGTTTGTAAACAAACCGAAATTTCAACTCCCAGGCCCAGAATTCTTTAAATTTTCGAAAATTTTTGTAAATAAACATTGCAGAATGTAAATAAACAAACCCAGAATGTAAATAAACATTGAAAACGTAAATAAACAAACCAATGTTTGTAAACAAACCGAAATTTCAATTCCCAGGCCCAGAATTCTTTAAATTTTCGAAAATTTTTGTAAATAAACATTGCAGAACGTAAATAAACAAACCCAGAATGTAAATAAACATTGAAAACGTAAATAAACAAACCAATGTTTGTAAACAAACCGAAATTTCAATTCCCAGGCCCAGAATTCTTTAAATTTTCGAAAATTTTTGTAAATAAACATTGCAGAATGTAAATAAACAAACCTAGAATGTAAATAAACATTGAAAATGTAAATAAACAAACCAATGTTTGTAAACAAACCGAAATTTCAATTCCCAGGCCCAGAATTCTTTAAATTTTCGAAAATTTTTGTAAATAAACATTGCAGAATGTAAATAAACAAACCCAGAATGTAAATAAACATTGAAAATGTAAATAAACAAACCAATGTTTGTAAACAAACCGAAATTTCAATTCCCAGGCCCAGAATTCTTTAAATTTTCGAAAATTTTTGTAAATAAACATTGCAGAATGTAAATAAACAAACCTAGAATGTAAATAAACATTGAAAATGTAAATAAACAAACCAATGTTTGTAAACAAACCGAAATTTCAATTCCCAGGCCCAGAATTCTTTAAATTTTCGAAAATTTTTGTAAATAAACATTGCAGAATGTAAATAAACAAACCCAGAATGTAAATAAACATTGAAAATGTAAATAAACAAACCAATGTTTGTAAACAAACCGAAATTTCAATTCCCTGGTCCAGAATTCTTTAAATTTTCGAAAATTTTTGTAAATAAACATTGCAGAATGTAAATAAACAAACCTAGAATGTAAATAAACATTGAAAATGTAAATAAACAAACCAATGTTTGTAAACAAACCGAAATTTCAACTCCCAGGCTTTAAATGTTCGAATTTCCAAGAATTGCCGATATTTTCGTTGACCTCTTATCAACTTATGTTCTCCTGTTACAAAATCGAGTCTTCGGCTAAAACTTTTATTCTATTTTATGAATTTTAGTAATTCCAAGAATTTGATAAATTTTTTAAGAAAATTATACTTACCTTATACTTACCTTATATTTTACTTACCTTTTACGCACGTATTTTTATTAAACTCTGATTTTCTTCACGAATCATTTTTTAACAATTACTTAAATACTAAGGGTTGAAGGAAATATAGGTTTAGGAATAAGTGTTTTTTTAAAGATAAAACACATTTATTTATTCAAAAATATTAAATAGTTTTATTGAATAAAACTTATAATTAAATACATATTTTTTAATTAACAATTGATTTGATTATATTTTGGAGTTGTATAAACTTATAATATAATATAATAATTGTTTAGTGTGTGCTTAATATATGGTAATGCAATATTAGAGAATTATCAAGCGGTATACATAAAAATTGTCAAGAAATAATAAAAAGCGTTTGTTTTTTTTTAAATGTGCATTAAATATTAAGCACACATTAAACATACAAGTATTTACTGGAAGAATATAACGTACAATGAATAAATACATATTGTTCTATTACTGATTGCACACATTTAATTCAAATGTGCGATAAAATGGCGATAAAAAATCATACGTAAATTTTTCAAGGATCATTGTAAAGGGGAAGCTTCCTTATATAAATTTATGGAATGAAAGAAATTGCAAAAATAAATTTTTAAACTATATATAGAATCATAAAACTTATCAATTTTTCATTCCTCGATATAAAAGAATTTGTGTAAAAATTTAATCGAGGAATGCAAAAGTGGAAGCTTTACCCTTTGCAACGAGACGAGATAGATCGTTGTACGATTTTCTCGCCAAATTATACCAGTTAAAAAGTTTCACGAAATTAACACATTGCAGACAGATCACGAGAATTCTCGAGTTTTCAATTTTGTTGCGGGTAAAAGTATTTATCGAAACATACTCGAAAATAAAGCTAATAAAGTTAACTGGTCCGCAATGTGTTAAATATTTCGCGTTACAAAATAAATTACAATTTATAATATTTAACAGACAGAAACGCAACTGTCGCGCGAAAAAAAAAAATTTGTACTTAACGACTAAAAGATTCGTCGTAGGGCTCTTGGTAGACACTTGCAGCCATCCCCAGTTGAAATTTCAGATCCGGCGAGGAGCAGCAACCACTACCGAGTTCTCGTTCCATCGTCATTATCCGCAAAACACGTTCCATGGCGTTGTCATAATGGAAGGTGAGCATCGCGTCGGTCAACGGCATGGGCGTACCTTGCCGAACTCTCTCCTCTACTCTTTGCTCCTATCTGTTCAGGGCGCGCAAAGTGGCGTGACGAGTAGCTCCAAAGAGGTGGCCCAAGGATCCACCACTTTCTCTCTTATTTTTTTTCCCTCTCTTTCTCTCTCTCTCTCTCTCTCTCTCTCTCTTTTCTCATCTTGCACACGATCGATTCAAGTCGAGTAACTTAAAGTCGTATCAATCTCATTTATGCCAATTTCTCGAATCCCCTCCGCTTAACCCATTTTTCTAGGCCCGTGCCCATGCGTTCGAGCACGTTATTGGCGCGTCAGACACGTTCTCCAGCCGAGAATTTTCATGACAATCGGGGATCTCCGCTCTAGCTCTGCCTCTTTCTCTGGAAGAAAAGAAAAAGAAAAAGAAAAGAAAAGAAAAGAAAAGAAAAGAAAAGAAAGAAAGAAAAAAAAAGAAAGAAAAAGAAAAAAGGGAAAAAAGGATAAGGGGAGGGGGAGTGAGTCTCTCTTGGCGCGTCGTGACACGTTCCTGGATATGCAAATCGGGTAGCGGAGGAATCGGCCGGTGCTCGATTTATTTAAGCGCGCCACCTCGCCTCGATTGATTATACAACGATCGAACCCGTTTGTCGACTCGATTAATCTTCGTGAAAAATGTTACGATTCCCTCCTCGGCTGCCTTGGAGAGGCGGGCCAGCGGTGGGGGAGGGGAGAGGTGAGGCGAGGGGTGGGGAAAATAATTTAGCGAGCCGCGTGCACGGCAGCGCGCTAATGAGCGCGCCGACCGAGATCGATGATAAATAATTACCTCTCGATTTGCTCCTTTTTTCGCAGCCGCTCCGCGTTGATCGTTCCACGCCGATTTACGCGGAGCGGGGCTATCCCGCTCCCTCTAATATATCTCGAGATTGATGCTTTCGTCAATATCCTCCTTCCTATCCCCTCCCCCTCTCCCTTTCCCCCTCACATTTAAATTCTCCTCGGTTTAATCGTCGATTGTCGACTACCGGCTAACCGATAACGTCTAAATCTTGCTACTATATTATATTTTATGTACACAAGTAGAGGGGGGAGAGGGGGTTGGGAGGGAAGAGAAAGAGGAAGAGAGAAAGGAGAGGAATCGACGTGCAAAGTAGCCATCTCGGAGGCAGACGGCAGCCACTCGACTGCATAATTTCAAATACACAATAAATTGCTGCTCTTGCGAGCACAATGCGCGCAACGTGCGGCCGCTCCTTTGGACGAGTTTGGCACGATTCACGGAGGACGAGGACGATCCAGGGGCCTCGATGGCGCACGACTCTTAGGCTCGAATCGCGTCAAGGACGAAGGGTATATACGTCGAAGGGTAGATACCCTTGTCAGAATCGTCATCGAGGTGACAGGTAAATACAGGGGAGCTCTATCTGGTATGGAGGATGTATATATACATATATACTCACGAGCCAGAGAAGACGATGCTTCGTTGCGGTGGGCAAAAGGGAGGGTAGGAGATCGAGTCCTTGCAAGTAAACGAGGATTAAATCTGAGGCGTCTCGTTTGTTCGAGATCGTGCTGTTGTGACCTAGGAGAAATCGTGCGTATAAGACGAACGCCATGATCATTGTTCCACTTTCCACCCAGCGAAAATAGAGGCGCGGAGGGGGTTGTACTCGTTTACCTGTTGATAAGCCGAAACCCCCCTTTGCGTGACGCGCAAACTTCTCCGCAATTTTTATCAATCATGGATCAAGTGGCATCGAGGAAGGAATGGGAAGATTCGCTTGAATTTTTCTTAATCGTTCCACTACCATACTTTCTTGCAGAAGGTGCAATCAGATCGATCTCTGAAATGACGAATCCGTGATAATTCATCGTTGCCATTTAAATGGCGAGAATCATCGAAGTTTGCTTCTTTCTTCCCTTGATCCCTTTGTTTTCTTTCCTTTTTTTCTTTTTTTTTACGAAAAAATAAATTCTTTCGTGAATGACAATAGCGAGGAAGAGTGGAAATGATATAGAAGCCGAACGGCCGAATGTAAGCGCATATTACGCGAAATTGCAAGGGCAAGAGGAGAATTGAGAAGAAAGAGGAGAATGAAAAAGGGGTAAAGAGGATAAAGTAGAAACAAGAAGAGAGCGAAGGATTGTGGAGAGTGGATGAAAGAGGGTGAAAAAGGTAGGAAAGAGGAGAAGAGAAGGTAGAGAGACGCGGGAAAAAGTGCGTATACGCGCAGCATCCAACCCCTGTCTCCCTCTCGTTTCCTCGTGTTTCTCTCTCCGTCGAGGCGGCGTGAGGGGTGGAAGCCATCTGCATCGCGATGAATGCCACTAACCACCCTGCGAGCACCCCTGAAAAACCCCCTTCACCTTCGTTTCAACCCCTGTGCGAAGCGGCCCAGCCGGACCCGTTGCCATGGGTTCTCAATTTGCGCGAGATACTCGACCTCACTGATTTATGATCGTTTCAAATCATCGAGAATCGCGCTCTAAACGTCCTCCATTTCGCGCGCTTAACGACAAATAAATCTCAACGATTCATCTTTATCGGCCGGGATTAATTTAATTCCTTTCGACGACGAAAGTTTTGTTTTAATCGTTCGAAAAAAAAAAAAAAAAAAGAATAATAAAATAATTCGAAAAGGTAATAGAGCGGAAGGGAAGATTTATGGCGACAATAACGTCGAAAGGGTGTTCAGGTTCATCTTTGTTCTCTTGCGGTCTCTTCGTCTCGACTCGTGAAACTTTATTACCGCGGGGTGATGATTTGCAAAATAAGCCCTTCTGTTCGTTTGACTTTCGCCAGCTTCCCAAACTTGGCCAGCTTTATCAAGTGTATGAATTAAATTGCCGTTTTATTACCCGTGGGGGAGCGCAGTGGAGGGCCAACCACCCCCTTCCTTCTCCCTTTTTCCCAAGGGAGCAACATTATTCAACGTTAAACTTTCTAAACTCTAAAAATATCTTCAATGTTTGCTCGAAGGAATTTATTATTCGTTCGTAAGGGAATAAACGTTTTCATTGGAATAACATCGATTATCGAGGAAATAATGATCGAACGGAAATTGGAAATTTCTAAATTAAAAATTAAAAACCCCTTTTTTAATAAAATAAAATAAAATCAGAAGCGGGATATTTTCGGGATATTTTTTGCTCGTAAGAAAATACGACGAGAAACAGAGAAGAAATTCCTTGGTCGAAGGAAATATTTATCCTGCGTCGGCGACTTCCGCAAACGCGACACGATTTCCGCATTATACCGTGTACGTAACGGCGACTGTTACGAATCGCTACTCTAAAACCCCCTTAGTTAGATTCTAAACACACCCTTTACATATCGTGTGGGTGGGTTTGCGGGGCTTAAGGGGTTGGTGACACGAGGGGGATTTCGACTGATCGATTGTGTCGCATACGTTTCTCGGACCCCGCAACTTTTTAAATTTTCTCCGAAAAATCTCCGAAAATTTAAGCTTCCTCGCCCCCGTCCCTCCCATCGAGGCAAAGAATCGACGATAACGAATAAAGTTCCTTCGAAAATACGTCGCACTTGAAGGAATCGTTGTTGCGACGACGTTGATATCGTATTTATCGAGGCCTTCGTTCTCTTCGTTCACGTCGTGCAAACAAACACGCTTTCAACCCTCTCTCAGAATGTTTGCCCGGTCCCTGTTTATCGTTGAATTATAGACAAGGCTTGTTTCACGTAGGCATCCCTCGCGCGACATACTTAATCGCCCTATTTCGCGCGCGCACGCACACCACCGGCCCTACGTTAAAAAGAAGGCGGTCGGTGAATAAAGGAAGAAGATGGCGTCGATCATCAGGGGTAAATTTGAAAAACTCTCTCTCTTTCCCTCCTCTTCTTCGACCCTTTTACTTAGCGTGGCGCGGGATCTCGCGTGCCTCCTCCGACGAAGGCGACGAAGACGAGGAGGAGCTCTCTTTTCTCTCCGTCTATCTTTCAGCTCAGCGAAACCCACGGCAATCACGGTGGCTGCAATTTTTATGAAGTCCTCGTCGGGTCTTCGAGTTCTTGAATAATTCAGGGTCAAGCGGCGTGGGCGAAAATGGCGCCTGCGCCGTCGGCTTTTCGGGTAATACGCGCCGAATTTTTTGGCCAAGCACCGGTGAAAAACTCGGCCCGCCCGTGCGCGCCACTTGTGCGATGCTTGAACGGTCTACCACTTTAATAATTTCGTGGTACGTCGAGTAGTTGCGAGGTGGAAATAAAATAGGGAACCACCCGGACGTCGTCGTTGCTGCGCCGAAAAATTTGTTTCCCCTTTTCCTTATTCTCTTATTCTCTCTCTCTCTCTCTCTCTCTTTTCCCCAACCCTTTCCGCCTAGCCTCAAAAAAGAATACGTTGTTCGCTAATATTTTCCGGGCGAATCGAGAAAAATGGGGGGAGGAGGGGAAAAAAAGAAGAGAAGTTTCGACAAGTCGGTCGAAGCGACATTATATAACAAACGCTTCTAACGCTCGTTGAAAAATAATTATCTCTGAAGGATCGTCGGATATTTCTGCTCGTTTTCCGCCATTGTTTCGTACAACAGGTTGAATTAATCGTTTGAATTAATTGTTTAAATAACCAGAGATCAGAGTTGAATAAACGAAAGAAACGAATTTTATTCCCGTATTTCGATGATAAAATCGCGAGACGAGTTCCCACTCGTTCTACCAGTTTTCTTTTTTTTTTTCTAGTTTTGTTGTAGTTAATATTATGTTAGTTGATAATCACGTAGGTAAGAAAGTTAAAACAAGAGACAAAGGGATTAGATCGAATGGCGGAGAAAAATATTGGCCAATTATCATTCGAGTCGATATATCAACAATATAGATATTTATGGGCCGAAAGGATGTAATTCTCCTTTTACCTATAACCGTATTTCTAACTTTTTGGAATGGCAATTAATAATGTTCGAGTCGACTCGTAAGCAAGTGTAAATCGTTTATCTAATCCTTCCATTCCGTTCATTGTTTTCCTTATACCTGATCTTTAACTAAAATAAACTGACAAATTTTATTACTCCTTACTGCAACGAAGACGGACCATTCCCGTTTATTGCAGATAATGGAATCACCTCTTTAACGCCAGAAAGAATACCGTTTTTACGATAAGTCATTGTAACGATAATGGTGGTTATAGATCGCTTAATCTCGTCGTATTTCGTCTACTAACTAACCACTAAATTTCTATCTTTAATTACCGTCTTCCATCGCAAATAATCCACAATATTTGAATGATTTTTCTATCTTTTTTTCCTTAAAATCCTTCTTGTCAATATGATTTATTGCTTTCCCTTCATTTCCATAAACTTTAAACATCTGGAAACAATTAGACGGATATTTCGTGTACAATTCATCAAAAAGTTCTTAGAATCCATCCAAATAGAAAATTTCCATTGGTAATAGAAAAATCAAGATGGAAAGGGGTCAGAGGAAGAAGCAAGCAAGGGTGTCACGATGACGATGCGAGCCTTCAGATAGGAAAAGATAAATGAAAATCGAGTCCGGCGAGAAAAACCGATTGATCCTTGACGAAGAGGGGGAAAGAGAAAGGAGAGGGACGGGGGAGAAATTCGTGCAAAGGTCGTCGTAGGTGAGGCATCGAGGTTGCTTCGTGGACATCGATCAGGGAAACGTCGTAAGGACGGACGTCCCTTCGTCCTGCGGAGGGGTTGATGGATGCGAGATTACAGCGGCGGGGACACTCGTTGACACCCCATGATGTATCACCGCGCAGCTTCCAGCTAGTAGTAGCTCGGCTACTTACCACCACCGGGAATGGGTTTGCTGGAAAACGAAAAAAAGAAAAAAAAAAGAAAGACAAGTCGCGCCTCCACGCCCTCCCTTCTCGCCTTCCATCGCCTCCTCTCCTCGCGTATCGAATTAATCCCGTCCCGAAACGATTTTAATCTTAATCGTTCTTCCCTGTCAACCGACCCCTATTCACCCCGCCAAATAAATACAAATATTAAACGCGGAGCCCAAGGTTCGAGGGAACCTTCCAAGGTTCGAAGGAACGTAGCGAAATGGGAAATCGTTATTGGGGGAGGGTGGTTTTCGATCGAACCTTTCTCGAATTCTAATCTTCGGTAAAGGTATAATAAATCGCGAGTTAATTCAAAGGGTGCTCCTCGCTTTTTTGCGAGGAGTGTAGCAACAACCCACACACACACCCCACCCACACGGCCACTCCGATCCGGTACGGAAATATTCGACGGGAGAAAAGAAGGTGGCGAAGGGGGTGGGCGCGAGGAAGCAGGAGGAGAAAGGAGAAAAAGAAGGACAGGATAGGGGGTAGCGTAGATAAGTCGGGGTTGTCGGGGCATCTGCTTTCTTTCGTGCTTCCGGCCATCTTCTGCCACCCCTTTCGTCCTTCTTTTTGGGGTGGAAACGGCTCCGGTCCATTCTCGTCGAGACGTTGTATCGGCCCAACACACTGAGACCTCTGTGCATAGGGGGAGGGGGAGGGAGCGAGGGGTGGACACGGCGGAAAAGAGAAGAGAGAGCGAGAGAGAGAGAGAGAAGGGAAGAATACGGTGGGCGGAGGAGAAGGAGGGCGAAGAAGAACGTGCTGAATAGAAGATTGGAACTCTTTCTGCGGTGACGGCGCTTCTTCCGGCGGGGTGGCTGATAGTGCCGGCTATTTCCGGTGGCCACCGTGACATTGCTATCGCCGAGCAACGTCTACTATACCCCCGAGGCCATCCACGTTAAACGTTCTCTCCTCTCCTCTCCAAGGCTCACGTGTATCCACTCTCTCTCGCCCACCCCCTATATACACGTATTTTTGCATCGGCGCTCCAAGATTTTTGCCCGAGTTTCTTGCCACGTTCTCGTGTCCTGAATTCTGCACGCCTTTCGCTGGAGGAGACTTCCTCAATGGCGTCGTACCTACACTCTTTATATTCCTTTTTTTCTCTTCTTCTTCTTTCGTAAATCGTTGGTTTATCTCGGAAAAGGAGAGGGAGAAAGAAAGAAAGAGAAGGAAAAATAGTTCTTTTTTTTTCACTCGCGCCAGAGGATAATCGTAATAATCTCGATACTCTATAATCGAAACTATCTCGATACTCTCGTTTCTCGTCTCGTTTCGGCGCGTGTAAAGTGCGGATTTCGCGTGGAAATTTTAATATCGCAATCAATAGAGATAGATATTATATACGTATATGTATAGAGGATCCAAGTGCGAGATAAGGACGTTTACCAACGTTGCAATTGATCGCGAGAAAAGATAGAGATATCGCGATGTCCGTATATCCAGTGACACCGGGTGCACTTGGCGGCTTATCGGTTATCGCATATCGAGCGCCCTGCAGTCCGATGAGCTCTCAGACATATCGTAAGCCGGCCGAACATCGACCCTTCGATTATGTCAGTTTATCGTCGGTGTTCGGTTGAACAAAGGAAATCGCCTCGACATGTCGAATCGCCACGGATAATAACCGGCCCTTTAATCGAGAATCTTTCCATTCGTCATACATAGCGGCCAACAAGCTTTCCTGAATTCTTCGAGAAAAAAAGAATAGAGAGTCGTCTCTAAAGCCGAAATCTAATTTTTTTAAATATGCATCGTCACCACGATGCGCACAAGTTAATCCTTCGAAATAGAAAGTTTCCTTCTTTTCTTTTACGACCTTCTACTTTCCATCCAACAAGGTGTGAGCCAGCTTAAAATTTTATTACCGTTCTTCTGTACGCACGTTCGTTAAGACTGAAGAAGAATTATGAACAACTGGAGAACAGTTATTCTGTAATTGATGTGCAGGGATTATTGGTCCGTTTAGTTTATGACTAAGGATGTATAGGTGGTACGATAAACAGGTAACAAGGCCTCGATGAGGGCTAACGGTTTGGCATTACACCGACTAACGATTACTTACACGCAGCCTGAAAGAAGAACGTAAGGACACCACGAGTCCCCAGGTAGTCTTGGCCAAAGCTATTCAACTGTCAATCAGCCTGTGCCGAAACTCGGTAGAACTGGGGAACATCTGCTCTTGGAGAACGCGATACGTCGGCGGACGGGGGCGTTGCTTACCCCTGCGTTCCGCTCCTTTTTCTCCTCCCTTCAACCCTCTTTTTTTATTCCTTTCTCCTCTCCTATATTTTTTTTTCCCTTCTCGTCGTCTGAGTTAATCACTTCTTTTTTTTTTTCTCTTTTTTTTAATCACAATTTTTATCACAGGACACAATTTTATTCGCAGAAAGCAACGCTTGAAGAAAAATATCGATCTATTCGATTCTATTCGAAGTTCGATCCCTTTCGAAATTGTTTCGAGCGTTGATCACCACGCGATGCGCCGATGTATTCTCAGATTCGCGTTTCAGCCGGAATTCAATGACGTGGAGAGGGGTGGCTTCCAGCACGCCGATTCATAAGAGGCAGGCACACGATTAGCCGCTGTTTGGATCCATTTACCATTCGACCGGCCATTAAGGACCGGTCGATACACCGGAATCGTTGAACTTGCAATCGAGACACCGCTGTCCTTCAATAGACTCTCCTCTCGACTCGGTAATGCCTCTGTGGCCGAGCCCTTTCATTCGACACTTTCGATAATCCGGCCAGGAATTCCGTCCCGTCAAAAGTGAAAGACAAATTGGGAATTGATCGTGCTCCCATCCCACCGAGATCTATCTATCCGCGATCTCCTTAACCTCTCTATCGATTTCCCCTCCTCTCCCGTTTCACGGAATAATGAAACGGGACGAAACAGAAAGAAGGAAGAGAAAGTAGGGTAAAATAAAAGATTACCACCCTTGTTTCTCGATAATCCGTTCCTCTACTGCCTGCTACCTAGTTTCTCTTTCTCACAATGGAAATCACTGGTGGTTTCTTGAATCGAGCAGAAAATTGTTTACCTTTCGCTATTTTATTTTACTTTATTTTCTTCCTTTCTTTCTATTCCTTTTTTTCTTTTTTCAGACAAGAATCGTGGCCGTTTCATCCGCCGTTCGCTCAATGGCCGTGTTAACGAGTTACGATTGAGCGTAGTGGCACCCTTCCAGAGACATCCTTCTTCTCGGTATAGCTGTCGACCGATCGCACGTCCTCCCTTGTCTCTCTCGACCCGCCGCCTCTCCTTCCGTCCTTTTCACCCCCGGCCATCGAACAGGGGCGTAGGAATCGCCTTGCGACTCCAGGTAATTTCAGGTACGAGGGGGAAAGAGTAGTGTAACACGATACCGCTACCGAAATCGTTTCACTTTTATTTTATTTTTTATATTTTTCTCCTCTCCTCTTTTTCCCTCGCGCAGCTTCCTCTTCTTCTTCTCTCCTCGCCTCTCTTCTGTTCTTCGTCCTTAATTCGAGGGATTCACCCTCCCCTCGGTTCGACTACCCCTGGATCCACGAGGATCATCCAACAACGCTCCCGATTTTGCCCGCTCGCTCGTTATTCCGGCAAAAAAAAAATAAAAAAAGAAAAAAGGAGCCCGATGAGACAAAGACGGTGGAAACGAAGGCGATCCGATATTTTCACCGATTTCACACAACCGCTGCACAAGCCCTTTTCTTCAAGCCGCGCGTGGAAAGCCGTTTCGTGGAAACTGCGAGAGAACCTGTGGGAAGCTGTGAATGGGAGCCGGGCTGCTACCTGATCGCCAAAATACCGGGAAATATTCCAGTTTCGGGATGGAATTTACGATTAACGCGAGATCGTTGACAATTTTTCGAGACTTAAATTCCGATGGAAATTTTTGCCATCGATTTCATTCAAAAATTCTCTATGTAAGTGTAAAAGTGTAAAAGATCGTATAAAATCTGTCTTGTCCGAATCTAATATCTTTTTTTCTTTTTTTTTTAAAAGGGATACGATTTTTTTCGGAAGCATTGTACAAGTGCACGAGTTCGAATTTTCTTTTGAAGGGAAAATTTTGCAAAGCGGGGATGAGGGGAGGGGAAGGAAAAGAGAAAAAGGGAAAAGAAAAAGTTGACGACACGGGAATAAATACGAGAAGCATTATCGATGATCTCGTAGGAAGACGAGGTCGAGCTGAATGGCGGCCAGGAATTTCATTCACGATCTCGCAGCGGTCATCTCGAAAGGACATCTCTGGACCGTGCTATTCGAGCCCGCCTCCTGAGCGAGGAAATAATCGTGGGAGAAACGGCTCCTCGAATTTCGTCCCTACCGAAACAGAACACCTCGTGGACCGCAAAACGCCGCGTGGACAATCTCATGTTCAAGATCTATCCGATTGTAAATATGCGCGTTCAATAAACACGCGCGAATAGACACGATATTGCATCGATAAAAATTGTATACAAATTTTCTTCTGTATTCACGTTCACGCGAAGAAAAACTAGATTTATTATACGATCCGAAGAAAATTATTTTTCTTTCAATCCCAAATTCCCCGAATATTTTCCTCCTTAAGTCCTCCACGAAAGAAATTTCCTTCCTCTCCCCAGGGATTGTCCATCTCGATCTAACCTACGAAAAAATCCGGTGGATTTCGCAGCGGCCGAAAAAAAAAATCTGCGAGGCACGATCGCGCGTCTGCAAGCGTTGCAACCCTAGTGCAACGAGTTAACGATTTTTCTCCCCACCCAGGAGAACGGAAACGAGTTCGGAACGAGTTCGAGGCCCGCGTCGACAGGTTCGTTATCGCGGTGGACCCTTTGTTTGCCAAGCGGTTATTCTTACTCGCGCGACTCTGCCTCCTCTCTTTCTGCCACCATCCACCGGTTCCGCGCTGTTCCTTGGCAAACAGCCTCTCGTGTACAGAGAGAACAGCCTCTCTCTCTCTCTCTCTCTCTTCTCCTCCTCGGTTTTGAATAGGTGTGCCACGCCGCAGGACACCACCATCCGGCATCCAGGACACAGGTGGCACGAGATCCCGTGCCTCGTCGTCCGGATGGGATCTCTTCTAATCTCAGCTCGTCAGAGTGACAGGGATTATGCTCATTAACTCTTGCAGGACACCCTCTTTTCCCACGCGCCACGAAACTTCTCTCTTCGTCGATTTACCAATTTCCCTCCCCTCTTCTTCTTCTTCTTCTCTTTTTCTTTCTTTCCATTTTTTATTCTCTTTATTCTTAATTATTCCAACAATTCCAAATTCTCCGGATACAATTTACACCAATTTTTTAAAAGCCGCCCCTTTATCACCCGACGGTTATTCGATTCGTATCGGGATATAGTAATGCGATGCTTTGCACAGGATTTTGATCGATGCGCCAGACATTTCGGGACAATAAAAGCGCGGGTTGATACCCGGTCGAATATGCCGGTATAATTTTCAACGGATCGTTTATCCCCCGCGTTTCCACGCGCTCTCGTTTTTTCCGCCATCGTCGCCTCTCCCCTCCCCTCCCCTCCCCGGATTCGCCTGCGTCCATGATTTATCGTACACGGAAAATCACGAGCGTGTGTGTGTATATATATATATATATATCTCGCATAATAATGTAATCGCCGATACGAATGCGTCGAAAAATTTTATCCGCCGATACTACTATACGTGTATGCATATATTCGGGGCGGAATATAACGAAAATAATTCCCCATGTGACGCACCGTCCGCCGATTATTTTATTCCCTAGCAACAGGTGATCACTCTTTTGCCACTGTTTTTCCATAGTTGGACGGACGGGCAAACGATGAGTGATGAATGGCGGCGATCGGGATGCGACGCAAACTATCCGATAATATTGGGACTCGGCGAATCATCGGGATATACACGATTCGGGAAATATGCCTACGAATTTTCGTTCGACGAGTATCGAGAGGTTCGCCGCTCGACGCTCGAAAATCGTGGGCAACTGTGCACAACAGTTTATAAATATTAAAATTCTCCGAATACTGTTACGAGTGGCTTGTTTAATAACACGATATCGACACCGAGAGATACACAAACGTTTCGATAATTCGCGTCGTAATAATAAAGGTGTTCCGTTCGATAATAATAAATATTTTGTCGACTTCAAACGGCTATTTCGTCCGTGATTTTATTGTATGTTGAATTCGTGACGGACGAAATAAATAACTGAAAAATTAATGCAACTAATTTGCGAATATATACATATAGCGAGAAAAAAGAAGTTAAAGAAAGAGAAAGGTATTAGAAAAATATATCGATATCGAGCATTTCCTATTGAAACTGTGTAATACCGTTCCGAATAACATCTAAAAGACGGTATCCCTTTTATAAAAACAACAGTTCTGCGTTTTTAGGACAAGCGAGCAAACAAAGGCGCCACCTCGAGAAGCATTCAAAGGAGAATGTTTTTTCAGGGATCCTCTTTATGAGGAAAGGATCGCGCGATCCCGGTAAACCGTATTATCCCGTCGGATCTCGTGTTCCACGTACTTACTTACTTACTTACTTGCTTACTTACTTTCTTTCTTACTTGGAGAGAGAGAGAGAGAGAAAAGGAATGGCTGGTTCGAGCCGCGAGCCAATATCCTCCCATACACCTTCTCTTCCAAGATTTTCACGAAGGACGAATCTCGACCAGGGAAAAGCCTATTAGGAGACGCGAGGATTCTCCGGGTCTCCACGGAACCCGGAGAATATTCGAAATGGCCTAGCGAATCGCAAAATCCCACCAACAAAGGCCGCTCGCCGCGCACTTTCGAAAAACCGCGTGCCTCCTCTGCCTCGCTCTTTCGGTTCAGTTCCTCCTTCCCTCTCCTTCCCCTGTCGTCTTTCCACCTGCTGAAGGCATAAATCATGGCCTGGTCCGGTCGTTCGAACCGAGAGATCGGTTTGCAGGTGTCTCGACCGCCGAATTTCACGGCTGTGAAGGCCGGTCTCTCTTCTTACGCCTTCGTTTTACTTGCGATTTTACGGGTTTTTTCGAGAGAGAAAGAGAGAGGAAGAGAGGAAGAGAGAAAGCCGTCCTCTCTCTCCCTCTTCTTTTTTCCACACAACGGGAATAAGGAAATTCCGTATCGATTATTCGTAAGATCTCTCGATTCGTTGATCGTGTCGAGAAAAAATTCGAAGAACTCTCTTTGGAATTCTCGCTGAAGACGGGGGAAGGTGTTACGGATGAAATGTCGCGAGAAAAATAAATTTGGAGTGTTGGGCGTCCTTTTAATAACTCGGAAATTTGCCGTCGAGATCGATCCTTCATTCACGTACTTCTCCACCGTTTTTCCCCCTTGTGACCGATATTTGCATTTCGGAAATCCATGCGTGTTTTTTTTCTTGTTTCGCGACAAGACAATCAATCGCATCCGTCTGGTGTGTCGAATTGAGACGACGAGCGGAGACGTTATCTCGGATCTCGCCTCGGAAAAAGGAGAAACAACGTGGCGAGGCAGCACCGGAGCGGTAGTCGTGAACGCGTCGCCGACCCGTCGATATTACGATTAATTGGCTCGTAAATTTTCACCCAGGGGTGTTCCTCGAACTCCCCAAGGATAATTTATATATTTTTCGCCCCGACCAGGTCAACACCTGGCACTACCGTTTACCTGAGCGAAAAACGGACCAGACAGCGTCGCGCCATCTTTCACTACCCATCCCTCTTTCTCTAAAATTCGCCACCAGGTAATTCGCCGATTTTTCAACAAAAAGATCCCCTTTTTAATACCCTTCCGCTGCCGCTTCTTTTTTCAGCGATATCGAACGAAGTTTTTTCCATTAAAGAAAAGAAAAAAAAATAAAGTTTCTTTCCAAAAGAATCTGCATCCCCCTCGATCCAATGTCCTCGAGAGGGTTTCCTTCGACAATTCTCGAAGGAATCGGTTTCAGCTGAGAACCTCGAATGCAACGAATCGCGCGCAACGCACCTTTCCGCCCGAGTTCCGTGGAAAAGTTGGTGGAATCGTCGAAAAGGTGGTGGGAGGAAGGGAGAGGAAAATTGAAACGCCCATCCACGCTTGAGACTCGTGAGGGGCGAGGTGGAAAAACTTTCCTCGGCAATAATTCATCGAGAGCGCGGAAGAGAAACGGTTCCTCGCGTTCCTCGAGATCGGGCCCGCGCGGTTGTTTGCCAAATCAAGTGTAAAACGCGGGGTAATTGTCAACGCGAGAGGGTTCTGCCGAGGGAAGGGTGGCGGCAGACGAGATTAGGGGGCCAGAGCGCGGCACGTCGAATGTTTATAAGCTCGTTCCAATTTTCACGGCTATCGATGCACTTCCAGAATTCGATTTGCGCGCAACGATGCGGAATCGATACGGGGATTTCTCAAAATTAAAAATCAATCCCATTTTCGAACACGTTGTCTGCGTATCCTCATCCTGCAATTCGTTTACTCGATTATTTAAAAAAATTGTACCGGAAGCGTTGTGAATTTAAACTCCATTAACTTGTTATCGTTTATTTCAATGAATAGATTCCGTAATACGTAACAGTTTCTTTATTTCTCGAAATTATCAACTCAACACCGATGCAAAAGGAGGAGGATTCGTTATTTCGCAAACTTTGTTCAGCCCATAAATTAAAATTATTACCGAAATTATCATCCATCTACCGAATACGTGAAAATTTATTTTTTGAAACGAGGCAGAAACGGCGTAAGCCAAGACACACGTAACACGTTTACACGTTACACGTCGGCACGATCTATGCAAATACCTTGCCGATAAATAAAACCTGTCCATCGAGAATATTCGAAATAAAAAGAAAAGAAGGAAAGTCTATTAAGTTCTCCCTTTAACCGCTAGATACCTTAAACAGATCCCATTTTATTTCCCCTTAAACGATGATCCACCCCAAAGGAAGCGTGAAAAGAACGAAAAGCCATAGGCGTTATTCGAACGCGTTTCCAATAAAAAGATCGACGAGGCAAGTTGACTTGGACCGGGTGGGAATCAAGATCAAGAGGCGGCCGAACAATCGGTGGCGCGTTTCTATGAAGTTCGTCGGTATGAATAGAATTCGCGATGAAAAGGACGCACGCGTACACGCGCGCGCGAGTTCGACCCTCCTTCTCTCTTTTTCTTCCTTTCTTCCCTCCTCTCTCTTTCTCTCTTCCTTTCTTTTTTTTTTGGGGAAAAGCCTGCGAGGCTGCGAGACCGCGTTTTTCATACGAGGTCCTCGATAGACGGCCGTAAGTGCATTCACCGTGCAAATCGGGTTGCCTCGAGAGTGCAACAATACGCAACAGGTGAGGAGGAGAGATCGGTACACGTTCAATGGCAGGTGAAGTTTCCTTTTCGAACAAGAATAAGTACTCGAGATTTGTGCCCGATCCGATTGCCTAAGAAGTTGAATCGCGGAAATGCTTGCTCTTCGACCCCTCGACGAGTTCAACACCCCCTATATTCGAAAATATTTAGAATCTCTTTTTGGAAGGGGAGAGGGAGGTTTGGACGCAATTCTTCCACGAGTTTTGATAAATCATTCTCGTTATCTCGGGAGAAAAAAACTGGCCTCGAGAGGAACAAAGATGGCAGGAGATTGGGAGCAAAGGGCACGAGAGAATGACGCACCTGCGCGAGGAGGATGTTGATGATGCATCTGTCGGCGTTAATTAACGGGCCATTAATTAGCCGGAATGGACCAATTAGGAGAAGGATGGCCTTGTTCCTGCTCTGTCGTGTCCGATCCTCTTTAAACAGCTAGCTGTACTATGAACCGTGTAAATCGAACGTGTGTTTTATTTATACACGTATATTTATGACAAAATTATGGCGATATTTGCGAGACTTGTTTCAGGCGGGACGTTCGATGAATTTGAATTGTTATCGAGAATTGCGAGCCAGCTCGTGAATAGTAATTAAATATCGCGTGTATGAATATTTGATTAAAAAACTATTCCTCGAACGTTCGTAAAAATGGCGCATCCGTATAATAAATGGGAAGAAAAGCAAAAAGATCTGGAAAAAATTCGTTTCATGTCCGATCCTGGTACACACTTTTCTTTTTTTTTTTTTTTCTCAACTATGATAATTTATGACGGGCACGATTCCTCGGAGGCGATTGTCACGGTTGACTTAACACGGATTCTCGTGACACGGATAAACAAGCAGGAGGACGCAAGAAAAATATACTCTCGGGCGACGAAAAAATATACGCGAGAGATAATCGATTACCGCGCGATCCATGAAAAAGTTGCCCGGAATCGTTCTTTCCTCTCTCGTCCTTTTCGACGAGAACCAACGTCCATGAAGAAAGAATCCACGTCTCAATCTAAAATTTTCCTTGTCGCCCGTCATTAACACCCTTAAATTATCGCGGACCCCTCTTTCCTTATCGAATCGAGGGATCGGTCCTCCTCTGAGATCAACGCGAGATCAACGACATTGATACAGCGGAAGGAGGGGTACACAAAGGACAAATTAAACAGTTCCATAGACGATGAATTTGGCCAACCCTCTCTCGGTGTACACCGTCATTATCTGTCCATCGTAGTTTCCTCGCCCTTCTCCTCTCGTAATCGCGAATCAAAATGGACCGTGGCGAGGGGTGTGCACCCTACGACAAAATACACACCGAGGCGAAGGAAGAGGACTGGACTCGAGAAACGGAAACGGGATCTTTTGAAGCGAGCCCCTGTCGTCCTGGAGCGACTCCTGGAAAACGAGATCGCTTCTCACGATTTCTTTTTTCCGATCCGTGATCCACATGCCACGATTCCGGAGAAATTTTTCCTTCCTGTCCACGACCACGCTTTTCGTTCAAAAAAAAAAATATATTAAATCCAAACCTAAATTCTAAAGGAAGTTAATTCTTCGATTCCGTTAAAGAATATATTCCATGATAAAAATTCCATGATTCGAATTTCGAAAGTAAAGAGAGAGAGAGAGAAAGAGAGGAAGGTTCGAAACTATCACCCAAATAATTAACTTCAATCGATCCGAGGTGTTCGATGGCTACGAGAAAGATTTTTGAACCATTGAAAATGAATTTGATCGATCGAAAAAATTCTCTCCTCTTATAAAACAATAACATTTATAATTCTCGAATAAGAAATTCAGGATACGATTACAAAACGTCCCGTACTTCGTTCGTGCCTCCACGAATCTGACTACTGCCCCAGCATCGGTACAATCGTAAAGAAGGGTTAAAAAGGAGAGATCGGAGAGAGAAACCGCGAAACAAAGAATGGAATGGAAGCGTTATCTCGAGGAGATCGATCGATCCCGGTGATCTCCCCACCGCCAACAAAGAGGAATTCCTTTGGAATCGAAAGAAAGAAAGAAGAAAGCGTGCGCGCGGCCGGTACCCCGGTGGAAATCGATCGATCAAAAAAAAAAAAAAAGGGGTCTCGCAAAAGCGTCGACCCCCTCGAGGGAGAATTGTGGCAGGAGTGGGCGACGGGACGGAGTGAGTATTAGGTAGAGGAGATCTATCTGGAGGAGCGCGTAGATCCCTAGCTTGCGATTCGGCCGTGATCCGTGCGCCTGGTAATAACTACACAAAAGTAGGGGCTGTATAGGCCCTCGCGGGAGAGGGCGAGAGCGAGAGAAACAAGGGGCACGGACCACGGAAGGAAGGAAGAGAGAGACGAAGAAAAGGAGGTAGGGGGTGGAGAAGAGAGGCATTGAACGTCTCTCGAGTAAGTAGAGATTTCCGGACGCTGCGTGTACCTGGGCCCTTCTCCTCCATGGGGCCCACCCCCTCTTACGCTCACCTTCTCTCGATCCGCAGCCTTACCTATGGGAAAAATCTACATTGAGTCGAGGGCGAATGAATGGAAGAGTGGCGGTGGTGGTGGTGGCCGGTCCGCGGCGGAATCTTTTGTAGGCCGGATTCCTTCTGTCGGGTCCATCCGCTGCAACAACCTTCTGTGCCACGACTACCCACGGATCCTTCCTGAACCCCGCGCGAGTCTTCACCACCCGCACACACATCTCAATACAGTGTGGGTTCGCTCTGGGTGCGGAGGGCAAAGTTTGCCCTATTGGATAGCACGTGCAGGTATCGGAGGTGAACGAGATATTCCTTTTCTCACGGCGATTCGAGCGTAGTAGTAGTAGCCCCGTGGCGCGGCCCTCGTTTTCGCGCCAATTTCGGAGAAGGTGACACCGCTCTTTCCATTTTTTCTCGAAATATTCTTTTTTATAGTCGAAGAGGGGCTCGATTCTTCGAGATGTCATCCTCTCGCTCTCTCTGTCTTTCTCTCTTCTTTTTTTGGAAAGTGGATCGTACTTTGTTTGCTTGTTTCGGAGTTGGAATTTCTTGTTCGTGAAAAAGTGTTGCGCGCGATTGTATTCTCACCTCTGTTGGGAGGTCGATTAAAAGGATTAAAAGAAGCACGTTCTTCGGAAGCGAGTGAGCATCTAGGTCCAGCTCGAGAGGTGCGAAAAACACGGTTCCGCCGGTTGTCGAAATAAATTACCGCCACGCCCGTTGGTTAAATGGGCGTGTAAGCGGCTTCACCCTGGCCAAAGACTTCTCTCTAGAAACAGACGTACGCCACAGATCGTAATTATCTAGCGAGGAGGAACGCTCCTCCTCCCACCGTCTTTCTCTCTTTGCCCGTTCGCGACTCGTCGAGTCGTGGATGGATAAACGCACGAGCCTAACTCACTAATCTCCTCTTACGGAGGAGGAGATCCGTACGAGGGAGCAGAGAGGAAGAGAGTGAACGGAAAGGTCGCGGATACTGCATCGTCACGCGCCTCTATTAGAACACCGGTGAAAAAATATTTTTTCTTTTTACTCGCGCCTCCTCCCGATCGAATTTGCTCCATCCGATTCCTCGTTCGATCTTTCCATCGTAAAACCGAATCTTAATCTTCCCTCGTACTTTCGAGTATAATCGGATCGATATTAGCAGTTCGGCAGGTAGAAAAAAGGGGTATCGATATTTGTTAAGGATATTTTTTAAGGGATTGGGAAGGATGGAAAAATCGAAAATGTCCTCTATTACACGGGGAAATATTTTCGAGGTAGAAGCTATTTCTTCCTCGGTCCCTTTCTTCGCCAAGAAAAATCCACGTTCCATGCCAGGGGAGGAAATATTTTTATTGGGACGATTGCGGTTGACGTACGAGGGTCCTTCGAATTCGCGGTACCCGGGATCCACCGATGGGATCATGGGTCGTTCGAGTGTTCTGATTGATTCTCGTCGTCGTGAGCTCCGAGAAAAATTCGGGGAAATAATTCCAAGAAAATATTCCAAAATATCGATCGAACAATATTCCCCTCCCTCTCCCTGTTTCTTTAATCCGAAATTTCGAAAAGATATATATACATATATCTCGCGATTTTTTTAATTAGCGATCACGCGAGAATCGATTTCGTACGTAATACGTGCGAGGATCTCGTAGGTCGGGGAAGAAAACGCTTGGATCTTTTTTTCTTTTTTTTTTCTTTTTTTTTTTTTAAGAGAGATTTAGACACAGCCTCCGTGTTATGCCACATTAGCGCTCCTCGGGATTCCGGTTTTTCAATACGACCAGTCATCCTCGAAGAATCGGCAGACAATGTGGCGGCAGCCCTCTTCCTCGTCACTGGACCCTTGTAAGTAGCGCGCCCTCTTTATCCTTCCTTCCTCCCGTCAGCTTGGGTCAGCGAAATAAAAAAGAAAATAATACGCGAAAAAATAAAAGGGAAAAACTTCCGCTCGAGGATTTAGAATCACGGTATCGCGTTTAATCGCCGAGCTGAAATCGCGAACTATCATCGATCGTATTAGTTTATATTATGGTTCTTCGTGTTTCCCTATATTTTCGTTTACCTGTATCGAGATAATCTTATTTAGCAAGATCGTAAGAACCGCGCATTCCACCGATTCTTGTTTTAATAACACGATAAACCGTGTTCCGTTTTCGTTTATATACAATTCCCTTATACTGGTCCAAGAAAAATAAACGCTATAATTTTTTTTTTCAATCATCGATCGTCAAATTATTTTTCGAGCGAAGGAAAACTCGATTTCATTTTTACACCTCTATATATACGCGTATCTCTACGAAATAAATCTAAGAGTCCAAAAACCGAGAAAATCGATTCACCGTGATGGCGGTAACCGTAAACTATTTCCAAAGCTTCGAACGAAGGATGGTGTTAAAGCAGATGCTGGACGGATCTGCCGCCGGAAGGCTGTGATTTTATTCCCGGGGAGCTGGAGGAAGGAAGGAAGGAAGGGGGGAAAGGTGAACGGTGGCGCAAGGGCGGACTCAGGACGGAGGCTGCGAAGGCTTGGTGTAATTATGTGCGAGGATAGAGTAACATGTCGGACATTCCAACAGCCACCGGAGTCAGAATCCACCCTCGCCAGTTGGCCCGTTGAACTGAATAGCTAGCTAATGAACGCGAAGCCTCCAGTCTGTCAGTCCCGCACGTCCACCATGGGGAGAGAATGATCATTGCCCGGCCGAGGATGAAACCGATGCGACGCGAGCCATGGTTTCTAGCAGGCCGGTCATGGAGAGACTCTGACTCATCCCGTTCCTCTGCTCCTATCGTCTTATCGGTAATTGTCCACGCATATACTTCGTCGTTAATTCCACGTATATTCGTCACTCGTGCGAAAATCTTGAGATTTCTTCGACACGAATATATCCGTTTGGATATATGTTTCTGTTTCATACAAAGTTGGAAGAAAGGGAACGCAATCCCGACACGGGATCTCATCCTCAGCGTGATTTTAATCATCCCGTACGAATGAAATAAAAATCCTGTACAAATTTTCGGATCTCGTGCCTCTTACATTCCCCCTTCTCCCTCCCTCCACAGAAATCATTTCATCGAACCGAATGGGACGCCGCCATATACATACTATATCGGTAGGTACAATTTCAATTTTGCTATCTCCCCTTTCTCGGGGTTGGTTTCTCGATTCTTACTCGAGGAGGGGGAAGGGGACGCGGGGGGTGAAGGAGGGTGTAAGATTCGACGTTAGATAGGCGAGAGTTAGGCCCGCGTCAGGCAGCTTCTCCTTCTCGGCTGTCACTCAAATCCTTCCTCCCTTTTCACCTCCAACCCTCCTCCCCCATGCCTCCCGACGTGCATCCCCCTCGGCCACCCTCTCTCGCACGTTTCTCGGCAAGGGCCACCCCCGCGGACTCGGTAATTGAATTTCACGAGTTGGTTACCCAAACCCCCGCGCGCTCTATCCCGGCGCCCCATCTCCTGTTCCATACACGGGGAACGGGGGAGGGTGGGTTCGTTTCTGATGCTATTCCCGGTTCCGCGTGCGCGGCCAGGGGTCTCTGCCAACCCACTTGATGCCCGCTTAACGTCGTATCACAACATTGATTACGACACCGGTGCACGATTGCCGGCGGGGACGATGCCTCTTGCTTTCCCGCCTTTTATCCACGATTCACGGACAAACGTTTGGGCGACGTGGGTTTGCGCGATTAGGACGATCGATCGGGATCAATTAACACGATTCGATATCACTCCAACGATGTCAATTCGATGTTAATGCGCCAAAATGTCGAAGTATATAATGGCAGCTTTTTTTTTTCCTTTTTTTACGATACCTTGATAAAGTTGTATACCGAATAAGTATCTCTCTCTCTCGAATCGACGAGATCGATTTTCAGATTCTCGCTCTGGAGTTCATAAATATTTAGCGAGCCGATATATATTTATTCGAAAGAGGGACAAGCTCCGTCCTCCCAGGCCAGGATTTAACGAGGCAAGCTGATTTTTCGACTCCTCCGCTTGTTTCCCCGTCCAACGCCGCTCCTCCTCCATCGGGCTTGTTTCTCTTTTTGTTTCTCTCCCTCCGTCTACCCGGAAGCCCTTTTCATCCCGCTCCTTCGACACCGCACACACAGAATTTCCAGGTTTTTTTCATCGACTCTTCCAGGCCGATAATAATTTTAAAAGAGGGGGAGGGGGAGGGGGATAGCCCGAGGTGTCGAGCAAGCGAAGACGAATTATCGTCGCATGACGCGTACTCTTATTTATAGCCCCTCCTCCCCTAACCCCGTATCATCCCCCTCTTTTTCCAACACCGTCGGAATCGATGATACGTCGGAAGCGTAGAGATTCGTCAAGACTATAAATCCTTCGGTTTCTCGATTGAATTATCGCGTCGTATAAAAAAAAAAGGGAAAAAGAAAAGAGAAAAGAGAGAAGGGAGAGAAAGAGAGAATAAAATAAGGGACGATTAAACTCCGGAAAAAGTTCGTTTCCTCCGGGTTCGTTCCTCCGCAATGTTAAACAAATTCGATAACAGATTCGGTTTAACTTGGCTTTCGAGGCGCGGGAAGGAAAACGGGGGGACGGGGAAATGGATCGAATTGGACGGCATCCGACAAATCGACGACACCGAAGGAATCGTCGTCGGTGGCGAAAATACGTCGGAGGGAAAAGGAAAAAAAAGTGGGGGAGGAGGAGGAGGAGGAGGAAAGATAGCGGCGCTGACAATTGGGGCAACGGTGTGATCCGATATTGCGACGGCAACCGTGCGCCACTTCAGGGCGGATCTGGTTGGTCAATCAGCGGTGCATTGTACGTAACGAACCTCCGCACTCGGCCGAGTTTAATGCCCGTACGTGGACCTTGGTGAACGTGTGTATGCGGCTGGGTTATTAAATATGACGAGAAGGAGGGCCGGCGGCGGGGGAAGGGGGACGACCTCCTCCCAGCTTCCTGAACGTCGACGTTTGACGTCGAGATTGTCGTTTAACGTTTTCTCCTCTGCCAGCCTTTCCTCCGCGATCCTCGCTCGATCCTCGTCTTCTCTCCAATTTTTCTCCAACCCGAACGCCCCTCCCTTATAACACAAATATTTATTAATTTAATCCGGCACGAGAATTTATTTATTTATTTATTTATTTATTCGTCCATTCATCCATTTCTCATTACAGCCGGATATATCTTTTTAGAAATTCCTTAAATGGCGATTGAAAATCGCGCTTCCCGCGCGCCGTGAAAAAAAAGGAGAGAAAGAAAAATAAATGCATTTATTTTGCGCAGGAATCAGGTTCTTATTGGAGGCGAGACAAGGGCAAGAAAAGGGGTACGTTTTCCTTCTTCTTTTTTCTTTTCCTCCTTCCCTCCAAAGCACCGATCTTCCCTCCAACATCGAAATCTCCCTCGAACGAGAGGGGGGAGGTGGTGCGTTGTATCGCGGCGTACGGAACGTGCATAAATTTGGACGGTAGCGTCTCATAGCTGGACGGATGGTGCTCGAAAGCGGTGAAGTGGACCTCTTGGTAACGGCGAGCACTTATTCGCTCGCTCGCTCGCCAATTCAAATGAATTGGATAATTTGATCAGCTCGTTGCTGGCCCTTTGTTGCCTCCTGGGAACTTTGAATGGTCCGGTCGGCTGCTCGTCGTCCCTCTTTTTCGCTCTCTTCCTCTCCCACCCTCTTCCACCCTGATCCCGGATCAAGCACGATATCTCTCTTGTCTTTTCGATTCTTCCTCCCTCCCTCCCTCTCTTCCCCCGTTCTCGATCTTGTCCAGACGCCGCGACACACGCCACGAAACACGAAAGAGAAGATTCGCGAACGAAGGAGAGAAACACTTTCGGGACGGAATTACGATCGATGGTGTAACGCGATGGTGAATCGGCAATGGAAATGGGCGTCGCGAGATTTTCGTAGAATTAAGATAATTATTCGGCGGAAGCGGGTGGAATGGGTAAAGACGGGACGTTTGAATGGGAAGGATCGGTTGGCTCGAGGTCCGCGATTCGCGGCACGCCTCTTCTTCCCGCGAATCGTCGAGAAAACACTTGGTCCTCGTACCAAGAAACATATATAAGGGGTATATATAAGATCCCCGACGTCGTAATTGTTAACGAGTATGTACGTACGAGGTTGTATCCGATTGTGCGTTCATGATTCTCCGTCTCGCGTGGAGCTTGTTAATTAACATTCTTGCATTTAACGTGCTCATTCTTGCATGTTACGGGTATAGAAAGGCGTAAACGAGCGTTAAGAAAGTCGCTCCGCGTCACCGGAAGTCTTCGTTGAAGAGCGTAGAAAAGAAAAAACGCCAAGAAATTACTTCGCTAACTGTATATTCTCGGAAGAGCGTTATTCGTTAAAAAATCGTCGAAAGTCGAAAATTTCGACTCGAATTAAAACGCGTAGCAACGGGGATATAAAAAATCGTAAGACGGAAAAAGAAACGGATAGAAATAGAGAGAGAGAGAGAAAGAATCTGAAGGGTTGAACCGATGAATAATATGATAATGCAGTAGTACGGAATCGGGCGGAGAAGAAAAAAGGGAAAAAAGGAGGAGGAGGAAGAAGAAGAAGAAGAAAAAGAAGGAAAAAAGAAAAGAAAATCAAGCAACGCTTTTCAGCCAATTGATCCAAAAGATCCCCCTGCCGCGGTCGAGGATTTTAAATGCCGTACCAACATATCCCTTCGTCTCGACCCGTTCCCTTGAATAGGCCGTGCTTGCATCCTGAAAGGAATCCGCAAGATGAATCCGCGGACTCAAGACAGCCGACCCATTTAACCGTGAAAAAAAAAAATCCTCGAGTCTGCTATCTTGAGTCCTACATTCACCGGCTAACGGGGATATTATTTTCTCCTCCCTCCCCCTCCTCCCCGCGATTTTTCCCGCCTCAAACCACAAATCTCCCTCTTCCACTCCCCCGCCAAAGTATATCCCGCGCACGTGGAAATATTATTCGGACGATCGCCGCCCCCCCTCTGGTTGCTGGCTGGATGATTGGATACCTTTTGCCTCTTCTTCTTATTCTTATTCATCTTCTCCTCCTTCCTCGTCCTCTTGTACCCGTTCCTTCCGCTTTTTGTTCCCCGATCTTGCTCTTTCTCGACGCGGCTGTGAACGAGAAGGGCTTCCTTACAGCCTCGGGCTCCTAAGATCGTGGTCACACAGCCTGGAGGTGCTCCGCTCTCGAGAAACGAGATATACGTGTATATGTGTGTATATGTATATATATATATATATATATATATATATATGTGTATATATATATATATATATGTATATATATATATATATATATATATATACACACCATCGAGTAGAGAATGGAGGAAACGCGAGAGACCGAGAACTGGTTCGTTGACGAATTCATCAAAAACGTTTCGGTGTAATAGTGGCGGTGATTACTGGCGAACTGAGAGAGAGAGAGAGAGAGAGAGGAAGGAGGTTGGGAAATTAAAAAAGAGAAAAGAAGAGAAGAAAAGATGAGGAAGAGATAGAGAGGGGGGGAGTGAAAGAAAGAAAGAAAGAGAAGGAGCGAAGAAGGTTCTCCTCTGTGGCCGGAAGGTGAGTCTCCCGGCGAAGGAAAAAGGTGGAGATGATTAAAATGAATTCTACGGAGACGCGGCCGTTTCACGGCATTTTTTTTCCCCTCCCCCCCATAGTATTCCTCGAAAAGCATCCCGTTGCTGCCGTTCGATGATATTTCGGTCGTCCCTCAGCCCCTCACTGAATGGGGATCGATCGACGAGGGAAACCGTCCCGGGGATTGAGGAAGCATGGATTTGTCGTGGGCGCCTGTGGGAGAGGATCCGCGGATTCATCTTGAAACTGACGAAGAATAGCACTTGATACGCGTCTCACAACGCCATTTTCTGATGAAACGCCGACAGAAGGAAACCGCTCCCCCGATCTATCGCCGACACGATAGATTCGTTCTCTCCCGCCCTCGATCCTCCCTCCTCTTCGATCCATATCTTTGATAAACTTCGATTTCCTCGATACATCCTCCTCCCCTCCGTCTATCGTACGCGCGCGACATTCATTTATTTATATTTTTAGAGAGAAAACGGGAGGAGAGAGTAGAGAAATCCGAAGGAATTTATAAATTTTCTTCGAGTTAATTCGAGGATTGTACTCCTTTTCTTTCTTTTTCTTTTTTTTTTCGGCGGATCGAAAGTTGCAACGTGGCATTCTCGTTTCCTCCAACGTCGATAGCAAAGATCACTCTGTCCCGTTTCATTTTCCTTCTTCCCTTTCTTTTTCGTTCGGTGAGCGCGTCGGAGCAAAGCGGAGCGAAGCATATTTCCGAGCACAGCGGGACGTATTACCGAGCCGCTCTCGTCCGATAATGTGTTTCTGATTGCCGGCGCGTCTAGATTTCGCCCACGCTGGGACTACCACGCTCCGTGTAAATCCACCTTCGCGAAATATTACGTCCTCGAATCTTTGTGCAAATATTCTTTACCCGTTCCGTTACACCTCGTTTCTATCTTTCAACGACGGTATTGTATATTTTAAAAAATCCCGATAACATTTTTTCCCTCTCCAATTTTACAACGAAACGGAGAATCAATGGAGAAACTCGATCCTTCCAAGAGGAGGACGAGACATTCGTTAATTCACGCGCGCACGAATCGAATCCGAATAATTTTTCCCCGATCGATTCGATCGGTTCATCGTTAAATAAATAATATTATTTAACACGATTTCGATCCATCTGTGAATCCGTAATGTAGTACCGAAATCTCGATCTTTTCGAGATTTTTGCTAGAAGAAGAGGAACGATCGATAATTTAATTCTAACCGAGAGAATGTGAGAAATTCGATCTTTTCTTTTCCTTTCTTTTCTCTTTTTTTTCCTTCTTTTCGTTAAGATTCCTGAGAGAAGAAGGATGGAACGATGGATCGTCGAGAATAATTTTTTTTTCTCCTCCCTCGATTCGAGATTTCCCGTTAAATAATAATATTGTTTAATACGGTTTCTTTGAGCGGCGCGGCTTATTGACGAAAGGCACGCCGTCGCTGGCACGAATTCACCGCGGGGAATAGCGTCATTATTCGACGACGCGTCGAAGCGGCCGTTTTTAATGAGATCCTACAATATTTAAGCCGAGTCTCCAGCGATTTTGCGCCATCCACCATGTCATCGCGTTCCGTGACAACGATCAATGACACTAAATATTCTCCCCTAATTATCCTTACCGCTCGACGAATCATTAAACCGAATTCAAACTCGAATAAGATAAAGATCCCATCGATCGATGCTCGAGGAGATGCTCAGCGACGAGAATTGAAGGTTCGACGGAGTGAAAGAAAGAAAGAAGAAAAAGGAAAGGAAAGGAAAGAAAGAAAAACAAGATAAACGCATGCATCTCTTGCCCAAGGAATACGCGATCGCGGGCAAAAACGGATCAGTGGCGTGCATCGTTTCATTCCACGTCGCGAGATCAATACCTATTGGACAAGCCCGTCTATAGGTCGGATCGATCGTTGAAGTTGTATGCTCGATACATACAAGAGGAGGGACTCGAGACGCGAGAAGGAACGGATTACGTATCAAATTGTCGATTATAATTAATAACGACGTGCCACGACGAGTTTCGCTCTTCTTTCGGATCGATCCAAGATCGGCAAAAAGTTCGTAATGCGATTTCACGATTTTAAAACGTGAAACGTGAGCGGAATTTCTTACGTAAGAAAATTTGGAAGGCAGGAAGGAGGGCGAGGTGTTGCGTTTTACATAATCCAAGATCCCGAACGAAAGAAAACAGATTCGCGGCCATTTTCACGCCGACAGGGGCCATTTGTCTTTTCGTGCGGCGAAAAGAAGGCCGAAACACGAGGCGAGGAGGTTAGTCTCGAAGGTTAAGAGGTGGAAAAAAAAAGGAAAAAGGAAAAAAAAGAAAGAGAAGGCGGGCAGATTAAATCGACGTTATTTTCGAGGCCCGATCGACTTTTCGACCGACTTTGGAACCGCGCACCGTGTGTAAATTAAATAGTCTTAGAATGATTAATAGCCACGTTCACCGATAATGGTCACTTACATACATTGCGATTTGCATCTGGACGGTTTAAAGACTCGGCCAACCAAGGTCGCCAAGAGAACCATTCGGCCAACGAATCGATTAATAATAACCGCTCGCCGGCTGATAACTCGTAACTAACGTGTATACGTATATCGTGAACGAAGAAGAAGAAGAAGAAGAAGAAGATCGCTTTGATTTTACCGCCGGAAGACCTGCATCTTAGATCGCACGTGCAGATGTTTGACGGCTCATCAATGGTTGATTTTCCATCATCGCACCGCGGATACTCCCGTCAATTTTCCAACGATCGTGATTAGAGGGCATTGTCTCGTGCACGTCAAAAACTAGACTTACCGGAAACTCGAACATTTCGGCGAGCACGGGATCCGGTTCCACCTGAAACAGAGTATCGAGAGTCAGTGGGGAAAGAGTTCGAAGAAAGAAGGGAGAGGAAAAAAAAAAGAAAGAAACTATAAGAAGGAAAATTGGCAAGGTTACGACGGTGTCCTTTACGACGATGCACGATCCGTTAAATATCGTGTCAGGGTCCCTTGAAAGATTCATCAACGGGTGGCCAGCCGAGATCCACTTTCCCGTGCCCTATTCGCGGAGGCAAACCACTCGAGTCCCCCCTCCCCCCATACAAGCCCTTCTTACGTAATCCGTCTGTTAAAATATCAATCTCAACATTTCACTCTTTGCACAGCATTCCGTGCAGGGGTAGCCCCGATCCTCTCACCCTCTTCTCTGTCTGGACGAGGTCATCAAAGATGCAGCAGCAATCAGCGGAGCTAGTCGAGCGGACGAGCAAGCAGAGAATCAACCGACTACCGGCCTGGACCCCAGGGATGCACGCGAGATTTTCTTTGAGCCTTTAAATCGATCCTCTCGCACGAGGAAAAAAAAAAAAAAAGGGGGGGAAAAAAAACATACATTCTCGATCGCAGCATCTCTTCACTTTTCTTTCCGATCGATCGATCCGAAAGAAAACATTCGAATCGTTTGCCGATAACTCGAAATCGACTTTCGTATCTTACTTTCGAGTTTCGAGTTTATAAAAAGCGAGATAATAAAAAAGTTCGCAAGCAATATAATAATATTGGATCGACCCGAGAGAAATGATTAAAAACATCAAAGAATTCTTGATCCTTCGAGAGCGACCAACGCGTGCATCGCTGTTGAAATCTCTGCTTTCCACCCTTCCCCATCCCTCCCCCTCCCTCCTCTCGTTCTCTGACCGCGGCACACCGCGGGGGGGCGAACTCTATTAAAAATGCAATATTCTCGTTAATCCGCGCCGGTATGTGGTACCGGCTAATTAGCGAGTACCGAGGACAGGGATGCATACGCGCATCCCCGTTGTCATGCAAATACCTCACGGTGGTACGCACGAAACGTCCATTCAACCTACAGTTCTATCTGCGCGGCCGCCGTATGCCCGCTTACACTCAACGCGTATTAATAACGAAACAAATATTGCTTATCGAATATTAAATTTCCATATATGACACCCACTGCTCGCCGCGATATCGCATTTATATCGTCTCCAACGAATATTCCAAGATAGAAGTGCGCTCGAGCCGGTTGACGCCGATTGGCGATGATGTATCAATGATTGCTGCCACTTCTCTTCGCCTTTCGATATCCTCGAGGAGTCCCTTCGAAAATGAGAGATGGATTTTCCCCGTGCGAGAAATTCCACAGACGACATCCCGTAAATTTCCGCGTGTGCAACCTCGGATACGAGGGATGTAGGGGGTGGGTTATATCAATAAGCATCGAACAGCTACGGCAGGGAGCTGTTGATTAAGGGGCGAGCACAATGAGGAGATATCCTCCTAGAAGGGAATGCGATGGATCCGCACCAAAGGGTCTCCCTCCTTGCTCGCTCCTTCCCCCGCGTGTCTCAGCTCGATCTGATCTCTCCGGCGAGCAAGAGAGACTGTTGGACGCCGATTATTACCGATCCCGTGCTCCCACAATGGCCTCTCGTCTCCTCCCTGTCATCGAGAGATCTGACTGGGTCACCTTGTCGCGTGACAGAACAACGACGATTCAATCGTCCGATCGGAAGTTGCGCGATCGTCGACACGATCATCGTGATCTGTAATAAAATAACTTCGATAACCTGATCCTCTTCGCTTATTTTCGTTTCAGTTGAAGAAAATAGAGAAAAAGTTAGGCGAATCGAAGAAATTTTTCCAAATAAACTTAACTTTTCGCCGGATTTTGGAGTTTACGAAGGAAATGGAGAGAGATCTTGCCGAATATTCCTTTGTTAGAAGGGAATTTCCGCGAACACGATTCGATCGATTCGATCTATTATCTATCCATTATTATATCGCCGTTCGATCCTTCGAAGGAAAAAAAAAGAAAAAAGGAGAAAAAAAGGATCGTAGGGCGACGAAATTAAGGGAGAGACGACGAGAGTGAACGAGCGTTCACGGGCGGCAAGTTGGAGGTCCCCAAATTAATAGTAATGAAAATTGGTTATCAGTTGAAGCGACATCCTGCAGACCGAACAGTGTTACCAGCATTGGAGCGCGTAATATCCCATTGAGGACGAGCGGACGGCGAGAGCACGGTACTGGGATTCGGGTGCACGGGAAGCGGATCACGTTGACACAAAGCGGCCGTAATCCGTTTATCTTCTCTCCGGGCACTCTGCGCCCACGTGTTACGCTTCGCGTTATTCGAGGATGGTCCTGCCGTCAGCCTCTCCGCCTCCCACCGCCACCCCCGCCGAACCACCGCCTCTGCACCCTTTGCGCGCCCCTCGTTGTTCTACGCCCCTCACTCCCCACCATCCGTCTACGCAGCGAAACGAGTTTCAGTTTCTACGTTTTTCCGCAAGAATCTCCACGAATCGATCGCTCCAACAACCATTTCTCCAACAACAACAACTCGTTCGACTGATTCGATTTTCATTTTCGAGAAGCCTCTCCCTCGATTCCGAAGGAAATTTCCCCTGGAATTTTACGTTACAAAGATCATGGCGCGTTTAAATCGTACGCGGCGAGCGATACCTCGCGCGGGTATCGCGAAACGAACGAGGATGGGACGAAAATGTATTCTGCCCACGCGATTGGCCACACGTTCTCCACGGCTCAAAATCCCCTTCGACAGCAGTTTTCTGAAAGGGAAGCGAGGAATGTCCTTCGCGACACGTATTCCTCTTGAGTAATGACACACGGCCCCGGACAAGGAATGCAGAAGGAGGTGTCTTTCACCGGAGATTTCATTGGTTTCGAATACAGCTATCCCCCTTCGCCCTCCCCTCCCCCTCCCCTCCCCCTCACGCCCGTCCCAACCTGAAAACGGCTTAACGAATGACGACGAGTCGTCACGCGTTTTGTCTCGCGGCTTGGAACACATTTGTCTCGAGGCCGGATGCCGGGTGGTGGTTTTGAATCCCGTTGGGCTCTCCACGCGCATACATAACTCGCACACCACCACCACCACCACCACCAACGCCACGGATCACCTTTCTCTCCCTCCCCTTCCCTCCTCTCATTCTTCATCATCAAATTGTCGTTCCTCGTCTATCCTCCGAGACGGAGGGCTCTCCTCCCTCCGTCTCTCCTTTCATCGTGATCCTCGGGCCCGCCAGGATTCGGCTTGACGCGCCGCTGAAAGACGCGCTCGCTCTCCTCACAAAGGACTCCCTAATATATTACGCTTATTAATGCCCCCCCCTCCCCTCCCCATCGTCCTCGTCTATCTCTTCGCCACCCTCTTCTCGGGGTCCTCGAGGAGCGGCGCGTGGAAATATCGTGGCGAATGATAAAAAAGAGCAGCGCGATAGGCTGTGCGCGCCGGGGAAGGGAAAGGAAGTCGACTAAGAGTCGAAGAATTCGACGGTTGGAACGGTCTCTGAATGGTTCCTTGGCTCCGTGCTCGATATATGTGAATATATATATATATGTGTATGTATGTATATCCAAGAAGGAGGGAGGGAGGAGGAGGTTTGTTAATATCGGCGGAATTAAAAGCCGAGATTTCTCTAGCTTTTTAACGTTCGTGAGCACAGGGTAGGAATAAGAGGGTGGCGAGAAAAATCAGACCGAATTCGTCCAGGATCCTTGTAGATTGGTCCATTCACGGGGAGCAAAAAAATTGGCGGCTCGGCGTGGCCCATTCGATTTCTCGACGCTCGCGCGTTTCTCTTCTCGGCGCGCGTTGTTCGCGATTAATTGGACGACCGAATTGTTGTTTCGTTCCACGTTGAATGGCTCCGGCTCGATTTTTTTCTCCGTCCGTGCTGCCGCCGTGTGGGTGTTTGTTTTTTAAGTACCTACACGTACACGCGACGTGCAACATACGCGCGCGCACCACCGCCTATATATATATATATGTATATGTATATATATATATATTTTTTTTTCTTCCCTTTATTTATTTTTCCCTTTTTCCCCTTTCTTTTTTTTTTTATTTCGTTTTCGTTTTTTTCCGCTCCTTTTTTAACCCTTTTTACCTCCGCGTGTTTTTTTCACCCCCTCCTGGACCACTCTCTCGACGAAATTTCACCAGGGCCAAGCCCACACAGCCATCCACCACCCAACCCATCCAGGGGCGGCAGCAAGTCGGGTGAAATCTTTTATCGTTCACGTTCGTAAGAGCGACTGGGCACTCTCCGAATTTCTCTCTCCTTGCGCTCCTCTGTTCCCCGCCATTCTTTCCCCCTTTCTTCGCCCTCTTTCCACCCCCGGAGTTTCCGTGTCACCACGTGGATTTTTCGTGCGGGCCAACGCATAATGCATAAAAGTCGGCTCATTCAGGAGCCACGGAAGTCGCTCGAATTTAAACAAACGCGAGGGCAACTCCTCCCCCTCCCCCTCCCCGCCCTCCTCCTTCCTCCCCCTTCTTCCCTTTACTTTCCAGCCTCCTTCGTTCTTTCTCGTCGGTTATTTCCTGCTCGAGCAGTCTCGACCCCCCTCCCCCGGCACGCGAAAATACCGCTTAATCTTCGCGGGTTCGGTCGCCGCATTGTGCGCCCGGAACCGCGACCATTATTTAGAACGGAACAATAAACGCCTCGGATGATTTTCATGCGTGCAGGCCCGCTTAATTCCTTCACCCATCGTCCACCCTCCGCCCCCTCCACCTTCTTCGATTATTTCTTTCCAGGAAAATAATTCCCGATTAATTCGCGTCTCGATTAATCGCGCCAACGTCTATTCCCTCTTCCCTCTCCCCTCCCAAACGCGATACAATGCAGGGTCGTCGCAGCACGAGAATAAATCCGCCGTTTTCGAGCGGAGGTCTGCGCGAAGAGAAGCGACTTATTTATTTAACCAGAGAGGAGGGGGGACGTAAACGAGGAGGGGAGGAGAGAGAAGGAGAAAATGGCGAAAAAGGAGAAGAAAAAGAAAGGGGAGAAGGAGAAACGTGAAAACGTAGGCTGTGCAGAGGAGATTGGAGGGAGGGGAAAGAGAGAATCTCGGCGCGAAATTTGCAAAGAAGATGGTAGTAGCTAAGCAGAGCTAATCTCGCCCCCTCTCCACCCCTTCCCTGATTTTCTCCCCGGTTATGCCCGTTGTATTTGTTTCGCGGTATGGTGCACCATGGAATAACAATGGTGGCTCGGATCGAGTCGGCGGCCTTTTTGAAGGCAGCTGCCCTCCCCCTCGTCCCTCCTTCTCGTCTTCCTTTTTCTTCTTTCCCTCTACCTCCTTTCCCCCAAGATCAAGCTTTCTTTTTCCACCCTCTTCCTCCCTCCAAGTTTCTTCCCTCGAGGTTGCATTAACCCCCCTAGCTCGGACGGACCTCCTTTCATTTTCGTCTCGCGCCAGGAGATTTCGCTAATAGGCAACAGTGGCTGCGTTAAGCCGGCCGAAAAACCGGATACGATTATCGATTTATCTCCTGACAAACCTTTACCTCCGCTTACGCGAAAGCAAATAGTTGGTTGGTGGTTAACGTAAGAACGATCGGATCAGGGATTAAGAATTTCGGCTACGTTTGACCATCACCCTCCCCCTTAATCGACTGCTGATCTTTCCAGCTGCGTTCTTCTCGCTTTCTTTCACCCTTGCTTGCTGGTGTTAATTAACCGCGTTATAAAAGATTTAAGAATCGAAGAAAATCGTTTCTCTTTCGCGTGAAATTGTACGGAGAAATTGTTACCTCGATCCACGTTCCCACGATATTAATTTTTTAATAGGACGGATCAAAATAGTGATCGTTTAATTTTATAAAACCAAGCTCAATTTCGAATGTCTGCGTCCGCACGATGTAGGAGAGCGAGGCGATGGAAGAAGGATCGCAAGGCCCGGAGTGAGCAGCGACGGTCCCAAAAAAGGCCAATGGGATGTTGTCGCGGTCGAGAGTAGGATCCTCGGAGAGCGTGGGTCGTGGACTGTGGTCGGTCCTCCCACGCATGGAATCACGCATGCGTCGGGCCTCCCTTAAAACAATGCGCCAACCAATCTCGTAAGGTAAAGGGGCTCTTGTCCCATTGGCTCGTTCCTTCAAGTGGATCTTTTTTCGACACGGCCACCATTCTACTGCCTTCTACTGAGATCCCATGGAGTCTCATCCGTTCAAGCAACACGAAATCTTCTTCCCCTCCTTCTTCTCCTTTTTCTTCCATCTTTACTCTCATCCGCGCCTAGTCTCTCGACCAGAGCAACGAAACAAAATTTTTCCAATCTGTTAAATTTCCCCCCTCGCTCGCAAGCGAAACGTCGAAAGTATCTAACGTTTTTTTTCTTTTTCTTTTTTTTTCTAAACTTTTTATTATCCCGGTCGAAAAGAGAATATCAAAGATCCAAGAAACTCTGAATCATCGGCGAGGAGAAGCCGAAGCACGGAGAGGTGGCACAACTTCTCCCCCCTGCGAAACGTTTTACCGAAGGTAATGGCCGTGCCGGAAACGAGATGACGCGTGACCCCAGACGGATGCATTAGACGCACTTCCGGCGGCACGACGCCCGGCGCCCTCGTTCATCCGTGAAACCCGGCCATGCATCCCGCCTATCGCCACTCCTAACGCGCTATTCTCGCGATCCGCACACCGAATTTCTCCTTCCCCGAAACCCGAGCACGCATCCGATCGAAAACAAAAAGTTCTCCGCCTCGATCGAGGCGAAAGACCAACTTCGTCGAGCCTCCCTTCCTCGTCGATCTCTCGGGAGAACGTAGATGGAGAGAAACCGATTCTTCCCGACCAATTTCCCAAAGTGTCACGGGGAGGGAGGGAAACGGAGAAACGAAAGTTGGAATCCCAACCCCGATCGGTTAGACGCGCGAGGCAGGCTTCGCCTCGGGTCCGCTAAGCGGCTGTCGAGCGAATTCTTGCACGAAGCGGTGGAACGCTTTGTTCGACAACTAGCTGGAGGCGACGCTATCGGAAGACGGGAGCGGATTTTGCACTCTCCGCGGCGGGAGAGGGACCGATCCTCCCTCTTCGTCCTCCCTGTTTGTCGTCGCAACCACCTCCGCTCATCCTCCACCAGGGAGAGGAAATGAAATCCCGTCCGGGACGCGATTCGCGCGACGTTTGTCCCGTTATTAGATCAACGTTACTCCCCGTGAGAGGAGGCTGGTGAGAAGAGAAAGAGAGAGAAAGCGACGATCCTCTCCTCCCCCTCGCCGGCCGTGCTGGAATACGTCTTTCGCATTTCAAAGCGTATCCCGCCTTCCGGCCGATACTTCCTGCGAAAATCGCTCCACTCCAACCATCCACGGCTTCCACGGTAATCAATCGACGGGGGGGACGAGCGGAGAAAACTGTCGACGCGCTCTTTTTCGTCGCCATTCTCAGCCGCGCCGAGCAACCCTCCTCCCCATCCCCCCGAGTCGGCGTTTAATGGAATCGAACACCCCGTTTTTATTAGCCGACGGTGTCGCTCATTTGGAACCCCGTGCTGTCTCGATACTTTCTTCTTCTTCTTCTTCTTCTTTTTTGAAAAAAGTTGCTCCGTTTTTTTGAGAAAAATTGAGATATATAGACAGGGAGAGTAGTTATATACTTGAGATTTTTTTTTCTTTGAAGAGTTCTTCTTTCCCTTCTGCTTTGTTTGTTAAAGGTATATCGGAAAAGTGGTATACAATAAAGATTAATAATTCGATGTAATTTCAACGAAATTGTCGAAAAAGCGATTCTTCGCAAGTTTGAATGTTAAATCCATCGTTCGTTTCTTTCGTGACGTACGAGATAAATAATTAAAAAAACGAGAAGAGAGTATTTCCCTCGATCCAAAAGGAGTTGGAAAATATCGAGACAAGCAACGAAAAGAAACAACAACGAGCAAGAAAGTTTTTTCTAGAGTCAAAGATTTTTATCGTCAAGGATAAACTCGAGGGATAATTAAAAAAAACGTCGAAGCTATCGGTTCATCGTAGTTGAATTAAAACGATATACCTTTAAAGAACCGCAACCTCGAGACTGATTTTCGCGGGGAAGAAGCAAGCGCAGGTTGGATCGTTGGCGAGCATTTACCACCTGCATCGGGGTCGAATTAATAGTTCGCTCTGCCGCGAAACCCGTAAATAATGCCTCCTGACAGCCGGAGCCGAACGTCGATGAATAACGAGCCACGGAACCTTCGACTTTGAATTTTTTTTCTTCTCGCTGCGGCGCGCCCGCGCCGGACCACACACGCGCTCCCCGCGCGATGCGGTGCGTGCCTCGTGTATAATCTTTTATGCGATGACGGAACACGCTCACGATCCGCCGTTCGAGGAGGAAAATGGAAAAAGCGTGGAGAATTGGTGGAGAAGGGAGGGTGGAAGAGCGCTTGGTCTAGTCTACCGGTGATCAACTTGTGCGCTGAGCTGGAGGATACCGGAAATCGACGAGAGAAAAATAAAAATAAATAAATAAAAAGCAAAGGGAAAGTTGACTGTGCGTGCAGTCAGAAGCGAGCGTATCGATCGATGGATCGACGACGTCGCGAAAGTGTTATTTCAAGAGTTATCTTGATTCCTCGCTCCGTCTCGTTTCCTCCTCTCTATCATCGTCATCGTCGTCATCGTTCGACGACATGGAACGTTATCGCAATTTCTCCGCGATTAAAATAATGGATTCGCGTTTTTTTCGACCGAGAACCGAGTCGGATGAGCCGAGAGCAACTCGGATAAAACTCGGGTGAAGAGGAGGAAGAAAAGGAGAATATGATGAAAATAAGATGGAAAAAGAAAAAAAAATGGCGAGATACGGTCAAGAGAAGGCAAGGCGCAGCGTGCCAAGGTTAAGCCGGCGCAGGAAGAGGAAGGAGGAAGAAGACAAGCAGAAGAAAAGTGAATGATGGGACTATAATGACGGAGCCTCCTCTCCTAATTCCAGTCGACGCCTCTCCTTTCCACCTTCGTGTTCGACACCTCTGGACAGAGATGGAAGAAGCGAGAGGCGGTGGTGGAAAGAGAGAGAATAGAGAGGAGGGAATCGGAAGAGAAAGAGAGAGAAGAGAAAGAACAGGGGAGAATCTTGCTGTCTCTCCTTCTCCTCTCCTTCTCGTTCGTTCCTCTATTCTTCGCCACTCTCGTCGGGGATTAATAACGGCCTACCATTGTTGCCATGGCAACTCTCGAAGCGTTAAAAACCTCTCCGCTCTAACCCTGATCGTTCGCTTAAAGTTTCACGGCGAAAGGGTTGAATCCACCCTTCGAACTATAGACGGGACTCCAGTGACTCCTGGATATGACGGTGGTATCGAGTATCGTCTAGAAGAAGAGATTCGAAGAAGGGGGGGGTATATACGAAAGGGTATTTGAAAAATACGGTCGAATAATCGATCACGACGTCTCGGATCGCTCTTGCATCGCTCGAAACCACGTGTGCCTGCCTGTCTCTCTGCTACATTGGACGAACGATAGAGAATAAGATTCAACAGATCGGGGATGGGAGGGGGAGGGAGAGGGTTCCCATTCCACACAATGATGGCCGCGTAACAGTGGGTCGTGCCTGGCATAACTAGATCACGTCAAGATAAAGTCTGTCGTAAATAGAGTCGGTTGTTTGCCGGGTCACGGGGGCCAACGCGACAAGAGGCGAGATTACAAGAAAAAGGAGAAACAGAAGAGGCGGAGAGGGGGCGTGGGAGGGAGAGGAGAAAGAAGAGAGATCCTGACGGAGGGATCGCGTTGTGCGTGAGAGTAGGACGATGCACGGGACGACAGAATGGGGCTGATCAATATTCATGGCCCGCTTGTAGGGTGGTTCCAGCCAAGTCAGTGGAGGGTGGATTTATGCGAATCCTTCCTTCCGACTCACCCTTCCCAAGAACGAACCCTTTTCCTTCGATACTATCGCGTTTCCTTTCCAACCTACGCGAAACGAGAGCGAGAGGAGATACTTTCCGCCATCCAAACATCATCATCCAACGCTCGCCCCTCTTTTCTTTTCTCTTTTTCTCTTCTTTTTTTTTCCTTTTTTCACTCTCTCCGTGCGATCCTTCATTCTAATCGACACGATTCTAATCACAGTTACTTAAACAGGGATAAAGTTAGAGTAAAAAAATTTTTATTCCTTGCCAACTGTGACGATACATCACAGGAGGAGAAGAGAAACGATATTTAATCGTATCCGCGTTACCGTGGATACGATACATTGTTTGGCAATGAAAGAGAAGTCTTCCAAGAGGGAGGGGACTTTGTTCGGTTTGCCCCGAACAAAGTTTTACGAAACTCGGAGCCACTTGATCCTCCCTCCCTTCCCACGAAACTGGAACAGCCAACGTTAGAACGGCTTATCCAGCAATAACGCTAAACATTCGAAATGAAGTAGCGCCGTTGAAATCCAGATTGGTAGACGTCGCGCAAGGCGGAAAGCGTGTCTATTCGTCGCGAGGGGGTGGAGGAGCGGCACGACGTGCGGGGGCGAGGAAGAAAGGGTTGGAGGGAAGGGGAGGGGGAGGGGAGAACGCGTGGATCCACAGACGTGTGCACACACGTGCACCGCACGGAGGCGCAAACGTAAGCGGAGTCCGTACGAGAAGGTAGTTCAGTTCCGGTCCGGGCCATTAGTTGATGAGCTACCTCGTTTCCATCCCCTCTCGTAGGCCACGCTACCGGCAACCACCCCCTCCTAACCCGTCCCACCTACATCCTACACCACCCTACCACGCCAGGCCCTGAAAAGCTCGCGTGGCATTGTGGGATCTATTATTGCCCTCCTGGACTTACATGTTTCGATGCAGCGGCAGCAAACTCAGCCAGCCAGCCAGTCAGCCAGCCAGCCAGCCAGCCAGCCAGCCAGCCAGCCAACCAACCACCCAACCAGTCAGCCAGACGAACGAACGAACGAACGAACGAACGAACGAACGAACGAACGAACGAACGGACGGACGTATACCGACAGACACACGGGGAAAATCGAGCTCCCCGCTAGCCGACACACCACTTCGTCGATTTCCAACAGCCGAAGAGAGAGAGAGTCCTCTCTTGCTGCCTCCCTCGCTCGTTTGCTCGCAGAAATCCGGTGTATCAGTCGTGTATCGTAAAACGTGGAATTCCCCCTTTTGGTTACCACGAAAGTAACACAAGGCCCCGAGGCTGCCTCTTACACGTATCTACGCGTATCCCATCCTACACCCTCCCCTCAGACTCGTTCCAGCTCTTTGATTCGCGCCACGATGCGAAAGGAGACCGCGGTTTCGCGGATACTCGCTTCCCGATTTTCGTGGTTCCTCTATCCGTTTCGCGTCTCTATCCCTGATTGGATTCGACACCTGATTGTGATGGATTTGCCTCCATTTGCCCTTTCTTCGAAACATTCGCTTCGAATTTACCACCCCCCGTTGCTTGCTCCATTTATTTTGCATTCATTGTATACATGTGCAAGCTTCGTATATCTTTGATCGATTTGATGGAAGGAATGATCTTTGCGTCTCGTTCGTGGATTTTCTTCTTTCGAACGAAAGGGAAGGAGAAACGGTTTCACCTGTTCCACCAGTAACTTTATATATATATATATATATAGCCATAACGTTAGGGATTATTCGGTATCGCGTGGTTGCTCTTATTCCATTCAACGAAAGATACACGACTGGCCTCGATGTCGAAACCTTGCACACAGTATGGCACACGATAGTTCCGGTCGCCAGCAGCGGTTCTTAGTGCTCGTAGAAGCGATAAGCGCATAAATGCAAACACGGGCGAAGCTCACAGAGAGATGGATGCATGCCTGGGCACAAAGTTGTTGGAAAAAGAGAAAAACGAGGCGGGAGTCCGGCGGAGGGACGGAGAAAGAGAAAGCGGCAGGAAGGCATTCAGCGCATTCACGGGGAAGAACTCTGCACGAACGAGCGAGCTCGTGAATGAATCAAGTCCCGACCCGGCGTACTATCCCCTAACCACCCTCGAAACCACCCCTATCTCGGGCATTATCGTTATTAAACACCTCGAAGGGCTGCCGTCATAGGATATCCTTCGAGTTTCACGATTCAACTTCGAATCGACGCGTCCATTTTTCCCCCCTCCCTCCCACCACAGATAATTCTACGTCTCTCCTTCAAAATGTGAAAAACAGGAGGAGGAGGAGGAGGAGGAGGAGAAGGAGAGTCGTTTCTTGGAGAACGCGTATGTATAAGATAACTTTGCATAAATAACGCGCAAACAATTCGAGATGTAAAAGAGGAAAAGAAAAGGAAAAGAAAAATAGAGAAAAGAATGAAAAAATTAATCTCATCGTTAAGGGTGTTGAAAATTTTGAACCGAGAATTTCAAGGGTTGTAACGTTATACCAACGTGTATTTATCCAACGGGATAACACAAGGGTTTTCGAGCCTCGAAATCCTATCTCACCACTCAAGACAGCCGCCATTGTTTCGAAGAAGGCCGGTCCGCTCCGCGAGCGGTGAAACCAACCCCCTTAACCGTGGCATCGGCGAAACGCCGGATGATGTACTGCGCCCCCAGCCCCTTAATTACTGCCGCGTGCAAATTGGAAGGAAAAATTAATCGCAGAAATGACTTAGAGCCGTCGGTACGGGGGGCAGTGGGGGAGGCGAGGGGAGGCCGAGGGAGAGGGTGGATGAGGAAGCGCACCCGAGGGTCGCACAAAGGGGATGAAAGGAAGTCCGGGGCAATTAGAATGATGCCCTTTGCACGGTCTTCCTCGCTCAACCTCTCTCCCCCTACTTCCACCCCCTCCCCCCTTGCCGGAGAACCGTCTTCCTTCTTTCCACCCTCTCGACTAAAATCATAGAGAGTTCCTTTCTGCCTGCGCAAGGAAACGAAGAAGCGACGATCCGATTCGAAACTCGAGTGATTAGTGGCATCATATTTCGCGAAGATACGAAACGCGAAATAAAAATAATTTTAAAGAGAGAGAGAGAGAGAGAGAGAATTGCAATAACGAACGAAATTGGCGACAGAAGGAGGAGCATACGAAGAGAGAAGAGGAGAGGAGAGGAGAGAAAAGGGGAGGGGTATGGATGGACATTTAATCTCGATTTCGGGGTCGAGCGCCGCCGATCGACGATGTCGACCCCAGACGTCGAAGGCCCACTGTCATATCTCCGGGGGATGATTCGACGTGACAGCTCTCCCTGGAGGGTGGCGCGTTGCCCTGCTAGTCACACCGCAACCTCCCATAGAAAAGGCGGCGTTATACCAACCATTGCCCTAGGCGGCAATATACGTCGTGACGTCCGCGGATTCCTCGCATGCCACCCTTCCACGGCTTCCACCACACCCTTCGACGTATGAGGTTTAATGACGTATAAACTATGCGCCGGATTAGCAACGCGGTTACGCTCGGGGTGGTTCCACACCCCTGCGAGGCGCTATAAGACGCCTCGTAGTAGGGGCTACTCGTTGACGGACAAGGGGGAGAGCGCGAACCACCCTCCCGTGTACATGCAATTTTTCCATTCCTTCGTCCTTCTTTTTTTCCTCGCCTGTCGCTCACGAACCTCGCAAGATTATCGTGGAAAATGAACGAGCGGAAAGGGAGGGAGGAATCGCCGATTTACCCGTAGAACGAATCGTAGATGGATGTAACGTCGGGGAAGACAATGAGGCAAATTCGAAGCGGCCTCGGAATTTTTCGAACTGTCGTGCGACGACAGCGGGCACGACCTTTTTTTTTTTTTTCTTTCTTCCTTTTTTTCATCCACTACCGAAAACGTCACGTATTGTAGAAAATAAAAAATTGAACGCAACGTGCAACGCGCGGCAAGGCTTTTTTCTCCGGTCGAGAAGACAACGAAAGCGAAATATGGAAAACGGGGCCGGGGGAGGGGCGCCCACGGAACAAAAATCTGAATGGATAGATACCTGTCGGACGCATGTGCAACCCGGCGTAGAAAAAAATCAAGGAACCACGCTACAACTGGTACATGACGCGGATTTAATGTACCGGCGGTATCGTATTCCTCCTATGGAAATGCGCGGGTGTATTCGCCACCACTGGAATGTGTCTTCGCCGTAATTACTTAAAACCTTTAAACGACGGAGAGACACGTGTTCCCCCGGTTGATCGAGTTAAATATCGTTAAAAATCATGCGAATGAATCACGAGCAGTACCCGAGCGTTAACATGACGGATCGTGATGTTTCGTAAGCAATATCGATTCTTATCGATAAACGAACGCGATATCAGGAACGTTTATTGCACGCATTTACCGCAATGATAACGTAAAGGAGGGAGGAAGGGGGGAAAAAAAGAATTAGAGTTCATGAGATGAATCTATAGAAGCGTTTATAGCGAACGTGTAACGATAATAAATAGGGAGAAAAAAAAAAGAAAAGAAAAGGAGGAAAAAAGATTATTTTTATATCTACGATCAAAGAATTGCAATCTTTGAATTTTATCCCATTATTGCGATATGATTTTTCTCTAACTATCAAGTGGTATCGAATCGCAAATAATACTTATTCGCTTTTTTTTTTTTCTATAAATACACGCAATTGTAATTGCGGTGTGTTTACAGTGTATTAATCGATTCCAAAGCAGCGTAAATCGTAAATGGGAACGAAACGTAAAGCTTCTTAAGTAAAATTTCGCGCACGATACACTAAATACAGGATTGAATGCATCCCGGGCCTTCGAACAAATATTATTCTTATTACGAAAATTGTTTGAAAACGAGAGGTGCATCGTTTCGAAAACGATGTCTATTTTTACGCTCGCTAATTACGTGCTCTTATATTCGCGGGATTCGAAGACGATTTGAGAATTCTCGATGGTTAACGCGCACGAAACGAGGAGGATAATTAAGCGGACAAAAGAAAGCGATGCTCGAGAGTAAAAGTAATCGGCGCGGGTGTCGAGACGGAGCCAGAGAGAGAGGCGGGAAAATAGAGCGAGGGCGGCGATGCGGATAAAGAGAGCGAGGAAAAGAGAGAGAGAGAGAGAGAAAGAGAGCGAAATGGCACAAAAGGGCCCCGACAACAAAGTCAAGTGGGGCACAATGAGCCGCGGCGTGAGTACATTGAATGCCATGATCGTCTCATGTAGTCACGGTCCCATGCCTCTTTACCGGTCGTGTCGCATGGTGTGGCCCACCGTGTGCCCGTCTACAATGTCGCTGATTCAATAATACGACCGTGTCACCGATATAGAAAATTGTCCAAAGAGGGAGCACTCTTCTAGAGTGGAGATTTCGTCGCGTGCGATCCTCCGCTTTTTCTCTCTCTCTCTCTTTTTTCTTACGTTCTCGATTTTATTGGGAATCATTGTTAACGATGCGTCATTCACGATAATAATCGTTTCACCTTGTCGTGTTCGATTCTTCGTTATCGTCGATAGGAAGAGATATAGGAAGATAATCCCTTCAGTTGAATCGACGATAAACGATTCTGGAATTCTTTAAAGAGGGAGGGGGGAGAAGGATGGGGAAAAGCAAGGAGAGATTTAGGCGGAAATCGAAAAATTGGCCATCGAGTTTGACTCTTCGTTATCGAGAGAGAGAGAAAAAAAAACGTGCGGCGGCATGTAACCGTTTCCTCGTGTCTTTTTCATGCGACTCTGTTGCCGCATGGTTTCGCCGCACGGCTACGAATACGCCGATAACGACGTTATCATCCTGCGCGGGGTGGAAAAAAAAAAAAAAGGAAAAAGAAAAAAGAAGAAAGAGACGCCAAGGGATGCCGACTGAAAACGTCAAGGTCTATTAACACCATTCTGCCGTCGCGGTGTCCGCATAAAAGCGGCCCGTGGCCCGATAATCCGACCCGTGTCACCGATCTATTAAATTACGCACGTACGAATACGCGGCGTGCAGATAAGTGTCGTACGTCGCCGGTTGGCGAGTTTACGCTCGGGAAAATCGCGACAATCTCCGATTCTTTGGCCACGAGGACGGGAGACCACCGATCACCAGCCTTTCTCGATAAAGGGAAACCCGTCTGGGTCTGGTTTTGTGTAACTCAAATTCGCTAGAAGAACGGTTGAAACATCGGTTGACGTTCGTTTCGTTCCTAGTCGACGATACATACGTTTTCTCGCTTCGTTGTGCTCTGTTTTTTATAACAGAAGAGAGAGAGAGAGACAAAGAGAAAGATAGAGAGAGAGAGAGAAAGGGAACGAAAAAGAAATCCAATGGCAACCGTAGCGAGAAAATAAATTATAAAGTAACGTTTCGAGGAGTGCGCGCGTTAAGCTCGTTCCCGCGTGAATCCGGAGTGATGGATAGAACGTCGAGATATTTCGAAAGAGCGGAAAGAGGGGAGGGATGGAGAAAGAGGAGTGGAAGGGTGTAAGGGGGAAGGAGAGAGGCAGAGCAAAAGGACCGATTTAGAGGATTGTCGAGAGAGATCGTCGGTCAAGCTCGACAATCCTGATAAATGAAAGAAGCAAATGCCGAATTCGGATTCCCAATAAGGGTGGTCGATGTCAAGCGACGTGGAACGACTGGATGGAAATGAGGGTGGAAAAAGAGTGGACGCAAGAGGTGGCTTTAACCCCATGACGTCGTCCGCCGGCGACGATCTGGATCTATATTCCATTCCCTTCACTATGCTCTGGTCTTCCGCGTTATTTCGCCCCCCCCCCCGGATATCTCACCGATCACCACCTCGTCCGTATCCCCTCTCCGTGTCACGTTCACGACCTCGTCAAATTCTGCCTCCCTTCCACGTTTTCGCGTTTTCAAAGATCTCCTCCTCCCTTTCTCTTATAATCGACGACGATGGAACGAACGACGATTCGGTAACGGGATATCGACGAAAGCCGAGATTCTACGGGTTAAAAATCATACAGAAATGTGACGAATGACTTCAACAAGCGCAACAGCAACAACGACGATCCAACAATAACGGCAACAACCCCGTGAACATCCGGCGGTGATCCAAAACGCATATTCGCCGCTTCCGGGCTAACTTCCCCTTCCCATTTTCCTGTCGCGTTATATCAAGCTGGAGGGGTTGTTCGTGTTTCCGCCCTCTCTCTCTCTCTCTCTCTCTCTCTCTATTTTTCCCTTTCTCTTTTCCACCCTTCCTCATCTTCTTTTCCTCCCTGCCTCTTTCTCGCTCCCTCTTTCTCCCTGGACGACGATTCTCTGTTTTTGCCCGCCCTCCTCGTCTCCGTTCGACTGGATGCAATCAATAAGACATTCGTGACGCGACGGTTATGGGTGATGGGGACGCGAGCACAGGGGCCAACGGCCAGCCCCATGAATATCTTTCGATAGATTGCACATCGGCCTCGGTTCACCCCCGATGCGTCGCGATGCGTCGATCCCGTGCCACGAGGGGGAGGAGGGGATCGGGACGACGGGCCACAAGGGTGGACGATGTGCAGCCACGCGTCCACTGCGGTTAACTTTTTCCTCTTCCTCCTCCTCCTCCTCCTCCTCCTCCCCTTTTTTTCATCCTTCGCTCTCGCCTTCCACCATATTCCTTCTCCGCGTTTATTCCGGCTTTATTATTCCTGCTCGATCGCAAGATAAACCTGCCAGCCATCGCCCACCACACCATACCTTCGCCCACGCCAAGGATGCTAATCGAAAGTTTTCCACGTTTTCCACGAGGAGGACGGTTTTCCCCTCCCCCTCCCCGGTAATCGATGCCCGATCCGACACAGCTCGATCCGGGATTCCTTTTCGACCGAATTCGTCACGGCGCGATACGCTCGATACGAGGGGCTCTCCTCGAGAGAAGGAGATTCATTAATAATGCATGCACCCTCGTCCACAAAAATGCATACGAACACGGGAGAGAAAACACAGAGGGGGAAGGAGGGAGGAGGGAGAGGATGGTGGAACAACTTCGACGACGTTCGATCCTCGACACGATTCCACACGAAATTTGTCCTCGTTAAACGGCCCGACAGAGAGTGTTCGTTTCGTTTGAATTACCTGTCTCCAAGGGTTTCCTTTCACCCCTCCTTCCCTCCTCCCCGTGAAACGAAACGAAAAGCCGGCGGTGCCCGGTGACACGATGCACACGTTGCGTCGGCCGAATCCTCGCGGAGTTTTTCGGACTGATTAGCATTTTTTTTTCCTCTCTCTCTCTCCCTCCCTCCCTCTGCTCCTCCTCCTCCTCTTCTTCACGCTTCCAGCGTGACCCGATGACGTCCGTGGCCGGACAATGAGGCTACTTATTTATTTAAATACCGGGCATCCTGTCCTTTCACGCGAAGATTTATGCATGCCGCCGAGCTAATTGCCGGCCTATTATCCGGATAATAGTATTCCGTCGCGTAACGACGGACGCGTCGTCGTCTGCCTTCTACCCCACCCTTCCCTCCCGCCCTTCTACCCACCCTACCCCGCGCAACGCGTTTCTCTTTTCTTCTTTTCCTTCTTTTTTTTTTTTTTTTCCTCTCCTCTCCACGTTTCCCCGTCCTCCGTTCCTCGGCCGGTTTACGTGGAACGTTCTTCTCTCCGCGTCGAACAAAAGGGCGAGCCGCGCTGGCTGAATATTCGATCGGCTCGTTCAAGGATGCAGAAGCGATAGCCGGCGCGCTACCGGTGCCTGTTGCGAGGAGGTATATAGTTGGGTCACTCGTAAAATAACCTCGGATAACCGAGCGATTCCCTCTTCGCGATCTCTTATCTTATCTCTGCCGTCGTTCAACCGCGAGAGATTCACCGATTAAGACGTTATTGCATTAACAATTGTATCGATGTTTTCGAAAGTAACCACGTAGCATCTCGCAACTTGTCGAGTGGCCGACTCTCTCTCTCTCTCTCTCTCGTTCGCAACGCAAAAAGCGGTGATTGTACGTCGTTTGAAAATTATTCCCCGTCTCGTTGACAATTTTTTACGGTCGTTGGATAAAGGAGGAGGAGGGAAATAAAAGAGAGAAAAAGGAAAGGAAGAACGACGAGCGAGATCAACTCGTCAGAGATCCCGACGTCGCACGATTTCGCGATACGATCATCGTTGATACTTGCACGGGCCGCGATCATCGATGCGAGCAACGCGGCTGCACGAGAATTCAGAAACGGAACAAAAGGGCCTTCGATCGATCAAAGACACGATAGTCGTTATCGAATGACAAACCGCCGTTATCGCGAATCACAGAGGACGAAAACGTGAAAAGGAATTCGATTCTTCAAAGGGTCTTCTCGTGAAACCGTCGGAAAAAAAAGAAAGGAAGAAAACGAAAAATGAGAAAAAAAGAGGGAAAATAAAAAACAAATCTCCAAAGGCCGACATGCACGAAATACTTTTCAACGTTGCCGCCATTGAAGAGAATGGTACTTGGTATATCGTGGACATTGATTTCTAAACGGGCTGTACCGTAAACGAGATCTCTCTCCCCGTGCGACCCCCTGCCATCCACCAGACCAGCAGCTCCCTCCCCCTCCGTCCAACCCCCGCGAAACGCTCGAAAACGCGCTTTCGCGTTCCCATCGAATTGGGAAAACGGGCAAAGGGTTGCTCTCTCTCCCGTTGCCTTTCACCCTGTGCCCTGGCCAGACGACCGGAGGGTGGGGGGAGTTGGCCGAGGGAGAGAAAAAGAGGAAAAGTGGTGCGCGGATCCGAGAGTCTGCAACCGTTCGCGCGCGCGGATCGCACGAAAACTTGTGGAGAATCGAACGATGATCGTGTTACAACGAGTTTGTCCATTATACGGACACGCTCGTTCATGCTCGCAAGCGACCAGGAGAAGTTTTAAGGATGGCGCATCGTCGTAGTTTCGTCAGGATATAATTGGATAACTTCTATTTATTGCACGAATCCGCTCGATATTCTATCTTGCAGTACAAAATACCCGAGGGAAGAGGAGGGGTTTAATATGGTTTAAATTGAAAAACCAATTTTCTTATTTCGAAGAGCGAGACCCCGTATCGTCTCGATCGCTACTCAAAATCACGACGCGATTGCACGCGAAAATCATCGTGTGCAAATAACGACAAAAACAAAAACGTTTTGAGAAAACGTTAAACGTGGAAAATATGCGGAGACGAGGAGAGAGATTAAGCACGATATCATAATTATCGGGCCAATATCGGAACAATGATTCAGACGTGGTGGCCGCGAAAGGGGGATCCAACGATTCATCGTTTTCTTCTTCAAAACGTTTTCACGATTTACCCGGGACGTTCGATCACCGCCGGTATTCAGTACCGTGGGTCGGTGGAATTAACATTAATCCCGAGTTTTCAATTGCAGCCGCCAAGGGAGATCCGTCAACCGCCGCCGAACGACTGGATAAGGCAGCGATATACGAGGCTGGTGATTAGCAATTCGACGTTAAGAAACCGACGGTCAGAGTTTCCGTGGAAACGGAGGGAGGATCCTATTTAAAAAGTTTGATTAAGAAAACCGGCTCGCTATTATTCTCATGCTAATTATGCGGCCGTGGACGCACGGTAAAAAGTACACGTCGAAATGGAAGGAACACCCTGCCACTGATGCATTTCTCATCACTTCCCTCTTATTTCTCCCTCGTATTCCTCGCCATCCGCGTAACCATCGCATTTCAATCGCCGCGCTATAAATAAACATCTCGAAAATGAAATTTAAATGTCCAGAGAGAGCGAGAGAGCGAGAGAGAGAGAGAGAGAGAGAGAGAGAGAGAGAGAGAGAGAGAAGAATGAAATCAAACCGGGGAAGATTCGATAATTTTCTCTGGACTCTTAAATGTTTTCCCACACGCGTCGCATTAATAATCATAAGAGAGAAATAAAAAGACGCGATTCACGAACCGTTCACGCGGAAAAATCGACAAGAAAAACTTTCATCCGTTCCGACCATAAATTTTTTTCGTTTCGCCCCCCCTCTCCTCGAAAAATCACATGCACCACTTCGCGTCCAAGATCCGCGTTTCCTGCGATGGCGGAATGCGTGATCCGGAAGTAGGGAGGAGTTCTCGAGTCTCTTTCTCTCTCTCCTTCTCTCTTCCACTACCCTTACGAGAGGCAACCCCGATTTTTAGACGTACCCTTAACGCGCAGACACGAGCTACAGTTTATGGGGCCGATGCGTATCGTTCCTAATGCTCGAGAATATCCAGGGATATCGCTATATCCTGAACAGCTTCGAGTCGTAAAAACGCGTATTACGTGGAGGATCGCGCGGAGATCCCCGCGATTTTTCATTTCCTCGTACGAGGATTTCAGGGGAGGCTTTCTTCAGAAATTAAATCGCCAACTTCGAGTCCGCGGATCTCGATTTCCAATGATGGATGGAAATAATCGTTCTTGGCTTTTAATGATGAAATTTTTTTTTTGTTTTTCTTTCCAATGATCGAACGAAATCTGCGCCTCGAGGATCGATTCTGCTCCGATCCCCGATGGATAATACGAATCGTCGGCCGTCCCCCGTACAAAAGTCACCTCGGGCACGACTTCACCGGCGAAATAAATCACACGGCACATACATCATTCGGTGGGCGCGGGGGCGAGTGACGATGTCGAGTAGTGAAAAAGTAAGTGAAAAGCCGCGCGAAAACGACAAACCGCCGGCTTATCCAGTTACACGCCGGAGGGTTACCCATTTCTTTTTCCCTTCTCTCTTTTTTCCCCTCCCCCTCTTCATTTTGCATTTCCTCCCTCCCTCGACGGTGTGCCCATCATCCTGCTCTGGACTCACTCTCATCGCCGTCTGCGAGTCACCCTCGTTTCCACCGTTTTCCACCCTCCGCCATTTTTACACTTTTATTCGCCGTTGCGAAAGACTCGAAACGATAGAACCGATTATTATTACGATAGAACGCTCTATCTCGGGAAAATTCTTTGTCTCTGTCCACGCGTGAAAAAAGAAAAATCCTATGACTCCTCCCCTATCACTAAATTATACCACCGTACACCACCAGACCAGACGAAATCAGCTCGGCCAATTTTCCTCGAATCGAATCTCCTCCGAGGTTCATCGTCGTCGTCGCCATCATCCCCCATCGAGCAACGAGAAGAGTCGAGCATCCGATCCTCCTCCTCCAGATTCTCACGCACTCGAGGTCCCGATCGAGGGTCCCAATTAGAGGAGGTGGACGCGAAGAAGGAGGAGGGGACAGGGTGAGTCTGTCCGCTGGCTCCGTCCTCGCGGTATTCACGGATCGTTCACGCGATGGACAATAATGTCAGTGGCGCGGCGGCCGTTCGCAAGATCCTTTCGAAGACAATGGAAAGCAGTGGGGAAAGTGGGCCCTCGGAGTCGGCGCGGAGGATGGTTAACTTTTAACCATCACGGGAATGCGGGAAGATTGTTGTCGCGGAAACAAAAAGTCATCGCGAAAGCACGAACACCCGGTATTAGCCGTTCATCGAGACCCCCTGATTACGGGCCACGCACAGCGTGTGCGTATCCATTTGCCGCGGCCATTGTTCGCCGATCCGCTAGGAAGCATTGTAGCTAACGAGGGGGAAGGTAATAACGTGGCGCCTTGTTCGTCGATTAAACGACACATTGTACCGGGGACTTTTCTTTGATTGGATTACGCTTTAACGGAGCGAGAGTTGGGGCCGGGAACCGTGAAAAATGACCACGCGACCGGCAAATCCCCGTGAGAAGCCGCGACACGGGCTACTACCGAGGATATTCTTCCTCCGCTCCAACCTCTCTCCGCGGCCTCCTTAAGAAGCCATCCCCTCCCCCTCCCCACCGATCATCCCAACCTCTGCCCACTTGCTCCATTTCTTCTGTCTTTCTCTTCTCTCTTCCTTTCCCTCTCTCTTTCTTCTCCGATTGAATTTCTTTCAACCCACGTTGGACGAAGAACGGACCACCACACGGTTTAATTCGATTTCTTGCGCGGATTGAATCGTTAATTCCTTAAAAAAAAAAGAAAAGAAAGAAAAAGAAAAAAAAAGATATCGATAGACAAAAGGAGTAAAAATATTACTACCGTGCTGCTATATTTCCTCGAGCCAAACTTTTTCTTCGCTATATTCTCTCGCTCTTGCGTCTCACTCGCCGTCTTCAACTAACCGGTGTTGGAAACACCAGGCAGAGGGCAGTTGTCGTCGGTGTACTTGCGGTCAGTGACGCGAGACGAAGGAAGAGGAAAGAACGCGGAAAAGGTGAAGAACGGAGAACGGCGGAGAGGAAAACAGCGACGAACATACGTACAGCAGGGGAAGAAGAGGAAACAGCAGGGTGTAGAGGGATGAGGGAGAGAGAAAGAGAGAAAGGAAGAGAGAGGGAGGGAGAGAGAGAGAGGGAGAGGGGGAGAGAGAGAGAGAGAGAACGTGGCTTGGGCAGTGCGTATCGATCTGGCCGCGTTACGTGCGTGCCGGAGGTTGGGGTCCTGGCGTGGACCAATCGGAGGGCTACTCCTCTCTCTTCCTCTCTCTCGCTCTCTCCTTTTCTCTCTGGAAACTTACTCTCGCCCTCCTTGTCCCTTTTCGTCCCACCTTCCTCCGTCTAACCAACGTGGACGCGTACGCACACGTACGCTGCCACGCAAACTCACGCACGTCACCGGCTGTGTATCTGCTTGATTACGTCGGCTGATAACGCAACGCGGCCATGTCGATACAATGAAATGGCGGACGATCGGAGAGGGCTTAACGCGCCTACGGCGCGTAATTCTTTCTCTTCGAACAACGCGACAATCGTCAAAAGCATTGAAACAGGAAGTCCATTCTCCTTCTCGAGATCCACGAATTCGAAGAATGGTAAAATTTTTAAATCGCCGATACTCCATGCTTTTCCATGGGAACCTTGCGCCGCGTATACCTGAAATCACGGACGTCACGTCGAAACAATGAAACGACGAACGATAAAGTTTTCAACGTGAAATCCGACACACCGGATGTTGCACGCAGGAAACGGCTTATGAAACCATTTCCCGTTTGATGTCCCCTCCCCCTCCCTCTCCCCCGGTGTAAAAAATTATTATAGCGTCGGCGAAGCAACAGTCTGATCCGCGGGAAAGGGGGAGGGAGGGCCCTGTTTCGAGACCCCGTTTCGACGAAAATTTGTCCTCCTTGGTTTAACGAGATGGAGATCTTCCAGGCTCGTGAATATTCATCGGCCGTTACGTGGAAAGATAGAAAGAAAGTTGAACAACGTGGATCCCTACGAAGCTTCTGCGAAGTTCCCTCCTCGCCCTCCTCCGTCCCTTGACGATCTATTAGGACCACAATTAGGCTAAACATTCGAAACTTCGGCAATTCCGTGAAATTCGCTCCTCGTTTTTCCAATTTCGACCACGGTCTTCCCACACTTTCACACACTTTTACGCACTTTTACTCTTCGCTGTTTAATTCCGTTCCGTTCTCGAGACAAAATGGATAGATAAAACATTAGATCTTCGAGTGACGATTCAATTGCACGCTCGATATTAACGTATAGCGTTGCTGGTTATCACGTGTTGCGTTGTTAAAATTCGATCGATGCAGGGAAACATCGAGCAATATTTGTTCGAGACGAATCTTCGAATCTTCGTTCCGTCTGGTCGCGCGATGACGTTCCGGATCTACTTCCATCCGTTTGATAGAGAGAAAAAAACCTCTCTTTGAAGTTTCCCCCCCTCCCCCGTGTAAAAAGAATTCTGGTTGGCCACGAAGCACGTGAAAAGGAAGCAGAAGCAGTTCGGTCACGAAGCGGCCATCTCGTTGAACTTTAACAGGAGGAAAGGGAAACGGCACTACACGGTTCGTCCGCGCGTGAAGACCAGCACGGCGTATATACGAGTCGATTAACGAGGAAATTCGATGAAATCGTAAATTCGTTCGCTCGTGCCGGCGAGTGCTGTATTTACCAATAAACACAGCCACGGTCGTGCGTGTACGTGTACACAGCGCGGCGGCACAGGAATGGCGGCCCGGCCCATCGGGGACCAGTAAAATTTGCTAAACGATGTAAATAATGGATGGGAACAGTCGGACAGTTTTCAGTTATTTTCCTCCCCGTTTTCGCGCATAATTCAAACGAAATTTATTGCCGTTGCTCAATTACGCAAAATATTGTCAAAAAACGCCAACCTCTCTTCCTCGCCCCTCCCTTCCTCCCATCTCTAAATCATTTCGTTAAACACGCCACGCTCCACGTCGCTCTGCGGCCTTTCCTACTTATCGAAGAGTTACGACTTTCGTGTTGTTTACAATTTTATCTTGCCGATAAGAGAGGCAAGATGACGTTGCTTCCACGATATCGTGGATAATACGATCGAGATAACGCGTCTCCCTTGTATTATTGTATTATTCATACATTCATACGAAATAAAGAGAAATAAAAAATCCTTATTTGTTGCGCGAATTAATTGCTCTTACTACGCGTTTAAAAAGTACGATTTTATTTTTCCTTTATAAAAATAATCTACTCTCTCGGTTCCGTTCCGATTGTATCCATAATCTATCGTACGAGCATGATTTCCCGAGATGCGAGATGTAATGTCCACTCGGTCGGATTATTTCGCGAAAGTCGGAGCCGAAACGGGTGTCGTCCACGGACGGCGGAGGAAGAATGGCCGCAGCCGTTCCCTCCTAAATTCGATTCCTATCCACCATCGGTTTTTCACCTTCACGCGCCACCATTGTTTCGAGCGAAAATAACGGGCGGAGAAACTCTTGCACGCGCGAGATACGAGGAGGGCCAAGCGAAAATCAGGAAAGTCGTGCGGCCGCCCGGGATTCACCCCCTCTAATCTGGTCTCCTTGGTTTCGCCCCGGGGGCGAGAAGGAGACCGGAGGAGAAAACTCGAGCCCGGCTTTCGTCGACCGGGTTACTTGCAAGGGTGCAAACGAGCGAGTGGGATCGGGCAGGCGAGTCGGCGGAAGGCGGCGCGAGATGGATAAAGAGGCAGGCGAAGGCGTGTGCGAGAGAGGACAGGAGGAGGCGGTTTAAAGGGTAGCGAACGCCTCGACAAAAGGCAACCCTCTTAAAGCTCGCTCCACGCTCTTGCCTACCAATGCGAATTTCCAAGCCGGAATTCGATTCGGCTTGCTGAATTTTCGGCGAAAGGGTTGTCGAGTAGCGATCATCCCGGAAACGGGGTGGAATTAGCCGAAGAGAATACCGAAGAATTTTATTCTTTTATTCGTTTCACTCGTCGAAACAAGATGAGAATTCAAGAAAACGTACCACCTCTCCCTTTAAAAAAATTGCAACGACGGAACACCGATGGAAAATTAAAAGACGAGTCTCTCTCTCTCTTCGCCCTCGATGTGTTCCCTGCCGAGCTTCTCTTTTTCTTCTTCTTCCTCTTCCACGAAACTCGTTATCCCGATCGAGAAAAGAAACGGAGGCGAAAAAACAAGCGGGGGAAAGAGCAAAATCGTAAGTAGGGACGCGAGCGTCGTCGGCTCTAATCTGGGACGCGGCACGAGAGCGAACCCTAATCCAGCTTATCCAGAAAGTAATTTTGAGTCTTTTGAAAGCGACCCTCCCTCCTTCTCTCCCCCTGCCAGCTTCGTCCAGGGAGGAATCTCGAAAGGGAGGATGGAGGTGGGTCCGTCTCTCGCGAGCGCTCGAGGATTTTAAGTCTTCTGGAAGGACCTCGCCACCCTTGCCAACCCAACTTTTCCACCGTCCCTACTACTACTACTACTACTACTATTCCCTTCGAGTCCCCCCTCCCCCGCGAGTCACGCTATCAACGAGGAGCAGTTGTTTTTCTCGATTTGGGTCGGGGAAATTAGCAAGAAGAAGAAGAAGAAGAAAAGGAAAAAAGGGGGGAAGATTCCAGGACAGGATAACCGGCGACAAGTTACGAGACTCGAGAAACGAATTAAACGGCGCGAATCTTTCTTTCCATAAGATAATTTCTTATTAGGGAGAGAGAGGGGGAGAGAGAGAAATTAAACGCGACGGAACGCGTGTATTTCAGAAATTTCTGTTAATCGAAAATGTTAACGACGATCCGCTCACCGGTGGCAACAACTTATCTGCCATCAAAATGGCAAATGATCAACGAGTAATGGCTGACGAGGAGGAATAAAGATGGAGAGAAAAAGAGGGGGAGAGAGAGAGAAATAGAGAGAGAGAGGACGAAGCGAGAGCCGTCGAATCCAGACGAAAGGGACGTGCAGAGACAGAAGCGAGAAAGAAGGAGAGAGAGAGAGAGAGAGAGAGGAGGGTGCTGCATCGTGTGCCGGAATATTTCGAGAGTACTCGATGCATTGTCACTCGGGCCTACCCTTGGTCCACCCTCTCGACGATTCGAAACCAGCCCCGGTTACACAGGGGGAGGGTAGCTGCACGTGCAGAGCTAACGGCTCGTTGGCCGAGTTGCGTGCCTATACACGGTGTCGTGTATTCGATTCGGGGCTCACAAACGATACAACACCATCGAAAAACTTTTCATCTTGCGTTTCGTCAATATCGCTCGTGTATCGACACGAGTCCTTTCCAAATCCAAAATCCATACATCCACCATTTATCTTTCAACAGCGGGGAGCAGAGGCTTCATTATTTCTCCATTAACGGGGACATACAACGAGCGTATTTTAAGAAAGGCTGGAATCAATCCAATCGATCAACGGATTAACCGGCATTGTCCATCCCCGTCGATCAATGATCAATCGGTGCAACCCCGTTTGACTCGTAACATCCCATACGAAAGCTACAAGCTCGCAGCCCGGCTATTAGCCTCGACTAACTTCGCCACGTTCCTACATACTGTCTGCATCTGTCTAGTACATATCCAGCGGGTACGTATCTAGAAGGCCAGCTCCATCCTAAGCAGCCACCCCGGTTGGCGGGTAGAGTATTATACGCGTAGTAGGAGGCTGGAGGGTCCTCACCGCCGCAACATTACGCTGATTGCCTGAATTATCCGCAACCAGGCTGCCTGTGCGCTTCTATATACACACGCCTACATACCATTTGCGCGTACGTGTGCATCCTCTGCCGGTACTCGTCGTCATGCCGGCTCTGGCTACGGTAACGCAACCACCACTGTCGCGATACACGTCGATGCTCTACGTGTATTTGCGGTTTGCCCGCGGGTGTTCGTGCAAGCGCACACGAGTATCGTCGCAGAACGGTTTACGAGGAGAAAATTGGAAACAGAGGCAGGGCGTGAGCGCGAAAGACAACGTCGAATTACGAATCCATAAAGCAGCGAACTTTTCTTCTCAGGGTGGAAAGCAGATTCAGAAGGAGATCGATTTCGAATCACCGAGAATAAATAAATAAATAAATAAATCGATAAAGTTCGCAAGTCCAACTCCTCTCCATTCGATTCGACTCTACGAATTTCGGTATTGCCCCCCCACCATTCGATCCCTTTCCTCCTTTCCACGTTTTTCACCATGAAATTTCATTCCCGTTTCTTTTCCTTTCTTTCCCCTTTTCTACTTCTCTCGTTCTCCGCTCCTTTTCCTTTTTTTACTGAAAAAAATCGCCAACAATCTCGACGGTAGCGAAACTCGACAATCGCTACTATGCGCTTCACATTCAACCGAATCGCCGTCGTCTGAGAGAATGAAAGAGATTCGTAGAAAGAGAATCGTAGCCGGGCAACGAGCGCGTTGTGCGGGAAACAAAGTCGGCTGTCGATTCAGAAGAGGAGAAGCAGGAGGAGGAGGAGGAGGAGGACGTTTTACATTTTTTCAGCCGCGGCACCGGATTGACCGGTTAATAGAGCCGACTCTGAAGCGTCCATTTAGCCGATCCTTGTCGAGGCTGCGGCTCCCTTCGGCCTCCTCTATACAACGTGCAGGGCAATCTCGATGGTCGCGTGCTCGCAGCGAGCAGCAGGGAAAAGGTGAGAGGCGGAGGATAGATAGGAGGAGAGGGAGGTAGGGGGGCGGATAGATAGAGAAGTAGAGTGAGTGAGAGAGGAGCGGACGACAAAGCGAGCGTTTCGATTCCGGTGACACAGTGACACGGAGCCTGTCAGCGGAGGGCAGCCATTGGCTCGTCCCTGATAAATAGAACGGTACCGGGAACAGTGTCGCGAGTACCGACAATGGGGGTGCCGGAAGACCGGGGCAGCTTTAATTTCCCCCCGTAGTTCCTGGCAATTACCGCGTGGCGCACCCCGATAGCCATCTCTATCTCCGACCACAATGCACCCGGTTCCGAGCCCACCCCCTCCCCACCTCGGCGACATCTCCGTCACAGTGTTTCTCAACCCCTTGCCCCGTTACAACCCCTTCCTGGGTTTCAGAATCGGCGAGGAAGAATGGAGAGGGGAATTTTTATTGAAATCGAATTGGCGGTGATTGGCGGTTGACGAATCGAAAGATGGTGGATACGACTTTTTTTCGTTCTTCGAGATCTTCCAGAGTGGATGGACGATTGTTTGAACCGACGGATTGAGAGACACTGGACAGGAGGAGCGATATCTTGGCGAAATCTTTGGCTATGAAGTCTTTACTCGCGATTTTCGAAACGAGGGTGAAAAGAGGTTTTCGAGAGATTCGTCACCCTTTTGACGCTACCCCTAATTCGAGAAAAATTCGAGAAAAATCGCGAGAATGAGAAGCGATTGTGTACGGAATGTTCGATACGGGGAAACTTTGGTGCAAGAGGTGGAGTGTCGGTCGCCGAAAGTCACTTATCCAGTTTCCAGAAACTACTAGAAGCATCGACTGCGTTATTATACGGAATATTAATTATGCTTCAAGCGTAATAAACTTACGCGCGTAATTACGCGCAACGACCTGTTACACTCTGAAATATATATGTATATACGTATAAAATATATATAATATATATAATACATATATATATACGACGGACGTCACTCCTTGAACGTGACGAGCTGCCGTTCCAAATAAACGACCGTGAAAAATCTTCTTTTCCCGCCGATGAAAAGAATTATACGCGGATGAAATTTCACTGATCCTCAAGGTTACCCGCGTTTTTTAATCCCCGACGCGACTCGTTTTTTTCTCTCAAAGGTCGGTGATGAAATGGCGCGCCAGTGTCTTCAGATCGGTGGAAATCCATCAAAGGGGATCGCGAAAGAAATCGATTAAAAATTCCCACCGATTCGTGCATTCGTGCCACGAGCGAAACGATTTTCCAGAATTTCTTGCTTCGCTCGTAACGAATTAGAAGCGCCATTTCCCCCTTTCTTTTTCTCTTCCTCTTTTTCATCTTTTTCCGCTCGCGCGGGGCCGAGGTTGGCCGAGCTTTGACCGGCAAAGTAAACGCGCGTGACGAAAGTTTCATCGCGCCGAAGTTGAAAGCCGATTAAGCTAGCCGATACCGTAGTAAGTATTCCGCTTTTATCCGCGGGACAAGCGAACCGAGAACAAGAAGCAGGATCGCCGCCACCGAACTGTTTAACTCATTCGTCCCACCAAGTCCTCGGAGAAGTTTGCTCGGCTGCTTACGACCGCTTAAGTTCCACCCAGCTTCTTCCCCCGATTCGGAGAAAGATCCTTTTCCCGGACGGAGGGGAGGGAGAGGCTGGCTGCCGGCAACATTATCATCGTGTTTTAATTTAACTTGCAGCTGCACTTTAATTAGACTTCGCCTGAATGAGGAGACGTCGAGGAGAGACGAGCAAAGCGAGCCATGCCATACCAGACCAGACCAGACCAGACCAGACCAGACCAGACCAGAGTCTCTTCCTTCCAGTTTCCACTTCTCTCTCTTCTCGCAGACCTCTTCTTTCTTCTCTTCCATTGCTTCTCCTCCCGAGTCTCGATCCCGAGAGTTAATGGCTTCAATGGTTTCTCGAATTTTTCTTCCGCGATTTTCGTTGGAAAATAACGGAACGTGTATCTCTTTTTTTGGTTCAGTAGTAACAGATTGATTGCTCTCGAGGGCGTTGCTTGCACGGTTTACGCGGTGTTGCGCGTCGTTAAGACGCACCGATTCTGCGTATTTTCTTCGCACCGACCTCTCATTATCTGTTCGCGCTTAACGAACATCCCCAAAACTGTGGCGAAGCCCGATCGAGACGCGTTTTCGTCTCGTTGCTCCGCGCGACAATCGTAACAATATCTGATTGCCAGCAGCGGTGGCGGTAGTAGATCAAAGGAAGGTAGGGAAGACTTATCGAGACCGAGGGAAATAAACCCGTAGAATTAATCCCGTGAGCGAAATTGGCGCTCGCGCTTCGCTATGGCTGCCTGGAATATCTCTGTGCTTTCCTTCCTGCTCGACCAGGCAAATTTGAAAACAACGACGAGTATATCTGGGAAAATTTTCAATTACGTAGAACGAGAGACAGGGAGAGAGAGAGAGAGATATCTCCTCGAAAGATATATCGGGAAGAAAAATTGTCGAATTCCTCTCTCCTGGATAAAAAGCGAGTGGGTTAAATGTTTCGAGACAAGGGTGAAAAGGGAAGGAAATCTGGGAGGAAGGAGGGAAAGAAAGAAAGTTGAGAACGAGAGCCGTGAAAAAAAGCTCGGGAAAAATTCCACGGGGGCCTCCCCCCGATTCTCTCTCCTTTCCCCCGTTTGAGAATCCCTGGTCCGAGGTCGAGAGCACTTATTCGGGCCATAACTCCCGCACACGTTCTGCCCTACGTTTCTGCCCTCATAAATACACGAGACGACGGGGAGGAGGGGCCGGAGGAGGGAAAAAAGACGACAAACCAGGCAATGGGGCGGGAACGGGACTACGAGGCACGGGAATCCAGGACTTTAAAACAAATATATCGCGCGTAAATCCAGGCTGGATATAAGTCAGAGGCTGGCAAAGGATACACGAAGCGGAGACACGGGTCGTAGTGGTTGGAAACAGGGGTGGAAAGGAGCAAATCGTCGCCGCTTTGCTTTACATATTTCCTGTCGGAATCGGATCGAGAGAGAAGAAAGAAGAAAGAAGAAGAAAGAAGAAAGAAAAAGAAGGGAGGGAAAAGGGACGATAGTTTTGTTTCGATTGTCTCGAGTCGCGCGTTTAACGCTTGCGCCCTTCTTCTTTCCCTTCCGGATCTTTAATTATCAAGGCATTAAATCGAACGCGATTTCGTTTCGACGCGAGTTTTCCTCCCATTCTCCCGTTCCCTCAGCTTCGAGTGGGAAACGATGAAATTTCCGTCCGAGCGAGCCACGTTTCCGTAATTATTTCTTAGAATGTCCTCGCGCACCGCCCTCCCCCCCACTACGGGGGTAAAACGGGGTTGCGATTGAAAGTAAGGCGCGCGAACGAGTGGCGGCAAAACGACGCAAAACGAAACATTTTTCCAGCGTGGTGGAAACAAATTACTTGAAAATTACTCGCTTGGGATTGACGTTTGATTGCGCCGTTGCCTTCTTTCTTTCCCCTTCCTCCTCCTTCTCCTCCTCCTCCTCTTCCTCCTCCCTCCCCACTCCCTTTTCCGCGAGCTGCACCACCGAGTGCACATAACCGAGTGCACCGCACGAAAGGTAGGTCGAAGGTAGGGAGGACACATTTATCCACGTTGGATATCGAGAAGAACAGTTGTAATCTCGTCGTGCACACGAAAAAAAAAAAACGTACACGTGCGAAGGGGTGGCATGCACGTGCGCCAACAACCTCTTCTCACCCTTCATCTCGTACGATCCTCCTCCTTCCTCCTCCTCCTCCTCCTCCTCCTCGCTAGTTCCGCCACTTTTCACTCATTCCCTCCGTCGTCCCTTCGCCCTTCCTCGCACTGTTTCTGCCTTTTCCCCTCCCTCTCTCTCAGCAAGCTACACTCCCTCTTCTCGCTCCCTCCCGCTCTCTCCTGTTTCTATTTACGTCGCTTTTCGCATTATCGCCTTTTTCGTCGAGCGAGTCTGGCTTAATTCACTGGAAATTATTCATTTGCCTAATTGCCACTCGTCGACCTGGATCGTCGACGCTTCGCCGCGGAAACCTTCGCCCCCTTCGACCCCTCTTCCTCCCCCTCCCCCTGTTTCGACGCCGATTCCTATCCGTGACAACGACGACGAGTTCCGCCTTTCAATTCCTCCGTGCAACCGAACCTCCTCGCGTCAAAAAACATTTTCGTTTAAATCGGAATCGTGTTGCGCCATCCTCGTTCTTCCACTCCGGGAACAACCTTCAACTGGACCCTCTCTTAAGTTAGCGCGAATTTTCGAATAATAAATTCTTCCTTCCACCATATATACACACATATATACATATATATAGAGCGAGAGAACTAAAGTTTCGAATCACGGAGCAAGAACAAGGTTCGTTTCGCCGTAAAATATAGAAAGAATCGATCGGAGAAAGCTTGGTAGTGAGCCGTCGTCACGTCCACGCGATCAAGGTTATGTTTCGCGGGGGTGGGTGGAAGCGGGTAAGAGGCGGTCTCGCGGTGGTCGAGCGTGCATTTCCTGTGGCCGAGCACCGGGATTCATGAATACCGGAGTATTTGCACACGGTGCGCCGATATACGCGGCGCGCAGACACTCCGCCGCGTATGTGCTCGGCAGCGCGCGTGTTGGAGCCGGCCGACGCGGAGCGTGTCGGTGTTTGGTAACGCGGCGGCAAAGTCCCCGGGGGCTTAATACGGTATGCACGTCTGTCGTTCGCGAGCTCGACCCAATGTTGGCTCGAACCAACTACCAGCTAATATTCCACGAGAGGGGCCCTGGGCTACGTGCGCCGACTACCGAATACCGACTTGCGAAACCTGTGGAGAAACTCGTGATCCAGCTCCCCGCCGTCGCCGAACGGACCCGATTTATCTCTTTTTTCTTTCCGTGTCGCGGTTCTTTCAGTTTTTTTCTTCTTTTCCTGCTTCCACGATTAAGCGGGGAGAGGAAAAAATTCTGTAATTAAGATTTTGCAACCTGTTCGAGTCGTTTCTTTTGATCGAAGCACACGTAAGAAGAGAAAAATCATCTATCTTCTTCTACTGAGGATCATCATAATGGGAGAAGATCGGAGGGAAATTCGTCCTCGTACGAGGTCGCAATTTCTAATTTTGTTTCTAACTTCCAGATGAATCATTATTTACCTTTGTTCCGTGCAACTTCGAGTCAACAAGATGGCTATGCCGCCCAACCTTCGCGATACGAAACTAAATAATCCGTGGTTCGAACGACAAAATCTCGATCGATCCACGATCCACGCGAGTCGATCGATCGATACGCGTGTTCCTCGTGGTATGTAATTTCCAATTAAAAATCACGGTACGCCGCGGCCGCCCGGGTATCGAAGCACGTTCCACGGATCCACGCATCGGCGAGCGCATCGATCAGAGCGGCGGGCGCGTTTTCACGGAGCCGCGAGCGGGAAATTTGGGCGCGCAGCCGCGATTAAAATCCCGCGGCGCATCGAGGCGGTCGACAATGGTGGTCGAAAGTTCGTTTGCAACGCGTTTACCAGTAGCGGATGGTTTTAAAGCCATCGGAAGAGGGGGTGGCGAAGGGAGGTTGGGTGGACAGAGGGGATGGGGAGGCCGGCACAATGGCAAAGCGGCGAACAAAGCCTATCCACGGATAATTCGAAATTCGCATCGTCCTGTGCCCGCGCGCTCGTAATTAACGGTAACCCCGTGTCCTGGCCCGATTAAAAAAGGACGTCGTATAATTGCACTCCCGCGCTCGTCACCACCCACCGTCACGCGGATTTTAACGAACTTCGGCCTCGATACCGGTGGCAAAGGTTCGTTATCGCTTTGGAAACTACGCGACCCAAAGGACCCCCCTGCCCACCCCCTTTTTCCTCCCTTCTTTTTTTTTTTCGAGTGCCACCGGGATGAATTGATTCGATGGATTCGCCGTGACAATTTCGGGGAATTTTCGAGTTTTGCGCCCGAATTGGCCGGCTAAGGGTCTGTCGGGGGACGAGGGCGTTTTAGAGCAGTAGGGGGCGGCATTTCGAAGAGGAGAGAAAGAAATTTTCCACGATTTCGGAACAGCAGCGAGTGAGTTATCCCCCGTTATCGCGGAGGATATCTCGATACCGGCGAGAAATGAAACGCGAGACGGACAGGTATATCGTAAATCGATATAAATATTCATCGCGCGGTGTCACCTAGCCGATCCCGCTCCATCCATCTTGCGGACGTCTCATCGATGTCGACGAGGCGAGGGAAAGAAGCGTGGATGAAACAATGAGAGAGAGGTGTACAAAGAGGCAAGGTAGCGGGTAGTACCTGGAGCGATAGAACGGAGAAAAGGGGATCGCCGAGCTGTGCCGAATAATTGCCAACTATTCCAGGCACGCAGCTTAAGACGCAGGGGAAACGGTTGTTGCCGTAGCCGGCGAAGCGAAGGGGGGTTCCGTGAGGCGGTCCGTGGCGAGGGGACGAGGCGAGGATGGAATGGAGGCGGAAAACGAGAGAAACAAAGAGAAGGCCGAGGAGGAAGAGGGAAGGAGAGAGAGAGAGAGAGAGAGAGAAGGAAGGAGAGAGTTGTTCCACGTTAGGGAGAGTCCGAGGCGAGAGAAGGAGGCAAACGGGGACAGAGAGGTGTATAGCGAGAGAGCGTGCGAGATGAACGGAGGAGAAGCGAGAAGGGCGAAGAGAGAGAGAGAGAGACAGAGAGCTGGAGAGGAGAAAAGGAGAGTGGGAGTTGCCAAGATGGCGCCACCAAGAGTGGCAGTGGGCAGAGAGGTAGGAGGCAGAGAGGTGGAGAACGTGCTCTCCAGCAGGAGGAAGGGTAAAAGATAAATGACGTGTCCACCGCCTCCACTGGCAACCTCGACTGCCACCGACATCGCCGCGAAGACGCGGCGAAAGAAGAAGAAGAAGCGGCCGACGGGAAGCCTCCATTAAACATTGGCTCGCTTGCTTACCCTTTAGCCTCCCTCGCTTTCCTTCGCCTCCACGCTCCTCACCTTCGCTCGCGGCTTCCGTCGGGATTATGGATCGGGTTGCCTCTCTCTTCTTCCCTCCTTTCTTCTTCCCTCCTCGCCAATAGAATCCTATCTCTGTGCCAGGTTTACGTTTCATAACCTTCGTCCCTGCTCGCGAGAAGCAGTTTTCCTCGAGGAAAAAAAAATCCGGTTCTTTCCCGTGTTTCCTGATCTATTTACAGAGATCGCGAGAGATGCAATGCTCGACAATGTTCGACATGTCTTCTTCCATTCGAAATGGAATGAACATTTCGATGGATCTTCATATTGAAACGTAACTCTTGGAAAAAGCGGTTGGCAATGATTAGGTCCACAATACGAATTTGCTTATCCAATGAGAAGTTTATCGTATCGGGCGAGGGATCGATCAGCGCGCGAAGTTTCTCGTGTTCCAAAAGAGAAAGTACGACGAGAAAGTACGAATTTGGAAGAAAAAACGAAGGAAAATAAAGCGCTACTTACATCTCCATTCGCGGATCTCTTTCGCCAACAGCGTCGTTTCATCACAGCGTTGTTTCTGTAACAGAAAAAAGAATAAACGCGAATTAATTCCGAGGGAAACTTCGAAACTCGAGTTCGGTGAGCCTTGCTTCCACCTCTCTCTCTCTCTCTGTAAAAAAAAAAAGGAAGGATCACTCTCGATCCGAAAAGTTTCAACGAACACCAACGGGTAACCAGGCTTCTTCGTTCAAACTTCTTCCACCCCATCTCCATACGTTTTCCACTCAGAGGAACACCGGTTTACGAGTTCTTCACGGTTCCGTGAACCTCCGTGAGCACGGATCATGAGGCGAGAGGGACAACGAAGAGAGGGATCGAGACACGATCCTGCCCGTTTCCAGGCATCGAGCGTTATGAACTATCGGAAGACACATTAGCGCGAATCTGCGAAGCCAATAACTGGGGCCCGAACCGTTCCACGTCGCCACACGGTGGAGGTGGCTGGTTTCATCCACTCCGTCGTAGATGAAGAACGGCGGCGGAGGGGCGCATCACCGCCTCTGTCGCCGGGGCGTCAAATTATTCTGCGATTAATAATCCGCGCGTTACACGCGTGATCGGGCCTTTATCCCAATGGCTGGCCTCGCATCCTTGTCTCCCTTCCTTCCTTCCTTCCTGCCGCCACCCACCACCCCGTCCGCTCCCCTCCCTAAAGGTATCAATGGCTGCGCCACGTCGAAGCGATTGTCCTTCTGTGTCGAGGGCATTTATCGCTCCGCGGGACGTGCATGAATCGATTGCACGCGAGCGTCCTTTAATGAAACGCGCGGTTCGATCGTATTCCACCCTCCTCCCAACCCCCAATCCCCTCTCTAATTGAAAAGATTCATTAGACTGGTAAAACCGCCGCGTCCCAGAGTTCATCGTCGATCCCCCGCACTCCCCCTCCTCCTCCTTCTTTCTTTTTTCTTTTCCCTTCAGAGAGAATCATCCTTTTTTCTTCTACTTTTCACCGATTATATTTCGCCATCTTGTAACGTAAAACGTATCCATACAACGCGCAAATCGTAGAACGGTAGAATCTCGCAGAGAATCTTCGTTATGAAAAAGAGAGAGAAAAAAGGGGGAATCGCATCCGAACGGAACGGCTTTAGCGAGTATTCCGTAATTTTCGCGCCGATCGAAGGAATCGGTACAAAGGGATTATATCGAGGCACGCAATATACCGATTCCGCGAAAATTCGCAGACGGCCGCACGTTTCTCATACGGCGATCCCGCATTGTGCCCGGGAAGAATATGAGCCGGCGCGTGTGCGTGCCCGTCGTCCGTACGTGTGGAAAAAAGGGGTGATATCATCCCCGTAATGCGATGCAGGCGCGATGATCCGGGAGCAATATACCTTGGGACGCGCACCGGGGGGGAGTCGTCGGGACCCCCCGCAGGATAACCCGGGGACCTCTTTTGGCCCCGGGACATCGCGATATTGCTTGTTTTATTGGAGCGTGACACCCATTTTTTTTCTTCTGATGTCTTCTTCTTCTTCAGTCGACCATCGAATGGAAACCGGTGGAAGGGCAGATTTAAGGGGGCGAGATTCCGCAAAAGGGGGACAGAGGGAGGAGGAGGAGGAGGAGGAGGAAGAGAAGAAGGAAGGAAGGAAAGAGACAGAGAAAGGGAAGGTAGAGGGGGGGCGGGGAAGGAAAGGAAAGGAAAAAAGAAATCATTTTCGACCGGATGTTTAGGCGTGGCGGAAGCGAGTTCCGGATCGGTGGCGGGGCGAGGGGAGCGAGGATCGTCTCGTGGAGGGGGTGGGTGCGATAAACGAAACAGATTGTCGGAACGATCGTACCTTGGGGAGAGATACCGTGGATAAATATATGCCCGGTGTTTTATGGAAACTGCTCGCAGCACAACGAAGGGTAATTTAACGGGGGATGCGCGAGCTCGGACAGCCCCCTCCTCCCCCGATTCGAGGTGAAATTTTACGGCGGCTCTGGGATACTCGTTATAAGCTTGTTCGAGAGAAACAAACGCTTGCCAGATAGATCTCACCCGTAAATAGCGTCAACTTATCTCGCGGCTCGTTTCGAAAGACCTTATTTATTTAAAGGGGGTCGTTATTGCGCGAGTTACTCTCCTTTCGGCTCTATTTCGTCACGGCGAAATCCATCGGCGATCAATCGACGGATTAATTATCGATAAGATGCGGAAAAATAGTTTTTTCCCTCGTTTCGATCAAGGGAAGGGGAAGAGGGGAAACTTTTAATGCACCGATGAAAAATAAAGCGAACGGAAAGAAAGCAATTAAGGTTATTGCTGCTCGCTCGTGACGACGCGAGGATCAAAGCTACTCGACGAATTAAACTCCGCGTCTCAAAGTGTATCGGGGACGACTGAGCGGGGGAGGGGGTGGAAAAAAGAGAGAGGGAGCGAAAGAGGAACGGTCCAAAATTTCCGGCAAAGCCGGTTCGAGCACAATTTCTCATATGGAAAAGTTTCCTCCTCTGTTTGCCCACCGACGTTGGAGCGGGGAAAGGAACGCCAGGTTGCAGGTTTCTCGCGTTTTCCCTCCGCTTTTTCCAACTTCTGTCGTCCACGAGGGGAATCGTGGAAACGATGGGACAAACAAAACCGATACCGAACCGAAGGAACCCACCGCGGTTCTAAACGTCGCCACCGGATCGAACCCTTCCTCTGCTCCCCGCCCCCTGCCCCCACGAATTTTCGCATCGTTTTCGTGGAAAACTTTCGCCGTGCTAAACACACTTCGAAAATTTCCCTTCCCCGGAGGAAGCGAGATATATACGCGCCGATAAAAACAGAGAAAGAAAGAAAGAAAAATATCACTCGCCGATCGCATCGACGCGACATCGAACGGCGACAAGAGGAAAAGGACAACGAGCCAACAGTTGGAGCGAAGCTGTGCAAAAGAAACGAGGAGGAGAAAGAGGAGAGAATCAAGGGATGGACGGGGGAAAGGGGGGAGACAAGCGCGACAGCGGAAAGAGAGCAGAAAGGAGGAGTACTATACTCGTAGTAAATTTATCAGTGGTCATCCAGGAGGGCGGAACCGTCGGGGACAAATTCCATCGCGAGCATCGCCCTCCTCTTTTGCGAAACCAGTTCGAAACCTGCACCCCCGCCGCCGCCCGTCTCTCCCCGCCTCGCTGGCTGGACTGGCTGTATCCACCCTTCGACTGGCGGGATAAGTCATTGCGGCTGACCGGAAGTCGCAGGATCACCGGAACCGGGGATATTTATGCGAGCTCGCCCACCGACCGGGGCATTACCCGTAATAAGGAAATTGCGAATTTATTACGTGCCCACCCTTCCTTCTCCTTTCCTGTGCGCGACTCCCGCCCCACCCCCTCCCCCTCCTCCCTCCTTTGATATTGTCCGAGCAGGGTGGTGGAGCGGAGGAGGTGGCCCCGGACTAAGAGTTATTTCGGGTTTTATGGGTCGAGACTTGCCTGGGTCATCCGGCAGCGTTCCAGATGATGGGGAAAAAGCGGTGGGTCCTAAAATCTAGGAGGGATTTCTAGCTGGCGTGGAACACGGCTACGGTTCTTTTTTTTCTTTTTCTTCCTCTTCTTCTTCTTCTTCTTCTTCTTCTTCTTCTCCTCGAAACCCTTGAGGACACCTTTTGGACGCGGTTCGTTACGCTACGCTGGCTTACCCTGGCTCGGTTGAAGAAGAAGAAGAAGAAGAAAAAGAAGAAGAGGAGAATTCGTTGTTGGTTATCCCCGATGTGTAATTCGTCGCTAATGTTTCGTCACAACGGACGGAACGAGTAAAAATATATATCGTTGGTTGAAATCGTTTCGCAGGGAATATTTCGTGCCTTCGAATTCATCGCGTATCCGGGCTAATAAATTAGATTATGAATATCGAATGAAATTATCGCTGGCGGATTAAACAATTTTGAAACCCGATTAAACGATCAATTAATTATCTCCTCTCCCCTTCTCCCCCCTCCCCCGAGGCACACAGGAAACGCGGCGTTCTCGTTACGTCGAATTAAATATCGTTCCATTTTTACGGTCGCATTCGTTCATCCCCCTCTTCCTTCCTCTCAATCGAAACTCTCTCTCTCTCTCTCTCTCTCAACCCCCGAAATTAATCGAAATCAATAATCCGCGCGGCGGACGTTCCGTACAATTTTAAATATCTTATTTCCTTCCGCTCACCCGCTTCAACGCTCGCTCGAGCGTGCATCGCCGTTCCTAATCGACGATCCCGATATCCACTCCGAATTAACATCGTTCCGAGAAATCATCGGGACGATCGTACGTGCGCGTACGAAGAGGGCGATTTCGGTGAAGCGGCGAGTGTGAATGGAGTGTGAATGGCCGCGAATGGTCAGAGGCGTGGAAAGGGGGGGGAAAAAAAAGAAAAGAAAAGAAAGAAAGAAAGAAAGAAAGAAAAAATCGTGTCACGGGATCTGGATACTGTGTGGGCGAAAGCCACGGGGGGGACTATTAGCACACATCATCGACAGCCGGGTCGCTGCTCGTGATGCGCCGGCATTGTTGTGCCCGGTTGAGCGCTGGCAGGAGGCGTGGTTCCGCGATAATTCATTCTTGATTGCGTGTCTGATACATACGACCAGTAATTATACCGCGGTGCCGCGTGCATCGCTTCTCCTCTCCTGCTCTCTCTCCAAATCATTTCGCGGGAGGAAGCTCTGCCCGCCCGCCCGCCTACCACCCTGCCCCCCCCTCACTCTCTCTCTCTCCTCTCCTCGCCGAACAATCGCGAATCCTTTGTTTCAATCCTTTTCCACCTTACCTCTTCTTCGTCGTGCCAGGCTCGTTTCGTTCCTCGCGTGTCGTATTCGCGGTGAAAGAAGGTCGTAAAAATGTGTACCTGTCCAATTTGCCTACGCCTCGTCCGTGCAACTCCCAACGTCTCCATTGTCTTTACGTACTTTTCTTCTCTTCTTCTCTCCTCCCTCCCTCGAGTACACGCGTGTGTCGAAATTGAGAGCGAGCAGGAACGCACTCGGTCCAATAAATATGGGAGGGAGGGGAAGGGGCAGAGATAACGGCGTAACGTGTGAGTCGACTTAACGACGACGATTACGCGATGCCATTAACGGCTTCCAGACGAGAGCCGGGCTCCATCATCACCAAGAGGGCCGACAGGTACCATTATTTCATAATCACGCGGCTGCCGTCATTAGACACGTATTCCTGACAAATGACAAGTGAGACTAACGAACACAGAGAGAGCACAGCCAGCCTCTTCTCCATCCGAAAGTTACACCTTCGATCCGCCCCAGGGTCACGCATCGCCCCGTGCTCGCATTAAACATCCCGCCGACCCGTTTTCACGGGCGCGTTACAGGATCCCCGGAGGAGACTGTGTCGCGATCACACTCCTCCGCGCGCGAGGAGGTAGGGGAAAGGGAGAGAGGAGGTGGAGGAGGGAGGAGAGTTGCGAGAGAGAGAGAAAGAGAGGAGAGTTATTGATGATGCACGGGCACGGACACGGACACCGGCTGGCAACCTAAGTCCCGTTTCATCCATCAAGCTAAAGACTCGGCTTAATATCTCCTCGAGAACGTGGCTCTGCATTTCTAATTCCTCGCCTCTCTCTTTTTCTTTTCCTTTCTTTTTTTCTTTTTTTCTTTCCTCCGTCCCTAGTTTCGATTCTTCCAACGTTAACGATATCACAAATATTCGAGACAAACTTCGATTCTCGCTCGCTCGCTCGAGAGAGAGAGAAGGGGACCCAACGTATTAATACACTTTGTCGAAAAAAAAGGCAAAGAGAATTACTTAGCGCGATGAAATTTTAACTAGCACGCCCCCCTCGGCTATCGAACCAAGCTTCCCCAAGAATTTCGTCGCTGAGCTCGCGTTTACCTTGTGAAATCCCGGGGGAGGCATGCCCTCCCCAAAGAATTTCCGCCCTATAAACTTCAAATCCAATCTGTGCCAGTACATCAGCCGGCCAGCAAACATAACCTTAACAAAATATTGGCGTTGCTCGTGGCGTGCGCGCGAGTTTCAAGCGTGCGCGCGTGTGCAATACGTACGCACGTGTACACGCAGACACAGAGAACGAACCTGGGCGCCCAGGTGGTGGTCGATCCCGCCAGCCTCGAGCTCGTTCCTCGAGAACTCGAATCGCGGCTACCGACGAGGGGGGGTTCCAATGGCGCGGCCAAACACGAGGGTGTGTTGGTACATATGGTGTATCGTGAAACCCCCGTAGGCTGTTTGGCCGCGCGTATACGAGACCGGTATTATGCTGGCTTGATTGGGTAACGGCAAACGTTTGCTCTCGCCGTTACCCAAGCTTCGGTAGATCGGTGCATTGACCTGTTTCGCCGGATCTCGGCGAGAGCATCGAACATTCATTGACTCCGTAGGAAAAGCAATTTCCTCGCTATTTTTTAAATAATCACGCCGCCGTTTTCTTTCATCTCTTTCTTTTTCTCCCCCTCCCTCCCTCTCTCTCTCTCTCTCTCTCTCTCTCTCTCTCTCTGCGCATAATGTCGCGATTACGGATCGATCATCATCGTGGGATTTTCTTTGCACGAGGATAAATATGGGAGAGGAATTCTTTCTCGAGATACGACGAGAACCGGCGACGTTTTCGAAAGCAGAAGCCAGACCAGACGAGTCGGTCCATGCGAAATGCATTCTGCGCGCACACGGGGGAGAGATACCTTTTTTCTCTCTCTCTCTTTCTCTCCCTTTCCCTCGTTTCACCACGGCTCGTCTTTCTTCTTTCTTTCTTTCTTAGTAGCCTCGCGTCGTCGGATGGATTCGTCACGGTTGCATTAGCGAAATAAATTGCCGACTACGGGCACGGGTATTCACTTTCAGCCTGGCGCGCAACATTTTTCCGCCACCTGTGCCGCGGAGCGTAATCATGCAGATTTCGACGGGATGGTAACGACGAGAGGAATCTTAATTATCTCAATTTCGCGGCTGGATCTGTGAACGAGTTCATACGCTGACACCAATCCTTTCTACCTTGAAAATTTTCTCCTTTGCCTGATTTTTTGAATAATTCTTGCGTTTTTTTTTTTTTTGGTGCTCGCTGTCGTCGAATCAAAGGAATCACGGTAGAGAAGATGATTCTATTATTCTCGCGTATCCTCGCGCGTGAGTATATACGTATATATATATCTTGGAGCCATTTTGGAGCAGAAGAAATCGAAGCAGGAATTTAATCGTTAAAAAACCTAATTCCATCTAATCAATTCGCAATTGCACAGGGGAATAAAGATTATTCCGATTATTTCCCTCGAAATGATATCCGTCGATGTTCCATTGTCCAAACAAATATCCTGTCCTCCTACCAAGCAACGAATTAATTTGGAGAATAAGAGGAAAAGATGGATACGACGATATCCATCCATCCATCCATCCGATTGGGAGAAATTTCACGATCGGAAAGGAAAAGAAACGAATATCGTTAAGAAGAGCATCAATCTCGCAAATGTATCGCCTCATCTCCATTTCCTGTCGCAGGTATTCTCGAACGAGGGAGATGGCGTCGAACGCGATCCGTGACGCGTGAAACACGCGGGCGAATGTGTTGGTCGGGGCCTGGGTGGCGGTGTTCCAGAGACCGCTATTAGCAGGAGGCTCTCGTCGGCCACGTCGTGCAAAGTTTCAAGTAGTTCGGTAGACACATGGCGTGGCAGCGTCCCGAGTTCTCGACCCTCTCGACCAATCGCAATTATCCCTAAACACCGAGCTGCCACTACATCTGTTCCCCTTTCGCGTACTCGCTCGCGCCTCACCACCACATGCGATCGCTGGGAAAACAGGAACAGGAACGGGAACAGGGGAAGATAGGCGAAGGAGGAGAAAGACGCGCGGTGGAGAGAACTTTGCTCCTCGACCGCTGCCATCGAACTTCCACCGGTTAATCCGAGTTTCGGGAACAAGTTGGACCGAGCAGCTCGATGCTCGGAATTCCACGTTTTCCAACTTCTTTCCACATTTCACACGGCGGGACAAGATCGAATTTTTCACGCGAGATTTCTCTTTCCTCCGTTTTTCTTCCTTCGTCCTTCCTTCATCATCGTCATCATCCTCATTTAGAACGGAAATCGGTTAAGAGCGAAACGGAATAAACGAGAGATAATCTTGAAAGAAGAAAAGAATGGAATGACGGCGACACCGTCAGGAGTGGACAAACGAGGAAACAAACGGTGGAGAAAGAGAGAGGGAACGCGGATAAAACGCGGGAGAAGGGAGGAAAGTCGCGAGGGGGTTGGTAAAACGTCTGTGGGAGCGCGGAAGCCGCGAGTCGGATGGCGTAACCGAAATTACTTAGCCGGGCTTTCAGAGGCAACCGAGGAGAAAGGACTTGTTGCACGAGTAAGTTGCGGCCGCCGGTTAAAATATCGGAAATTTAAGCATCGTTCCACCCCTCCCCCGACCCCCCTGTTCGTGCCGCGCCACACCACCGCCACTGGATTTACATTTCGTCTACCGCTTCTTCCGCCTCTCCTCTTTTTCCCATCTCGCTCGCCCTTCCCTCCCTTCTTCCCTCCACCGCCGGAAGCCGCCCGCGATCCGCCGAGATTTTCCGCCTCCGGTAGACTCCGGGCCAGCCTGCTATACACGGCTCCCTTCCTCGCCACGGTTGCTCCTCTGCGTGTCTGCCCGCTCGTGGATCACTGTCGAGTAACACCGAGGATTTTTTCTCGAGGATCGATAAAATCGGATTCCCCCCCTCCCCCGAGGATCGATCGGGATGGATCGTTTTTCCTCTCTTTTATTTTTTCAGATCATGTCGAATCGGATACTGGGGAGGGAGGGAGGGAGAGATCGATATTTGGAGAGGCACTCGCCGATAGAAGTAATCACGAGTCTAAACGATAATAGTATAGCAGTGGTCGGGCCGTGGTGGCGCGGGACAAACGAGCACACGCGAGGCGCAATAAACCGAGATTCTTTATCGCGTGGATGAAACGAACTGCATTGATGTTATCGTTCAACGTCAAATAACGCAAATTCTCCATAATCCGCGCTCGCGGATCTGCATTAATTAGCGGGGATTGGTCTCTGCGGTATTTATTAACGCGATTGTGCGAGTAAAACCGATTCGTCTAGTCATCTCCATATCGCGGCATTCGGCAACCACGATAATCAATTTCCAGCAAATATTTCAATGGCGCGCCCGCCGACCTGCTCGACCGTTCTAATCATTTCGACGCTGCGCATCGCGGCCACCTCCACCTTTTCCATCTTGACTCCACCACCACCATCGTTCGTTACCATGCGCGCGTGTATCGCCTCGCAAACGAGCAGGATCGCAAAAGGGAGGGGGAGGGGGAGGGAGAGAAGAAAAAAAGGAAAAAAAAAGGAGAAAAAAAAGAAAAGAAAAAAAGAAAAAAAGTATCGATTCGAAGGACGGCGAAACGCCCGTTTTCCACCCTCTCTCTCCCCCCTCCTCCTCCCTCGAACTTGCCCCCCTGTGGCAAGAAAAGAGCCACCGTATCCCTCGAATCCGGAATATATCGATAATTGTCACCTCACCCTTAATTAGACGTTATTAAACCGATCCATCGAGTCGTGGCGTCATTTTATTAATAACGAGCGTATCGTCGATGATCCCACCGATACGCGCCACATCCATTGTCCCACCCTTGGCTCCTCCAAACTTCTTTTTTCTCTCTCTCTTTCTCTCCCTCTCTCTCTCTCTCTCTCTCTCACCTCGCCGTATCCCTGCCGTTAATTAGTTCAAATTAGTGTCGACGGTGCTAATTGTCGCCGCCATTGTACCGCCGCGTGAAACCGATTTATTGTCCCCGGGGTTCCCCGAGCACACAGCAGCCCGTCGATCCTCGCCCCCGATTCCGAAGTCGCGAGCACTCCCCTCCTCCCCCTCCCGCCGCCTCCCGCGGGGATCGATCGAATCGCCGAAACACAATTCCACCCACGGCTCCTCCACGATCCTCCACCACCGCCACCACCACCCTTGCAACCATTCCTTTCTTCCGTCTCCCGTTCCTTTCGCCGTGGATAAATCTCGTCCCGCGAGAACGCAATCCGAAGCGCGCGAATCCGCGCGCGTCGCCGAGTCGCGGTCGCTGAGCAGGTAAATCGTTTAATTTCCCTTCCCTCCCCTTCCAGCCCCGCGCGAAGCAGTTTCGTTCCTCCTCGAGGGACTCAACTCCTCGCCCTTTGATATTCAAGTTTGATCGACTTTGTTAATTCGTTTCGTTTCGTTTCGAAATTCGCGTTTTTGTTCGCGCGGGGAAGAAAGAAAGAAGGACGAAGGATGGAAGAGGTTTTTCCCTCCTCGATCGGTCGACGCCCCTTCCGCATCGATGACAGAAATGAAACGAAGCCAAATTGGCGGGATACGGAAAGATACTACTATATCTCTCTTTTTTTCTCTCTCTCCTTTTCTCTTTTACGTACGCGTTTCGTACGAAAGAGGCGAAAATTTTGCTCGATCGAGAGATAAGGATCTGGAAATATTGACGGGCTGCGAAGAAAGATCGTTTCGTTTCCAGGAATGTCCACGGGAATTGTGTCCACGGGGTGTGAATTTCCGTAGGAAGAAGAAAGAAAGACGCGCCACGCGGTTGAACGTATTTCGGTCGTGGACCAAATCCCAGGAAGGACGACGAGCGGCCGCCATCGCAAATCCAGCGACAGGGAGAAACGATTTTTCTCACAAGCGGGGTAGGTAGCCGTGCACGTGAGACTACCTGCTCGGATTCCTGTGAGCCCTCTCGCCCAAGGCCCGTCGTGCTCCAGTTGGTAAAAACGTTCCCACGACATAGGATACGCTCCCAGAGCGGCCATCTTAGCTTGCGTTTCGAGGGGAAGGGGCGCCTCCTCTTCTTCTCCCCCTTCGACGGTGCACGACGAGGAACGCTTTGAAAAAAAAGCTTCTCGTTCACGAGACACCTACCTTCTTCTCCTCCTCCCTTTCCTCTTCCGATCTCCGAACTGGAAATCTGACCGACGAATCGATCCGATTCGCACGCCGCGACTTTCTTCCTATGCTACCTGTTCTCTCTGCCCGTACTCCAAGAGAGAGAGAAGGAGAGAGAGAGAGAGACTTTCCTCCAAATTTTGGAACCCGAGATAGGCAAAGTTGGAATACGACGCGCGAGGCATTGGTCGAATCGTTTGGGACTCGTCTCTAAGATCTGTCGAGTACGCGTCGAGTGCTCGACGAGTAAATAACACTCGGCTCCAAGATTGATATTTCTTTGAATGCCAATAAAAAGTTTCCCTCCGGGAGGCCAAGGGTGGGGCAAGGGTAAGGAATAATCTCCCTCTACCAAGTATTTATTAGGCCCGTTAAAAACGGTCGTATAATTTAATATGCTGCGAACGAGTTCCGTCTACCTGTGTACCCCGCGAGAGCATCAGGTGCTTCCCGTTTAACGTCCGCTTCGGATCGAGAATATAGCGGCTATATACGCCGCTGCTTGGAAACCGGACCCACGAACGGGGAGACGAACGACAAGCCTCGCTATTTTTTCGGGATGAAAAGGCTTAGCTGGCAAGGCTCTAGCTGGCGCTCCGCCCTGTCTTCGCCGTCGAGAAAAACGGGGGAAAATCGGAGGAGAATGGATCGAGGCCGAGGATCCGCGAGGCACGGTGGATCGCGGAACGGCCATCATCGGCAACGCGATCGTTAATCAACTGAGAGTCACTGGGAGTGCTCATTGTGGGCGGGTTATTAATCAAATGAGAACTACTGCGGCCTATTGTCGGCCCCTGGCAGGGGTTCCCGCGAGAGGGACCGAGAACGAGGGCAAGGGATACGGTGATCCTGGAGAGGAGAGGAGAGGAGAGACTCTCCTTCCCGTATCGACCAAGCCGGGAATAGCGGCTGCTTCGCGAGACTGTGAAAAGCTTAACTGTACGCGCGTTATACAGAGATACGTCCTTCCTCTACGCTACGCTTTCCAACTAGAGCACGATGATTCCGCGAAACATCGGCTTTTCGTCCGTTTCGCGAATTCCAATGGGAACGATCGACCCGAAAGGAGAATTAACCCAATCCTTTTTTTTTTCTTTTTTTTTCCTAGACAATGATCGATTCTTCCCGATCGCCGGTTATTTAGATCGAGATCGCGGAGGTGGCGAAAAGAGTCCTATTTCTTTGGACGGTGAAGAAGGTGAGGATCCTGTCCCCTTGGCACGGGACAAAGGGAGATTATCGGTAAATCTTCGTGTATTTTTCGTGAGAGTGAGGGAGGATCTTCCGTGTGTGCGTGCGTGCGAGAAAGAAACCCACCGCGCGATCTAGAATCGAAGTGAGAGTACGAGACGAGGTAAGGTATCCTCGTACGTTGGCGGATACGTTGATGAAGATGTCGACGGGCAGCTGGAGATTTCTCAAGATTACAACAACCACCCGCCGACACCCGCCGCTTCTCTCGTTCGCACCTTATTCAACCTTTCCACAACAACAATGACGCGTAACGAGAACTTTACTACTACTTGCCTCGTTGGGAAATTCTTCTCGAATCCCTCGTCGCTCGCTTGATCCAGATTCATCGGAAAATAAAGAAGAATCCCACCCCCTCCCCCCATTCGTGCGTGAACGAAGCGAGGATATTTAAAGAGGGCAAGGATTGTGTGCAGCAGGAAACGTAACGTTTCCACTCGAATTTGACTATTTTCTTTTTTTCCTTTTTTTTTTTTTCCAAGTTAGGAGATAGGAGAGTTTGAAAGAGTTGCACGAAACTCTGGTCGACTGGTGAAGCGAGACGGTGAGTTGTACGCGTGTGATGTTGTACAAAGAGGAACGGCGTCGCGTAAACTTTCACGATGTTTGCAGGATGGAATTCGCAACACCGGTGTAAATATCACAGGCCGGAATCGGAATGCGCCCGAATGTTCGCACACGAATGTTACATTGATTTCACCGTGTCAGATACGCGATTGCACCAACAACGCCCGTTTTCCAGTGAAACAGACATTATCCCGGGAACAAGTTGCGAACTTTGACAGTCGTGATCATCGTTGTGAAAATTTCGCACCTTCTCCCTTTTCCCGAGGGAGGGGATGATGATCATCTTGATCTCTCTTTCTTTCTTTTCGCCTTTGATTGAAAGAAGAGAGGGACGGGCATAAACATCCGTGGACGAAGAAAGAAAAGGAGGAAAATTCTAACGCGAAAAATGGCACGGATTTCCTAATCGACTCCCCGGCTAACCAGCGCTCCTACGTACGGAACGAACGTAGAAACGCCCTGTGCAAGACGACCATCGAGGGAAAGGGCCCTTTTGTGGGCACATCAGAAATCTCGTAATGTGGGAATGGACGCAGCGAACCTCGGTCCAGGTTCCGTGCTCCTACGATTATTCCATGTAATTAAGTCGGCGGAACTTTTCTCAGAGCTTTCAAGCTTCCCCTTTGGCGAAAAGAGGGAAAAAGAGAGAGAGAGAGAGAAAGAGAGAGAGAAAGCAACGAGTAAGCGAAGCTAACGTGCGATGAAGAAAGAAAAAAAGAGAGAGAGAGAGAGAGAGAGAGAGGGAAAAGGGAGAAAGGTGGTCGAGAAAGAAAGGAAACGGCAAAGAAGCGAGGGAGAGAAGGAGGCGAAGAGAGAACGCTAGTAGGTGGAGACAGGTCGACGAGAAGGTGGTGGAGCAGGAGGTGGAGGCCGACGGAGGAGAGGCGAGGAAGTAGAGGCGGTAATTAAGAGAGTTAGTTGCCGGTCTCCCAATTAGGAGCCAGTAGGAGCCAACCCTGCTACCGCGACGCCTGCCGTCTCTGCCCTGGAGCCAACTCCACCTAAAGACCACCCGATCCTCGGCTACCCACCGCGCAAAATGGAAAGGCTACATCCTCGAATTTCCTGCATCCTCGCTCCTTCCAATATCAAGATTTTTCCAACCAACGATAAACCGCCCTCCCCTTGTCTCCCCCGCGCGGAACCAACCTCTCTCCGTCGCCGAATATTGAAAATTGATCGCCAAATCCTGGAAAAGGTGGACTTCACTTTCGAAGCGAAGAAAACGAATCGATGAATAATTGTATCTAGCTTCGCAAGATGTATTCGAATTCGAGTAGAAGAAGGTGAAACTTGGGAGGGGAAAGAGGAAGGGAAGAAGTTGGAGAGGAGTTTTATTTATATCCCGAAAATAAATCCAGACAGAAATACGTCACGATCCGGACGAATCAATCTCTTTCGATTCGGCGAACGAAATTTTCTTTTCCCCTTCTTCGTTCAAAACGAAGAAAGAGGAATTATCGGATCCTCTATCGAGGACTCCTCTATCGAGGGGAGACGAATACGATGAATTTTAATAGAAAACGATAAATTGTCATCGGTATTCTTGCGACACGAGAGCAAAGACACTGTACACGGACGGATCTTTTCTTTTCTCCTTTTACGACACTTTAGGGTGTCGGGTGAACAAGGTGGCAATAATAATAATAATAATAATAATATTTGAATAATAATCAAGATAATCGACGCTGTTCAACACCGTACCAAACGATCGACGATCCGACTAATCCTCTGTGAATGTGCCTCGGCAACGATATCCGAAGCACGCTTGTCGGCTCACCACACGTGGCGACTCTCAAAACGACTCTCATCCTATACACATACATATATATAAATATATACATACCCTTACCGAATATACAGAGTATATAGAAGAGAAGAATAAGAGCGCGCGATACCTGACAGACAGAAGATGGCGTCGTTTTCGTACGCGAGACGTTTTCGACGTGGCACGATCGTGGAGATTTTGCACGAAGGGGAGTGGAAGAGTTGCGTGGATACACAGGGAGAGGAGGAACGTTTGCCGAACTCGGAGAAGGCCGATTGACTGGTTGAAAAGGCATCGACAGATCGCGACGCAGCGGAAACCTCGCCACGGCCGCGACGCCACTTTCGCGAAGCCTGTCAACCCCTTGTCGTCGTCCGACCAACAGCTCTAGCTTCAACAGGTTGCGCTCCTATCCGCGACACGACGTGGATCCGGCTCGCGTTTCCCCTCCCCCCTCGACGGCAAGGAGTTAGTTGCTCGTTTCGAGTTCCTTCGACGGGGACGGAGAAGAAGATGCTCCTCGCCTCGTCGAGGGACGGAGAACATTCGAATTCTTTCGTCGTAAAACAATCTCGAGCCCTTGTTAAATGGCGGAGACACGTTGACCGTAACCTCGACACAGGGATCTCTCTCTCTCTCTGTCTCTCTGCACACCGACGCCATTCCGACAGGAATAATTCGCGCGTGCTCACGATCCCCTTGTCCTTCCCTCCCCCCTTCGTGTCAAAGTTCCCCAGTTTCTCTCGGTCGGAATCGTGGATCGAGCGTCGTGGTGGAGATCCCTCCGTGGCGATCGGGTGACAGAGGGTCCCGAGGAACTCCTCCGGGCACAAGGATCGAACACCTGGTCGCTGCGCCCGACGAGGGTAGCGCACAGGAGGAGGGGAGCAACCGCGGGGGAAGGGACGCACGGGGTGGGGAGCATTAGCATGACAAAAGGGACCCACCAAGGCCCCCTTTTGCAAGGGACCCAGGTGCGTGGGACCGAGTTTTCGGGCCCGGTAGCCGCTGGAGGGCGTTTCGAGAACACCCCCGCCGCGCTGCTACCCTCCCCTGCTCAATGAGGCTGTCATTCATCGGGGGGGCCAGGCCCGTGCACGCTCTCCGGAGGATGCCGCGCCACGGCTCGATAACTCGAGAGGCTAACGCAAAGATCGTGTTACGACGCAACCTCCTCGCAACGAAATTCCTCTCGTAGAAAGAGAGTGAGAGAGAGAGAGAGAGAAGATCTCTTGATCCTCTTACCGTTCCAAACTTCCAATTAGGAATGATTAGGGTCAATTAGAGGAGGTCTACAACCTCCTCGCTTCGATCTCAACCTCCGATACCTACCGATCCTCCTCGCGTATTCGAAGGAGGATGGGATCGGAGGACGAGGAGTCCTCTACGACGAAGATGCGAAAAGATACGGGACGAGGATAAGAAGGAAGATCGATAGAGAAGGATTCGCGAAAGACGTTTGTTCGAACGACAACCGCGAGTGAACCGCGGTCTCGCAAGCATCATCGTCGTCATCCAGAACTCTTTGAACTCTTACGGGGACGAGGTATACGCGCGCGCGCGCGTATATGTATATAAATATATAAAATATATAAGAAGAAAAAAAAAAGAGGGACGAAAAAAGATGGTGGAGGGAGGAAGAACGTGGTCCGCGATGATGGTCGCGTTCGTGCGTAACGTTTAAGCTGTGTTCTCAGCGTTCCCTCACACTCCCGATCCTTTTTTTCAAGGTGGACGACCACGGACCCGCGACGAGCCGGCGACACGAGCGAAGAGGAAAAAGGAAGTTCCTCCGACGCGTGAAAACGTGCCGACGAGAGAGTGCCAGGTTCTGGAAGGATGTGGCTCCGCGACGCATATGCGAACGGGGCTTTACGTAAGCAGGTGTGACGATGCGTGGACACGCGTCTACCAGGAAAGGCGGACCCTCGCACGGAGCCGGCCAGGTGTTCTTTACGACGAATCTCACCTCGAAGCACCAGGTTTCGCGAGAAATACGGAATTTACGAACGAGTCTCCCGAGTTCCTCTTCTGGGAATCGCGATTACGCCGTCTGGATTTCGCGGAAATGCAAAACTTTACTTCCCTCTTCTCCGGTGAAAAGACGTTTCGAATCAAGGAAATCTCGAATGCCGAATAGACAATGTCTGGCAAATCTTTCCGTCGCGTCGTTACAACCGGAACTTTGACCGGGATGGAGATGGAGGGGGGTTCGCCACGGATTAATAACTAACCGCTGCAACAGCCTTCTCCGGCGTTGTCTCGATCGAAAATGACCGCAAGTAAATATTATTAAGAGAAGAAACCAACAGCGGCGGCGCAGCGGGATGTTACGGTTTCTCGTGAATTCGTGGGAGAAAAATTGGGTCAGTGGGCCAAGATTGGAACCAAAAATATTTATTTCAATAGTTGGAGCGCGGCGAGTCGAAACTTTCTCCCATCCCCCTCTATTTCCGCGCTTTCATTACCGAGAAATAATGGAACGGAAACCGGGACCGATCGCGCGGCCCGCGTAAGTTGCTATCGCCGGTTGAATTTCCTGCTGGTGACAATTATCCGCGCGGAGAGTACAGCGCGCGATCGCCTGCTCCTGACGGCGATTCTTTGCTCTCCGCGTTGCCAGACGTCAAATGGGGGAAACGTTTCAACAAAACGCGTCCCCCGCCGTAAGATCGCGGAAACTGATTATTATAAAGCAACGAGCAATTTTAATAGAAACGATTGTATTAAATTTTCGCCGAGCGAAAGATTTTCTTCTGTCGTCGACCAGTGCGAGACGAAACGAGAGAAGGGGAAAAAAGAGAAGACGAAAATTCAAAGTTTACGTTCGTACGGAGTGCATATATATATATATATGTATATAAACCTCTTCGAAACTCGGCGCATCGATCTCTTTGGTCGAAACGACTTTGGTATCCGGTATTTCGGCTCGTAGCCCAGTTTTTTAGAGAACGAGTTTCTCGAGCCACGGAATGATGCATGCGTCGGCTTGAAAATTAGGGGCTGTTGGAGTACATGGCGCAACAAATTCTCGACCAGACTACCGAACAATACACCTCCTGCGAGCAAAATCACGTCCCTGTGACGCGGGAAATAGAAGAGGGAACGCATCGCTCGTTTCCAAATTATTCACAGGACAAACACTTGGACTCGAACCGTTTCGACGCGTCCATCGAGATCCTTCGAAAAAAAAAAAAGAAAGAAAAAGAGCAAAACTTTTCCCTATCCATTCGTCTCACCACCATCCCCCAAATCCGTCCCCGACTGCCAACGAATTTCCCATTTTTTTCTACATTTTCTCCGTACACGTTTCAACACCGAGTGACGGCCTTTCATCGTTTAACCGGCCGGCCACGGTTAATTACCCCAGGCGATCCTTTCCTCCGGCGAGAGCAGGGTGTGTCCACGTTTTGAAAATTCCACGCGGCTATCGTGTCGGGGCCGTCTTATCTCGCAGGGAACGTGTCGCGAGTTATCGTCAGCCGACGTTATACCGGCCGATATTGCCTGGCCGGAGCGATTAATCTTAGTTCAGGCGAGGACGCACTGTACACCCCTACCCCGCTGGCCCCGCAGGGTAATGATCCGTGGCACACACGATAACCCGCCCGCCCTTGTCCGACACCCGTGCGTGTCCTACGGACGTCCTCCTGTGCTTGTACCACCCCCGCCTAATGGTTAGTTAGGTTATCGAGCATCCCGGAAATTTCGTGGCCTGGGAGAGGAGGACACCTTCCTCCTTTGTGGCCACGTAGCCAAGGAAGAAAGGAAGGAAGGAAGGAAGGAAGGATGTGTCGTCGGAAGCGAATCTAGCGGAATCTTAATTGAAAATCGGGCCATCGACGACGATGAGCTCCGTTACGCGATCTTTCTCGATCGATCGATTTGTCGGGATACGTTGATTTCATTCGGCACAAGTTTATTTCTCTTCTCCTCTCTCTCTCTTTTTTCCTTCTTCACAGGTCAATAACGCGGCCTTCCGTTCCTCCTCTCTCGAAAAAACCTTTGCGGTCCCCCGATTTCACGCGAAGGGTGAATCGAATCCTGTACCTCGGTTTCGCGGCGTGTCGTCCTGCCAATTGTTTTTTCAGAGTTTGCATAGGGGAACCGGTCGAAAGAAGACGGGGGAAGAGACGGGGCCCTCCCCCCTCTTGTACGATCTCGTACCCGATCCCCCGACGAGAGCAAGGCGACGACGAGTTTGGCCGGTATGAAAATCTTGGCCGACCTCTCGGACAGGAGCGGGCAGGACAATCGCGCACCGCCTTTGAGTTACGACCGTGTACTGGGTGTTTCGATAAAAGAGATCCTCTTTTATCGTCGAATAATTATTGCGTGGAAACCAGCCAAAGATCTCTCTCTCTCTCTTCCTCTCACTCCTCTCGCGCTCTTTTCCATTCCTTTTCGTCCTCACTCGAGTCAATCTCAAGTCTTCTATGACGATGAAACCGATGAAACCGCCAACTTTGACGTGTTCCTACTTCCGCCTCGTACTTTCGGAACACCCCGTACACTGCGTCGTGAGAGCAGCGCAGAGCTGGCCGCGTGAAATCAATGTTTCATAAGCATGGATAACAGAGGCGACCGCCATGTACACCGTGACCAATGTACATCTTGATTTAGTGGATCCGTTGGAGCCGCGTTTAGGTAGCCCGTTTGGTCGTTGAAGTAAGGCTTAGGGTTGGACGTTGTGCACTCCCGGCTGCTACTCGCCTCGGTCACGAGCTGTCTCGTTAGCAGCCGGACGACGACGGGGAACGGGCAAACCGTGGCAGATGAGTAGAGACGGAGAACGAGGCAGATATTACCTCGGCAGAGAAGGGAGCACGGAGCGTGGAGAAGCGTGGAGGACGGAACGGCGAGGCGAAGGAACGGCGAAGGTCCGTGTATAGGAGGAGAAGGGGAGAAACGGAGAGAGAGAGAGGGAGAGACTGTCTAATAAAGCAATTCCGTTATGGTGGCCGGGCGTAATATGAGAAGCTTCCATCCGCCCTCGTTGAATGCGTCGTGATTTTTATGCAGTTACCTGTCCGCCACCCCAAAAAGGGCGATCCCCGGAGAGGAGAGGAGAGGAGAGGAGGAGAGGAGGAGAGATGGATGCAGCGAGGCGGGTGGAGCGAGAGGAGCCGGCACAGTCGGCTGGAAAGTGTACCGTCGAGTGTTCTAAAGCGGTTTCGAAGTAATTTTGAAGTTGGTCGTCGTGGGATAGAAGAAGAGAGAGGGAGGGAGGGAGGGGAAGGGCTCGCTCGAGCGCTTTCGAGAACATAACGGAAGTAAAACGGCCGGCTTTAATTAAGCTTCGTTACGACGTCTGCGCGCGCTCCTTTCGTGGCAAATTCTTAGAAATTTTTTAATTAAAAGTTACACCGACCGCGACGTCTTCGCGAGTTCACCGGTAAGAATCGTTCAAACGGAATCGGCTCGATGTTACTTCGATTAAATTCTTCCACTTTTTCAGACGCAAACCACCGAATAATTCGCCGCCCCTTCCTCTCAACCTCTCGCCGCTATTTATCCTCCCTCCCTCCTTCTCCCGCTCCTCTCGACATCCAAGTCTCGGCATTTGGGTCACGCGAAAGAAATACGTCGCGAGGAATTCTTCCCTCGTTCCTTTCTTTTTCTTTTTTCTTTTTTTTCTTTCCCTCGTTAGGGGCGAAGCAACCGCGACGAGTCGAGAGAGCCTGAAAATCCAACAACTCGACAATTCGCTCGTGTTCTACAATAGATCGTCCCTCTTATTATCAATTATCAATTCGCCCCCTCCCCCTCCTCATTATCCATTATCCAAGTTCGGTTATTCGCGTGCAACTTGGGGACGCGATATCCGCGTGCCCGTCGATTTTTCCCCGACTAGGAAAGGGATAAGTTTTCGCAACAATGGCGATCTATATAGCTTCATTAAAGCTGCGACCATTCGTCAGGGCGAACGGCATCCGTGACGCCTCTGGACTCTCAACGAGCGAATTAGGGAGATTTACGGCCCTTGGACGTGACCGTGCCGCGTCTGGCTCGGAATGGACCGTATCCACTTTTCAGCTTGACCCCGGCCAGTTACGGCCCTGACTGTTGACCCCGACCAAACCTTCGTCTAGCGTGAACCGTGTGTCGAAATGTGAGAAAACCGTCGAGATCCATGTGTGTATATACCTATACATGTACATATATATATATATATATATAAAACGGATATATACGTGTATAAATCCAACTCCTCCGAATTTTTCTAAAATCCAAGCGACTAACTTCTCCTCTCCCATTCTTAACTCGACCGCGGTATAATCAGAAAACAGGCTCGTTCAGCTCCAGCGGAGTGATGGAAACCGGAGAAATTTACAAGTCGTTCCTCCTCTTCCTCCTTTCCCCCCGAACGAAGGACGGGCTTTCCCTTCGAACGAGCAAACGGAAAGCCTCCAACGGAGACGCGTTAATGGGAGAAATACGGCGAGTATGAGCGTGGCTCGGGAGGAAAAAGAGACGGAAAATGGAAGAGAGAGAAAGAGGGGCTAGTTGGTTGAAACGCGACAATCCGACCGGAAAAGAATCTCCATTGTTTCAGGTTAATCGTGAGACGAGGAGCCGCCGCCGCCGCCGCCGGATGATTCTCACAGGGAGAGGAGTGGTTCTACGCCAGGCAACCGGAAGCCGGTATCGTGCACGAGTCCTGGCCAACTCGACCGTGTTCCAGAGAGCTACTACCCGGTTACTCGTCGGTCGGTCGTCGTCGTCGTCGTCGTCGTCGAAAACCCGGTCCCCAATCCCACGGTGTAAACGCCGCGGGGGTCCGCAACAGGATTCGCCGGTTCGAGCCGCCGTGCACACTCGAGTCGCCGATTCCCTCCACGTACACGCGCGCGTCGGTTATAAATCATTAGCAGTGGCGGCGATTAGTCCCTGCGGAGGGTTGCAAGAGGGGATGCGTGGCGCAAGGACGCCAACGACCGCGGAGGGAATGATGATGATGATGATGATGATGACGACGATTATTATTATTATTGCCGTGCCACGGTTCGGGGGCAAATTATTAGTAGCCTCTGATTGCATCCCTTTGCACCACTCGCCCCCTTTACCCGGCCGGAGATTTCTAACGCGCTAACGAGTGGTCCATCGTCCAATCTCGTCTCTCGTATTTTTCGTTTCGCAGGAGATGGAAACGAAGGAGAGAAGAGGTGGATCGTCCAGTCGAGCGTTCCGATGATTTTCACAATCCTTTGCGAATCGAGATGTAATGAAATATGCTCTCTCTATGTTACTCTCGAGGATTTCTTCTACGCGGGAATTTTATTGCCTCGATATTTGTGGCTAATCGATGGGATAGCGGGGGAGAATGAAATTTCGTCACGGATCCGGGGTCATGAATACTCGGGGAACGAGGCTCCCGGAGCGACGCGCGTCGCGCGATGCGGGATCCTGGACGAGGGTGGCGATCGTCGGGGTTGGCCCCCGAAAAATCAGCAGCTCTCTCGCAGACAACGATGATATTCCAACGACTATCCCACAGCGGCGAGTGGGTATTATTATTATTAGGGTAGCGTGACGTGGTGCGGCCACTCGCGAGGGGTGCCGTCGCCGTCGTCCTACTTTCTCTCTAATTCTTCTCTCCATCTCCGTCCCTCCCTTCCAATATGCTCTGCTCTTCCCTCCCCGTTGGGCCCGGCATATGCCTCGTCCCTTCTCGCGCGGGTAATCCGATTTTATTATATACGAGTTTCGTACGAGTCGGTATCGAGATTTTATCGCGATATCGATATCGGCAAGGGTGGATTAAGCTCCAAGCCAAGGGATGCCACGAATTAACAGGCTTGTTTTACTCGATACCCGCGTACGGATTCCCGATAACGGATTCATCCTGTCGGTTTTTGCGCTCGAGAACGGAGGGGAGGTGACCCCCTCTAAGTCCCCCCTCTCTCGATCCCTCTCTCGAAACAATAGACATCCCGTCGAATCGAGGAAGAGGGAAAAAGCGAGTGAGCGAGGAACGTAGGAAACATTAGCACTTCTTGCGAAACGTTTTTCGTACTGAAATACGCTCTCCCCTCCTATGGAGAACTTGGGTTTTCCTCTGGCTCGCCTCGGCCAGCAACGAGAGAAAGGCTGGCTGCATTGCTGGTTCGACTACTTAGTGGCTGGAAAGATCACAAGGCACCGAAACACGCACCCTGCGACGCAAAATTATTCTCCCAATTAAGCCAAGACGCAGCGGGCACGCGGTAATGCGTTAATTAAATCAAGACGGCGAGCGTGTGAAAAATAATTAAGGCGACCAGTCGCGGGACAAAGGACCGTCGTCGTGGTCGCGTAGAACACAGAAAGTACACCACGGGTGGAAAGGAAGGGAGGGGGAGGGGGTGAAATCTCCCTCCGTCGCTCTACCGTGTCGGTTTGTCGTTTATTGTCCCGCATGCAAAAATGCACAGCGAAAATAAACCGCGACACGACGACGACGACGACGACGACGACGACGACGACGACGAGGACGAGGACGAAGATCTCAAGCGTGCTCTCCGCGAGTTTTTCCTAACATAACGCGGGCGAAGAATTATCGGCGCGGCGCAATTAGACCGGGCTAGAATTAAATTAATAACAATCGTGACACCGGCTGTATAAGTAAAATTCCCTTTTGAACGCGTTATTTTAATTAAAAGGCAGCGCGCGGATACGAGCGCGTGTACCGCACAACCCGTTGCGGTAAAAAAAAGGAGAAAGTTCGTAGTCGGGAACTTTTATTCTTCAATAAATTATTTTTTATCGTGTCCGCATTGTGCCGCGATTTTATGGTCTCGCGTTGTTCGGATAAACGAGGCGCACCCCGGGCGCCCCCTACCTCCCCCCTCCGCCCCGTCCCGCCCCCCAACAGCCCTGAATATGTAAAGTTTCAATTTTCGTTATTTAACCTGTGGTACCCCGGCTTTTTAACGACATTTTATTAATAAAGGCCACCCGCGCGGAAACTTTCCAGTTTCATGTCCCCATCCGTCTATGCGAACGATTCTTTTTTAAACCTCCACCGAAAAAAATAAGTCGTTAATAATATTTTTTCCTCCGAAGGAGCGGCGAAAAAAACGGTGCCTATTGCAAAATACACGCGATAATCGGTTTGTACGATCGTTAACGAGAGGGAGAGAGAGAGAGAGAGAGAGAGAGAAAAGGTCCCTGTATGTATGAAATTCAATGGTGTTCCTAGCGGTGTTCTCTCGACCCTCCCCGTGAAACGCGTCCCCAAAGCATGGCCACAGATTCACTTAGCACCAGTTAACGCGCACGCACTTCCCATCTCTCTCCCTCGACCATCGTGAAAACTATTTACCATCCTTCTCGATCCCCGACCCCGTAAAAACCTACTTCACATCACCACGTGGCTCACGGTCCTCACCCTAACGTCGCAAGAAGGGGGACACACCCCCTCGCCGCACAATTCACGCCCTGCCGTGCATTCTACAATGCCACATATAGACTTTGTAATAGCAAAGTGCCTTCCAATTTTTAAACTACCCTCTGCCTCGTATATATAATAAACTAATTTGCCTCGCCCCAAAACTAAACGTTATTATCGAATCGTTCGAACGAGTTCGGCGACAAAAACAAAAACTTGCCTCCCTCCGTCCAAAGGGAGAAGAGGAAATTTCCAAATTTTTTCCACGTATCGAATCTCCTGTACGGATCTGGTGTACTTTCATCGAGAAGAATCCCACCCTACGATCCTTATCGCTGCGATCCGTGGCGCTATCCACGCCATGAGAACCGCGGCTGTTCGAGAACCCTGAACCAATCCCACGAACCGAAAGGGGGGGACGACGCTGTTCGTCGCAGGCGTCAATCACACACCGCGCATATATTTACGAGAATCGTTGTGACACAATCGTTCTCAGTGTGTGGCATCTATCAGCCACCGAAACACCCCCGAGGAGAGAGCGTACCCCTCCCGCGGTAGGATGCTGGTTAAATAATGGGCCCAGAAGGGAGGGTACGACGCGTCAACTATCTCGACAGTGTTCTGACATTTCCTAGCTCGCGCGCACACCTACGTTCCATTCCATCCCGAACTACGATTCTCCCCTCCCTCCCTCACAACGTACGAACGCCGCGGGGCGATAATAATACTCGAGCCGCGATAAAATTTTACAATCGTTTCGACGCCAATTGACGATCGCACAAATGAAATTACAATTCCAACTGTTCCACGTAAACAAACGGTGGTCCAAGGGCGGTCGCAAAAAAAAAAAAAAAAGAAGAAAAAGAAAGGGTGGACGATCGTCCAAATTCCATTGTGCCTGGGAAGTAGTATCGGTTTACAGGGCAAACAGAGGAGATCCCGAAAACAGAAATAAAATTTCCATCTGCGCGCCAACGAGATTACTAAAGCGATTAAGACAATGCAACGAGCGGAGGGGCGTAAAATTCGATTCCACCGAGCGTAGACAAAAGGGGGGCGAGGGGTCCTTGGTTCCTAACGTCACACGTTCGGAGAATCAACCCTCGAACGTATCCTATATACGTATATATATATACGCGCGCAACCCTCCGCTCTCCGGTTCCTGGACGACCGCGACACATCGCCGCCGCACGACTCGTTTACACGAACAATCGCGCGTTTTCTGCGAACAAAAAAAAGCTCCCGTCGACCTGTCCAAAGTTGCTGCGACAACAACTGTCTTGTGACGCGTGGCGTGGGGTCAAGGGGCACCACCGACGTTCTCTCTTCGTTACCGCGATTGTGAGAACGGAACCGACTGGAGACTCGTCGACCATGGAGACCTCCTGGAAACTGTCCTCGTCCGACGAGATCCGTCAACTTCTACCTACATTTTGCAGCTTTGCGCTCAACTTTATTTTCGATTTATTATTCGGGGAGGGGGAAGAGGGGGCAATAGAGGCGAGACCCTGTCTCCTCTCTCGTTCTCTCTCTTCATTTTTGAGAAAGGATCGCCTCCCCTTCTTCCAGTGGTGCGATTTAAAAGGATGTTCGTCTGGTCGTAAAGCTCGATAGAATGACTCGGATGGATTTTATCGGGCGCTTTTAGAGGCCCGATCGGGAGAGTGTCCCCTCGAGGACGATGTTTTAGACTTAGTTTAAAGTATCCCGACCGGTTATTGATAGGCCTCGCGACGCTATCGCGAGAAGTGACCCGACTTCGTAACGGGGAATCGAATAGGGGTCGTCCGTGAATCTATCTACTCCAAACCTCCCTCTCAAAATTTCTTTACGCGCGAAGAAAAATATCTAGAGAAGTATACTGTTCTTCCTATCCATCTCTCCCTCTCTCTCTCTATTCTAAGTAAAATGCGAAATGTATATTTGTTCGACAGGTCTAATTTTTGTAAAGTGAAGCGTTGCTTGAAAAAGAGAGTAAATTGCCGATACGCGGCAGTATCAACTACGTTGGACAATTGCTCTCAATGATTGGATAAAGAGTGGGTTACGATTCCAGCTTGGACGATTCTTTCGTAATAATTTTATCGACTTATAATATTAGAAACAAGGAACAAGAGTAGCCCGTCTGGGGAAAAATTGTCCTCGTTAAAAAAAGAAAAAAAAGAAAGTGGGAAAGAAAAGGGAAACACGCGAAAGGGGTGGACGGAACAATTTCGATTCACGCGTCGACGGAGCGGCGACCAGCCAGTATCGATAACGCCGAGATGACGGATTGTAACGGAGCATAAAACCCTGGTCGTACGTTCTAAAATAATAATCAGCCCCGGGGGCTGTTGGTAGCGGGAGCCAGGAATAATCAGGAATTCCGGCCGCGTCCAGGCTGTCGCACGAGGCGCCAATCATGCCAACATTCAGTCGTACGACGTGCAACGGTGTTACAGTGGAGCCAGAGGCGGGAGTAGTAGACACACCACACGTACACACACACACGCACACTCACACACGAACGATGGAAAGAAGAGCAACAGAGAGAAAAGCCGGAGCTACCGACTCGATTCGCGAAACTCCACCAATTATTTGGCCATTCGTTGGCAACGTGCGCCAAATCTACAAGTGTTTACCCTGCACTCCACCCCCTCACGGTCTCTGACACTGCCGGTGCACACGGCCGGTGAAGGGGAATGGATTTCATCGGTTAGGTTCTTCCAGAGACAAACGGGCGACGGTGGGTGGGTGGGGAGGGAGGGAAGGAGGGAGGGCGAAAAAAATCGAGTAAACAGTGGTAAGCCCGGGGAAATCGCTGATTTCTCGGAAAAGGAACGGGAAAACAAACGGACAACGGGGACTAGGAAAAGGGAAAAATAGCGATTCGAGCCCTGGTTTCTTCCTGCATCGAACCAACCGAGCCAACCAACCCCTTTCTCCCCCCCCACGAACGTACCAACGAAACGAATTTAATCGGGGGACAATAATTGTTCGGTAAACTTTCCCTCAGTCGTGCATTTTCCTCGGCCTCGTTTAAATTATCCATTGTCCACCGCTTCTTCCACCTTCTTTCACCCTCCCCCTGTGTTTACCTCCTCCATGGATGTTTCGAAATCCGCCGACGTTAAGGATTCAAGCGAGCGGGATAAATCTCTTTATTATCCTCTTCTCCCAGGGGGGAGAAAGGAAAGAGAGCAACGCTGGTAAATAAATTCTTGGTTAAACTCGTTCCGATTAATCGTTCCAAACGTACGAAAACGTGAGGCTATATATATATATGTGTATAAAGAAAGAGAGAGAGAGAGAGTATTAGAAATATATATTCACCCCGGGCTCAGATCGAGCGTACACGAAAAAGGTCTTTGACGGCTTTAGCTCAGCTCGTTCGACGCGAACCGATCCTATAATTGGTCCACGATAATTAACAAGCTCGGCGGGCGGCCACGGCTCAGGAATTTTATTTCGCCCGGCCCAGGAAATTGTCGATTCGACGATGCGGGTCAAGCTGAGCCAGCTTTCGGGCGCAATGGCAAAAAAAAAAAAAAGAGAGAGAGAGAGAGAGAAAAGAAGAGAGGTTGGGAGGGAAGGGGGAAGGGGATTGTGCGGCGCGCGGGGATGTCGGCAGAGTGGGTGGAAAGGTGTCGAGAGTGTTACGGCAGCCAGGTTTGCGGGCACGAACACGGTCGACGGTCTTTTACACACAGGGCCTGCCTGGGAAGCGGAGGGAGCTGCCTCCCCCTCCCTCTACCTCCCCTCTCTCTCTCTCTCTCTCGGTGTCTATCTACACACAGAGGCCGGAGCTCGAGAGGCAACGAGTGGCCGACATATTTTATAATTGATTCCGACAAATTCCGATCGTCGATAATGACGTGTAAACACTAATTACGGCCGCGGTGCCACTAATTAGTGGCTGCCGGAGCGTCCTGCCCTACGCCTAGCCTCCCCCGCCAACCCCGGTATTAATTAATTAGAACCACTCTGGCATACGTCGATGATTGCACATGGCGCTCTGTCACACTCTGCCACGGATCCTCGCTCTCCTCTCTCGGGGAAGGCGGTGCACGGCACATCGTCGTTCCTTCTAATTGCCGCGGAGTGAAAAATCTTCCCGTGCGAAAGAATCGGGGGGAGGAATCGCCTCGATAATCGGTCGCATCCTTGAGATCAAGATGGAAACAATTTTCTAAAAATTGATCGATCGAATCCAGCCAGAGAGAGAAGCCTCGAAGAGCCAGGGAGCTTTCTCTCTGGAAAACTGCGACGCTCGACGCTCGCGTGGGATGAAGGAACGAAAGAAGAGAAAAAAGGAAGAAAAGCGTGGAATCAGGGAGAACGAGGAGACAGGGTAGTGGAGAAAGAAAGAAGGAAGGAAGGAAGGAAAGAAGGAGGGGAGAAAGAGCGAAGATCCAAGGGAAGTTCGGGCTGCTTCTCGTCGCCAGCTCTTTGACTGATGATTGGCAATCGGTAAGCCGATTACGAGGCCGAGTGAATGTGCTCGCCGGGCCGAGTCTGGCCTGGTCCAACCCCGGCTCGCTCCCTGCCTTCCACGCTCGCTTGTCTACGCTCTATATATCCCTCGCAACCACCCCCGTACCCGGGGGTTGGAGCGCCGCCCCCTCGGGCCTGCAAACCAGCCCTCGGTGATCTCCTTATTAACCGCAACCCGGTAATTGCGATCGACGAGCGATTACGCCGCGCCTCGCTGGCTGCCCTCTGCGGCTAGGATTAGGCAGATTAGTCGTCGGATAATTGATTGCACCCCGACTGCTTCGCGATGCAATTAAAGGCGGCAGGCTTTCCCTTATGACTACTCACCTGCCGCTCATCGAATCCCCTCGCGTCTGAGGTTAAATCGCCCAATTACGACGAGGTTCGACATCTTTTCAAAGGACCCACCCACCACCTTCCCTATATATTTCTTCCATTTTTTTTTTTCTTCTCTTTCTTTTCGTCCGAATTTTAATTTCAATTCTCTTCCGGAGACTTCGATTCCAAAAACGAGATTAACCTCGAAACGATTCCGAGGTATGCGTCCGAGGTATCGGATGAATAACGACGTGTCCGAACGAGCAGTGTCTCAACATAAATCGAACGATAGCTTCGGCGCTGAATTTTTCTTTTCTTTTTTTCCGAGCGGAGGGGAATTATTCCCTCTCGATTTCCTTCCTCCCTTAATTTTCCCCGTCGAGCAAAGAGAGAGCACAACCGCGACGTCGACCACATATTTAATACGACGGTCGACACGAGGGGGGCGTGTGTACATCTGTCAATGCGCCGCTCTGGACCTTGCAATTTAGAGGGGGAGGGGGAGGGGGTTGGCTTGTCGAAGGGGGCGTCGAGGCGGGCTGAAGGCTTGCTTGAGTTATTGGAGGTTGTCAGTGCTGGCTTCTGGTGCCAGGAACACGTGCTCCGATTTCGCGGTAAATCGTCGCCTCAACCGCTACCCCCGCTCTCGATCGCCTCGATCGACCCCACAGCTCCCGTAACCCCGGCTCCCGATTCTTCCCGACGACGAGTCGAGGTGACGAAAAAAAAAAAAAAAGAAAAAAAAGGAAAAAGAAAAAAAAGGAACGGGAAAAAAGAGGGAAAAAGGAGGAATCCCATCCTGCCAACTTCCAACAACGCGAGAAATAATAGAGATCGAGCGAGAGGCGTGGAATTAGAAAAAAGAGGAACGATCGAAAACGCGTTGCTGACCGGCCAAGAACCGATAGCAGCGGATCGTTGGATGGATAAATTATAGAGGTGGAAGATAGGTGAATCGCTTTCGAATTCATTTTTTTTTTGTTTTATCAAAATATTCACATTCTATTTTTTAAACGAAATAGAGATATATCGAGGAATGCAATAAAAATAATAAGACTATAAGAAGTACTCTAGCACTCTTACTACTCTTTGTCAATTGTAAATTCTAACGAATAGATATAAAAAGTTTGTTTTCGTTTCTAAATTTTAAAAAATCTTTATGCGACGAAGAGAGAGAGAGAGAGAGAAAGAGATTACCCTCATCCCTTCCACGAATAAACCCCCTCCCATCCCTCGTGCAAATACGAAATGTTTGGATAAAAAGCAATATGTACTCGAGCCCGCATACCGAGGCATTTGTAACTCGAAAACTTGTGGTAACACGAAGCACGCAATGTTTGGCCTGCTAAAAGTCCTCGCTGCCATCTTCTACGTCATCGAGGACATCACTTTTAAAACGCGACACGACACGTGTCGCGGCTCGAAAAAAAAAAAAGAAAAAAGGGTGGCTCGTTGTGTACAAAATCAAAGGGAGGAGGGCACGGGTTTAAACACCGCCTGCTCGGATTCGCACGGTTTTCGCCTCGTTAAATCGATCGGGACGCATCGTCTTTCGCTTTCGAAATTCGTCCAAATCAAATTTGGGGTGGATTTCATCATTCACTTCACATCTAATCTGAAAAGTTCAAGGGGACAAGGTTTTTCGCGTGTTCTTTCGGATTCTTTCCTTGGCTCCTTTTCTTGGAAAAGCGATTTCGTTTTTCCGTTTCTTCGAGACGAAAAGAAATCGATATCTCGAAGAGCGAGCGAGCGAGACGTATGGAAGACGTATTCGGCAAGAATCGAGGAATAATCGATGGAGGATGTTTCTCGAGGGAGATGACGAATGGGAGCGTGACTACTCGGCGGAAGTTTTCTGGAGGAAAAAAAAAAAGAAAAAAGAAGGAAAAAGAAAAAGAAAAAAAATCATGTTCGCCCATAGAAGCACCCTTCTTGTCTATTCACTCGAGTTGCCCTTCGCCAGCTTTATCGATTTCTTTTCATCGCGATACGAAAATAGTTTCGAGTGGCCCGACGGAACTCGAGGGCTTCTTAAGGCCGACGAAAGGGTGTACTTCTCAGTGACAGAGAACCCAAAATGGCGTCCTGATACGGGAACACCCGTGGAATGGCCATACAAGGGAAATGCATTAAATTCCTCCAGTTGAAATAACGCGGATGAAAGAAAAACACGTGGAAATCCAAACGTCGTCGCTGTGTATAAGTAACAAGAGAGGGGACAGGAATGGGGAATATATATTTATCTCTCTCTCTCTCTCTCTCTATCGAGATTTTTCAAGAGAAGCGAAGAAATTTTATCGATCAATTGTATCTCGAGTCGGTGGAGGAACGATTGAAAGAAAAAGAAAAAAAAATCGCAATTTTCTAACGATCCGTCATCCATAAAAAAAAAAAGAAAAGCAAACGTAAGCGAGAACGTAAGCTAAGCCGTAAGAATCTTAATCGACAAAGGATTAACGACAAAAACAGTCGTTTATAAAGTGAACGTAAACAGAAATACGCGTACAGAGAAGAGAAACGAGGAGAGAGAGAAAAAGGAACAGAGAGAGAGAGAGAGAGAGAGATGATTGCAAGGGGGAAGAAAGAGGGAAGAAAGAAAGGAACAAAGAGCACGCAAAATTTATACACGCTCCCGCACAATGTCAATGAACCTTTCTAGCCCGGCCGTGTGCGTCACGTTGGACAAAAAAGCAACGCAACAGAGGCAAAGGCTGTGGGAAGAAAGAAGAGAGAGACAGAGGATGTTTTAATTGGACCAAATAACAAACTGTGATTGTTAGCGACAATCGACCCGGTCGCGCGTTGTACTCGACCAAAGCCGTGTCAACCGACACCGGTGCCCCAGGTCGCTTAACCGGGGATCGTTTCCCGTCTTTCTGTCTAGCTTCAACTAGTTCATTTTTTCGCCGCTTCGTAATAAATCGCGAAACGATCCTTTTTTTTTCCCCATCGCCACGATACACTCCTCGTTGATGGGTTCGTGCATCGTTCGTTTCGGATAACCGCAACAAACTTCCCTCGCTTCGAGTATCGAGGAGCGAAAAAGTTTCGAAAAAAGTGATGGTGGAAAGAAACGATGGTGTCGAATATAGTCTCATATATATAAGTCGCATATATATCAAAGATGATGGCAGAGGACGATTTAACCGAGGGGTTAACCGGTTAAGAGGTAATTACTGCGCGCGTGCAATAATGCGGCCAAGCATTTTACGAGCAATTTAAACTGTGGAGCAAATAGAGATGATTCGTAATTAAATCGTGGGGCCGATTGCGTAATTCAGCCGGAACGTCCTCTTCACTTCGACTCACGAGGCTTGGTGATCGTTCGGATCGATTCGGAAGGAAGAGGGGGAAATTTTGCCCGAGAAGAGTTTTCGCGATTGAAAATTGAAATCCATCGCGTCGAAATGCACACCCGGTAGACGATCTGACCGTCCGCTTCTTCGCCTCCTATTGCGTAGATCGGGGAAGGATTTTAATACGAAGAAAGCCGCGAGGTAGGCAAGCCTCATAAATACAGTTTATCCGGTGGCACGCCCATCCACGCTCATTATTCCGAAATATCTCATTCCACAGCCATCCCACCTCTCTCTCTCTCTCTCTCTCTCTCTTCCCCCGGCATCGTGCTGCCGTGTCGCCAGATTTAAAAAAGTCTTATCTCAGACACGGGCGCGGAGAGACAGAAACGGGAAGGGTGGGACGAATAGAGACGGAGAAAGCAGAGATTGGAAATAAGGAGAGGCGAAGGCGAGTGAGGCCGTCTACACGGTAACATAAAGGGACTCGGCATGGGGGAGAACGCGGTAGAAACGTTAATTGTCCAATAAAGTCGAGTTACGGCCGGCAAAAATATGCTGTTAACGGCCTCGTAAGGAGAGCTGGAAATGACGCGGAAAGACGTTACCTACCGCTTAACTTTGCCATCCTGTCTCTCTTCCTTCTCGAAAACCCTTGTTATCGGATCGTCAATTTCTCTTTCGCTCTCTCTCTCTCTCTCTCCCTTTTTAACCTTTTTTGCCTTCCCCCCACCCCTCTATTTGTGTACACCTCGAGTCGAAATCGATAAAGGGCCCGTCCGCAGGGATTTTTTTTGTAATTGTTTTCGATCGACAGAGATTGGAAGGGGAAAAAACGAAGACCACTTAGAGGTCTGTCCGGCAATCACGCTCGCATTCACCCTGTCTCCCGATAATGGCCGCTTCCACGAGCTGGCGTCTCGCGGGATCAAAATATTTCAATCCAAGGAGTCGTGGCTCCTTGTGTGACACAATGGCGGCACGTGTTAACGGGATTAGTCGGGTTAGCAACGGAGGTGTGTATACGCGTATAGGGAGAGAGGAGGCCAGAAGCGCGATGCCCACGCACGTATCCTGTCAGGATGTGCCTCGCCAACACGCGTCGAGCAGGAATCTCGGGGAAGCGCAGGGAGCACCTTTACATAATCCCGATATTTATAGATATTTGTTACGGCACTTACGGGACGAGGCACGCATCAAGCGATAAAATTTCATTGCTTTCGAGGCGCTGGTTACCTCGGTGATGGAGAGATAGAGAGACAGAGAGACAGAGAGAGGGGTGGAAGAGAGAGGGACAAAGTTGATCGAGAAGGAGTGGAGTGCGAGGAAGATATATCTAACCACGACTAAATTATTACGTCGTTGAATCAGCCACCAATACTCGAAACGAGCAACATCCGTCGGTTCATTAATTAAAAAAGATTCCTCCAAAGTCTCTTTCGGACATTTTCCCAAGACGAGGGAGGAGAACGAGCAGAGTCGGTCTCGAGGCAAACGAAAGCCGGGAAAGAGAAAAGCAGAATTGAAGATGAAAGAGAGGGCAGACGCAAAGAACTGGTGGGATTCCTCGCGAGACGGAAGGAAGGAAGGAAGGAAGAAAGGGAGACGGGGAGGAGTAAATGAATTTAGTGTCCCCGCGGCGTGAAAGGTGAACATCCATGCAAGACTCCCGGGAACAGGATCGCGCGGGATTATGATTATCCTTGCCGCGAGGAACGAGTGATTTATCCTGTCGCTGTCCTCATTACTGCTCCCGGTCACATAATCCAACCTGCTGCCACACCCTACTGACCGTTCCGCGCATAGATTAAGGCACGTCCATATCGGCGTAGGTGCATCCTGCCTGTGTAAATTAACCTGGCTGCGCTCCGAATATTTAACGTCATCGCTTTATAAACGTCCTTTCCCTTATCCCTCTCCGCATCCCTCCCCGGCCTTCAATTCTATCCTTATCCTTCGTCCCGCGCGGAAAGGATGGAAAAGAAGAGGAAAAAGAAAACTGTCACGTGAATATTTCCCTATCGTGTGATCGAAATTCGAAAACGATCTTTTCGAAAAAAAGAAAAAAAAAAAAGAAGGAAAAATTTTAATCAACGCGTATAAGGTGACGCGTATCTCAGTGGAGAAGGTGGAGAGTTTTTAAACGGGAGCACCACGGCAAGTTTGGATGCCGAGGAAAAAAGCGGAGCGATACCGGAGCGTGGATGGGCGAGGCGCGGCGGGGAGGGAAACGGAACGGGGTAGACGGTGGACGGGATTTTTACGGAGAAGAACATAAATATGGGGTATTATTCTCCGGAGCTCCGGTCGGTCGGCTGGCTGTCCCTCTGATTTATAGACTCGGCTTGTGAACACGGCTGCCGGTATTTTTATTTAAATTTAATACACTCCACTTGCCGCGCGGGGGTGTATTAGGCAGCTTTAATAAGCGGCCATGTACGAGGTAAATATGTAATACTCGCACGCGCTTGGCGCGAGTGCTACTGACGATGATAAACGGCCCGAATTCCCGCGGATTCTCCTCTCTCTAACAACCTGAATACCTCTAAACAAAGCTACTCCCCCTACCCCCCCTAACCCCCGTGCAATTTATTCACCTTCGTTGGATCAACGATAACTCGAGAGTTGTATAAATAACATTGGCTCGACCGTTCGATTTATTTGGCTCGACCGTCGAAAAAAGCCGAGCATCGGGGATTAAAAAGTACTTCGTCACGATATCTATCTATCTATCTATCTATCTATCTATCCAACAGAGTAGGTATCGATGGTCTGTCGGACACTAATTCAACACAGGGTATAGCAAGCTCCCGTGTACAGTTGAGCTCCCGATATGTACATACGCTAAGTCGATCCTTCTCGCATGATGGATCGAGCTAATGTACCGTATTACGCGTTTACGCAACACGCAGACAGTGCGCGTTGATCCTAAGCTCGCTGGGCGCAGGGTAAGGGTGACCGTGGGAGAACGCGCAACGGGCGCTCGCTTTCGTTCAACCACCACGAAACGCAGGTACGAATCCGTAATCGAGGGTTCGCGTATCGTCGAGTAGAGTGCCTCGACTCGATGTTTTCGACCGATGTTTTAATTCCTCCCCCGCCCCCCTTGGCAAACTTCCACCGAATACGCTTCCACCCAACTGTAACCAACTCCTTGTCCCTCGTCCCTTGTTTCTTGTTCCTTGATCGAGCGTGAAACGGACAAACGGACGGAAATCGACATCCACCGTGGAAAAGAGAGCACGCGGTGCGTGTCGACGCGAAGCCGCGACGTTGAAGGTAGCAAACTAGGAGTAAGGAAGCGGAGAGACAGGTGTCGGGTAAGAGGATACCTTTTATACTTGGCTATCTCGCCAAAAAGACAGATACCCAATACGCGCGATTTTTCCTTTCCCTTCCCCCGCCCGGACACGGAAACATCACCCTGACCACACACACACACACACACACACTGGTGGTAACACGTTCTTTCTACCGTGACGGAAGAAAGAAAGCGCGGCGATTTTCACGCGCTACGCGTCTCCATCGCGATTCTCGATCACCGACCACCACCACCACCGGTCATTTCGTTTTTATTTATTTACGATAGAAAATGATAAAAGGGGTACGAAGAGAGAGAAGGAAGAGGGAAGGGGGTAGAACGATCGGAGGGGGGAAAAGGTTTATTCGCGGACAATATGTTTCCCCGTGCTCGCTCCTCCACTACGTGGAGAGAGAGAAGCATCGCTCTCGTAGAGGGTCGTCGCCGGTTTTGGGGTGGCTCACAGGGCTTGTAACTCGGTTAAACTGGCACGGATATTTCATTAGCCGTCCCCCACCCGAACGGAGAGTCGACCCCACGTACGACCCCCCAGAAATCTCCAAATACAACCACCAAGAGACAGGGATCCGCCGCGCGTCCTCGAAAGGCATCGTCCTCGTAGTCGTCGTCGTCGTGTCCTGCTCGTTCTAGTCGTTTCGCTGTTCGAGCCTCGTCGCATTAAGTCGAGTGCCGCGCCACCCCACTTTCCGCTAAATTGTTGACACGACAAATATATCGCTCCTCGTTGTCTCCCTCTCTCGAGGGTGTGTTTCGAAAATTCGCCCACCCCGAACGACAGCTCGTAAACCTTTCCAACCCCGGTACGATTTTCATCCCGACTCCGTCCTCTTTTCACATTCCTTCCCAACCTCCCTCGAACCCTCGCGCGCGAGAAAGAGGGAGAGAGAAAGAGATACGACTAGACGCGATCTCGTCCAGCGAGGACGTAAAAATTCTTGCTCGGGGAAGTGCAATCCTTGGACCGAGTGTCCTTTAAATTCTGGCCGCCTTTTTTAACTCGACGACGAGTACGACACGAAGGAAGCTCTAGGTTGGCACGAAAGGATGGTACAGTTGGTCACGGCGGAGGGGGAGGAGGGGCTGTTATCACGGACATTAGCTTTCAACGGGTCTCCCCAGGATATAAAAGTAGCCTGGGGCGACCATTACTCGGACATTGTCCGCGCGAGTCTCTTTCCTTCTTCCCAAGCCTCTGCTTTTCCAGCCTCGCCTTCTTTCCCTCCGTCCGCCACCCACCTCCGTCGTCCTTCCCCCTCCCTCTGTCTTCCTCTCTCGTTGGAATCGCTCGACCGAGGTGCGACCGAGAGAGGAAGAGAGAGAGAGGGACGGAGGGAAAAGAAGTCTCCTTATCAGAATTCCTGGTCCGTTCCAGCGTCACCTTGTCGCAAATCCATTTCGCAGTCGGCGAATTTCCACTCGTACACGTCCCTGGAAATCGGGACGAGGGCTGGATTTCAATCGCGCGAATTTCCTTCCACTCCTTCACGGCTCTTTTTCTCCCCCTCCCCCCTCTCTCCACAGTCCCTCCTCCGGTTCAATCGTCGCCTTCGCGATCCTCCCCTTCGAAAATGGACGCGGAGAGAAGAATCTCTTAATGGATCGTAGCCTAATTCGAACGAGAGAGGAGACTTCCCTCCCTCTTCCTCCAACCTCTCCTCCTTTCCCCTTCATATCGAGGAAATTGCGTGGCTCGCTTTGCTCGCGGATAGCGCCGACAGATTGGTCGTCACGGATCGATCGAAACCCGCGGAGGGCACAAGGGGCGCCTCTGCGCTTCGGATGCGATTCCACCTGCGTCCGGCCCAACAACATTTGATTAAACCGCGATCGTAAATCAGGGCCGCGACGATCACGGTGCAATAAGGTTCGATTCCAGTTTCGATCCCCGAATATCCCCTCCCCTCCCCACCGATTATATGTACCGAAACCATTATCGCCCCCGTTAATAAATCTACATATTTCCCGTTAATTAACGGGGGCGCGCCGCTAAAGTTTCCACCGGTGAATCCGAATCTCGACGCGCGTCGCGCATGGTTAGTCAGAGGATGCTCGGTCGCTCCGGGCTCGGGAGAACGGGAAGCAATTATCCGTTTCGAGATCGCGGGCTCGAGCGAAAGCGTCCCTCCCTTTATTCGGCCCAATGGGGTAAAAAAGACTGAAATATTGGCAAGCGGTATCTCAACAAATTAGCCCGATGAAATGCAGATGGAACATAAAGTGGTGGAGAGAGGTGGGGGAGGGGGATGGGGTGGAGAGAAAAGGGCAGAGAGGGCGAAGACAGGGGCAACAGACGAGCGAGGAGAAAGAAAAACGTGGGGAGCGGGGGAGGGGAGGGCCACCGACGGAAGAGAAAGAGGGAGAAGGGTGAATCAAAGTAAAGTCGTTCAGACTCATTGAACTGGAAGTAACCGACAGAGTGGCTTCCGCGCCTGCCGCTACTAATCTTATGCAATTACTTTACAATTCACTCTGCCGCTTGGCACTCACTGCCGATAGAACAATCTCTGAAATCGAGTTACCCCTCGAAACTTTTCCACGCGGGCCCCACTCACGCGCCGCGACTTTTTTTTTTCCTTTTCTTTCTTTTCCTTTTTCTTTTTTCTTTTTTCTTTTTTTTTACCAGGTAACGCCTGGCGAGCATCGTCGCGATACTCGATGATACATTTTCGTTTGAAACGCGCCCTTCTCCCGTACTTTCCTTTTTTCTCTCTCTCTTCTTTTTTCTTTTTTTTTTTTTTACCCCTCATCCGCTTCGATCTCGACTCTTCACACGTCATATCGCGTTCTCGCGATATATTTCCGCCGTTTTTTTTCGCGCTTCTCTCCTCGTGCGATAACTTTTCGATCGGGGGAAATAAAGGAGGGGGAGAAAGTGGCGCGTTTCGAACGGAAAAGGAGAAATGGAAAGTGACGACGTCTATCCCTTAACCCCGTCAATGGACACGCATTCGACGAAGATATATATTCTCGTTATAATATCGAGCGAAACGAAGGAACGAAGTCAGGGTCTCGGGGTATCGATATCTCGACGTATCCCCGCCCGTGTCCCTATCCAATCTTAGTTATTGAAAAACTACAAGACCTTCCTAAACAATACCCAATCCCACGAGGACACGGGTGGGGAAAGGTAGCGCCATTTTCATTAAGGAGCGACTCCTCTCGCGATCCCGTCGTCTCTCTCGATTCAATTCGCATAGAACGAAGATCGAAATACTTTTGTAGGCGATCGAACTCGAAAACTTCGTCGTCCTCGACGAATCCGAGGATCTCGCGCGACCATTCCCAGAAATTAATTTTTCCCTCCGTGTCTCGCATTCCGTATCCTCTCTTCTGCTCTCTCTCTCTCTCTCTATCCACTTAGTCTGATTTCCTTTCTTTTTTCTTCGTACGCCGTCCTTTGTACTTCGTCAATGTTACGTAGAGCGCAGTCGATGGTACGATTGTAGCTACGACAGCAACAGCGGCGAGATAAAAATCGTTCGTTACTCCGATAGATACCGAGCTAGAGACGACGCCGACCTTATCGCGGCTCGCGATCGTTCGTTCATGGATGGACAGAGCCACTTGAAAATCCACTTGACGAGAGGGGGGGAATTCTGTTACCTTTCACCGTCAGCTGGGCCGATCCAGCCTTCCTCCGCTCGTTCGAACCACCATCGTCGAATTAATCAGGCTCCGCTGCATCGCTACCCGATTTCGAGAGCAGCGCCATCGCATAGCGGCAAGTCCATTACCATAATTGCCTTCGTGCAACCTTCCCCCCTCCTCCTCCCCTTTTAAAATATTCTCGCGATCCCGAAAATCTCTTCCCATGGAACTAACCGTCCATGACGACCAGTATACATACACACATGCATACATATATATTTATACACACACGTATAATCGAAGCGTGGAATCCCATCGTGGGGATGGTCGAATGGACGCGCGACCCCCGTAGCTGCGACGATTTCGTTCGGTTCCAGGAATCCCATTCGACGACAGTAGGCGATCCTCTACGATCCTCTCCCTTCCCCCGCACTAATCGCAGTAATTCCAAGGCGACCAGCCGTGACGACGTGCCCCGTCCGTACCACGATCATAATTGTTTCCTAACCGGGGCCCAAAGTCGGAACAAAACAAACAGCACCATATGGGCTAACGAGGAGCAAGCTAGCGAGCGGGGTGGAGGAGGAGAAGGAGGGCGAAAAATACGGTGGAGGAAAACGCCTCCCCCCGCGCAGGGGACGGGGGTGCGTTAGGATCCGCGATCGAGATACGCCCATGTAATCAAGGGAACCAAAGGGGCAACCCCTTGTTACACCCCCCGAAAAGCCTCCCTTACAACGATATGGTGAGCCGTGATTAACTTTTCGTCGTGGCGCCGCGCCCCATTCATTTGCCATTCATTCGTGTCCGCACGGATTACTACCGGTGCACGAGAGCCGGGTGCTCCGGCCCTGGTGTGCGCGTGTCCGTGGAAAGATCAGAGAACGAAAATCACCGGCCGACCGACTGACTGAGCGACTGAACGAACGGCTGATTCGAGCATCGTTTGCGCCAGCCTGGATTGCCCGTCCGTAATTTCTATCGCCGGGTGAAAAAAAGGGAAAAGGAAAAAAAGAAGAAAGGAAAAAAAAGGGGGGGCGCGGAATTGAAAATGTAATCGCCGACTCGCCAACGATACACGATGGAACTCTCTTTAATTTCTCAACGTGAAATACCACGCGGCAAATAGGGTAATCGAGGATCATCATTTTCACCACGACCATTTTCCCCCCGTGAAAAAATCAATCGTTTCGAGATCCGTGTTGATAAAACGAGAGAGAGAAACGGAGAGAGACAGAGAGAGAGCGAGAGGGAAGCCCCTACGATCTCGGAGCTTCTGACGACGCCGGATTTAAAGCGAGATCTGCGTGATTCACCGCCTTAAAATCGCGGCACACGGCGACAAAGAGCAGAAGGGGTTTCCGCCCTCTTCGCTCCAAGATTTAATGCCTGTTGGTTATCGGAGTAATCGTGAAACCCACCCCACCGGCTCTCGCCGTCCCGATTTCGACGATCCTCACGGGGCTCGCGTTCTGATTGAAACGTTCTGATTGCGTCCCCCGGGGGGTGGCATGCGGGTGCCACCGAGGGATCCCGCCCCCGCCGCTCTCCCACCCGCCCTTGAATCCCGACGATGCGGCACGTACCCACTTATTTGGTAGTCTAATGTCTAACGTCGAACGTCACCGTTTGTGACGGCTGAGGGCTGACGATGGTCGGCTCGTGCCTCGATCGGGGGACGGAACGACGACGGAGCCCCTTCGAGATCGCGCGATACACTCCAAAATACACTTCTTACAATCTTGTAAATTTTTTTCGAAGAAGAAGAAGAAGAAGAGGCACGCGTAATCCCAAAGCTGAAAATCCGAGCGCGAGTAAGATCGAAGAATCGAGGCGTTCGAAGGGGTGGCGAGAATTGAAAATCTTGGGGAGATAAAAAAAAAAAGAAGGAAGAAAGGTGGAGAGAAGAGACGAGGAGACGATCCTCCGCGGCAATTTCCCCGCGACCCCAACGCGATAAAACGCGAGTGACGACGCGCGGAGTTGGGAAGAAATGCGAAGAAAAAAGGGGGAGGGGGTGGATGGATACGAGAGATGAAAGAGGAAAGAGGGGGAGATCACTGGTCGTGGTCGTCGTGGAGGATGGTCTATCAGCATATTTCAAAGATAAGCCTGCCCACCCTTCTCCAACCGAAACCCCTGCCGAGCCATCAGCTATAATAACAATCCGATATGATTACGCCATAATCGTAACGCAGCCGACGAGGCGGGAGGGTAAAATTACGCCGGTGAATTGAGATACCGTGTTTACGTCTTCCAAACTGCTCGCATAAACAAAATTAAACAGCTCCCCTCGGTGGCATCGCGTCAACTTTATACCAGTGGAAATTGGCCACCTCTTCTCTCCTATCGTGCGAGAGGTTAAAAAAAGGATCATCCGAGAGAGATCTTAATGACGTCGAGGAGAAACGATCTTCTCTCTCTCTCTCTCTCTCTCCCTCAGAGAGAAAGAAGAGATTCTTCGAAATCTCCGATTCCAATTCTTCGTGGGAAAACTGTACTACATACTCGTCTCGAGACGAGTTCGGCAAACAAAAGTGGAAGTATTCGTGGCTGATTGTCGGGGTTCAAAGGCCGCGGCGTAAATAGCGGCCATTAAAAGTTTCGGGGAACGTTTTCAATCGGGGAAGGGGATCGGGGAAAAATCAACGAGCAAGTTCACCGCGTCGAAAGTATCACCCGAAGTGAGCGCGATGATTAAAAGAGAAACGGTGGAGAAAGTTCTCGTGGCCCCTTTTCGCTCGAGGAATACCGGTTTCAACGTTTCATCGCCTCCCCCTCCTCCTCCTCCCTCCCTCCTTCCCTCTTCCTGGGATCGATCCGATTCCGATTCCGATTCCAAGAAAGTACGAGGAGCGGGCGAGCACTCGAGAACCAATCCGCAATTTCGCGGCTTCGACGACCTTCGTCGTCGATGGCCAAGTCGCGGCTTCCAAAGAAAAGCGCGAGGTTATCCGCGAGGAGGGGAGGGGAAGGGAGGGGCTGGTTTTCAGAAGAGAGATGAGATGTCTATTTCGAACCGAGATCGGGACAACGCGCTCTCTACGTCGCTCTCAAACCCTCGAATGTCGCTACGACGAGGAGAGGACGAGACATAGTAGTAGAATTCGTCCGAGTAGGCGAGGGAGGAAGCCAAGAATCGGACAGAAGAGTGAGGGATGAAGAGAGAGAGGGAGAGAGAGGGAGGGAGGGAGAAGAAGAGAAGCGATCGAGCAGTCAGCTGACGAGGAACGGATATAATGGGGAAGAAGAGGGAGGCGGGAAAGAGAGAGAGTGGAGAGAAAGAGAGAAACGAGGGGGCGGAAAGACTCTCACTTTCCTGTCGACGGTCCGGATTGTCGATGGAATGCTAAACGACCCGGAATCGCTGAATCGGTATTGAGTCCTCTTTCGTGGTCTCTCGTCCCTCCTCTCCCCCTCTCTCGCTCTCTGTCGCGAGCCTCGCGGGGTGGCTCGCTCGATCCTCGTCGCGCCTACTTTCTCCCCCCATCCCCTCCCGTTCCTTCTGCCACCTAGCCGCCGCCAACTTCCGACCGCCCTTAGCATGCCGGTGATTGTGCTCGCTCGTTTTGTACGAATTTGCCTGTTGACTTCGATATCTCACCTCCTCGGACGCAAATCGCTCGCAATCCCAGCAAATCCCGCCATGGGAGTATCGACACAGCCTCGTTCCCCAAAACGCCGCGACTTTGCCACCTCCGTGCCACCCCGTAAAAAAGAAAAAAAAAACGTAATTTAAAGCCACCGTCACGATCACTCGTCTCTCCTCCTCCGCCCGGGAGAGTGGAAGAAGCGTAGTGTCTGTCCTCGTTAATTTTATCGATTCGAGGGAAGGTAAAAAAAAGGTTTTAAAAAAAGGAGGGAGGGGGGAGGGGAAGAAAAAAATGAAAAAAAGGAAAGGATCGCCGAAAGACCCTTCTCGGTTCGAGCAACCGACATCTAATTCCCGCGGAATTACACTCGGCTCGGTGTCTCGAAGCGGTATATCAGTCCGTTCCTATCATCTTTCCTTCGCGTTTCCAAGCGGCGAACCGGGGTACACGAGCGTGTCGGTGAACCTGTCTACCACGCGGGGATGATTGTACGTGTGTACGTCCCGTTCGGCATTATCCGAGCTCTAGTATCTGATGACCCGCCCAGGGCTGCGTCTGACAGCAGCAGCCGGGAAATGAGGACTTCTAGGAGGCGAGTCTCTCACGCGGGGGTGAGTTTTGCGGAGGGCACTCCGTTCTACGGGTTTGCGGGTTGGGGCGGAGGGGTTGCCGGGTTGGAGGGGTCAGAGGGGGAGGCGCCACGGAAGGGAGGGGAGGCGGAGGGAGGAGGAGGAGAAGGAGGAGGGAGAGGGGGAAGGGGGGTGACAGTCTTCATGTCATGCACTTAAATATGTACCCGAGATAATGCCGTCGAGAGGACCTGCGGGGCTTGCCGAGTTCTCGAATGGAATGGAACGACCCGGAGTGTTTCAGACAGTTTGTTTACCAGCCGAGTGTTTCGCGCTCCCTTCTCCTTTCACCACTTTCTCACTCTCTCTCTCTCTCTCTCTCATCTTCCACGCTCGACCAGCATCAATCCTCTCCTCGACTGGCGGCCACTTTAAAACGGCGCTCGAAATATTCAGAGTTATTCGTTCGAATATTTTCGATCATCTCAGAGAGTGGATTATAACGATAGCCGAGGAAATCGTCTAATCGTCGTGCGAAGGGTGTAAGAATAAGACGATCGCGGGTGATTGGGACGAGGTACGAGAGAAATGGACGATTATAGGCCGACCACGAGCACCGTAGCCGTCGTAGCGTATAATTTTTCCAGGATAAAGAGAATCGAGTTGATCGATAAAAAGGCGGGAACGAGGGCGAGTGTATGCGTGGCGTGGCGCGCTGTATCCCGGCCGGTGGCACCGCGTCGGTGACATATGTGAATCGAGCCGTGTGTGCATATGCTAATGCGAGAATAAACGGTTCTATTAGAAGAGCCAACAAACGCCCTTACTCGATGAGCGCAGGGATTTGAATACATAAATACTCGAGGTTCCTAGGTGTGGGTATATATATTCGCGGGGCGAGATCTGCATACGTTCAGGATCGGAGGGATGTGATGTTTTAATCCGTCCACGATCCCGGCGATTATTTCTTCGCCGGAGGAAGGGGGAATGGATGGAACCGCGTTCGTTTATGCAAAACTGTTACGGATATTCCAAGAAACTATTTATCAAGGATTTGGCGTTTCGATCTTATTGTCGATGCAATTAAGCCCTCGGACGTATCCGATGTTCGAAGGGACGAGCGAGAATCCCCGAGTGGAATATCTTCGATTCGATAAAGAGACGGATTCGAAGACAGAGAGAGAAAGAGAGAGAGAAGTTGGAGAGAATTCGTGAATCACGAAGGAACAGTTTCCAAGAAATTTCGAATCGTCGTTCGGCAACTCCAACATGGCTCTTCTTGGCCATCCCCCAAGATATCCTTCCATTCCCCACTCACTTTGTCCAATTTCTGTCCAACTTCCTTCCCAATTCATTTTCTCGCACATTCTCGCGTTTACGAGCGAAATTTCTTTGTTAACTGTCGAGATAAACGAATCCTTATAATTCTCGAGAAATTAGTTAATTAAAATTACGAGGAAAAAAAAAAGTTGTACCGTGTTACGAAGCATACACGAGTGAAAGACATAAACTCGAGACTCTCTCTCTCTCTCTCTGTCCATTTCTCTCTCTTTTAAAACGAAACGTGGAAGGAAGGAGGGCGAAACTGGCGTGGAAGAAAAATAGAATCTTCAGCTTTCTTGGCAGCGAAAAGGAGAATTCCCGTGGCACTCGACTAATGGATGCCGGCAGTCTTATGGCAGGGTGGAATGAGAATATAACGCGGCACGGCCAAGACAGAGAGCGGCGTGGAAGAAGGGTGGGAGGGTGTGGGAGCGAGCGAGAAGGAGAGAGGACGTCGCGACGCCAAACTTTAACTCGTTAATTACCGGCGCGAGGGCAACTTCTTGTCGGCGCTCGAATATTTCAAACTATTGTGTTCGTAAACCCCTCGGGCTTGGCTCGGGCAAGGAGGCTCTGTGTACGTAGTATACACTAGATCCTGCACTCCTGTTCCTGCCTCCAGACTGGGTCCTTCGCGTACAATCACACGGACGTGGACGCTCACCAATACTCCTACGATACTCCTTGCCTTTGCATGCGAGCTCTCTCTCTCTCTCAGTCACAGTCTCTCCCGAATGTCCCAGAAATCCCTGGCTCTCCGTAGTCGAGTCGAGTGCCGTTGGACTAAGAAAAGGGGGAGGTGGACGGCGAAGAAATTGAAGAGAAAGAGAGAGAGAGAGTCGGAATAGAGAATGTTTTGAGAGGGTTGGTCGGAGAGAGGAGTCGGTTCAATCCAAATTCTCCAGAAAAATCTTGTGATTCTACATGAAGAAGGGAGATTAAAATAAACTCGATAAATTAATCGAATTATAACGTCCAATCTCGTTCGAAGAGAACAACTTTGTCCAGAAATGCACGATCGCGAAAGTATATCCGATCTTTCAACGTTCCTTCATCCGAAAGAGAAAGAAAAAAAAAAAATACTGGGAAACTTGTGCTCGCTCGGAACGAAGGGTGCAAAGCGGAAAGGAAAGGAAAGGAAAAACGACGAAAAAGGAAGAAGCACCAGAGAGAGAGAGAGAGAGAAAGAGAGAAGGGAGGAGGCATTCCGGGGGCAGTTCGTACATAACGTTAATTGTCGCAATTATTACGATATTATAATTCACCCTAATTGTACGGGCAATCGGCACGCGAAGTGCTTAATTGCTTCTTCCGGGGGTGGAAAGGGAGCAGAGGATGGAATAGGCGGGTAGAGGGTGGAGACGATGCGGGAGGAGAAAGGTACATGCAATTAAATTAATCGCCACCACTCTCGAATACAATGATAATCCCGGTTACACCGCTACTTTCCACAGTTCCACTCGTCGCGTATTTGTTATATTTCCCAGTGGTTTTGGTTCGGAAGGAGAGACGAACCTCTGGGCCGAATCCACCAATTCTTCCCAATAACGATTCGCCCGGAACGAGAGAAACGGAAAAACGGGACGAAGATTGTTTCCTCCCGATCGAAGAGATTAAAATTACCAAAGAGAGAGAGAGAGAGGGAGACGAATGCGTATCAGTATTATAGACAGTATTATAGTTGGAGGGAAAATGCGATTAGACAATTTGCAGAGAGAGAACGGGTGGCCCGATCTTATTACAGTTGGCTCGACTGAAGAGAAACGTCGCAGAACAAAAGAGCGGTGAGGAAAAAAAAAAAAAAGAAGAAGAAAAGGAGAAATCCGGAAGGAAGTTTTGACGCTTGGCGGGAAAAAATAAAGGCGAGCAACGCAGCGTTGGTTGCTTAATTCGTTGGCTCGCTTCGCGCTCTAGGGGGTTCACCTTCTCTTCGCCGTTCACCGGAAATATATTTAACGAGGTACTTTAAGAAAAATAATTCCGCTTCTCGCTCCGGCTGTTCCCGGGCTGGGCGCACTCGTCTGTGGTGAAACAAATAATTACGTCTTATTGTGTGGAGAGAGAGTCAGAGGGTTGCGCGATCATTGCCACCACCTTCAAAGTCCGCGAGAAATATCATTCTTCAGAGAGAGGGAGAGAGAGAGACGCGAGATTGCAAGAAGATAGAGAGAAAAGATCGCGAAACGATTCCGCCAATGTTTCCGAGTGAACGACCACGAATCGAAGGGAGCGGGTAATATCGAAACGTTTCTAATACGGTGGATCGATGGGACGATTAGGCAGACGAGAGGAGAAAAGTCGGGGGTTCGGGCAGTGATTATTATAGGGAAAGGAACGCGAGAGACTGTGGGCACGCAAGAATGTCCAGAACGATGCTCCCATTGTTCCTGGAGCGAGCCAGTCATTCCTCCACCGCATGTATCTTCGTCGAGAGAAATTCTCTCTTTCGTTTTGCACCATTTTCCCGCCCTGCAGCACGTAGGAGGCTCGTTAATAAGCCGTTGCCTGGCCGAGTCCCTCGAAAATGCGCCAGCTAGAAACGATCTGGCGAAAAGATGTGGAGGAAGGGAGGGAAGATGATCGAGAAAGATACAGCTCTCTCATTTCTAGATGGAACTCGTCGGCCTTTCTTCTTCACACCCTGGAGGACCTCGTTACACCCGAATTCACCGTCCCTCCAACCATTCGAATTTCCCGCCGCGGCTCGAAAAATCCCCCTCTCTTCCCCGCCCCTCGCTTTTTATTGTCCCCGTTGCAGGGATCCGCGATGATAAGCCGGCGACGATACATCCGCGCGCGCGGTCGGCGCGGAATGCACAAGATCTCGTCGTTGCACGGGGATCAAGAGGAGAAAACGGAGTCGAGATGGCCGTTCACGGCTGGCCAACCGCGTTATGCGAACTCTTCCAGGCACAGGTGATGTTCGAGGCATGTGCACACGCGCGCATACGCGCATACACACACACGTCCGTGGAAAACGGGAACGGTGGCTACGGCCCCGTCGTAGCGGGATGAGGCTAATGGACAAAAGGGTAGGAGCGAGGAAACGGCGTACGCCAGTGCGCAGCCGTGAAAGGGTGCAACCAACGATTAACAACGAGAGGGCCGAGAGTGTCGCCGAGAGTGTTGTCTTCGTGTGCCGTTTTCACGCAGTCATCGTCCTCGACCTGCTCTCTCTCTCTCCCTCTCTCTCTTCTTTCTCCGTTTCCACCTCCACGCGTTCTCCTCTCTTCTTTCCTCTGCCCCGGTTCGTTTTCGTAATTGAAAGACGACTCCGCGCGGCGGCGGCGGCGAATCGTCCCCTATCCTCGGCCGTTATTATGCGGAATCTTCGAGGCGCTCATCATCGTCGTGACCGCTGAGTCGCGGTATCGTGGATCGAGGACGATGACGCATTGAAGGGCGCGAGTATATATATTCTTTTATACGATTTTCTCCGGTTGGAAAATATTCGAGAGACTATGGATACTATGCAAGATCGAGATTGCATTCGCGCATCCTTGCAATTAATCCGTCGTCGAGAGGAAGAAGACGATTTACATTACAACTTTCATCTCCTCGGAATCGAAAGGGAGGGGATAAGGTAAACTTGGACGCTCGCAACGCTCCCTTTTTCGAGCAGGCTGAATTCATCGGGTAACGGGGAACCCGGAAGTGGCAGACTGATGGAACAAAAAAAGACGATGGAACGATAGCACGCGGCTGCTCTAGTGAAAAGATGCAGCAGCCAATGACGAACAGCGAAACCCAAGGGTGTCATCTCGCCGTGATGACTACGCTCTATTTCTTCTTTAAAAAAAAAAAAAAACTCACTCGATCCCGAATGTCAATACTTATACCCCCCTATCGATCGTGATCATCGATCACTACGCTCGATCATTTGATTCATCAATTACCTCTCCTTCTTTTCTTTCCCTCCAAATTTTGAGAGATTGAGAGAACAAAATCTCTTCTTCGTCTCCTTCGTCTAGGCGAGAAACGCGCGTCCAGAGATCCATCGCGGAGGCCTCGTGATGGATCGAGCAAGCGGGTTAACAAAGCGATTTTTAGGCCTTGCGTTGTTCCATTCCACGGGGCCCGGTGCGAAGATACGCAGATGACGGGGGATGACGGGGCGTTCTCTCATTAGGCACGAAAACTCGCGGCTGAATTATACCCCTTAATTTACACCGGACTACGTGGCGTGGTTGTTGTTGTTGTTGTTGTTGTTGTTTCCACGCGCGGCTCTCGCGGGGCAACCGAGCGGATGGAAACTAGGCTAACGATGCGGACGCAGAAAGGAAGCCACTCGTCGTCGCGGGGCGAGGTTGAAAATCGATAGGCAAAATGCGGCGTCACGATGCCACGGAATCCGGGGAAAAATATTACGGAGGATGAGCCGCCGTGCGACGCGACAACGATCGCGCTAACGACCCGATCTCCGAGGAGAATTAATTCCGCGCCCATTAGTCCTCCGAAGGGAAATGCAGAATTCGAAAAATCGGCGCAAGAGGAAGAGGGGAGAAATAAGCGAGAAAGCGAGGACGAGGTCGGTCGTGGGGCGTTGCGCGAGACACCCGGCGCCTTTCTCCGCGAGGCGAGGGTGAAGAAAAAAGAGAAGAGAAAAAAGAGGCGAGGCGCGAGGTGTCATCGTTACGCAAGGTCGCTTTGACGCGCCTCCTACGCATCGAGCGCGACAAAAAGGGCGCGCAAAGAGAGTTTCGGGGAAAAAGAGGCGCGTCCCTTTTCAGCCGTCCGGCGTGGCTGCTCTGCTGGTGAATTAAGCGCTTGCAGCACGCTGCTGGCGAAAGCCGGAACGGAAAAAAGGAGGAGAGAGAAAAAGGGAAGAAGAAGAAGAAAGAGCGGTGGTGGCGATGATGCTGGTGGTGGTGGTGGTGGTGGCGGTAGTGGTAGCGGTGGTAATAGTCCGCCCCGTCCGTTTGATCCGCGAGCGCGGGGCGGATTAAGCCGACGGAATTCTCGCGGGGAACGCGAGCGGAGGGCCCCGCGTCGAGGATGTTGGTTCAACGCACAAGCGACCTTTGGTCGCGATCAAAGAAACGATCCGAAGCGCGCGGCCAAACACCTGAAAAGGATCCGCTCCTCTCCCTTCCATCCTCTCGCGGCTCGCTGCGCCGAGGCAAGAGTCAGCCACCGACGCGATAATTAGCTCGCGAGCTAATTTCCCGCTGATTGTCGCGAATCATCGGCCGAGTGTCGGGGTTTAAGCGGTGAAAGCCGTGCACGGGAGACAAAGAAGAAACGTCAAAGAGGATTCTGTCTCCTGTAGGGCGGCGGGCGGAGGCCGCGCTCAAAGCGGGAAGCCTCGCTTTTCGGCCGCGTTTGATGTCGAGCACTCGCAAAGCGGCAATGGTCGCGTGCGCCACCCCACCTCGCCCCGCTCCGCTTTTTAATTTCAACCTCCTCTGATCGTTATTAGATGATAAAACGACGAGCTGCCTCGTCGCACCAATTCGAATCGTTCCAATTCGCCAGGTGAAAGAGTTGCCACCGCGGCCGTGGCACCGTTCGCCCGATTCTCGAGCCCGTGCTCCTCCCCCTTCCACCCGCCAGGAGAGGCGGCGAAATAGGCGACGGTCCTAGTTTTTAGTCCCCGTGACACGAGAAATCGAGATTTTCCGACGGCGCAGCTTCGAGAGAAGCAATCCAAGAGTCCGTTAAATTCTCAATTAAGATGCGAGAACTGGCGTCTCAAGTTCGTTCGCGACTCGTGTAATTTTCACGCTGTTCCAACCATCTCCCTTCTGCCATTCGATCTTCCTTCTCCGTCACCCGAGAGAGCGGTAGGTGGATGATGTTTCGCGCGCGAGTGCGAAGGGTGACACTTCCGCGTCGCGTCGCATTTCCGTGCTCACGATGCGTGTCACGACGACGACTACGACGACGACTACGACGACGACTACGACGACGACTACGACGATGGCTAGAGCGCACATGGACGCCCACTTTCACGGGGGTCTCCGGTGTCTGACTGTCTGAATGTCTGTCTGTCTGTCTCTTCATCCGTTTCTACGTATGTTTGTGGCGTGCACGCACGCATTAAGGACGCCCAGATGCATGCCTCGACGAAGTCACCGGTGTTGCTGCACTTGCTCGACATAAGTGCGAATTGCAACACCACTCCCGCCTCCGCCCCGTCGCTCTTCTCCGCCGCTCTCCCCCCTCCCCTGCCCACCGCCGCCTCCGCCATGGCGCCGAGGGTGGTTGGCAAGTGAGTGCCGTTGCGTGCATAACGTGCGGACGCGCATACTAATTACGGCGTTTCCATTTTGCGCCATCCACCGCTATCTGCGCCATCCACGGCCCCTTCTCGTTTCGTTTCCTACAGCTTTGCAGTGCCCTACCCCTCAAGGGGCACCCGTCTTTTTCACGTCGCTTGAAAGGAACGGCCTCTGAACTTTCCCCTCCGAGAGCGCGCCAACGATTCCTCTTCCTCGCCTAAAAAACGCCCGCTGGACCAACAGAAATTTCCATCCTCGATCGTTGTCCACCGCTTTGCCTTTCCAACGGTTCAACGCTTTTTCTTTTTTTTACCGATATTAATCGGTAAAAACAAACGGATAAACAGATTTCAACCGGATATATCATCGGGCGTTGTTCCAACGATGGGATTAATATTATTATTGCGTAATACTCGAAATGCAAACTCAAATAACAAACGTTGCGTCTCAGTGAGAGGACTGACTCTTCCACTTTGATCCCAATCGTTCCAAGGGGGTCGTCGCGTTTTCTCTCCTTCGATCAATCGTCCCTTGCTTGATTAATATATCGATCCTTCCAAGGAGAGCTTCCACTTTGCGCCCTCCTCTATTAAATTTTCTATCGATTCCGTAACGTTTTCTCCCTACACCGAACGTTCTTCTACTCGTCGACGATGGTAACATCGGAACGGTGGAGAAACGTGTGGAGAAAGATGGCGAAACAGGGCCGGAATAAGGGAGTGGGACGAATTCAGCATCCCTTTTGTCAGCTCGCCTCGTCATTCGTATCCTGGTAATTAGTTCATTTGCCTGTGCTAATTACGTTACTTTTTTAATACCGTACAAGAGAGAAATGGCTAACGCTATACGTACACGTGTGTGTGTGTGCCGTCATGTGGTGGGTCGTAACGCGGGCGTACACACCAACCAACTCTATCCACCTTCCGCGAGTGCCTTCTTTTTTTTTTTCGGAAAATTCGAAAGCAACACCCCGCGTGCCTCCTATTAACCGCGACCCCTTTTTCCCTGCCCGCGACGCGACTCGAAATTTCATCCCCTCGTGACTGCCAACACCTCCTATCCGCCTATCTACCTATCCAGCTCCAAAAAAGAAAAAAAAAAAGAAAAGAAACAAGCTTTAACGTTTCTAATTTTCTCCAGAGGACAAGCCGCGAAGAATTTTTCTTCCCGCTGAATCTATTGATACTTGTATATCTCGTGAACAGCGATATGCGCTGGTCGCGATAACCTTTGAGAGAAGGGAGAGAAAGGTATGAATTAAAAAAGAAGAGGGCGGTCCCCACGATTCGGTAAGTCTCTCGCTCACCCCCATGCCAGAGAGTGTTTATCTCTCGCCCTCTCAGCCTTGCACAGCCCTCTCTTCCACCAGCCTTGTTCCAACCTCCTCCAACCTCGCAATTAGGGGGCGTCGGGACGGTGCGCGACGCTACGTCGCCCTTTTGCCTGTTATTTAATTGGGATGTGCAATTGAATGACACTCGGTACACCAAGTAACGGGAAAGAGAGAGCCGTGTCGCGATTTCTGCCGCCGGTCTAACCACCGTCATTGTGGATTCCCACTTTCGGACCCCTCTTCAATCCCTCTCTCTCTCTCTCTCTTTTTATTATCAAACCGCTCTCGATGATGGTTAACCACGCCTTACGAAACGGCGACGAAACAGAGGGATCGATCGTTTAATCGACGATTCTGCTACTATTTTCACTTCACGCGCGAAAAGGAAGAGGAGGCGGGAAGAAGACGCGGAGGGGGGTGTTGTCCTTCCGTTAAATTCACCGCCGTGAAACTGATCCCGTCACGGGAGGAAATCCACGGGAGGATTTCACGTGCCGATCTCGTGCGAATCTCGATCGAGAGATTCCCGAAACGGCTATTATAACGAACCCCGATCGAGCAACGGTCAATAAAATGGGAACCGACAGCGGATGATTGACAGCTGAACCAGCCTAAAGCCGTGCTTTATTGTCGCCCCGGGCGCAACGCCGCCGTCACGGGTAGAAATAATTCGTGCAGGCGGACTTGAGCGAGACGACTCGGGGGGGGGGGCTCTCTCTAATTCCTACGGAGAGCTTACTACGGAGGAAAAAAGAAGAAGAAAAAAAAATGAAACCGTACCTGCTGCCCGATATTTAGTTACGAGAATAAACCATCGAGGATCGATTTCCCTGTATCGAGCGCAACGAAAAGAGGAAAAAGAGTTTTTTATTTTTAAAAAATGCATCGAGATTCCTGGAAAATTTTGAGGATTGTTTAAATATATTCTATTTGTGAATCGTATTAGCCATAAAATGGAGAGAAAAAAATATCTCTTCAATATAATAATACGTTAGTGTTTTGAATGAAACAATACTTGGAATGAAATTTATACAACTCCTGCGATTCGCAAAGGGAGAATAATCCATTCCATTGTTGGATATTATATATTTTATAATTCGTGCCCTAATTGACCAAAATCACGGGTTCAACGTGTTAAACAAATAAACGAATGCGAATCGATCCTCAAACGTTTACTTTTCTTTCCCCCTCTCTCCCTTCTTACCAGGAAAACGAATCCACCTCCTCCTCCTCCTCCTCCTCCTCCTATTCCACTGCTTCTTCACTGAAAAACTTTTCCTCCATTCCAGAGCTGAAGTCCGATTCGATCGTTCGAGTGGCGCCAGATTGAGAATACAACGGATCGTTAATCGGACGTGGTTTCTCGAACGAGATTAAAAACTCATTTCCAACATGGTCGATGCATGGATCCCCATGGGTGGAAAAAAGCGGCGAAACTCGAGGCTGAGACGCGCTATCAAGGCGCAAGAGGAGACTCGGTGTTAGAACGAAGGAGATCCCTTAACGAAGATCAGCTCCGTGGAGAGAGGCGCAGTGATGCAGATCCGCGAGAGATATTCCGTAGGAGATGCAGAGGAGAAAGAGAGAAGGATGGACAGTCTTTGAGACACTCGACGACGAGTTGGTGGACGGAGGAAAAGAAGGAGACGAACGAGAGGAGAGAAGAAGTCGAAGAGCGAGAATCCTGCCGCGAGTGTTCCGAAGACTTCCTCGAGCTCATTACGCCGACAATAATTAACGTTGCTTAAAGTGTCGTTATGGAAATAACCGGGACAGGGGGGAGGAAGGGGGGAAAGTCGTCGGCATCGAGGATAGCTCGCGAAGAGGAGGAGGAAGAGGAGGGACGCGAAAGAACCGAGACCCCTGGTCGAAGAATGACGAAAAGGAGGACAGGTTGAAGCGTGGAAAGAAGAAGACGTGGTGAGTGAGGGGAGTGAGGGGGGAGAAAGAGAGACGATCCTTACGCTATCCAACGCATTCTACGATGGAAAATGTTTCCATTGGTGCCCCGTACCGAGTTGGCCCTCGCTCGTTGCCCGTTTGCACTCAACCCCTCGCCCATTGCCCGGGGAATATAATTCAACGATCCTCCTCCGATGAAAGGCGAGCGGAGGAGGCCGAGGCGGGAGGAGAAGAAGGGAAGGTTCGCGCTGAATGCCCAATTATTATATCGTGAAATATCTGCTAGAAAATTGGATAATACACTCTCTCTTTCTCCGCGAGGCAGGAGACTCAGCCTCCTCCTGACGGCACTGGCTGAGTTGCTCGGCGGAGGGTGAAAAAGGAAGAAAAGCAAGCAACGGGGGGAGGAACAGGGGGAGGCGAGGGAGGAGGAAAGAGAGAGAGAGAGAGAGAAACGAGGACCGGTGAGCTGTAGGAAGGAGGCCTGGCGAACGGAGCGGGGGAGGGGTGGGTGGGCGAAGATCTGGCTCACGCACGGTGTGCATAACGGCCTCTACCGTGGAGGTGAAACGAAACCGCAGAAAACGCCAGTCAACGGCAGCCAGTATGCGGAAACCGCGGCGGAATGACACTCGTGCTCGCGCTAATTGGGCCCTCGAGGTGACGCCGCCGAGAGGGATGCTCTTCCACCCTCGGGACCATCCTGCCTCCTCTCTCTTCTCCGACCTGCTTCTTCGTCCATCTCTCTTCCCTCCCTCCTCCTTCCTCCTTTCGTACCAGACGAGGGTTTTCGGAGGTTGAAAATGCCTGGAGGACGAGTCGTAAGGTGGGGGGGAGAGTGGCGACGCGGTTGTGGATGCACCAGGAGAAAGACTGATTGGGGGAGGGAAGGGGTGGGTGACGAATGAAAAGAAAGGAGAACGAGGGGGAGGGAGAGAGAAGGGACACGCGAGAGATCACGTTAAATCTTACCGGGTGCACGCCTCTGCCGCACCCCTTTTCAATACTTCAGTACTTCCCCCTTTGATGCCCCTCCGTGTGTGTGAATTTCCGGTCGCTTCCGCGACCGTTGTTCGAGACAAGAATCGAGCGCGAAGCTCGAGGAAGGGAGTCATTCGCGAGAAACAAAGTCCTCCAGGAACGAACGTCTTCTACGAACGACTTCAATTCCACCCCCTCCCCCGCATTCTTCAATTTCTTCGCCGAAACCGCGTATCGCCAATATTACAGCGGCGACCAAATGTGTGTTTAAATTGATGCTGAGTCGCGCATTGAAAAAGTCACTCACCGGAGCCGGGGAAACGGAAGAATCACCCTCCAAGCGCCAATGATCCACGCGATTCGTCTGAAACAATGAACCGAGTAAGTCGATAAAACAAACAAAAATGTAATTTCATTGATGCTGGATGGATTAAGAAAGTATGGAGAACAGAGGGGAGGGGAGGAGGCAGGCAAGCGGGCAGGAAATCGCACTTTTATTAGAGTTCTCGAATAACGAAGAAGGAGAAGATAAAACGATCGGTCGGAGAAGAAGAGGGAAATGAACGAGTTCACGGACGAAGGAAGGAAGGAAAGAGTTCTTCTTTCGCGAAGATTTTCACCCACCTATACACACCATGATGCCGGTGCACGTGTGTGTGTGCATATATGTATATATATATATTTTATTGCGATATTCATAACGTTTACAAAGACGCTTCGCGAAACTGCCTCGTTAAATATTTTACGGTGCGATCCCGCCCCACCGCGTATCCGCAATGCACGAACCACTGGAGTGAATCGAATTCAATGGGTATATTCTATAGATGCGTGCACCTCTGGCGAAAAGTGGTGGTGGAGTAAATGGCGATCCAAGAAATACGGATCATCTTGCGAACGATCCGTCCCTTATACCTTTTTATTATTATTATTATTATCTTTACGTTCTCCGCTCAAGCTTCGGGAAGCTCGACGATCTTTCATCGATTTCCTCCTTTCTTTTTTTGTAATCGTTGCAATACGTTTTCGCGTTCGTTTTTTTGAACCGCGTTCGTTGCTCAGTGAAAAATAACATTCGCAAAATGGGATGGGATCATCAGGTGTTTCGCTCTCTGATGCATTGTCGAATGCAATGGGAACTTTGCTACATCGTGCTTTAAATTTCCACTGTCTCTTTTCAGTTGGTTTCGCAACTTTCGCGATTCCACGCTCCAAGCCTCTCGTTCGTCGGATAAATAATTGTTACGCGGCGAAAAGAAAAACGAATCGCGGAAGAACGTTGCCCTTCCGCCGCGCCGACCCAACTTTCCGAGGATAAAGTTTACCCATTCGTCGCGGGGGAGAAGGAATGGGGGGAAAGGAAGTTTTATTGCGCCGTTATGAAGACGCATCGCGCCGCGAAAGATAGTTTCAATGTTTCTTCCCGCGGCGGCTGATTTTTAAACATCTAAGAAATTCCAATTGCGTGCATTCCAAACTCTTTTTTATTACCTCTCTTCTTCCTTCCTTCTCTACATCATCCATATACGTCCATGTAAAACTTCCGACGAAATTTTCTTCTCGCGAAAGAAATTATTTTTTCGATTAAAAAAAAGGAAGGAAGGAAAAGATTTCCCAACACTTATTCACCGAGTGTGACCACCAACGTATCTCTCACATTCTATCTCGTCAACACCTACACCGATCCAGATCCGTTTTTCGTCGATCCAACCGCCACTGCACATCGGTCATCTGTGCAACGAGACAACGATTGGGGAGACGAGGGAAACGAGGAAAACGGGGGGAGACGGGAAGGAGCGAAGAAGAGAAAAGGAGAAGATAAAAAAGAAGAAAAAGGAGATCGACTGTTGTCGTCGTCGTCGTCGTCTTCGTCGTACCCTTTTCACCGGTACGAAGCTCGATACCTCGAGAGGGATTCACCGCGAGGCTCGTGGAAAGAGCGAGAAGGAGGCCGAGGAAGAAGCAGCTCGGAACGGAAAGGGGCATACCGTGCGGGAGGTCTGAGGAGGAGGTTGCTGGTCGGACTGGCCCTCGACCTCGATTTTCAAAACGATCCTAACTCCGCGTCGAGACAAGAGGGACGGAGCGAGCGAGGAGGCGAGGGGGTGGTGGTTGCCGCATTCATTCGGCCATTTCGGGGGAGGAGGAGGTAGTACACCGCCGCCGAAATAAATGACCGAGCATCGGGGGCCGGGCATTCATAGACCCGGCACTGGCGCGCAGCACTGCTTTGCTCTAGTGCCTTTTGGAATTTCGATTGAGGGAGAGAAGCTCGAGCGGTCGAGCAACAGAGAGAGGTTGAACCTCGGTGGTGGAGCGGAGCAACCGTGAAGGGGGCAAGGAGGGGAAGGGGGAGAGACCGAAGAGAGCGAAGAGAAAGAGACGAAATGGATGAAGGCTGAACAGGCCAACGGATGGATCGGTGTATTTCTGAGGAGGAGGAGGAGGAGAGAGGGTGAGACGACGGTGGGTGGAGGAGGCGGCGAGGCTTCTTTCACGTCAGGATAGTGAGCGATCGACCGAAATCGCAGGTGAGTGGCTGAGACCGCGTACAATTTATTTATATAAACGCCGAGTCACCGGTTATTAATGAGAATCGCCGCCACCCTTCCACCGTCACCCGAGACTTGACGAGTTCCCTCGTTGCGTCGTCCTTGCCGGTGACGTTGTCCTGAGAAACTCCTCGTCGGATTGTCGATCGATCGATATTCGACATCGCTGAGAAATGGCCTAGTATTCTTGAAGGAATACTTTCTCTCTCTCTCTCTCGTCTCCACGACAATACTTATCAATTCGTCCCGTTGCTCGTTGATCGGAAGGAATAATTAGGAAGAGAAGTTAGAATGAATTCTTAGGATACGAACGATTCGTGGTATTCGAGAGAGCGGCCAACGTTTGTGCGTGACGTTTCATCGTCAATCCCGGTCGCGTGTCAACCCTTTTACGGTAGATGCTTCTAATAGGTCGGGAATCGACAAAATGGCAGGGTAAAGGGACAGGGATCCGGCTTTGGGAAATTCGTTCCACCGCCCGCGCCCTATCCTTTTCCTTTTTTCTTTTTTTTTTTTTCCACTCTGTGCAGCCGCTTTGGTATTGCTCGGTAGCCTGCGTCGGTAGCCTGCAAGAGGTAGGACCGACACCTGCACCTGGCTGTTTTCTCCAGCCATTGACGAGTTAAAATATGAAGGTCTCCGAGGGCACGTCGAAACCGAGACAGCTGGATTTCGCTTCATCAATGAGAAGACTCTCGACAGGGGGGGAGGGACGAAGACAAGGTTTCGTTCTCCTAGTTTTCATTCTTGTGAAAACGGATCGACCGTTGTAACGTATATACGTAAAACCCCTTGGGGGTTTTCGCGAGGAATTCATGGCAAAAACAAGGCGTGGATGCCACGAGGATTTCCTCCGTTGATCGATTCATCGATCGCTATGACGAGCGATTTTTTGGATCCTTTATTTCCTTTTTCTTTTTCTTTTTTTCTTTTTTTTTTCGTAGCGCAAAATCGAATCGAAGCGAAATTATTACTCTCTCTGGACGGAATTTCTTTTTAAAAAATGTATCTCGCGGATTGTTCGTTCGCAGGTCAAAGGATGACACGAAAGAATTTCCGCCTTGTAATATCCTGAATCGATTACCTCAATGACGTTAAAATTTGTCATCCCGGCCCAGATGAAAAACGACGAACCGAACCGAACCGAACCGAACAATCTTACCTATCGACGCTAACTTATTTATTACGATAAAATGGAATAAAGTATATCCACAGCTGGGATCGAACGATAAACTTCAACGCGATCCATAGTTTTTCCCCCCCGAAATCCTTTTTTCCCGATTTTTTCCGGGATACATAACTCGCGAGAGTCATCAATAAAAATAATCCCAGCTTTGCGCCAGCTTACCGATCACCCGAGTCTCCTCCCCGTGCACTTTTATTTATTTTTAAACCGCTACGCGTCATTGCCCCAGGCTGTTCTCGGGGGTGGTTCCGGCCACCATGGCCGCCGAGGCGAACTTTCAAAAGAAGCTCAGGGGTGTACTGCACCGGTGGGGAAAGAGGGGTGGCTAAGAACCAGGTGTCACTCTACAACTGTACAAAGAAGTGATGGATGTCTGGCATAGCTACCCTCGTAACGTGTCACGACCTCACCTCAGGTGTCACTGTAGGTCCATGCCTCGTTATCTTTTCGATAGGGATGGAAAAAAAAAAGAATCGATTTTTTTCCTTTCCTTTTCCTCTACGTCTGCAGAGCTGACGCGATCTCGTTTCGTGTTTTTTCCCTATTTTTTTTATTATCATCCTCGAACAATGCGGAACAAGCGCGCATTCTCGACGAGCTCGTTAAATATCTCATCACGATTAGTAATACTAATAATTGGGAACGATTATTAGAAATTTATCGTAGATTTTTTTTAGAACACGATTCTGTAATAAGTAACAACAACCTTCTTCCGTGTTCACCCGTGTTCAGTCGCATCCTCGAAAAAAGGATACCGCCAATAAATAGTTTCACCCAAACAAATAGCATCTCCACTACGAAACGAAAGCTGAAACGCTTGTTCCTCCCGCGTAATTGCCTTTCAATTACACGGTGTTCCCTTGAATTTTCGAAATCGACCAGAACCGATGAGGTGTTCTCGATGGTTGTTTCGAGGGTGCGGACTTAGAGGAGCGGCCCTTTGAAAAATTCCTGGAAAGTACAAGCCCTTCTTCCAAGACCTAGCATTTGTTCGATGCCTCCTCATTCACAACTGCGACGGGAGGTCTCTGCGATTTTATGCGCGAATACTTCTTATTTTTCTTTTTCTTTTTTTTTTTCCTTTTCCTTTCCAAAATACTCCTGTTGTATTACCGAATAATCAAGAGAATTTAAAATTTGTATACAAATTTTGAAATCTCGTAGATTATCTTTCTCGTCGGATGATAAGAAAAACAAAATTTCGATGAAGACAGAGGAAGACGGTCATAAACGGTGTAAAAATCTGTGCGAGAGAACGGGCACATTGACGAGGACATGGACATGGAAGAAACGTAGAGTCGAAATGTTATTTCTAAACCCGAAAAGTGTCAGGCTCGGGAAGAATTGCTGTGCACAAAATCGCACCTGGCCACGTCCCCGAGTCACTTAAATCGTAGGTGGCGTGAAAATTGAATGGCCAAGGTGTGAACCATAGAAAAGATCTTTCTTCGGTTGCGGTGTCGTCGTAGAGAGATAGAAATCCTTCAAGATCTTGCGCGTGTTTCCTACCACCTGGTAGGAATCGAGAACTCGTCTCAAACTTGGATCTCGGCTTTATTCTTTCCAACCGCATCCCCCTCTTTTTTCCCTTTTGTGCGGCCACGCGACCATCGAAATAAAAGGTGGATCGTGATGCGTTTAATTTATCCATTTTTCCAAATCCCTATCCTTATCCCCTTCCTTCCTTCCTCTTCCGAAAGAGGAATATCACGAGAAAAATATCATCGAAAAAAAATATTCGCAGAGACGTCGACATCAAAAATTTGGAAAATAAGTTCGCAGAAATATCTCTGGTGTGATGTCTCCGTGCGATTCAAAAGACACGACTGCGAGGATGGATCGTACGTGGTCGACAGAGAAAATTAACGTTTCGAGAAAGGCGAGATAGACGGTCGCGTTGGAGAAGACCGATCCGGAGGAAATGTCCGTCACTGGTGCGAGGGGGAGGGGGAGGGTGGTGGATTTCTTTCCCCAGTGCGCAGCCCAGTGGCTTCTTTTTCGTTGGGATAGGTCCTGTCGGGGGCACCTCATTTCCTTTTGAGTTGACCGCCACGGTGGGGGGGACAATTCTACAACGACAATCCCTCCCCCTCTTTCCACCCCCGCTGCTTCAGCATCATCCATTGAGTCCGAGCCGACAATGGACCGTTGGTCCACCGCGCAGGGAGAAGCTAAACCGTGAAAGAGAGACGAGGACGGAGCGAGGGAGGGAGGGAGGGAGGGAGGGAGAGGGAATGGAGAGGTCTCGGGGTATATATCTGAAAATACCATTCATACGCGAAGGCTAAAGTCACCATTCAGAAACGACAATCCCAAAAACGAGCTCGCCACCGGAGAAAGTGCGATGGACTCGGCCGCACTTTTGTCATCCGCACTCTTCCTCGTCCTCTCCTTGAGCTGTCCATGAGCCGAGGCGTGTCAACCTCGTGTTGTGAAGAACGAGCCTCCTGTCCACCAGCCAACCAAAATCGTGGAGGAGATCACTCGTTCGTGTTCCGGATGGAGGTTCATCATCCTTCCCCCGATCCATCTCGAGACGTCATCAGCTGAATTCGGCTCCAACATTTCGCCGCCCGATCTTAGACGCCGAAAATATCGAAATATACGTCGGGACGTCGCGAGAGAGGACGCCGATTTCGCGACCGATCCGAGTAATTAGAAACGGAGGGAGGGGAAGGGGAAAAATACGCGCAGAGTCTAGTTTGAAAGGAGGGAAGGATGAAGGCGGGCATCGGGCAAAGGGGGGTGAATGAGAGTGACCTTGACAAAACATCGCGGCCACGGAGCGAAGCCGTTGAGCCGCGAGAACAAAGAGATTCTGTCATCCTTTGTCAGACAAAGTCCCTATCTCTGTCTCCCCGCGGCTTTCTCTGTCTCTGCCGACTTTTATCTCCGCCCCTTTCTCTTTCACTTACTTTTATCTATTTCTATTCGCCCCTATCCGTGTTATTACACGGCCGTTTTCACCTCCTCCTCCTCCCCCTCTCCTCTCATTCTTCGTGTCGTTACTTCATCGGCCACTTTCACCGGACTTCAACTCCAAGGTAATTTTAATTCAAACATTCCTAGATTTATAGATAATTTAACAGGCTATACCGTCGAAATGGTGATGGCCATTCGAAGGCGAAATTAAAGGCGGACATCGTCGAGCTGAACGATCACCTTTCCACGCTTGCACCCTAACTAGGGGCCGAAGACCTTTAGAGAGGCCGATCCTAACTCCTCTCGTATCCTCGTCGATATCATTTCCCTCTAATTTCGATGACCAACCCTTCTTTGAAAATCAACTCTCCGGGATTTCGATTGCGACGAAAATGGAAATTTCTGGTCGCCTCGTACCTCGACGGAAACGAAGGAAACGAAAGGAGCGCGTCGAGCTGTCGATACCAGAGAGATGTGTGTAACGTTTATGTAACGTCGCTACACAAGGGAAGAAGAAACTGTTGGAAGAGAAAGGGGGAGTGTAGAAAGGGGAGGAGGCCGGGACAAGTTGGGAAAACACTTAGCCGCGCGACTAATGCTTTTATCGCGACCCTTGATTTCAGGGCACGGCCGATTTTCGGCACAAATCAAGGCATTTGTCCCCCTCCCCGTACCATGGTAAATATGTTTTCTGCGTCCCCTGCGTGAAATAATGCGTGCAAGGGCCCGTCAGCGCGTGACAATAAGCGAATCTCTCGCTCGTGAGGGTGAGAGATAGACCGAGTGGCGGAAGAATGGTACTTTATTAGTGCCTCGTAACGCAACGGCGTTTCCAGCGGGAGGTAAGCATGCCAAATATTACGGGACGGAGAGCGTTGTCTTTGACGGAGGCACGCTGGAAACGAAGAAGAAGAACGGAGCCTCTGCGAATATGTGGATACACTCTTTGCGTATTCCGTATCCGAATTTATCGGGCGCGTGGAGTCGTGTTTAAAATTTTTGCAAACTGAAAGTTGAAAACGCGTCGAAAACGCGTTCGTCAAATGACAAATCCATATTCGCCGAATAATTCTCAAAATAATTCGCTCCAGTATCCTAATCCTTGTGCGACGGAATATCGAATCAACGTGTACGGAATTCCCAGACATCTCCTCGAACCAGAATCCCTCTCTCTCTCTCTCTCTCCTCGAGAATCGAATTACCCTCGTCGAATTCCACGCGGGCACATCCTCGAGACCTCGCGGAAATAAAATGCCCGGGATATGAGTTCCAACCCAGTCAGTTCAGCGACTGACCGCCCGGCATCACGGTGGCAGCACCTACCGTTCCAACAAGGGGCAAGCAACCCCTGAGCCGGAGCCACACGGGGAGGTGGAGTAGCCCGTGGTGTAGAGGAGGAGAAAGGAGGAGGAGGAGGAGGAGGAGGAGGCACTCCATCGCAGTCCGTCGCCTCATCTAGAAGGTGGGAGTAGCCGGCGGGGTGGTTTTGTCTTCCCTTCCCTAGCCCTCCACAATCCACCTGGCCCCTAATGCGCCTGCGCTCGAAAACCACCCCCGTGCAGCTTCTATCACAGCCTCTCCTCTCTCTCCCTCTCCTCTTCTCCCCCTCCCTTCGCCACCCTCGCTCCCCGCCACTGCGCCGCGTGTCCTCTCGCGCGCCACCCCTCTATTGATTTTGTTACAAACCGGCTCCAACCCCCGCGACTCACCCACCCCGAGTCTCGCGGACCTCTGCGTTGGAACGATACGCGCCGATGCGTGTATATATGCGTCTTCACACGCCCGTGTTTATCGTTTATTCGTGTACATAAGCGCGATATGCATGCTCTTAGACGCATCTGGATTTCAGGGGCTAACTTCGCTCTCCCGAACAACCGGGGGGCAAAGGAGCCTTCCTTCCTTCCTACTTTTTTTTCACGAGTGGAAAGTATCCCGAGTTGAAAAACTCGTGTCGCTTTATCGATTCGTTGCCCGATGATAATCAACGATAGGAGGAGGATTGAAAAAAATTATCGGGTTATGATATTTCCGCTCGTTCGAATCGAGAATTCGCGAGATTGTCAAAGTTGCATCTATTTATCTATTTATTCGAGGCCTCGTCTATTACTTTTTCAAACGAATCCAGTCGCGTGGTGTCCGCACAAGTGTCAAGTGTCGTGCACAAGAAGCAAGTGGTTCGAGAGAGAGAGAGGAAAAAAAACAAATACGATAAACGTAATATATTTCTCGCTCTTCCGTGCCACTCGGTTTTTTCTTCTTTTTTCTTTTTTTTTCTTTTTTTTTTTTTTTTCCCTCGTTACTCTGGCCGATCGTATATACGCGCAAGCAAGCAACATTCGGGCAGCCACTCGGTGGTCCCCAACTGGTTCAAGTACCACGTGCTCTCTCGTGGTCGCCCTTGCGCTCACGTCCGACCAAGAAGAAGTACTCGAGAGCATTTGCGGTGGATTTGACGGTGCTTCTCGCCACGGGAGCCCCACTTCTGGCCGCCGGTAACCATGGGGTTCTCTCTCCCAGCTCTCCCTCTTTCCCTCTTCCTTCTCTCCTCTCTCTCTCTCTACCCTCCCCCTCCCCCTCTCTCTATCTCTCTCTCTCTTCTTCTCTCTTGCCCCGCCTCGTCGTTTCTACGCTTTTTTCTCGTTCACTTTCGAGAGGCTCCATATGATACCCCGTGATAATCCCCCGCCTATCGACTAGGGACTCCCCCTCTCCCTTTCTCCCTGTGTGGATTAAAAGGGTGCCTTCTCCCGGCTTGCGCCAGATTTACATTTTCTTTTTTTCGTTTTTTTCCTCTTTTCTTCTTCTTCTTCCGTTGGCCTCCTCACCGTTGGCTGGCTGATCCCGAATCGTTTGGAAGTTGTCTCGCGAAAGACGTCGAATAAGCGAAAAAACGTGGGATGTCGTGGCGGAGAGAGGGCCTCTCCGCTCGATCGAAGAGGAAGAAGGAAAAAAGAAGAAGAGGAAGAGGAAGATGATGATTGATATTTATCAAGGAGGCAACAGCAGGGTGAGATATATTCAGATCGACATCTGGTGGCTTCGTTTGCGCAAACGAAGCCGGCTTGGTCCGTTAAGCCGGCTCCCGCGTAAGTCAGGCGTGCGGAGATTCAAGAGCCTTGTTTCGTGGGATTGCCGGATCTTCTGGCGATATATCACGGCGGCGGTTATATACACGATCCAATTTGAGACATCTTCACAGTGTCTACGGGGTGTCCGGTACGAAGCTTGTCGTCACAAAGAGGAAGCGGGCAACGAACCCCCTTCCTCCCCGCTCGATACGTCCTCACTCTTGGAACGAGAGATGCAAGAAGAGAGGACCATGCACGCAACCATCGATAAGATTATTCCAAGATGCATCGATCGTCCGAGAAAATTTTATCGGATTATCGAATCTCTCGTGAAGGAGAATCAATTGAGTATATTCGTGAATGGAACTTGTTGTTTTTCTCTTTTTTTTCTTCTTCTTTTCCCCTCCCCCGACGAAATTGGTCGAAGGATTCGGATCCTCCGTCGCGAGGATCTCCGAGAGAAATCCGGTCGGGCGGGCAAAGTGGGTTAATAAAGCGATATTAAAGCCGCGGGGGGTGTACCGTGGAATCCCCAATGTCCACTCCGGAACGGACACTTTAGAACTACGGAATTACATGGACGGACACCGACACCCTACGATCCGCCATACCGTTTCATTATCTTCCGCCTATCTCGGCCGCCTACATATATTCCCTTTCTCTCTCTCTCTCTCTCACGATCTTCAACGATCGCACGCGCGAATGTTAGAGAGAGCGGGATGGTTATCGTGGTAAACTTTACAAACACGAAGGTTGGCCACGTTATTATCCCGTAATCCCGGTGTTTTACATGTTATGAGAATGCGCCGGATGGCCCCGCGACCTTCAATCTTACGTTATTACTCGGTTACCGCGGGTCCATCCACATATGGCTGTGGAAACCACCACCATCGCCGCCTCCACCCACCACCACCGCGGTAGCCGCGCATGATTTTGCATAAATTTCACGAGTCGAAACACCTCGCGCCTGGACGACGACAACGATCTCCCCCACCAGCGCGAGATGCTATAAATTTGTATTTCACGGGTCCAGAGGGCCGCCTCTGCGATTATATTGTTCTCCTCGAAGAAGGAAGGGGTACGATAACGAGCCTCGAAATCGTGGGGACGGACGATGACGACGGTTCGTTCCGGGAAAGGAGAAAAATCTGGAAAGTAAGGAACAAGGTCGATCAAATCTAGTGCGATTTTCGCGTGTGTTTTGACAGCTCTTGCCACGCGCGCTCTCAGGATACGCACGGCAACTCGCTATTAAGTGCATTAGCACGCTTTTAATATCATAGAGATCGCATTTATGGGGTTGTGCGCACGGTCACGGGGGTCTGCGTTCGCGTGCACGGTGGGTGTGTCTGGTTTCATTCTTCACGCACATCGGACACGTGGCCGAGACACACGAGCTTCTCTCTCTCTCTCTCTCTCTCTCTCTTTCTTTTCCGCCTCTTTCTTTCATCCCTTGATTGGCACTTTAAAGCCGAACAACGGGCAACGACGCGGAGAAAGCACCCCGCATCCGTGTCCACGAGATCCACGTCGTCGCCCCGTCGCCGTGTGTCCATCCAAGTTGCAGCCAATAAATTGATCACGATTTATAGGATTTATCGATCGTTGTTTCTCTCCCTCGATTCGAGACGACAGATTCGTGAACGGGAAGAGCGATTACCCCTTCTCCTCTCGTCGAATCGAATTATCATATCGAGTCCATCCTCCACCCGATTATTCCCCCATTTCATTTTCCCCCGTTTCTTTGTTTTCCTGTCTCGCATCACGGTCAATTAATAGGAGTCATTTATAAGGGCAAACCGGAGAATCTGGGAATCCGCAATCCACCGGGGAGCAATAAATCTCAAGTCGGCGAGCGGGATGGAAACGGAACCCCTCTTGTAAGCTGGTTGTATTGTAGCTATTACCGAGCCATGCATCACTAGGTAACAACCACACCACGGTTCACTATCTTCGTCTCTCCCTCCCTCCATCCCTTTCCCTCTCTCTTTCCTTTCCTTTCCATCGTTCTATCCTCTCTGCCCCCCTTTCCCTGTCCTCCGTTTCTCCTCTCCCGGGAGGAGAGCGAAGGAAAACGCGGCGTAGAAAAACGGGACGTCTGGGAAGTTACGCAGCTGATATCGGGGCATGGACCACCCAGGTGTGCTCCGTGTGTACGTTTAGCAGAAGCGAAACGTTGGGGTGTTTCGACATTAAAAGCGAAATATTAAGCCACGCACGGAACGGCATCGTGAATGAAACGAACCCGAAGCAGCGTCGTATCGCGAACCGTTTTATGACTTTTCGAGCCTGTGTATAAACCCACGATTCCCGTACTCGCTCCCGTTGGAAACGATCTTAAGAATCGCGTCGTAGTCCGTCCCGATATTCTCAATCTCTCCTGGAAATTCCTGGATGTAGGGAAAAAAAAGGAAGGGAAGGATGAGGGAAGGGGAAGAACAACAGGACAGAAAACAGAAGACGCGGAAACCAGACGCGTGTGGAAAAGAGAAGAGCAAGGGAGAAAGAAGGAAAGGAGAGAAAGAAAGGAAAGGCCGGAAGGAAATGCACGTCCATCGTCCATAGTCTCTCTTTCTCATCGGACGACCATCGGTTGGAAGAACGGAACACACAGAGTAGTTGGCTGCGCGGGAGGAGGGGGAGGTGGTTGTCGAGGGGTGGCTGGCGCGCGGGATGGTTGACGAGGGTGGTACCTGCCTTCTCCTCGCGCCCTCACCGGGCGCTATAGTAACAATACGGGGAAACATAGGGAAATCAATATGGCTTCCGTTACCCTCTTCCCTCTCGCCTCTCCCTGTCTTTCATCCTCTCGCTCGCCCCGCTTCGCTCAGACTTCGACTCTCTCTCTCTCTCTCTCTCTCTGAACGCTGGCTCCGTTCCTCTCGCTTGCTCGTCCAGTTTCTCTCCTTTTGACACCCTTCAACCCTCTTTCCGTCTCTTTCCCGGTCGGTCTCCCGCGCTCAGCGCGGACGGGTGAACCCATTATGAGGGGGTGTTACTCCGGGCCAATCCCCAACCATCCGGAGAGAGAAAACTGAAGAGACGAGAGTCCAAGAAGGGCGCATGTGCGTTGCTAGGGCCACCGGATGGGTCGTGTAGTTCCGCGCGCGAATCCGGACACCCGGTATACGTGGTCAAGCCGGTTCGCAAGAAACCGCGCCATTATGCTACGCAGAGAAAATAGGCCTGCATTATGAGAGCGTAAAACGTTATATGATAAAACGACGTTGTTGCGTCGTTCGGATTTACGGTTAAATATGTCGATAACGGAATGTGGAGTGACCATGCTTGGACGATTGTCGGATGCCAACTATTGTATTTCCAAATTCATTGCTATATATTGTATATTTTTATGCATCTCGTAATCTTATTGGGCGTATCGAACATTGAGAGTGTTCAATACTGCGGAAAATTTTTAAATAAACTCCCACAAATAGGATTTTACTATTGCATCGTGATTCTGATGTGTGATCTGATGCGTGCGTTCGAGAGAAACGATCGTGAGATCGCATCAGAATTCGATACAACAAGAGAAATGTAGTTTTGCCTTTTTGCGTTGCGTTGAAAATAGCGGAAATACTTTCTCAAGTTTAGAAAGAAAATATGTCAATGAAAAGAAAAAGAAAAAAAAAAAAGAAACGATGAAAAAATTCAAAAAAGTGGTCAATCGTGATAACTACTACAGTCGATGAAGGATTTTTTTTTGGAGGTTGGCCTGCTTTATTATTTATTTGCCATTAAGAAGTTTTTGTCCATCTTCTCGATAAACCCAGTTTTCTGTGCACACCTTCAAGGGTTAGGGGCATCATTATATAACTTTCCAAAGTTTTTTTCAATCCTTTTCCCCATCAGGAACGATTTTAATACTGGATGAAGCGGGACCAAGCGGAATATTAGTTACATATATATTAATATATATTTTAAGGTTTTATTCGCAAGACCCTTCCAACGAGAGTCCCCCCCCTTTTTTCTCTCCTCCGTGAGAAGTTTTTTAGGTCGATTTGAAGATTAGTAGTTGGCGATGAAAGGATCCATAGGAACCTGGTTTATTCGTGGATTTGAAGAGTCCATCTTCTTTTTCCTGAGTAGCACCGGACCACGGGAAAACTTGCTATAAACGATCTTTATATAGTAATTGACGGTTCATACGAGCACTAGCGAGAAAGTTACTTATAAAAGTAGTAACGTTTCGTATTAGCAACCCTCTATTAGCCAATAGGTGCAACACAAACCTGAAGGGATTTCCTGCAGAGAAATCTTCATTATCGACAAAAGAGATGGATTCAGAATTAATAATAATTTCAGAGCAAAATTTTAAATGAAATTCGACGATTGTACAACTCACATCTAGCTTCAAATTCTACAATATCGTTCTATTAAATTGCACGAAATAAGTTAATATATTTTTTATCCCCAGTATATAAATATACAGCTGTCGATAAAGAAATATCCTTCCACGCAGACTTTGTCGATACAAAGGACAAATGAATTGTCGGTAAAAGCTGAAACTGCAAGCAGTTACCGACGGAAGATGAATGCCTTTCGTCGATAAAAACATTCACATCTTTACCATACTGGCTTTCTATCCTAAGGGATAGGGTTGCTAAATTATTAAATAAATCTTTGAACGAACAAGATTTGAAACGCTTTTCCTACGACAAAAAAAAATAAGGCAACATAAAACATAGAATGATGCAAATATTAAAGCAATGATGAACAAATTAACATCATTTTTAATAAATGATTAGATGTAAAATTTAAACTTTCTTATTATTACTTTCATTAAACTAAATAATCGAAAAAATTATAATATTTATATCATTATTCATTATCTGTACAATATAATCGTTACTAATCCTATTCAAAAATTTGAAAGGTCGTGTTTATCTTCACATACAATCTCATTTGAATATACGTATACGTATATTATTATTATAGAGAAGATATACAAACGTATACGAAGAAGAATTGCCTATTGTACAAGAAGAAGAGCCTATATCAAATCTTCAGTTAGTTGTCGGTTAATGTCGTAAACGGTCTCTAGCGATCGATCAATTTCTAATTGAGGTAAAATTTAAAAAGAATTTGATATACATCGACGAAAAATTCGATGAAATAATATATCTATAAGATAAGAAATAATATATATATATATATAAGATTTTAAAAGAAGATAAAGAAAGGAAAAGAAAGGAAACGAAAGGAAAAAAAGAAGGGAAAAGAAAGGAAGAGAAAAGAAAAATGGCATTATCGATAGCCTTGCCTCTATCTGGCCTAGAGCCTGAACACTTTGCCTCTATAGGGGCAAGAATTTTGTACGAACGAGGTTTGAGAATTTTGTCTGGCAATCCACCGATTTCACCGAGTACCGCGAGTGAATCAAGTGGGATCTCCAGTCTCATACCCTCCACCACCGAATCATCAACACCCAATGAAACGCCAATTTCATCAAGACCGGAAACACCAGCCGAGGAAACGATCAAGAAGGAGGAAGGGCAAACGAAGGAAGAGGAGGTGTGTGCGTGTGTGTGTATGAATTAATTACAAAGAATTACGAAAAAGAGGAAAACAGTAGTAGTAAAGTAAGATAATTTGAAAATTTTTCGTTTTCAGTTACCGCTCCGAATCTATTATAGGCAACGCGACATATTGAATTTAGGAGCGAATCTCAGAGAGCCGTTCTGGCAAATGAGAGTTCCAACGATGCCACGATACGATTTCAAAAGTTTCGTAGAGAATAGGTCGGTGTATTATCGGTTAGGCGAATTCGGATTAACGGAAGATTATCCAACGGTGAGTTTGTTACATTAAAAAAAACGACCAATGTACTTTTCACGTATAATGTCATGTTTAATACGAACAACAATTTATCTTACATCTTGCATCAAAACATTTCAATTATATCGCATAATGGACAATCACTGTTTTAAACTTTATTCATTTAGTCCGATCGATTTGTTATTACCTCTCAATGGTCCGCTTATCAAACACTGTATTAAATTATACTTTGATGCGATAAAGATATTTCGAATAATTTCAAGTCTCGTTTAATGCTTCTTAGCTATAATTAAACCGTAATAAACTTTTTTCTATCTTTCTTCTACCTTAGAAAGACCTTCAAAAGGATTGTCTTCCCGAAAGTGTTTCCGTTCGAGTCAATCGTTATCACGTGAAATACGTCCTTACTTCCTAATCTCATTGCCTTCCGTCTGCCCTTCTATATTCTGTCTAAACATTTCCAATTTCTCACGGCTCAATTTCGCGTTAGCCTTTGCCACGGATCGAAATTGATAAAAGACAGGTAAACAAACGATCAAACCAAATGTCCAGTATCTGAACGGCAATGATTTTTGCCAATAATCGTGATACGGAAATTGAGTGATCTTCGTGCCGAGAACGGAGAATTTGCTCAGCAAAGGCAACGATTCGATGTGTTGACGCAATTCTTTGATTTGTTTAATACCCTAAAGAAAAAAAGAGAAAGATCAACGAGAGCACGAATCAAGCACGTTTCAATTTTTAAAGGGAAAAGTTCAGTGATTATTATTTTTTAACGTACTTTGGAGAATTTATATTTGAAATCCGACAATCGAGCATCTTTGATTTTATTGTGGACTCGACGATAGCGTGTCGTTAAGAAATTTTGCATGGCAAATTTCTTTCCTTCCAACTATCTCAATGATGACAATCAAATGATCGAACGAGATACGGGGAAAAGAACCAAATGAATCTTCGTAAATTTGACAGATTCGATCAGTCCTCTTCCTTTGATTAGGCCATTTTGTGCGAGTCGAAAAAATCGGAGACAAAACAAACTCGACACGTTACATCGTAGGAGGCGTTAAACCTGTATTAAGAATTTTTAATTTCAAATTTTTAAATGTCCTCTCTCTTTACATCGAATATTCTTTTTTTTTTCTTTCTTTCTTTCACACAGAGAATGTGCACAGATTGTGGGTTCTGCGAACCATCGCCATACCTGTTTTAATCTGTCGACATCGATGTTGAAAACAACAGACAAGAAGAACGACGTTGCGAACAACTAACTGTCATAAATAGATAGACAAGCGGCGGCCGGCTCGAATTCACGAAGTGAAACCAAAAAGAAAAAAAAACCAAAAAAAAACAAAACAAAAAAAAACCAAAAAAAAAAAAAGAGACCAGTGACAATGTACATAAAAAGTACACACGTTTCTCTCGAGGAAACATTAAAAAAAGAAGAAAGCATTGATCTTTTGGCGCCTAAAAGAACGCGAAAGTTCTATACAAATAAATAATCAACGCATTCGAAAAGTGAATCCACCAAATGTAAAAAAAAGTTTATATTTCTATTTTTTCGCGCGTTGGTGGCGTACTGACCGAATGATTGATTGTCAGATACATAATCGGTTTTGAAGATTTGTTCAAAAATTTTTGCGATATTTTTATTCTTCGCTGACGCATTCATTTTTTTTTTTTTTGTTTCACGCTTTATTCGTACTAGACAATTGTGGTAATTTTTATTTCACAATTAATCACATTGTTTAACCTGTGTATCTGACAATCGAACCCTTGTCGAATTATATCGAATTATAGCCGGTAACGGGCTGCGATTGATCTACATAGCGTATCTTTGCAAATAAAATATTATAGGTAAAGTATACACGTTGAACAGGGCAGGTCATACAGCTATGCAATTTATGCATAAGCATAATGATCGATTAGGTTGGAAAATTCCACTGTTCAATTGTTTTTTAAGTTTTTAGAATAATTTTCATCGAGCGATTCTAAGAGAAGCAAACGATTTTCTCGCTAATGTTTTTTTTTTTTTACTCTTTTTTCTTTTACAAAACGTACGGAAACACGTGATACCAATACGTTGCAAGAAAGAATAATTAATTGTAATAATATTAAGAACGCCAAATTAATGGGGGAATGTTTAAGAAAAAAAGGATTGTTTAACGAGGCTTGTACGATTTTTTTAAAGAATACTGAATCCTTATCGATACTGTACAGTAAATAGAGCGCAAAGAATTTTTCCATCTTCCAGTCAATCGCGACATGATTAATAATCAATATCAATAAGTTGGAAATTCTACCCGTGATATTTTTTTATTTTTTTCTTTTTTTCGCAGATAGAATTATTAATAAGCATTCCATTAAGCACATCTCTTTGTGTTGTGAACGACATAGCAACCTATTATAATATTACGAACAATCGACCAGTGCGCTATAATTATAATTGGCTTATACATTTTCACGATAAATGTAATGCGCGCTCACAGAGTATTATTGTAATTGTACCGAAGCTATTTCACTAGAGTCTTTACTGACCATTGTTTATAAGCGGGTAATAAACAATATTTTATAACGACGCCACGTTACGCTCAATTATTTAACTAATGCTCGTTAAGCATACGATTTTCATTCATTATCTCGTATGTATTCCCCATGTATCTTTACCTCTTCTGTATTCTCGCAATTTTTACAAACGAATCGAAATGCGGGTTGACGTTTCAGCTTAAAAAAAAAGAAAAAAAAGGAAGAAAAATCGACCCTCGTGTAATCTCATGCATCTTTAGGAAAAAAAAAAAAAATCCCATCAACGATCTCGATCCTTTAGAAACGTTCATACATCCCCCGTATCGCAACTTTCGACGAATCCATCAAAAATACCAGGATTACGATCGGAGATGCGACATTACGGATAGATTCGAACATTTGGCGAATACTTTTGAAACAAACGCGAGCACGAAACGAATAGATACGAATTTCTCGTAATGATCGTAATAATTTTGAAAAATTCGCGAATCCTTGCAACAGGAAATCAATGGAGCTTTATAGGATATCTCCAAAATAAAATAAAACGATGGTTCTCCAGATGTGCAATCGAGATCGAAACGATGATTAAAACCGATACTATCCTTGCTGCATCTCGATCCCCAAGATGGGACGCGTGAGCGCGCGCACAAAGGCCCGTTTAACCGTTTAACCGTGTCCGTTCGGAACGGCGAGAGATCCTCCATCGCATGTGTGCGCGTGTACACACGATGCGACGCGATCGTGTAAAGAGGCGCAACGTGCGAGCGTGTGAAGGGATGCGCGACGCGAGCGTGGCGAGGGCGATGCGAGGGGATGTATGCGCGCACGCATGCACGAGTGCGCGAGTGCGTGCGTGGGTGCGTGCAACGCGCGCGAGAGATGTGCACGACGACTATTCAGATATTGTTGTTATTGTTGAGGGAACAATCGGCCGTCAATAGGCTGCCCCGGCACAATGTATCTATTCAGGTGCGGTCAGGGGTGCTCAATCGATCGGCCCCCCTTCGCGAAAAAGCCTCGCGAAAGAATCGTGCTAAACTCTCCCAACGCTAGATGCACGCAACAGAACGAGGAGATATCGTGGGGGATATACTCGAGTTTCCTTCGTCCAGTATCGCGTCCCGCCCTCGCCAACAATTTCGCCAAGGAACGGGTATCATGGTTGTGCATCGCGCGTCTCGAGGGGGCGGAACAGGATGAAAGGGGGTGGTGAAAGTCGGCGGATCGTTGGAAGATCGAAGATCGTTATTATTATTATTATTATTATTATTATTACCTTCGATCCGATTCCGGTATATTCTCTTACAAAGGGCAAAACTCGGCCGGCCAATGGAACCAATGGGCCGGTAAACGGCGAAACGATGGTCGATGGTATTAAGCGGCGACGGCCGAGATAATTATCAACATTTAAATAGGCCGAGCCGCGTTTTGGCGTTAATTGCCGATGATTAGATGGATCGTAGGTGGAGGGGAGGGGGTTATGGGTAGGAACACGGGCATAAATCGGGTATCGGTTACACAGTTATTATTATCATCCGGCCTGTGCCGGTATTTAAACCGATAAACGGCTCGCGGAGTCGCGGAATGGCGCGGTGTCATTGTTAGATTAGCGCGGCGTTGGAGGAGAGGATCGAAAAGCGTGCGTCCCTCCTGCGTGACGGACGGACGGTACGGGAAACGGGACCCGGGTTGGGAAACGAAGGGAGGGAAAAAGAGGGCGCGTGTGAGAGCCACTGCCTCGCGAGTGTACCAGCCTTCCCTGCCCATAGCGATGATTACGTATGCGGGAATCATTGTCGAGTAACGCGCGATGCACATGCAAAGGCCAAAAATCGTCGAAATCAGTCGAGTTCAACATCAGCATTGTACCTGGCCTTTGTCTCTGCCTCATTGTTGTCGGTACTCGGTGTACAACGTACACGTACGTACAGAAAGCGAGCCAGAGAGAAAGAGAGAGGGAGAGGGAGAGAGAGAGAGCACGATGGGATAGTTCGTTGGTTGGTCCACGGGAACCACACATCTACAGGACCTTCGCTATTTGCTATTTATGCTAGCGAGATCCCGAAAATCGGAGCATTGTTGCTGGTCCGCTCCGGCATTGACTAGAAAATCGATTCGAAAACCGACGAATGCGGCTGGGAAACTCGCTTTCAACGTCCCCAAAATATCTGTCCACTTCGCTTAAATATTACAATTTGGATAAATATTCGGCTCGATCCGACCCGATCCGACCCGAGTAGAATCGCACTCTGGCTTCTCAATTTCATCCGCGCGCCCTTCTCCCCCGTGGACTCGACGCTTTTTTTTTTTTAGATCCTCGTTAATCGACCGAATCGTCCCAAATCCGCGCAGCTGTCGTCGCGAAAACCGCATCGAAATTGCTTCGCTTTTCACCGTGAAACGTGAACACGCGTCGTATAACGGATAACCGGGCCATGCTCGCGCGTTAGTTCGATTGATTCGTTGCATTGCCAAGTTTTTGCGGCGACCGACTTGGTCGTCCGCTCGTCTAAGCCGGAAAACGTCCAGCAATCGATTTGCACGACGCGGGATTTCCCGTCTCAAAGGAATCGACGCGAAAAACAGAACGACCTCGAATACTCGTGATCGAAGAGTAAGGAAAAATTCTTATCTTTTCCAACATTTCTTCTAACCCTACATTCTTACGTATGTTACAGTGTAAATCTCGCGCGGTTGATCAAACGTTTCCACGTTTTCTTTTCGGCTAAAAGTGGATATCGAGATACGATACATTCGTAAAGCATTCCACCACTACGATTCCACCACGATCGTTTTATCGTATCGCGTCGAGTCATGAAACGCGTATGAAATTTTCAACGCGACAGATTATAGAAGACTATGGAACGGATGGATCCGGAGTAATATTCGAACCGCGGTAGCTCGGGGAGGGGGGCGGGAACAACGGATGCCCCCATGATTTTTCGCGTGTACAAAGGTATACACGGAGAGGGCCGATAGGATAAGATTTCCGTGGCGATATCGGGACGAACGAGTGGAGGAGGGAGGGGGGAAGATAGCGGATGAAGGGGTGAGGAAGAGCAGGCGGAGGCGGAGGCAGTGGGGGTGCAGAAGGAGGCGAAGAGGGGATAGGAGGAGAAGAGGGCATAGAGCAGCTGAATAGGAAGCGACACAATGGACCTGGGTGGCTGTGGAGGCGTGTTATCAAATGGGTTCCTCATTCACATACTGCGGCCTGAGCTACCTGTGTCTGTCTGTACCGGTGTCTGTCTGTTATACTTATTCATACCGCCCATTGTGTCCTCCACTGTTGAGTCGAGTTCAGTTCAGTTGAGAACGCGATGGAACGTGCCACAATGCACGAATATGGGCTGCGCTGCTCTGCCTCCCTCTCCCCCCTCCATCAAAGCTAACTCTTTCTCTTTCTCACCCTCCCCCTTTGCCATTTGCCACCCACCATCCACCCCAGGCTAGATTCGTTCGGGCGACTGAAAAGAAAATTGTGTTGGGAAATTGTATCCGCGAGAAACCCGGCCGATAATGTGGAATTCTTGGCGAGGGAACAACCCCCAAGATTTCGTCGTGCCGTGCCTCCCCTTCGAGCTTCCAAAGAATCGGCGACGATTTCTTAAATTTCTTCCAAGGATTTCGAAAGTTCCAAGACCTCGCGATAAAAACGGTGATAAAAACTGAAGAACGAAGACCCAATCTATTCTTCGGGAAATAACGAGAAGGAAGAAGAAGAAGAAGAAGAAAAAAAGGGCCCTTCTCCAAAACTTTAAACCCGTTTAAAGGTAAAAAAAAAAAAAAAACAACTTTTCTTCTCGGGAGAAATTAAGAAATACTTGCGCGAAAATACTTTTTCCAAAGTCGAGCTTGGAAAAAAGCCTTCTTCTTTGAATCGAGAAAACGCGAATCGGACCGAAGTGGAAGAGGAAACAACCCCTTACCCCTTACCGATGAAATGACGGAAAATCATTCGTTTTCGCCAATTAATTAAAAAGAGTTCCGAATTCGCGGAAGCGGTTGACAAAGAGAGTGACGGGAGGATCGTTGAGTAAATGATGGGCCATCGATCGAGCAAGGTCTCCACCCCTTGGCGTTCCACCGTTTTCCCATCGAACAAAGAAGATCGGGGAAAGAAGGAGAGAAGTTGGAGAAAGTGTCGGAGGGCACGTCAAAGTCAGACGTCAATTGTTCGCGAAGGAAAGCACCGATGCCCGATTAAGTCCGCAAGATCACCCACCCTTCCCGCCACTTTCGTATCTCGCGCCCGTCCCTCCGCTTCTTTTCCTCAACTACCGTCCTCTTTCTTTTCACTCCACGTAACGAAGATAATTACGCGGGCACGGAGGACGTGCACGATCATCGACGAAACGACAAATCTATCGAGGGATGATACAGCCTATACCCTAATAATAATAATAATAATGATAAACCGAGTAACGGATCTGAATAATTCCGATTCGATTTTCGGCGACGAAAGAAAGTAAGATGAGGCGTTTCCGTTTTCGGGCTCGAGGATGGACTTCGATTTCGCGATCAGGCGTGTGTAAACGTGTGCGTGACGCGAGTAGCGAAGGAACAAGGTTGAAAGAAGGTTAGAAAAATCGGAAGGAAAAAAAGAGAGGGAGGAAGGGAGGGAAGAAAAAGAGCAATGCTGCGGGCCCTCTCTTCTTCGCAGCAAGAAACGTAGGAAGAGAAAAGAGCGAACGTATTACGTATAAGCAGGCATAGGCTCTGGATGAGCCACACGCGGACGCAACGGCATACAAAACTCGCTCAATACGTCATTCAACCGAAGAATACGGTTCGTTCTCGCCATTTTGCTCCCAGAATGAGAGTTTCAAAGGGAATTAAGGATTCAAAGGCATCTTTTGCGCGGCGCGCACAAAACGGCCAGCCACGATCTTCTTTCTCTCGCTCTCCTCTCTTCCTCCCTCTCTGTCTTGCTCCTCCTCGCGATTCTCTTACTCCTCTCCTCGTCTATTCGCCTCTCGCTCCTGCCCACTGTCTCTGTATTTACACGTCCCTCTCCTTCCCTCTTCTGCTCCTCCCGCGGGAGGGCATAGAACGCGCTCTCAAGACGGGGCGATTCGAGGCGGGCGCGTTGCGTGTACACGCGCCCACACACCAAAAGAACTGAAATCCGTACAAATCGTTGTACAATAAGCGGAGCGGTGGTTAACGCGCGCGGCACGGCGTCCGCTTCTCTCTATTTCGCCTAACAGCGGCTCAACGTTTTCGTATATATATATATATATATATATATATATATATATATATATATATATATATATATATATATACCAGACGCCAATGAAGAAATCCGCGTGAATGGGCCGGCTTCAACAACAAGAAGCTGGCCAAGTTTCGAATATTCGAATCGTTCGCCATTGAAACCGACTGAAAATCGCGCAACTAAGACGCGGCGCGGGAAGAAGAAGGATCGGTGCAAGGAAATCGGGGAAACTGGAACGAATGTAACGCGTGTATGTAATTCGTAAACTTTGAAAAGAAAATCTCGAGGCAGATCCTCCCTTCCCTCGAATCGTGCGCCAAAAATTCTGCCAATATTTTAACAATACGTCCTAACCAACTTTGCGGAAACAAATAATCGATAGCGAGCTAATAAATTCAGATTCCTTACATGTATATATATATTTGTCACGACTCGGAGACATTTCAGATCCGTCCGTGTTATAACGCGAAAAAAGTTCCCCTCTAAGGAGGAGGGGTGGAAGAATCCACATTACATTCGGGTCGATCATTCTATTCTACGTCCACCAGTTTAATCCACGCGTGCACCCTAGCGAGGGATCTTCTTCGTTACGTTTCTCTTTTCTTTTTCCTCCGCCGTGGAACAAATTCGTGCGACGATTTCCGTTTACAATGGAGAGGGAGAGGAGGAACGAAAGGAAGGGAAAATCGGTGGAGCCAGTTGGCCAGTCTCCCCCTCCCCCTCCCTCCTCCCGATTGGCTGATTAACATAAAAATGCCCGTGCTCGTAAAGGGCATCGTATACATATATTACAGGCGTTATATGGATCGCGAGGGAGGGGTTATAGTTTCTGATTGTTATTCATATTCGAGGCCGGTAGCCACGCGACCGAGCATCAATGCGCGCTTCTGTGTTGGCTCGATATAAGCGAGAAGAAGAGGAGGGGTGCACGCGTAGGGGTGGGTGGATGCTTCCTTCTCAATGACACTCTTTCCTTTTCCTTTTCCTCTCTCCCTCTCTCTCTCTCTCTCCCCCTTTTTCTCCAACGTTAATGCCAACGAATCGTGGCGCACAGGTTTAAACGATTACTCACCCGCGGCTCTGTCTGGAATGAAAAGGGCGAAAGTGCCACTTACCGCGCCACGGGCCTCCGAGATTCCACCTGGAACAGAAATCACGTCCTAATGAGACCGGCGGAGTTAAACAGCAAAGTTGTAGAAATTGCCGGGGATTTCGTGCGGGGCGAAGGGGCAGGGGCCTGCCTCGCCCTTTTAGAACGCGTTTCGCGCCAAGTCAGTTGCGCCAAGTTTCGCGATCAAACTACCTGCTCGTCTCGACGCCTCGAAGAACGGATAAAATCGGGGCGCCTTGATTGAGCGAGAAAATATCTTTCCAATGTCGGAGGAGATCTTCGAACGAATTGGAGAAAAAAAATTTATACCATCTCCTTGGACGAGCGAATCGTAAATCGCGAGTCTGGACTGGCACGTAACCAGCGTCCGAATCCACTTTCTAATAATTGGGAAGCGGGAAGTATGGGCGAATGCTTGGGAGTTCAAGGTTCGCGTTCTATCGTGAGGGACGTGGAGAGGTACAAAGGACGAGCGTTTAGCAACGGCATGCGATTTCGATCCGCGGAAGAGGAAGGAGGAATCGGAAGAATAAAGGGGCGGAGTAGCCCGCAAAGTCACTCGACCTCCATCAGCCATCCTCTCTCCCGGGGCGACTACGGTCTATAGCCTCTACTACATTATATTTCTTTCGTATTTGCCTCTTCTCTTTCTTTCTCCCCTTCCCCTTTCTCTCTCTTCTCTCTCTCTATTTCTCTCTCCCCCTCTCTCGCGGCCAAACACACAAATGGCCGCACGTACACGTGCACACAAGCTGAGCATTGCCGCGGTCTTATCGGCAGTTATCGGGCCGTGATGTCACACAATGGGGCAGACAATGCTCGGTACAATACACCCCCTGCTTCTAAACCATTCAACCCTCGCCAACCACCTCCCGACTCATCCTCCTTCTCCAGTACCACCTTCTTCTTCTCCTTCCCCTCCTTTCCTTTCTCCAGGAACTCCTTTCCTTTCTCTCTCTCTCTCTTCAGGAATCAGAGCCAATCTCACCGACTTAATAAACATAATAGCTAACTACGGATGCAGTACTTCCGTACGATCTCAATGAGAGGTCCGTAAGGAGATACGCCCGAAAATCCTACGAGGATCAGACACCGTTATCGCGTATCGCTCGAGATGGCGTCCCCAGCACTCTCGTTGCGTTGCATTCACTTCGTACGAGAGCGAATCCACTCGCGGAAAATAATCTATTCGCGTTTATTCGTAACGACGATAACGTCGATAACACATCTTGAAGAAGAGCGGAACATCTTGGAAAAACGATCTGGAGGAACGATGGAAGGTGGGGAGGAAGAAGGGGATCGACGACGGAGGGTGAATCTCGGCACGCACCATCGAATCGACACCACGCCCCCATACGCGGCTCCACCAGATCCACCCCTACGATCGCGCAATATGCTAGCCTGCGTGTAATCACCCTAAACCACGTGCACCACGAGTCGATACACGAGCCATTGAAAAATGAGGTCAGGCGCCCATTATTTCGAGAAGTTTTCACTTTACGCGCATCCACGCGTACTGCCAGGGGGGAAGAGGAAGGGGAAAGAGAGAGAGGGAGAGAGAGGGAGAGAGAGAGGTGTAAACAGTATCGTCGGGGTGAATTCGGGATGCACACGGGCCAAAAAGATCGCGTTTCATTGATCGTGAACTATCCAACGGATTGTTTTTTTTTCCTTTTTTTTTTTTTTTGTATACGCAGAACCGAAAAACGAGAAATAAAAAAAAAAAAGAGAAAACAAGCTACACGATTTATCGACAACAATTACAGGGTTTGAATGCTGGCCCGTTTAGAGTTGTCAGAAGGGAGGATATTTCTGCCTTTATTTATATTTTATCTCTTTTTCATTTTTTGTTTTTTCTTTTTTTTCGTATGTGTCCAGTTAAAAAATATAAATCGAAACACGCTGCGAGGCTGACTGATTAAATAAAACTGGCAACAGTATATATATATATATATATATATGTGTGTGTGTGTGTATGTATGTATGTATAAATCAAATGAAGACTGAGGGAGAAGGGGAGGGGAGGGGAAGGAAGGGAGAAATGGGAAGGAATCCTCCCCGTCGGTAAATTTTATCACTCTGCAATAAAGCACGTCACGAAACACAATTACATCGACTGCTGACATTTCCAAGCTACATCTTTCAACGTGGGCCCCGCTCGCGCCAACGACTGCGGCTGTTGATACCTATCTACGGAATGGCATCGGAGAAGCGTTAATTAAGCGAGCAGATGCGCCCAGGAAACGGTAAATCATGCAACCCACCCTGTACGAATATAACACTCGCGGGCGTCAACCGTCTTATCTTCCTCCAGGTTATCGAGATAATGATAAATCGCTGGTTCGAATTGGCCCCTTCCATAGGAGAGCTTCGACGACCCCGACGATGAAGGGTTGACGATCCGATAACCGAAGAACGGAAAAGTCGCCCCTTTTCCGGGGCGACAACATCCTTTTGACGATACTTTTCATCCTCTTCTTTTCTTCCCCTTTTCTTTTTTCTTTTTTTTTTTTCTTTTCTTTTTTTATCATACCATCTCGAACCTCGATACGAGACGCGCTCGTGAAAATACGTGAAACGAACGCGTAAAAGCGCATCGACTTTTGAATCTCTCGTCGAAGAGAATGAGGGGAGGATTATATAGGGAGCGCGAGCGAGTAACCCTTTGACGATAAGCTTAACGACTCGGGTCCGAAAATAATAATATCGGGACGCGGTGCATTAACGAGTAATTAACTGGTTCGGTCGATTCGGCAGACAATCCGGAAGACGGCAGTAAAACAAGGTTAGCTCGCGGGGTTGAAGCGAGCGCGGCACCGCGGTGCTCGATGGTGGTGGTGGTAAAAGCGGTGGAAGTGGTGGCATCGGAACCGCCCCGGCTTTGCAACCCCGGCGAATGGAGTGACAATGCTGCCACGGGATTCACAGTTCTCTACCACCCCTTTTGTCTTTCCCCTCTTCCCTCTCTATCTCTCGCTCGAGCTGCCGTCCCCTTTCATCCCATTTGCAACTTTCCGGCTTTCCAACCGTCCGCGCCTTTCTCGTTTCTCCGCCACCCACGCACTCCCTTTATCCCCTAGTCTTCATACGCCGCCACACTTCTCGCCGCACGCGCACCTTAAGGCAAACGCCTCCTCTCCTTTCGAAACGATTAACTTTGTCACGTGGAAAAACAGATGGGGATGGGATCGAACATCGTTGATCGCGTTCGTTCCGATTTTTCTTTTCCTTTTCTTTTCTTTTTCTTCTTATTTCTTTCTTCCTCTATCACCAATCGTTCTTATATCACGACGAACGATTCACGAACCAAGAGTGCAAAAAGAGCGCACGGTTTAGATATACGTTGGAACGATAGAGGGGGCGAGGAACGAGGAGAGGCACGCGTGCCAGTTGAGTATAAAGACACGCAATCGAGTAGGAAAAAGGGTGGAGGGTGATGCAGGATGGTGAAACGTATCGAAAGGATCCACCACCCCTGTTCCACAGAAACGGCGTTCGACATCCCCTCTCTCCTTCCTTTCCTTCTCCATCCCTCATCGTCCTCGTCGTCGTCGTCGTCCTCGTCCTCGTCCTCGTCCTCGTCCTCGTCGTCGTGGTCGTTTCATCGCTCCGCTTGGAATCTCTATCTCTTTTTCCCTTCCTTTCTCATCCTCGATCCATCTGTCTCGCTCCCAGCGAGCCACCCTCGCACTCTTTCCTCGTATCAGATCGAGTCCCTCTATTTCGCGTCCTCTATTATTTCTTTTATCAATCTGCGCGCTTTCAGGACGCTTTGAGGCCCGTTGAAAGCTGCGTGATAAATCATGAAATGTAAGAACCTACTACACCCACACATCCAGTCACGGGAGGGAGCTACGCGCATTTATAGATATTTCGTACGTGTAAACACACGAAAGCGGCAACCCAACACGAAAATAGGAAGAGGTGTTAGTGTAACGCATAGGAGGATGTGTGCAACAAGCTCGCGTGCACGTGTAGGTGAGTGCGCACGTGTACGTGTATGTGTATATATACACACACATATGTATATGTGTGTATGTGTGTGTGTATTTACGAACGTGTGTAAATACGTACATATATAAGCAACGGTTCAATAGGCGGCATTGCCGGGGCGAACACAGCATCCATACAGCTCGCCAGATGAGGTCTTCTAGCTTCCGTGGAGTCCGCGTGAAAGGATGCCCCAATAATATTCCATTCACCAAACCACCCCCAACTTCCACCCTGTAGCTTTCCCTTCCGCGTATATATCCCATCCCACGGACCGGTCTGGCCCGTGCCCACCCGCCCATTGATTTTTCATTCGTTGCCTTTTCAATAGTTTGTTATGAGCTTTCCTTCGCCGATGTCTCCTCCTCTCCCGGGTTTCCACCAGGACCACCGGGCTTACTCTTCTTCCTTTGAAACCAGAAAACGGAACGGAGAGGAGGAGGGCTGGCGGAGAATTTCCGACAGACCAAGCCCGACAGACGTGCAACTGTCCCGGCGAATTAGATGCGTTTGTCACGAGTCGTCCGTTAAAGCCGCCACCACCACTTTTTACTCCATCTCGTCCTCGTCTCTCGAAATCACGCCGCCGTTCGATAATCGATGCGCGATAACGTGTAAAAATGCGCCGCGACGGGGAGAGCCGTGATGATTTGAATTTCAATATTTCGTATGAATGCGAGTGACAGGTGTTGGAGCGTCGAGGAGAGATTGGGATCGATCGAATTCGAAGGGTACGCGACGAGCTTCGAATGTCTCGCAATCGGTGTTAATTGAGCGTGTAGAAAGGAAACGATGGATCGAATGGATCGATGGTTGAGCCAAAGGAGGGGATCGTTTGAAATCGATCCGAGTGTAAGAATATTTCAGGCAGGAGAAGCGACGCGCGATTTTTATCGCTCGATTATCCATCCATCGAGAAGGGATAGAGGTTCGATGGATGATTTCAGGTTCGATCCGATTCGAAACCGGTTGACAGAGATGCGAGGAAAGGAGGGGGAAGGAAAAATTTTCGAAAGTATTTCCCCGCGAAACAGAGCGAAAATAACCTATAACTTTAATCAGGGATGAATAAAGGCAACCCTTTTCGGAGCGGCGCTGCGTCAAGGCGAAGAATGGAGATGAGGATGTAGCCGAGTATCGGCATTGTTTCCAAACAAAGCACGCCTTTCATACCACCGTGTACCCGCCCTGCAACCCCCATCCGCCTCGTCCACCCACAACCCCCGCCCGTGCACTCCCCACGGCTTTTCAGTCATTTGACACGCAAAGAAGTCAGGCAACCCGGCATTGTGGCGACCACCACCACCACCACTGCGACCTATTGTTACCAGACCACTACCATAACCACCACCCCCGAAATCCACCCTTTCCTTGTTACCCTCTTGCCACCTTTGTCGAATTTGACGATCGATTCGATGACACCGACCTCCTAAACGGAAACGCAGTTCAAACCTTTACCAACTTCCCTTTTAATCCCGGATATTCGACCAGAAACTTTGATGATTATTTCCCCAAGGTCCACCACCCGCTTCCATCCAACGAATACGTCGCGAAAGATCGCGTATTTAGACCCCTGGATAGATCGCAATTCTACCGTTCGACGGGGATATTCATTCATTCAAATTGCATTGCCAACTTCCTGAAACCGAGTTCTACCGAGAGACTCTACCGAGGCAAAACACGAGAATGGAACACGAGCGGAACAGGTATTCGGCGATGCATCGATACTACTAGCTCGGGGCTACGCCGGGAGACACGGTGTCCCGATGATGCTTCGACGAGCGGACAGGATTCGATGGACGCCTGCGTTTCGATCCGACGAGAATAACGTGACGCGATGAGAAAGAAGCTTTCGTTTCGAGATGGATCGAGTTTCGCGAAAAGGACGAGGACGTTCTCAAAAGACGTCTTCGGCAGCGCGGTTCGGAGAAGATAACGAGGACGCGCGGCGCACTGATCGGTGTGCACGTCGAGAGCGATTGCGGCCACGGTTGAACCGCGCCAACGAATCAGTGGCAGAGCGCGGCGGTCGCGAAAGCATCGACGGAATTATGCATCGGGCTGCATAATTCCGTTGCACACGGTAGCACGCGCGTCTGCGGCGTGCCGCCGCCGGAGGGGAAAAGTCGATGGCTCGTAATGTGACAAACGAGGCGTCGTGATACGCGTCACGAAAATACCAGCCAAATGCCCGATACGCTTCGTTCAGACCACGTTCTATTCGAATGTCGATACCTCGCGTCAGTCTTATTAATCTCCCGCCCGCGCCCGAGTATATAGGGATATATTGCGTATTATAGGCCGTAATGAAAAGTGACTCCCATGACGAGAAGAGAAAAGAGAGGAGAAAGGAGGAGAGGAAGGGGAGAAAAGGTGGCAGCAAGAGGGAGGAAGAAAAACGGAGAAGGAAATAAATTATATATATATATATAGAAGGAGAGAAAGAGAGAGGAGACTGCGGTACGCGAATTCTATGCACAATGCGAGTCCTCTCGCGGAAAGCTTGCGCGCGGTTGCTGCTCGAGATTTCCAGATTTCACGACGCTGAATAAGCTGCCGATGCAAATTTAACCGGCGCTGTCGTTTTCCCCGCAGAAAAAGCCTAAATGCGTGCCGGAATAATTTGAATTTTTTCCCTCGTTTCCGGCCGTACAATGCCACTCTCTCGCCGATCCGAGAGAAAGTTCGCGCGAACGAACTTCTCTCTGTGTCTCTACGACTCTCGTCTACCCCTTCAAACAATTTTCCGGCCCGATTCAAAATTCCGTTTAAAATTGAAACGAAATTTTCGAAAGGATAGCTAAGACCGATAGATATAAATTTAAAGGGAGGATAATGAAAAGGGGGAGGGGAGGGAAAAATAAAATAAAATAAAACGGGATAAAATAGACGGGAAAATCGAATAGTCCAAGTAAGCGAGGGAGGATGAAATCGGCTAATCTAAAAGACTGGATGGAATCAACGGGGAGGTAGATAGGTAGATAGGTAGGTAGGTAGGTAGGTAGGTAGGTAGGTAGGTAGGAGGACGCAAATAGCCACGTTTGCCGACAGAGGAACCTGTTAAAAGTTGGAAACTGCACTGACAGAATAGGGTGGTGGGATGAAAAGGTATACACAGGTGCAGCGGGACGTGTATGGATGCCAGTGTCGTCGGTCACACGCACAGGATGAAGGACGATCGCCGGGTAAAAGGGATCGAGGAGAAGCAGGAGGACGTTGGGTTGGTGTTGGATAAAAGGGGTGGAAAAGGGGGTGGTAAAGTAGAGGGGATACGGGAGGAGAGAGAGAGAGAGAGAGAGAGAGTCCATGCGAATATGTTATACGCTCAAGCTCGTTCGCTCGTAACCGCGCAGTAGAATAGACGAATTGTTCGGCAGCGGAGCTTTTGTCTATTTTACGGAGTTCCAAGGGCTTCCAGCGGAGGGGTGAGTGGCGAGAGCGGAGAAAGACACAGAGGGTGAGGGAGTGAGCTGAAAGCTCGGAAATATATTCTCAACTGAACGTTGTACGGATTCGCGCACCGGGCGTTCCTAATTATTGTTTTCCAGGCATCCGTCCTTTCTGGTTGCTGCGGTGACTGAAATTCTCGTTTCGAAACTTTCCCTTCACCGCTGGCGTCGAGGAATTACCGCGCGAACCACCGGTCGCCGCGTTCTTTTTTTTTTTATTTTTTCCACCCCCTCACACATCTCTTTTCGTTCCCATTCGAAGTAGACGCTGGTCCTACGCTTTATCACCCCCCTTCCCGTATCAAACGATGCGTACAAAATTAATAAATTAACGAAGGACAACGAGTTCTCCAAAGCGTTTAAAATATTTCGAATTAGCGTATCGTCTATGCGCGTAAGCGTTAATCGCGAAAATCGTCCCGATTTTAATATCTCTTTCTCTCATCATCTCGCAGGAGCGAGATTCTTGTATTTCTCATTATCGCGCATTCGAACGATATTTCGAGAAGGAACGAACGTCACTTCTTTTTGGAACGAGAACGGGAAACGTGCGAAACGTACGAGGAGACGCGAGGACGAAGGAATATGGGAATATGCGAAAGGATCGGTACAATGGAGCAAACGAAAGCGAAGGAATAGAGGGTGGTTTAGTGGAGAACGGGAAGGAGAACGGGATGAAGAGAAAGGGATGTGTTGGTGGGGCGGTCGTATCGGTTAAGTGGGGGAAATTGCAAAACAATGAGACGGCGGGGTAGGGGTAACAATGTGAGGGACAATAGGCCTGATAATGTGCCAGAGAATGGACGCCTAGACAAAAGAGTCGAATAAGGGCGCGCGCACCTACCCGATCCACCACCCATATTACACCATCGACTCTCGTCCGTTGGCGTGTATATAGAGAACGGGGGAAAAAGAAAAAAAAAAAAAAAGAAAAAAGACACCTGCATGCTTCGATGTGGGTTATTTTAAGTTTGAAACAATAGCAACTCCGCGTAAGTTAATCCTCTCCTACCATACGAAAAGCGAGTAAAAAGTTTCGTGGATACAACAACAACAATGGAATACAAATCAGAATTCCAGTGTGGTGAATGAAATTGTGATGAAAAAACGCAAAAGAAACAGAAAAAAGAGAAGAAAGAAAGAGAGGAAGAAAAAACGATACGATTCTTTTACCGAAATTGCCGAACGGATATTTCGATGGAAGGTGTCGATAAGGACGGACAACCCCGTTAAAACGATTGGATTATCAAGCGAAGGGATGAAACGTGAGCGTGTAACCGGTGTGTGCAGAATAAACCAGAGGGATCAGAGCGGAGATCAGGGACGAGAGTAACGCGTGGAACCTACCGCAATGCCAGAGGCCAACGCCTGACATAACCGCGAGTTCTGGAGGGGTTGCGAGTCAAGGGGTTGAGCGATCGAAACCTCGGTGTTAGCAGCCCGCTCGTCTGGCGTGCACCTGTTGTTTCTACTTGCTCTCGAATCAGTCCGCGCCCGTATCATCGCGCCGTCGATCGATCTATCGTAATCGACCTTTCTTCCATTTCTATCCTCTTTCCTTTTGATCCTGAAAAATTAATCGATGCGCGAGTTATTCGATTTGCCGGAACGTCTTGACATGTCGTAACGAAAATTCCACTTTCGCGTCGTAGAAAAAAAAACGCGAAAAAAAACGAACGCGGTCCCTTCCTACCTTCTCTCTCTCTCTCTTTCTCTCTCTCTGATAATTAGCATTTATATAAACGCGGTTACGGCCGCGAGATACGGTACGGAGTAACATGACGCACGGTTGGATGGAGAACAAAAAAGTGGACTCTTCTTACCTTTTCGCTCGGAGAAAAATGCGTCTCGACGATGTCTACGAGATCGCGATGGTGTCGTTCTTCGAAACTAAGAAAGCGAGCGAACTTGGGCCCAGAGAAGGAAGGAAGAAAGAAAGGAAGGAAGGAAGGAAGGAAAGAAGGAAGAAAGAAAGAAAGAAAAAGAGAGAAAAAAAAGAAAAAAGTGGAAGAGGAAAGTGGCAAAAGGTACATATAAGAGAAGAAAGAGAAGAGGAACGGGGCGAAGAAAGAGGAGAAGGACGAATGACGGCAGAAGACGATGAGGAAAAAGAGAAGAATCAAAGAGGAGAGGAAAGAGAAGTTCTGAAGAGGGAAAGACCAAGGCACCGAGGACAGAAGTGGCCGTACAAGGCAGGAGCGCCACAAACAGTCCATAGAAATTCCCCGGCCGTAGAATGCAACTGCTTCTTTGTGTAACACAGCTTACACAGATAGCCGCGAGTCCGTGTTTAAGCGAGCGTCGATGTGCGCGAGAGTTGGCGAGCGCGCGCCTGTTATTTAAGCTTCGCATAATGGCAACTCTTTTATGCTTCTTGTGTCTTACATCTGAGACTGTGTCGCTCCAGAGGGCGCATTCATTCCCGTGAATACCGTGCTCGGGCCTCACAATGGCCTTCTCTACGCCGCCTGCAGCAGCCACGGCACACCACCGAGTTGCGCACTCAAAGTGCAGCCACTCTAAGGATGCGCGACGCGGTCGCCTTAGTTTACAGCCTTAGGACAACCACCGTGTCGCTCCACCTCTTTTCCTTATCTCTATCCAAGGTTCTAACTTTTCCTACATCGAGATTCTTTCCTTTTCTTTCCTTTCCTTTCTTTTTTCCATCATCGCGACGCGTCCTTCTCCTCTCCTCCTCCTCCTCTTTGACCTCCTCTTTTACACGGTCTCTTTGACGACGAGTTAATTCGCATCCTCTCGACCGAGACATCGGCCTCTCTCCCGGGCAAGGATTCTCCGGTCGGAAGGGAGCAGGGAGAAAGTTGAGAGGGAGGGGCGAAGAAAATGATGCTCGCGATAGGAAAGAATACATCATCGAAACGATTGTTACTCGAAAAGCCGAGACGAAACGAAGCGAGAGGAGGAATAGCGCGATCCCCATCCCCCGCCGACTTCTCTTCTTTCATTTATTCCGCGAGGGCCGTCAATAGGAGAAAAAGCTCGATCCGCAAACTTTTGTGTCGCTGGTTCGCTCCGCGACGACCTTCCGGGGGAGGCGAGTTTCGAGGCCGGTTTATCGTCGAACGATCGTTTCTCCGAATAATCGCGAACGTGCCTAACGATCGTGGCCGAGGTGGTTGGGTTCGTGCACACGAGGCACGCCACCTTGCGATCGGTCACAAAACAGCGACACAATAACCGGGCCGCAACAATGCCGGGCGACAATGCAGCGCCACCAACACACCGGCGAGCCGAATCTATTGTCTGTACTTCTCTTGTTCTCCTTTCATCCCCTGCACTTCCACGACGAGCCGCAAAGAACGAGGGAGAGGAGCCGGAGAATCGAGCTGCGCGAGGCGAGAGGAGAGGGAAAAGCTATCCGCGAATGTCGCGACCTCACGGGACGACTTTGTTTAATTGCGCTGACTCGATTAGACGACCACTCTCCCAGACTCGCTCGAGTTCTTCCGCATTGTATTTTTGCGGCCGTTGTTAATCCCGTAATCATCGTCCCCCCGGAGTAACAGGAATTCAATGCGTCGTTCCTCCATTCACCACATCTCCGACCATTCTTTCTCCATTTTCCTTTCTCATTCCCGCCACCAACTTCGCCACTATGAAAAGACTACTATATATATATATATATATTGAAAACCAGTTCCTGCTTCGTTTCTCTCGATTCTTCTTCCAAACATTTGTCGCGCTTGTTCTCAAATCGCGCGGAAAATTCTGGTAATCCCGTTCGAGACGAGATCATCCACCACCATCGCCAAACATCGTCCAATTCTCCTCGCGAATCAAATATGCAGCTATCAGCAGTCAAGGGGAGAAGGAAAAGAAGGAAAAGGAAAAGAAGAAGAAGATCGCCCACTTTGCAATGACCGGCTAAAAGAATACGGAGTGGCGAGCGAGTATGGAAAGAGAAAGAGAGAGAGAGAGAGTAGCTTCACGCAGGAAGATGGATCAGGGAAAGAAAAAGAGAGATGATACGGGCGAGGGAGGGTGTGGAGCGAGAAAGAAAGAGAGAGAATCGGCCGCCCCACTCATCCTCCCGTCCGTCTCATTGTGTCGGACGATTGTCTTAGAATAATGGCGGAGACTCACAATAGTGACTACAATGCTTGCTCGTCTAACAATGCGGTGACGTCACGCAGCGTCGTGTACGTGAATGTACCGGCACGGGCGCCCCGACGTCGTGTGCGTCGTCTCTTCAGAGTTCCTCTTTCTCCTTCCCCCTTTCTTCGCGGCTCCAACCGTCTTTCTCTCGCACCCCCGTCCTTTCTTTCCGCGATTCTTCCTTTCGTTATTCCGTAGCCCGATCACCTACTTACGCTCGAGTGGGGCTCAATTGCCACTAGCTGCACCAAGATTGCACGCGTTTGATACAATTAACGACCCGAGCTCCGCGAGAGATCGGAGGTGAAACCATCTCTCGTTTCGGTTTTCGGGGAAAAAAAACGAGGTGGCGCCTACGCCAGACCAAGGCTCGGCGCCTTGAGAAGCGAACGGACACAAAGGCGGTCGTCGGGAAGAAAGGCGGAGGGGAGGCCAAGGGACGTATCGACAGAATTCGATCGGAATTTTCCAAGAAATTTATTTGCTCGCACAATGGCGTGGCTTTCCAACAAGGACAAATCAACTTTCCGACGTTACCTTTCCTGTCTCCTTTACATCGATCAACTTTGACTTTCATCGGGTCGCGTGCACGACGACAGTCCCTATCCAGTTCCAGCCACCCCTGCGTGACCGTGGATTCGGTCAAGTCATCCCTGGGGATGATTTCGAAACGCGATCCACTCCCCTTCCTTTGTTACGCGATAGGGCGTCGGTTAGCAAGGTTATTAAGCGAAACGATAAGTGCAATTACGCGTCGACAGTTCCACGCGTCCAATATCTCCAACTTTTCCATCCTATATTTTTCTTCTATTCGGGTGGAATACGATCCCATCGAGGATTAAACGGAGAAAAGAAATAATTTCGAAATCTTATTGCGTGACTTTTTTTTTTTTCTAAATACAAGAGGTAGAGAGGTTGATGATTAATAGCACGAGGATGAAAAGAAGCCTATCGAGGAGATAAGAATAAACCGAGGCGCGTCTTGAGGGCGTGAATGGAGTCGACTGTTAATTAATACCGAGACGCATTAAATTGCGCGAATTGTGCGCCGTTCGCGGAGGCTTTTTGCAAGGATCGGGTGCGGGTTGAAAAGATTCTTATTAGCAAATAGCATGGTGTACCCAACGGAGCTGATACACGAGGGGATCGAAAGAACGGAGGAAGGATCTTCTTCTTTGCGCGCGGGCCGCGAATCCAACAGGATTCTCGCAAAGGTGGAGAGACCAAGTGGGGCAGGGAGGGAAGAGGGAAGCGAGTTCTTTCGTCGACACGGACGTTACGAGCTGCGAACACTTGCATTTAAATAGTTTTTCGTGGATTCGCGATGTCTGGAAACGCGTTTCAAGATTCACGAGCGAGGAGAAAAGTCAAACGATACCTTCGTATTTCTCTTCTTTCGAAAACGATAAAACGTTTCTTTACGAATTCCATTATTAATTTATTAATCCTTTCGATACCAAAGAAAAATTACCACGATTGTAGATGCTACCTCGGACGAGATATCTCTTATATTTATTATCGATACGTAGATACGATACGAGATATATTTGATTCCAAAGTTTGGAATAAATAGATCGATTTGTAAGATATTTTTATCGTTGATAAAAATGACGCTTCGTATTTATTTATCGTTTTTAAATCTTTTATTTTTATTCCCTATGAAATGCTCGAAACTACTATACAATACGTAATAACGATACGATACAATTTTTTACAAAAATATCTACTTTATTTCCGCCCGTGCATTTGTATACACCGTTTTGCAGATATCTCGTTTGCAGCATCATACAGACGGTATCGCGTAGTAAGACGTCGCATCTACGACATCGTGAAACCGAGATATCTCGCGTTTGGTATCGCGAAAGAATTAACGATATACGACAATAACGATTCAAAAACGATCGAGAAATCTAAAAAAAAAAAATGGTTCATCGATCGCGAAATAATAAACGGGAACATAACCGCGGGACGAATGTTTGGTTTGGCAAGCATGTTGCAACAGAAACATTCTTTTCAAGTCCTGTCGTTTGATGAACGAGAAACGATCGGCGACGTTCAAAGCGATCTTGCACGCGGCTGGAGGAGCGACGATAGCACAAAGATTTCGCGAAAGGGGTGGACAGGGAGGGTTGGAGGAGAGAGAGAGCGGAGGAGGAGGAGAGAAAGAGATAAAGGGAACCCAGAAAGACAGGGGTACATTGTGCTGGGTCGCTTGATACTTTATTCCGTATAAAAGGAACGGCGGAACAATGGCGGGAACGCGGAAGAATGGAATGAAATGGGACCGAGGGAGACGGATCGGGAGAAAGGGAGAAAGAAAGAGGCGCACTCGCGCCAGTGTGAAGACTCATCACTCTGTAAACAATGCGAGAAGCGAGAGTGACTCAAAGAGTGGCGGAATCCTCAGAGTCCTTCCCTCCGCTCGAGAAAAAGAAGGGAGACGGATGATGGAGGAGGAGGAGGAGGACCGGAGAGGGAACCGTCCATCCACGCTTTCATTTTTCTAATATTTCGACTTTCTTGATCATCGACGAAGCTTTCTTCGTGCATCCGTCGAGGACTTTGTGGCCTCGCGCGAAGATTACGCGCGATTCTAATGGATTCCGCCGTCTATTCCCGCGGATCACGATAGATCGATCCTGCATAATTTTACGATTGCGATTACGAACGATGGTCAGGAAGATAGCGATAACGATTTTTCAAAATTTCCCCTTCCCCTTTTCTCCAATTTTCGATGGAGACGGAGGAAGGAAAAGTTGTCGGAGCGTGAACGAATCGTTAGGACAAATAAAAGTTGGCGGGTCAGGAAGCAGCGTTTGCGCGAAATTCGAGCGATGCCGCCAACGTCGGCGCGGTGATCGTCGTCGTGGTCGTTGTTAGGAGGAGGATTCACAAAGCTATCGGCCGTGGCAGGGGCCGTGGTATTGTTGGACGAAGATAGGATTCCTTTGATTGTCCGGGACTGTGCGAAACCGTCCAACGAACGAAAGGGAGGAAGAGGTGAGAGGCACTGGGAGAAGAACCCGCTTTACATAACGCGTTATCCACCGCGACAATGGCCGCCGAGAGCCGCGCCTCGAGAAAGAATCGTTTGATGTCGAAGGATTCATCGCGACCGTGCTTCAAGTGAGACCAACGGAGAAGAGAAAGGGGCCAGGAAGTGGAGGGGGCGGGACAAGGAAGGTTGGAAAATTAATTTCACCCGGTGAACAGAGAGGGAACGAAAAGCATCGGCTCTGGTTGAACGCTTCAGAATAGCCGAGCAAGACGGAGAAACCTTTCGACTGTCCGAGATCGAAGCGTCTGCGAGCGATTTTTTTTATCGCCACGCTCGATAAATGAACTCCTATTTCTTTCTTCATAAATATCGTATACGTCAATTGTCAATTTTCGCGTTCCGTGATCGATCTTACAAATATTCTTTATCGTCATTTCTAAAAAAAAAATCCTCGTCGCTTCTTCTCCTCGTTTGTTCGAGAAGTCGAAAGGAATTTCGAAAGATCGCATGAAATTGATAGCACATGCTGAAATCGAGGTTGAAACGATTCTTGTCCCCTGGTCGCAGAGGTTGAAGAGACTCAAATGTGCCGCCAATGGCAAAGGGGTGCGTGGCGCCAGTCAGGACAAGTCTTATAGAAGCCGTAGAAAGAGAAGGAGAAGCAGAAGGCGATCCACAAAGAGCGAGGAAGGGAAAGAAAGACGGTAGGGTGTGGGATGGGGGTTGAAAATATTTAGACATCCGCGAAGGGATGAATAAGACTAAATTGTATCCACAATGCTGTCTCAGAGGCAGACGCGCTCTGAATAGCCTTAATAAACTCGCTGAATCCTCGGAAATATTTCCAAGCCGGAGGAGTACCGAATGCGGCGAAAACTCTTCTCCCCCCACCGACTTCACGTTCTTCTCGTTCTAGCAAAGCAACCACCCCCTCCCCCGACCACCCATCGCGACCAACACCGCCACCTTTCGCCCCCCTCTTTATCGTCTATGTATCTTCGAAATACGAACGTGACAGGGGCCTCTTGAAAATTTCCTCGAGGGGCCCCGCGCGACAAAATGCAACCGGGTGAAACGTCAACTTCTCCAATATCTCTATTTCCCGACGCGACTCCCCCACGTTCAAAGTTTCCCAAAGTCACGGGAAAATCGCAAATCATTTCCGCGACACACGGGACAAATCGAAAATCGGCGATAATCGATCGAATTCGCCGTATTGAGTTTCTAAAAAAAAAAAAATCAAGACACGATTCCCCACTCTACATCTCGTGTTCAAGATATAAACGAGCACACATTTACGCGCCTTTTATCGGTCTGCATAATGCGTAGATTTGCCACCCGCTGCGATACGCTTTTCCCTGCATTAAGAAAAGAGCGTTCGCTCGTTTGTCCCACACGCGCCATTTGTATAAATTTTACAACCGTGCCCGAGGGTAGAACGTCAATTTGCAAGATATTGGAGAGACTTGTCAAGACTTTCGATCAAGTTAACTCGTTCTATAACTCGTTCTCTCTCCCCCCCGCCCCTATTTCAATCCATCGAAGATTCATCGCCCACCACAAAACAGAAAAGACCCATCGATCTTTCCGATTCCTTAGCAAACGAGATATGTGCGGTTCGAATCTAGATCGATACGTCATTACGCGTCCTACAGAAATCATGAAAGTTCACGGCGCGACGAGAACGACGAGAACGACGACGACGACGAAGAGGAGAGGAGGAGAAGGAATACGTCGAACGCGGTGCACCGACCGAGGGAGAGAAACGAATTGCGTGAAAGGGTGCGGAAAAGGAAGCAGGAGAAGGAAGGGGCAGGTGGAAGCGGAGCCGGGCAGAAACGGATTCACGATTTCGCATGAATCGCTAGTTACTGAATAAAGTCCTTTCGGCCGGGTTGGCCGGAGCTGGCGGTGGCTGACTTTACTTTATTATATGTATATTCGCTGCACCAGGATGGAAGAGGGTTTTCGCGGAGTTGAAGAGACCGAGGGGTGGTTGGCGGAGGAGGAGGAGGAGGCGGTGGGTGGGGAGGGTAGTCATTCAACCGTGCGGTTCTATGAAATCAAAGGCCACATTGTCACCGGAATTACCTCCATTCGGAAACGACGTATTCAGGCTAGCAGGCGCACGTGGAATTAACCCTATTTGTTTGCCGCCTTCGAGTCGCGTGTAACGAAGCCACGATTTATTCGCGTATGCCGCGCCGCGAGGGACATGGGACGGATCCAATGGGCGGAATCGATACCAGGGGATATCAGGGTAGGATGGAGCAACGGTGGACCAAGAAAAAGGAGTTTGTTCCTCGGCAAGAATCTTGAATCGCGGCTAATGAGTCGTTACTAGTCGTTCGTTCTTGAATAAAATCAAACGGGACGACGACGTGACGACATCCAGTCGTCCTTTATGTTGAAATGCCAATTACACGGACACGACGATTAAGCGAAATAACCGTTATTGATGCACGTCGCCGCGCGAGGATGCGGCGATTAGAGTAAGGTCGAGGAAAGAGAATCGTCGCCGCACGAGAGAATTTTGGAATTTTCTTGTATCGCGCGAGAGATATTTTTTATTCCTACTTGAAATAAATTATGCTCGCTTCCGATTCAAATCCCGACGACAATCGACGAAGAATTGATCGAGATGTTAAATGCGGATAATCCAATATCTATAGTTCAATTTCTATACGAATTTTGGGAAATTCTCTGTTCGGATCCGTTTAACGATGAATAGAAAACGCGTGAACATCTATCGTTTTACCGATAGGAAATTCAACCGAATTTTATTGATTAATTGATCGACGATCCGTCACCGGGATAGTTCACCAATAGGGTTATTATATAGGATATCGCGTCGATCCTGTCAGCTGTTGGCGTTACGGTTAAACCCACCGAAATTTCACGCCTGCAGATGACACCGCCTAATTCACCGGCTATCCCACGCTGCGATATCGGTTTAGATATTGGACTATCCGCAGTGAATTTTCGTTTATTACGGGCAGGTGTAAATTATAATTATTTCGGTAACATCTGCCTCTCTTCGCGCGCTATTCGAATATAGAAGAGTATCCCATCGATTAGATCTAATATTAAATTTTCCACGCCCTTGCGTTCTATAAAACTATCCACCGAGTACTAATAACCGTATTTCGACCAATGAAAATTGGATCAATTGGAATAAAGTCTATTATACAAGGACTCGATGATTCTTCGAGATTCGATTAAACGGAATCGAGAATAGAGGATTAAAAAAGACGAAGAAAAAGAAAAAGAAAGAAAGAATAAACAAATAAAAACAAAGTCGTATAATATCTATTACCACGCGTATCTTCAAAGGCCAATAGTCACAGGTGGGTGTAAGTCTTGCGTGCTCGATTCGATCGTGTAAGACGTAGAATAGGAGATTCACGGGAGGTATATTATTTCAAAAGTTTTCGGAGAGTGCAATCTTTGTGGTCGCGTTGAAGACCGCTGACGAAGCTCCCCGTTTCCAGCCCGAAACCACTACCGAACCACCCCCCTCTGGTTACGATAACAATGGTCGATTTTAATATACGCGCGACAAGAGCGAGCGAGATGAACGAGCAACGACGGGGAAAAGGCGATCTATATTCGACGTACGAACAAAAATTGGGATAGAGAATCAAGGGGAAGAGAGATAGGACCAAAGAAAAGTTAGGCAAAACGAGAAGAACTCGAGGAAGAAACCACAGGATTCAACGAGTGAAGGAATAGAAGAAGAAGAAAAAGAAGTAATAGAGTAAGAAGTGATAGAGGATGCAAAAAAGAAAGAGAAAGAGAAAGAAGAGAGCAGAGAAGAGCAGAGGAGCGTGCAAAAGCACACGCAAAGAAAAACAAATGAACGCTGCCTAACCGAAACAATTGAAGCCTGCGTGGAATAGGGGTTGCTGGCCTTTTATGTTGCCCACCCTCTATGCTCGCCACCCCCGACCAACCACCACCTTTCCCAGTATGCCTAACCCGCAGCTATATCCAACGCCACCTCCACCAGCGCCTCCGTCAACCCCCTACCCCCATTTTTATTCCCCCGTTTTTGGCCCTCTCCACCATCCTCTTCGCGTTTTGCCTCGACGGGACTTGAACGAGGATATTCGAGCGATCGTTCTGATGAGGCCTTTATGCGATTCGCGAGAGCCTTTCAGCCGCGCACGCCTCGGATAAGAATTTCAATTTCTCTCTACCGGCGCACGATTGTATCGGCAGCCGCTTATGCATCGCTGATCGTTTCCTCGTTTCTCAGGGATACGATTCTTTATATATATATATTTTTTTCTTTTCCCTCTTTTCCGTTTCTTTCTTCTCTTTTTTTTTCTTTTCACCGAGTTCAGAAAGTCCCGAAGTGGTTTACGAGCAGAATTTTTAGAGCTAGCTTTTCTTATTCGTATAAAAGTTTTTTTTTTTTATAATTCCTTATTGATTATAAAAAATTGTATCCCCTTTCTATTGTTTGTTTCGTTTTTTCTTTCGAAAAATCGAACGATAATTGTATATGATTGAATTATATACCAATAATGCAAAATTATCGGTATATAACCGAATTTTTTATACTCTACATATTCGCATTAGGGTATAAAACTTATAAAAAAATAATCTATCGCTTGAAGAGTTTATATCTATATCTTATATCTATACGCTTATACCTATATATAAAGATTGCCTTGAGTTTCGCGGAAATATACTAGAAGTTCGAATATAATTGATAAAATAAAAATAAAAAATAAAAAAAAGTCTTACTATATAAACATTTGCTGAGATCTAAATAGAATTATCTAATCGCTATTAATCGTTAAAAAACTTCTAATCGCGGCGCGACTTTGTGGCTGGTTACGATTCCGTAAAAGCAGGTGAAACTATAAACGAGATGCAATGGCGCCGAACGAGTACCGATCGCGCATTAAAATACAACATTTAAAAGCGTACTCACCGTTCGATGTCACAGGAAATTTGGTACACAGCAACATAAATCAGATTCCCAGAGATGATAGAGATACGGCACTCTAACAGCCACTCAGTCAAAGCCAAATGTCATAGCAATCCGCGCACTACATCGGGCCTCGTCGACGCGTGTCACGTCAAGGCAAAATTCAAAACCGAAATTCCGAGCATTGTCCTCGTGTCATAGCGTCAGTCACACGCGATTCCGAGAAACACGGTTCTGTTGAAATTGCTTCGACTTGACCATAGCCCGCGGCAAGACAACAAACATTTCGATAATACGTTAACGAAACGATCAACACAAACGATGACTCTATACTTTTTTTCGAAACACATGCCAAACACGCGTCGCACTACATTATTAACTGCGTAATAATACACAGCTGTATCCCGCCAAAAGTAGTACAGGAAAAGGAAGAAAATTCCTGCTTTACGGAATTCGCGAGCTCTCATTGGCTCTTCTTTTTCTAATAACGAATCATCTTCGAGAATTATGTGACGCTTCTACTACGTTGGTCAAGATCAGATTATGTCCATGATTGACACCTGCGAATTTGTAACTTCGATGGACGAAAACAGGAAAAGTTTGTATCCGATCGACGCATTTCTCGCGAAATATTCTTTCCAGAAGATGAATTTTTTGTTTAATCGCGATCTGATGCACTGTCAACGCGATATTTAACACTAACATATCACTTCACAAGATACGCGTGAACACTTATTAGTCCAAAATGTTCGACACGTAAAAATTTTATTACCACCGTATTAAAATAACGAACAGGATCACTATATTAATTAATGTTACTTTCACTTTCGCGAAAAAATGTAAAATAATGCGATTTCCAAATAGAAAATAAATACGAACTCTACCGCGTAGTTTACCGTATCGCGCGCAGCATGGAACTGATCGTGCCTCGACCGTATTGCCCCACCGCGCCGCGTCCCCACCACTACTCAACCACGTTACGCGTCGCGTATATGCTTATACTACATATATCAAAATAATTAATAATATATATTCAATTTAACAATTTCTTAACGAAAGAAAATAAAAATATCAATCTCTAATAACAATAAAAATTAAAAGTTTTTTTTTTATAAATATTATAAAATTATAAAATTCTTATTTTTATATAATCATCATAATATAACGTTTATACGATCGAAAACTTTAAGATTTCGATGTATTAAACTTCTCTATAAATAAATAATATTTAATTTTTGCAATAATTATAGTTAAAAGAAAATTATTCTAATAACTATGAAAATTAAAATTTATGTCTTTCTTCAATATTAAAAACATTCTTATATTTGTATGATTAGAACATTTATACGATCGAAACCGTTAAAATTTCGATGTATTAAACATTTCTGCATATAATTAATATTTCTGTAATAATTGTAATTAAACAAGAATTACTTTAATAATTACAGAAATAAAAATTTTTGTCTTTCTTAAATATTATAAAATTCTTACTTTTATACTATCATAATATAACATTTATACAATCGAAAACTTTAAGATTTCGATGTATTAAACTTCTCTATAAATAATTAATATTTAATTTTTGCAATAATTATAGTTAAAAGAAAATTATTCTAATAACTATGAAAATTAAAATTTATGTCTTTCTTCAATATTAAAAACATTCTTATATTTGTATGATTAGAACATTTATACGATCGAAACCGTTAAAATTTCGATGTATTAAATATTTCTGGATATAATTAATATTTCTGTAATAATTGTAATTAAACAAGAATTACTTTAATAATTACAGAAATAAAAATTTTTGTCTTTCTTAAATATTATAAAATTCTTACTTTTATACTATCATAATATAACATTTATACAATCGAAAACTTTAAGATTTCGATGTATTAAACTTCTCTATAAATAATTAATATTTAATTTTTGCAATAATTATAGTTAAAAGAAAATTATTCTAATAACTATGAAAATTAAAATTTATGTCTTTCTTCAATATTAAAAACATTCTTATATTTGTATGATTAGAACATTTATACGATCGAAACCGTTAAAATTTCGATGTATTAAACATTTCTGCATATAATTAATATTTCTGTAATAATTGTAATCAAAAATGAATTACTCTAATAATTACAGAAATAAAAATTTTTGTCATTCTTGAATATTATAAAATCCTTATTTTTGTAGGATGTAATATAACGTTTATACGATCGAAAACTTTAAGATTTCGATGTATTAAACTTCTCTATAAATAAATAATATTTAATTTTTGCAATAATTATAGTTAAAAGAAAATTATTCTAATAACTATGAAAATTAAAATTTATCTCTTTCTTCAATATTAAAAACATTCTTATATTTGTAAGATTAGAACGTTTATACGAAACCGTTAAAATTTCGATGTATTAAATATTTCTGCATATAATTAATATTTCTGTAATAATTGTAATCAAAAATGAATTACTCTAATAATTACAGAAATAAAAATTTTTGTCATTCTTGAATATTATAAAATCCTTATTTTTGTAGGATGTAATATAACGTTTATACGATCGAAAACTTTAAGATTTCGATGTATTAAACTTCTCTATAAATAAATAATATTTAATTTTTGCAATAATTATAGTTAAAAGAAAATTATTCTAATAACTATGAAAATTAAAATTTATGTCTTTCTTCAATATTAAAAACATTCTTATATTTGTAAGATTAGAACGTTTATACGATCGAAACCGTTAAAATTTCGATGTATTAAATATTTCTGCATATAATTAATATTTCTGTAATAATTGTAATTAAAAATGAATTACTTTAATAATTACAGAAATAAAAATTTTTGTCTTTCTTAAATATTATAAAATTCTTACTTTTATACTATCATAATATAACGTTTATACGATCGAAAACTTTAAGATTTCGATGTATTAAACTTCTCTATAAATAAATAATATTTAATTTTTGCAATAATTATAGTTAAAAGAAAATTATTCTAATAACTATGAAAATTAAAATTTATGTCTTTCTTCAATATTAAAAACATTCTTATATTTGTAAGATTAGAACGTTTATACGATCGAAACCGTTAAAATTTCGATGTATTAAACATTTCTGCATATAATTAATATTTCTGTAATAATTGTAATCAAAAATGAATTACTCTAATAATTACAGAAATAAAAATTTTTGTCATTCTTGAATATTATAAAATCCTTATTTTTGTAGGATGTAATATAACGTTTATACGATCGAAAACTTTAAGATTTCGATGTATTAAACTTCTCTATAAATAAATAATATTTAATTTTTGCAATAATTATAGTTAAAAGAAAATTATTCTAATAACTATGAAAATTAAAATTTATCTCTTTCTTCAATATTAAAAACATTCTTATATTTGTAAGATTAGAACGTTTATACGAAACCGTTAAAATTTCGATGTATTAAATATTTCTGCATATAATTAATATTTCTGTAATAATTGTAATCAAAAATGAATTACTCTAATAATTACAGAAATAAAAATTTTTGTCATTCTTGAATATTATAAAATCCTTATTTTTGTAGGATGTAATATAACGTTTATACGATCGAAAACTTTAAGATTTCGATGTATTAAACTTCTCTATAAATAAATAATATTTAATTTTTGCAATAATTATAGTTAAAAGAAAATTATTCTAATAACTATGAAAATTAAAATTTATGTCTTTCTTCAATATTAAAAACATTCTTATATTTGTAAGATTAGAACGTTTATACGATCGAAACCGTTAAAATTTCGATGTATTAAATATTTCTGCATATAATTAATATTTCTGTAATAATTGTAATTAAACAAGAATTACTTTAATAATTACAGAAATAAAAATTTTTGTCTTTCTTAAATATTATAAAATTCTTACTTTTATACTATCATAATATAACGTTTATACGATCGAAAACTTTAAGATTTCGATGTATTAAACTTCTCTATAAATAATTAATATTTAATTTTTGCAATAATTATAGTTAAAAGAAAATTATTCTAATAACTATGAAAATTAAAATTTATGTCTTTCTTCAATATTAAAAACATTCTTATATTTGTAAGATTAGAACGTTTATACGATCGAAACCGTTAAAATTTCGATGTATTAAACATTTCTGCATATAATTAATATTTCTGTAATAATTGTAATCAAAAATGAATTACTCTAATAATTACAGAAATAAAAATTTTTGTCATTCTTGAATATTATAAAATCCTTATTTTTGTAGGATGTAATATAACGTTTATACGATCGAAAACTTTAAGATTTCGATGTATTAAACTTCTCTATAAATAATTAATATTTAATTTTTGCAATAATTATAGTTAAAAGAAAATTATTCTAATAACTATGAAAATTAAAATTTATCTCTTTCTTCAATATTAAAAACATTCTTATATTTGTAAGATTAGAACGTTTATACGATCGAAACCGTTAAAATTTCGATGTATTAAATATTTCTGCATATAATTAATATTTCTGTAATAATTGTAATCAAAAATGAATTACTCTAATAATTACAGAAATAAAAATTTTTGTCATTCTTGAATATTATAAAATCCTTATTTTTGTAGGATATAATATAACGTTTATACGATCGAAAATTTTAAGATATCGATGTATTACACATTTCTCTAAATAATCAATATTTATTTGTTTATAAAAATTATAAAATTAAACTTTTTTTCCTCACCCAAATATTATAAAATTCTTCCTTTTGTACGATTACAATATAACGTTTATACGATCGAAACGATTAAGATTTCGATGTATTAAACATTTCTGCATATAATTAATATTTCTGTAATAATTGTAATCAAAAAAGAATTATTCTAATAATTACAGAAATAAAATCTATAATTACAGAAATAAAAATTTTTGTCTTCCTTGAATATTATAAAATTCTTATTTTTGTACGATATAATATAACGTTTATACGATCGAAAATTTTAAGATATCGATGTATTACACATTTCTCTAAATAATCAATATTTATTTGTTTATAAAAATTATAAAATTAAACTTTTTTTCCTCACCCAAATATTATAAAATTCTTCCTTTTGTACGATTACAATATAACGTTTATACGATCGAAACGATTAAGATTTCGATGTATTAAACATTTCTGCATATAATTAATATTTCTGTAATAATTGTAATCAAAAATGAATTACTCTAATAATTACAGAAATAAAAATTTTTGTCTTCCTTGAATATTATAAAATTCTTATTTTTGTAGGATATAATATAACGTTTATACGATCGAAAATTTTAAGATATCGATGTATTACACATTTCTCTAAATAATCAATATTTATTTGTTTATAAAAATTATAAAATTAAACTTTTTTTCCTCTCCCAAATGTTATAAAATTCTTACTTTTGTACGATTATAATATAACGTTTATACGATCGAAACAGTTAAGATTTCGATGTATGAAACATTTCTACATATAATTAATATTTCTGTAATAATTGTAATCAAAAATGAATTACTCTAATAATTACAGAAATAAAAATTTTTGTCTTCCTTGAATATTATAAAATTCTTATTTTTGTACGATATAATATAACGTTTATACGATCGAAATTATTAAGATTTCAATGCATTAAACATCTCTACAAATAATTAATATTTAATTTTTGTAATAATTAAAAGAAATTACTTTAATAATTACAAAAATTAAAATTTTTGTCTTCCGTGAATATACTTATTTTTGTACGATGACGCTTATACGATCGATAAAATTTCTACGTAAGTGTTAAATATTTTTGTAAATAATTGACGATATATATACGTATATATATATATATATGTATCTATATGTAAAATTTGAATCGTTTGAATAGATTTCTCAAAAATTCTAAAGGCAACAATTTTGTAAGAAATAAGAATTTTTAACGTAATTTCGAACTTCGCCCTTTCGATATCGAAGATTTTTATCTCGTTTCAAACTAAAATTCGATCCATTCAACACCAAGAGATATTATTACAACCGATTCCTCGATATTATCGTTCTCGATTCATTCGATACGTTGAAACGTATCATCCCTTTCTTTCTCGTCGTGAAGCATATTCGTGAAAGATAGACCAGTTCGCAGGTGTCGTACGATTCTTTTTTAAACAGAATCAAAAGAAAGGAACCAACGAGAAGAAAGGCGCGTTTCCTTTCTATTACGAAGGAAGAAAGGAAAACGAGGAACCCAGGCATACACCACGTTAGCTCATATGCATCGCGGTCGACGGCTAGAATGCGATGAGACTTCTATGGGCATTGTCGCGAAATTCCGTGGACGTAATTTCGAGCGGCTCCGAAGCCCCGCGATAAATTGCACGATGAAAGAAGCTTTCTCGAAGAAATTTATGAATTGTCTCTTAAAATATAGAATTTTTTAAGTGGATGCAACGGATTTCATCAATCCGTCACGAGTGCACGCACTGACGAACGAATAGAAATTTCCGAGCGTAATTTCTCATTGAACTAAGAGAGGGGAAAATCTGGGAAACGGATTGATTCTCACTTGAGCCGCATAGTCGCGCCCTTCAAATGGCAAATTATTATTTCATTACGGGACGAATTAGAGATTATTTCTGCGCAGGCGTCGGCGAACCGCAGGAAACGATTATTAAGCCTGAAGCCGTTGTCTTCTTCTCCGAATGAGATGCAATTTATAATACAGTCGTTTGTCCAGCGGTATCTAATTGCATTCGCTCCAAAGATCTCCGGATATGCATCTAATTGTTACAGTTGTTCCCACTTAAACGCAACTTTGCATTCCATCGTCTCTGTTAATTCTTCCATTGTGCCTGGATCTTCATTTAGCCGTCGGTAATCCGGAGCAATTAGACAAATTATCCGAATTCTAGTTCTATGGAACGTTCCCAAAAAAAAGAAAAAAAAGAAAAAAAGAAGGAGAAAAGAAACAAAAAAGTCTTCTCCCTCCTCTTCTCCCTTCCAAGAGCAAGCAGCATCGAGAGGATGGAAAGGCCGTAGTCTCGGCCATCATAAAATCATCATTCTATTTGCTTCGATCAATTTAGACGTTCCCCAACGAGATATCGGGTTACCTTCTTCATTGGATCATCAATAAAACCAATTGGTATTGGTACTGGTTTCTCAAGCAAGCGCTCCTTCTCTCTCGAAACGAACATTTGTTCACGAACACGCGCGAGAAATCCTTGAAATCTCAACATTCTCGGTTTCCCCGGACATTGATTGACGATTTTTAATCGTCGGCGGGGAAGAGAACTGGTGTTGGTCGGCGCACGCGCCGCTTCTTATATCGTCTTAAAAAGACAATTGCCGCGGGAAGAATGGCACCGTAAATGTGATAGCGGGATAAAAGAATACGGAATAAGAACGGCTCGCTTGATGACCGAGACGGTGTTGGTGCTTGTGCACGTACACAAAGAGGTTTGTGGACCACGAGGGTGGAGGAAAGCCGAGGGGGCTGGTGGCACCGTGGCACCTATACATTTAAATAAATAGCGTTTCATTATAACTTTTGTGCGCGCGTTACTGTCCGCCTGACAATGCCTGAAACAAAGCGCCCTTCCATTGTTTTCGAAATAAAAGAGCGCCGGCCCCACGGCATGGCCGCCGACGACGACGACGACGACGACGACCGAGCACCGTCCATGCCGTCTCCTCCAGCTTAGAATCGACAACGTCTTCCCGAGGTTTGCAGGAAGGGACCATCTCGTCTACGATCGCCCTTTCCGATAGAGTTAACACTTGGAACACGCCGTCTTCATCTTGGAGAAAGAAAGCTTAGCTAATGATAATCAGAAGGATCTTCTTCGCGATTAAAATGTATATCCGCGTATATATGGGGAATATGGGTAATATGTAAAAAGAATTAATGCACGACAGCTCAACGGCGATAATATAAAGGTGATCGTCGTGAGAGAAGATTGTCGCGAAGAAGACGCGAGGTACGTGAAAGTGTGTCAAACGTTGAAGTAGAAATGGGGAGCGCGTTGAATTGAGAGCCGCGATGCGATTCCGCGAAAATTTCAGCAGAGAGGGATTATATATTGCAAATTCCGACGCAATAAAAATCGCGAGCGAGGCATCTCCGTAAATGATGTACGTATATGGGGGGAGGGAGTATGTGTGCGCACTTGTCGGAGCGCAAGCTTCCACGGTGCATAAAGGGGCCCGGTAAATATAGCTCGCGATATTGTGCACGCGGCCCGCTTTGTAAGGAGCGAGGTTGCCGTCTTAATATCGCGGGAGGAAGGATTAACCGCGAGACCCGTCTAAGAATGGAAGGATCACGGGTGGGATTCTAATTAAACGGAAAACAGCTTCATTAAGTTCCTAACTGCCTCGGGGCCATGCTCCCCGTGATTCCGCCGTACCTGTGCCATGTTAAGGCGAACCCTTGGATGCACGAACTATGTAACGATGAGTCGTGTATTTCACCCTAATTATCTGTACGCGAATATCTGTATCTACCCATGTATCTGTATCTGTATCGTAGGGAAGGTCGATCGAACCGATATTCCTTCTATCCGGTCTCGATCCATTTCGAAAATTGCATTAATTACATATGTTTAGCGAGAGAGAAAGAAACTGGGGCTGGATCTACGATGACACGTTTTCCAGATTGTTCGTGTTTATCTATGAGAATACGCAGAGGGTGTAGTGAATACATCGATCAAAGTCGTTAATTTCCTTTCGATTCAATCGGATCTAGTCGAGCTCATCAGATAGCGAAGGATCGATATTAAACGTAATTTTCGTCGGGTTTGAAACGAGGCTGGCTCGTGTTGGATATTTATAAATCCAATAGACGGCTGTTCCGTGTATTTTCGCGATTTCACGCGTCCACCGTGTGCGTTTAAAAGAGGAAAGAGCGCGGACGAGGCGCGGTGAATCAAAAGCGGCGCAAAGTTGTCGCCGTGGATGCAGTTACAGTGGCTTCGTTACGTGTCGATTTGCCGCCCAGTTGAAAGACACCAATTTATAATTATTGCATTGAATAGACCGGCACCGTGCACGCCAACTCCCTCCCATTCGATATTACCATCCATTGTACAGTTTAGATTCTATGCAGTCATCGCTCTCTTCTCTCACCGCCTTCGCCATTTCTCTTCCCTTCTCCCTCTCCCACTCTTTCGTTTCAAACGTTCGATTCCTCGCTCTCCTCCTCTTCTCACTTTTTTCTTTTCTTTCCTTTTTTTTTTTTTTACCTCTCCCTTCCATTCTACGCGATATATCCACGTTGTCCCACGTTGTTTATTACACGCCAACACTTTTATATTTCTCGTTACACTTTTTACGAACGAAAATCCTCTTCTCCTCCGTTCCGTTTCCCCTTACCTCGTTTCCCTCGCATTGTCCCTCCATCGATCATTATCCCCTCCCCTCCTCCACCTCCTCCTCGCGATAGCGCATCACCCGTTCTGTTTTCTTCGACGTTTCGTCGATCGAGACGAACATACGTTAAAATGGACATCGAAAAGCGGTCGGGGAGGAATTAAAAAAGTATTCACCGCGTGCTCCGATCCCTCCCCTCCCCCCTGCTCGATTAACGCTTTCGAGGAGATTCAACGGCTCGTGGCTCGTGGCTCGGCCAAGGGCCAAGGGAAAAAGAGGAAGGAGACAAAGGGGCGGCAGATTGGCGATTGCAATTTGCGCGGAACGGACCCGCGAGGATGGGGTATACGGGGGATCGGGAAGAACGAATAACGGGAAGAACGGCGCGGCGCGGCGCAACGGGCGGAGCGAGGTTGGGAGGGCAAGTGTGGGAGGGAAAAGATGGAGGAGGAGGGGGAGGGAAGTGGCGGCGGAAAGGCAGAGGCAGAATGCAACGAATTCGAAAAGAGCGGAGCCCTGCGCCTGCATACGTAATGCCATCGGGCCATTGTCAACCGGCGCCCGCCCTCCCCCTTTTGTCTCGCGCGGGGGCCAAGGGGGAGGGGGCTGGGGCGGACGGGGCGAAAGGGCAGAGCTGCCCCCGGAACCGGTCGCGGGAAAATTCTGATCGCAGCCAGGGACTGATATCGATCTTCGGCCGATCATTTGCATGCTCATTGTTCGAGCATCCCGACGACGAAAATTCCGACGACGACGCCCGGCATCGCCGTCGAGAACAATATTCTCCTCGCGGTCGCGGCCTTTCCTTTTCACCAGACCTTTCACGGTCCAAGGGGTTGGGGGCGGGGCACAGGTGTCCGTGGCAATAATCGTCCACCTCCCTTCCCTCCCTCATTCCCCTGATTCTTCCGCGCTACTGTTTACGAATCGCCACACAATTTCGAATCGAATCGATTTTGCTTGATAACGTTTAAAAAAATAAGCGGATGGAAGGTAGAAAAATAAAAGGGAACGAAGGGAGGAAGCGTTACATGGATTTATATCATTCGAAGATTTCGAATTCTCGCGGAGAAATGGATGGAAGAAGAAAATCAACGCGATCGCGCGAATACGCGTTTGTATTCGTTCTTCCGACAAGCCGAATTAATTCGCGGCGTGGAGCCGGGTTTCGCGATACCGACAGACGTTCGTCTATGAAAGAAGGGGCGGGAGGAGCGGCGAGAGGGTGGATACGGCTGGAGATGGTAGAAGAGACAAGCGGAAAAGTAACAGACGGAGAGAAAGGTGGAGCGGAGAGAAGGAGAGAGACATCGGTGCACATATTTTTATGTCATCGCAGTAGAGGCGATGCATTGTTGTCGCGAGACAAAGGCAAATGTGGCGGAAAAATTGCGGAGGAAAGGCGAGGCGCGGGGAATTCTGGCTCTGGGATGGGTGTCGGACGGCGAAAAAGAGCGGAAGAGGGATGGAGGATCCCCTGGAGGGAGAAGGGTGCTACACGCACGCGACAAAGCGGAATAGGTTAATGCCGGATCTCGCACGATTGCATGACGATCCTTTCCACAGAATGTTCCGCGAAATGTACGCTCGCTGAATAAATTCTAAGCATAAACGGAAAGTTGCCCGTTACATAAAAAATCATACCATTCTACGATTAGTCATTGAACAACACGCCGCGGCTCAAATTTATTCTAAAAAAAAAATCCATTGTGTTTTCGTTTGTTCGTTTGTTCTTTTTTCCTTCTCGCTGCGTACGTTAAAAATTGATATTTCACGAACGTTTCGCGGCAACATGCCGGGAACGACGAGACGATTTCCTGAAATGCATCCACATTTCGAGTCGAAGGAAACGATTCCCGATGCGGGATAGAGGGAGAAAGAGAGGAAAAAACGAAATCGGGGTAGAGGAGACGTAGCAACTACAATTAAGCCAGTCAGTCCGTGGCTGAGTTGTTCCATTGAGAGAATTGGCCTGCACAGGCAGCGAACTATCGAGCAGAATTGAGAGCCGGCGGGGAGATTTCGCAGATTATCAAGCATCAGTTGCCGGGAAGAATAAGCAACCGCCAACCGTCATTTAACTTTAACGCTCGAACTGCCCCCGTCCGCACCCCCGGCAACCCCTGAGGGCCTCCGTTGGTCCATGCTAATTAAATCTGCCTACGTACCTACCCCCTCCCCGCGGCATTACCCTCCAACGGACCTCTCCTCGTCGACCTTCCACCCCCTCGAACCATTCCGATGATACTACTCTACTTGCGTGTGCACCGTAACTCGCCTCTTTCCGCCATCTTATTACCGCCATCCTTTCTTTTTCCACCCTCTTTTTTTCCCGCGATGCTTCTCCCTTAAAAACAGGAGGAGGAGAGAAAAAGAATTTTTTAAAATAATTCCGCTAATGTTGAAATAAAACGTGGAATACGACGGAACACGGTGTCTCTTTCTTTCGATTAGAATTTTGCATTATCAGCGAAAGAAAGTTTAAAGAAAAAACGTGCAAAAGATTCGTGTCAAGGAGCGTAATACCCTGGAATAAAAGCGCTCAAAGTTCTCCGTAGTTTGCACTCATGCTGCATTCATATCCGTTATTTCCTGAAAGCGGCATGGGGCGTGCGATGCTGTCTGACGCATAAGCGACCGGAACTACTGGCTTACACGACCCACTACTATCCCGTTGTAAGTTTCTTCACGTGTTCCGAATATTCCCGGATGTATACGGAACAACCGTACCGATACACCCCATTCTCCGCTCCGTTCGCAGTTCCAAGGCATCTCATAAGCCGTCTCATAAACGTTAAGATAAATCGCTTGTTTTGATCGTGGAATCTCGATATACGTCGAGAAAAATTGCAAATGATGCATGCGAATTGCAAAATTCTATTCCCCCGTCTGGCATCCGTTCGAGTTTCCAATCGGTCGTAAATTTTTCCCCGAGTGTCTGGGTGTATACGTGTATACGTGTGTGCGCGTGTGTGTGTGTCTTAGCGATGGCACTCCCGTGCATTCATTTGATTCAGCCATACAGTTTACCCCGACGAAGCGCAAGGTAAGGCGCGCAGGACTATGTGTTATTCGTTTCCACAATAGCGTCATTGTTGAAGCACTGTGCTTCCACCCCATTCCGTAGATTCGTCGCCAACACTTTATCTCCTACTTCTTACTACTCGTGAATACACATGTACGTGTTTTATACGCGCGAGTACTTCTCTTCTTTCTCCTCCTCCTCCTCCTCCTCTTCTTCTTCTTCTTCTTCCGTTATCATTATCTCTTCTTCATCGATTCATAAATTCATATACACGTATTACATGGAGGAAAAATCGTCGATATCGATCCTTCAACGTTGAAGATGTTTCTTTCTCGATTCTCCATTTATATATTCGCGCAATATAAATATTCTTTATTCGAACATATGAGAACGATTCTAAAAACGAATACGTTCGATTTAGCGAGGTATTATATATATGCATACATGTATATACAGTCCGTGGAATTTTTTACGGGTATAAAAATGGAGGAAAAAAGATTGGAAGGGGTGGGAGAAGGGTAGTAGGAGCAGAATGAGATGCCGAATAGCGAGAATTCGGGACGTCGCTCAGACCGTTAAATCCAAGTCTATAACTAACGTTATCGAGTTTCCAGTATCGCGTCTAAGCTAGTATCAGAGCTATAGCAGGCTGTGAATCTAAATGCGTGCTCCGCGAGCATAAACCTCCACGAATTACTATGTGGCTCGTCCAGGAACGATGCCTGATTAACGACGGCACGATATTGTCCCGGGGTTGCTCGAAAAGGGGGACAAGGGACAGTAATGCGCTCATCTCCCGTGCACAATAGAACAATGCGTTCCATAAGTAAAGCGCCACCACTCTCGCGAAATATACACACGCACACGGCCCCGGCGAATATGTACGCGCCTTCCAATGAACTCCACACTTAAATGTCCCGAGTATTCACCGAGTGAAACCCGGCTCGAAAGGGTCTGGTAAATTCGAACACCCCTCCCCCCCTTGTTCGATGGAACTCCATTCGAATTTTTCCCACGATCCTCGATCGATACGAATAGATTTTATCGGGGATTGTGCGGAATAGACGACGGATGATTCGATGGATAAAAAGGGAAAAGTCGTAAACTCGATTGAGGGGAAATCTGCGTAACAGATTGGATAAACAGTGGTATTAGTCGGGGATTGGGCGGACATCGGATTGGGAAACCGGTTAATTCCCTAAAGTAAGAGAACGGCTCGGAAGTCGACGCCTAAAGTTCACAATGCTCAAGGAAGGAGAACGAAAAGACGGACGGACGCGCAACAACGAGGAAACAATGAGTCGCCGTCGGCCGAGGAGGACGAACGAGCGAGCCACCGTCAAACAATGCACCGAAACAATACGAGGAAGGAGGATGCCACCGCGTAACAATGTGGACAATAGACAGATGGGCACAAAGAGAAACGAAGAGAGAGGAACGAAGAGAGAGAGAGAGAAGGAGAGAATGAAAAAGAGAAAACGAGCAGGAGGGGGAGACAGAAGAGTACAGTAGAGGAGGAGGATATTCGCGAAAAGCGCGAATGCAAGGTGGAAAGAAAGGCGCGGTCATCGACAGGAGAAAAGGGGGAATCCTAAATCTAAACGAGATCTAACTCGACGGATTCCTCTAAAAAATGAATCGACGAATCGAGTTGAAAATATTTGAAGTAACTCGTTTGATATCGTTTGATAGGGTTAAGACGTAACCCAATTCGGAGGAAAAATTCGTGGACGGGCCAAGAAGAAGCGGCCTTAAGGCGTGTCCACAAGCAGAATCGCGACGCATGCTGGCCGACTGCTGCGAGCTTTATGATCGAAAGAGAGAGCGCGTTGAGGATGGGTTAACAATACGCGGGAGCGAGAAGGAGAATGTCAAGTGGACATTGTTGACGGTGACAATGCCGCTGAAATTGCCGGAGAACAAAGAGGTCTTATGATGACGCTGCTGGCGAGCGAGCGAGCGAGCGAGCGAATTGAGCGAGTTGCCCGTGGACAGGGACTTCCCGTATATATTCTCCTCCACGCTGGCCCTTCGCGCACCCTCTCTTTCTCCCTTTACGGAACCAAGCGGCGGAGAAGCGTCGTTTCGTCTTCGTCGTTCGCCCCGCCACCCTTGTGTATCGCATGGCATTATAACCATCGGCTCTATCGCGACGCCCGTGTCGATACTCGTGAATTAAGCACCTTGATCCATTAAGGACCGGCGTACTCGTGTGTTCCGAGTTAACGGGTCTGTTTGCCATTGTTTTAACGCCGCTGCGACCGTGCGCGCGACGCGTTAACACGACGGCTGATAACGCGTTAACGGTATTACGTCACACGTACGCCCACATTTTATGCATCGGACCAGGCATAAACCGAACGATTGTTTCTCCGTTATTAAGTAATCGTTGCGAATTCGGCGAGGAGATCGAGAGACGTAAGACGCGACAATTAATTGAATCGAGATCCCGACGATTTATCTTTGAATTTCTCGTCATCGAAAGATGTGGAATATCTACATCTAGTTCGATGTACGATCGATATTTACGAGCTGCTCGTAAAACCGAGCCGGTGCATGGATGCGCGAAAACATTCGAGGCTGCGTTTGTATTCTTTGCCCGCGAAGAAATGTACGGGCACACGCGTACATTTTCATCTATCTATCTATCTATCTACCTATCTATCTATCCATCTATACGTGCACTCGCGGCCAAGTGAGAGGGAGAGAGAGAAAACGGGCGGAAGAGTATGGGAGAGAGTGGTATTATACGTATATACATCCGTATATACGTACAGGTATACATCGCCATCGTTCCGTGCTTTCATTCGTTCGCGGAAAGAAGTAAAGAGCTTTGTCGCCGCGGCATCAAAAGCTTGAATGACGCGTCGATGAAAGAAGGAAGTATCGGTACAAGAAACTGCACAGTGAATACTGAAAAGAATGTAGTCACGGGAAGAAGGGGACCGAGACGGGAGAAGAAGTTAAAAAGGAAAGGAAAAGATAGCGAAAACGGGAAAGGGGGAGAAAAAAAGAAGAAGAAGAAAAGAAAAAAAGGAGGGTGGCGGAGGAGGAGAGTATTGCGGATAGAAAACCTTCTAGGGAAAGACCGATAAAAGTTTCTGCCTGAAGACGGATATTGGAAATACGTTTCTCGATCGACTACCGCGATTTATTAATTAATTCGTCTCTCTTTCGAAGGAAATCGAGCAATCAACGTCGCGTGGGGGGAGGGAGGAATTTCAACGATTTGCGAAATTTCGATCGCGGTGGAAAAGAAAGAAGCAGGAAAAAGAATACTCGAGCGTTGTCGTGACGCGTCACGTTATAACGTGGGTTATAACGATTCTTAACGATCCTTCAAATCACCGCCACCCTTGTTAGAATTCAGGAAAACACATTCGTGGATTACATCATCGCCAGGCATGGTCGAGTTCTAATAGCTAAGTCAGGTACGCCGGATTACGCTCAACTATTACGAGCCTTCAAAGCGCGAGCCTCGTTGTGTATACAGGGTGTCCCGTATGGATGGAATCACGGCGAAATGACGTAAAGCTGGGAGAAGGAGGGGGAGAGGGAGAGAGAGAGAGAGAGAGAGAGAGAAAGGAGAAGGCTGAAAAGCCATACCACTCGCGGCAGCGTATGCAGATAATCGGTACAAAGCCTTTCGTCGAATGACAAAGGAGAGCACTGGCCAGCCTCGTGGTTCTCTCGCATCTATATGCCAACGCGTGCATACACGTTCAGCCTGGTATTATTATACTGGGTGACAGCGTGCTACTAGGAAAAACCCAATTTCGACAGTTTTTGTTCCACTTGTTAAAACAAAGGGAAAAACTTGGCCTCGAGATTCTTCTATTATCTTAGGAATAATCTTCTATTATCTTAGAAGGCTTAGGAATTCTTTCGTTTAGAAGAGACGTAAAGGCAAAGGGTGATAATTGCCATTGCTTCGCGAAACGCTCGATGAATCGAGAGAGAAAGAGAGAAGAGACTTGAAATTCTAACGAGACTCGGCGATGCAGCTTGGTCTTCTCGATGATGCGTCAGAAGGGAACATCTTATTTCGATAAAAGTCGCGGAAGTCTATTAATCACTGGAGCGCATTGTGACATTCAACCGAGCGGCATTCAGGGTTTCAATATTATCGATACTCAACAGCGGGGCCAGCATCCGCGTCTATTGAAAGAGAGTTTATCAATAGAGTGCAGGACACTCTTGCTGTATCCGTTTCTAAAGCATTCTAAGCTCGGCGAGGTTTCTACAGTTTTCCGGAAACGATGACCGTCTCTGGCCAAGAATTTTTTTTATCCCCAATAAACGGAATCATATTACGGTTGAGGCGTGAAGAAAATATCAAGCTTGGGAGAAGGTTGTATTTTTTTCGGCAATTTCATCATCCAAACACGTACGTGGAGTGAAGAATCTTGGAGAAGTCGGAAGGATAAAAATAAGGTTGATGCGCTTAAGGAGATTTTCCGCAAAAAGATTTCCCGCAAGTAGTCGAGATAAATACATTTCTTCCTTGTGTCAACTTCGATTAAGCTTATACGGTCCACATATAATTCATATTAATGCTGAGGAATTGGATGGTGTGCGGATAAATAATCAGACACACCCCTCCTATAAAAAGAGGTAGATCGATAGTAAAAGGCCAAGCGTGGTTAATTTGAGGAGACACGGTGATCACGCGTTGTCCGCTTGAGCGAGGAGTTCAATAAAGTTCGGGAATTCGTCACGAACTCCTAATTTGTTCATCGATCTAATTATTTGGATGTCTTCCCTGTATTGACGTTCCATCGTTAATCCGGTAGCATTGAAAAAAGAGACGAAAACCCGACGAATTTGCGGAATGCACGGTTTCCTGACCAACAGACGATTCTTTCCACGGTCCAGTTAGACGATACAGAATTAAGCTCGAAAAGTACTCGGCGAGTACACCGGGATGATGGGCCTATACAGCTATAAACAGCGACAAAAGGATACCGAGTGGGCGACGAGCATTGAATGTACCAGAAAGGATTGTATGCCAGCGAACGATGCTGACGATGGTAGCGACGTTGCTGTTGCTTTTGGCATACGTGTGTCACGTACGGTACGTCTGTCTGCGGCCTGCTTTTCGGTGTATCCGTGCTGCCGGCAGAAAAGAGGAGTATTTTAGCCCGCGTCCATATGAACGTAGGGACGAAACAATGTAGCTTTTGTGCGAGAAAGGAACGGAAAAGCCAAGCCAAAGAGAGAGTCTAAGAGCGATTGAAATGCTCGGCCGTCTGTCTCTTGTTCTCCACGCCTCCCTCTCCGTCTCACCCTTCTTGTCTATCCTTTCCTCTCCCTTCCACCCCCCCTCTCTTTCCCCGCGTCTTTGCGCTCCTGTCTTTTTAGCACTCAAACATCTATGTTGTCTCATCCTTCGCAGTTGCTTCATCTTTGCTTTGATCGCAGCAACATTGCAGTGATTGCAAACGTGTTCACCTTCTCCTCGGATAGCGACGATCCGTTCTGTGAATTTTTTCATCCTTCACGTGATTCGCCTGGTGTATTATAAACCTTGAACTTTTACGTTTTCAACGACGATTTCTTTGTTTTCTTTTTTTGAGAGAGGGGGGAGGGCGAAAAATTACCAGTAGAACGAACAATAGAATGGATAATGAAATAAAATTTCGTCTCCTCTCTACGGAGAAGTTTTCGGAACAATTGCATATCGAATTAAAAACACGCATTTCGTTATCGTTCCAAACTCGATAGGTCTAAAGATAACGAAGAGATTCTTTTTTCTCTTTTTCTTTCTTTTTTTTTTTTTGAGACTTTAGAGGCAAGGATGACAGAATGAGAAAGTAACGACGGGCGGAGCGAAGGCAGCAAGGGTGGTATGTGCAAGAAGGGTAAGTATTGGTAGACACAGATGTGAAGGGTGGTTGCAGGTTGATAGTCAAGACTGCCTTCAGATTCCAGAGTGAAGCATTGTGTCCCGAACGCGCATTGTCCTCCCGTCACCGGGAACTCGACAATGCCGAGTCCGTAAGTTAGTAACCCTACCGTAAAAACTTATCTCCACCCCAAACCATCGACCTCCATGATTCCGTTCGATTTCCAACCTCCTCCCGCCAACTCTTCCGCTTTTCTGCCCTGCAAGTCTCCTGACTTGTGCCGCTTTCCCCTCTTACTGATTGGAAGAAAGGATCGAGATCTGTGTCTAAGGACGTTCCTGTTCTCTTTTCCACAAGGAGCACAACTTCACGATCGAGGGCATCGAATTTGCCTTATTAAATAAGCGAAACATGGTTGAACATGACGATCGAGAGGTTAAATTTCTCGCGTGAATTTCAAAGTGGGTCTTTCTTCTAAACGATATATAATCTTGTAGGTTTTTAAACTATGTCGTCTGTCACGCCTATTAACTTGGACGGTCAACGGTGATGGAGAATCGAAAAAGTGGTTGGTCAGCGTGCAGGGAGTCGGTCTGGGATCGGAAGTGAACGTCCTGGGGACCGGATACAAACATTAGGGGTTGGCGGGCGGTCCTCTCGTTGGGACTCAAGTTGGCGAGCAGCCGGACAACGCGTGGTCGCCGGACAAAGCTCTTCTAATTGTCCCCATCAACGACGAAGAATGGACCGCGGGCCTGCCGCTGACAATTTCATTTGTAATTTGCATAAGGCTTATTAAAATCACAATGGACGTGGACCCACAGGGATGCTCGATCGAGGTGGCCGCAGGCTTCTTTTTTGGACTGCTCGATAAAGAATAATCACGATCACCGCTGTGCTGGTAATTGAACTTTAATAAGAACCAGAATTCGTTTCGAGCATTTTGACATCAATTTTCAGTGGAAAAAGAAAATAAATAAATCAATCGCCGATGAATTTAAACATTGTGACAAACTTACGTTTGTTAAAGCTGGCTCCAGTAGATTCTTTTATCCATGATTATATATCCAAAAACACTTGACACACTGTCGCACCTTTATTTCGTTTGTTAACGGATAATAAAAAAAAGAACGCGTGAAAAGAAGCATAAATGTATGAAACGTCGAACGAAATTTTATAAATGGAAAATAAAATGAACAAAAATACATTTAAATATGTAGCATATATAAAAAAAAATATATATATCACTGATAATTCGAGCGAAAGATAACTTATAAGTATTTTTTTTGCACGACTTATGACACCAATGTTTCCACGTTTCTCGAAATGTGTCGCGCACGTGAGACAGCGCGGAACTGAACCATCTCAAAACGCTATCATATCACGCGCCGCCACATTCCCCCACCAACTTCTACCAAAATGCGTCTACGCATCTCTTATTCACACTACTATAAAACAATCGTTCTGATACAAATTGTAATTTTACAAAAAAGAAATAAAACAATAATTTCATAACAATAATTCTCTTATAAAAATTATTAGATTAAAATTAAATTATTAATCTAATAAAGAAATAATGTATACAAGAAAAATATAATGATTAAAGGAACGTAAATTATTAGTTTTTTTGATATATTTTTAATATATATGAACATTAAATGTTTTATTAAGCAATATCAAATCGATCTAAAACGATTCTATTCAAAATTAATGTCTAATTCTAGGGCAACTGTTTTCCAAAATACAAATTCCTTGATTATTATCGCGTATATATCCCTTGTCACAGACACAACCAGTTAAACAATTTTTCGTCTGAATGCAAGGCATGGATTCCCAGATATCAACATTATCACAATTCTTTTCGCAATTTGGATCTGCCTGGCACTGACTAAAAATTTCATTTTTTCTACATATGTCTTCGACGTAGATTATTTCGGGCTCTTGAAAAAAAAAATTAAAAATAAAAGTAAAAATAAAAATAAAAAATCTATCATTTATAAATCTAATTTTGATCAAATGAAAAATTAAATATTTAACAATAAGTTACTTACTAAAAAGTACTTCTCCTGTTACCACGTTCGAATATTCGAGTAGAAAAACATTTAAAATAATTAAAACGAAATGCACTTTTATATACTTCATTTTCTTCGAAATATCGGAAAAGAAATGTAAATAACTGTCGTGTCTGCGAATTTTAATACCCGGCCAAGAATATAACGCAGCGATAACCAAATTAGGTTATCAACAAGAGAACCACTTTTAATAGCGTATAGCAATGTTCTTTGAACGGAAACTGGTGCATCAAAAAGATAAAATATGAAAGCGAATAAGTATGAGAGAAACCCTTAGGCATACAATCGTAAAATTTAATAGGCATTGAAGAATAATCATTTTTTTTTTCCAGTTTTCGTGTTATGTATTTGCGGATTTTTAAATTGTACAGCAGCTCGTTTACATACAACATATATAAGTGTCTTACTAGTAAATTATTTGTATGATACCTTAAAATAAGTATTTGTAATAAAGAGGGGAGGGTTTTGTGATAACGTGTCCGAAATAATAGCAATTATGAAGAATAATCCAAGGATGATCGATGTGAGGGGAAAAACTATATTCCTTACTAATAAAGTCTCTTCTTCGCGTTGGCGATTCGCGATTCAAATTTACTTGTTAGAATCAACGATATCCGTAAATGATTACAACTTTTTTTTTTTCTCATCAAACGCACAAGTTCGGAACGTGAGGTGCAATATTAAAAAGTTTAAAATCAACGCGAAAAATATTAAATCGGAAGTGAATTCATTTCTTATTAAAACAGCGAATAATATATTATCGATTCTTACTCATGACAATGAATGATAATGAAAAGCCACTTGCATATCTCAAATACTGCGACCAAATACTTCCCTTCAAAAATGCGCGTCACAGAAGAAGCTTCTTTTTTTCTCTTCCTTATTATTTATAAACGATATCTTCGTTACAATAAGAAAAGATACTACGATACGAAAATAAGTACCAGAATCGAAAGGTGTGTAAAATTTCTTTTTTTGGTAACAATTAAAGAAAAAAAAGGAGGGGAAAATCACAAGTTTATAGATGTTCATTAATTTCACGCGGTACAAACAAGTTATCAAGTATTATCAAGTGTATGAATGTGCGAGAAACGCACATTTATATGTATTATATCACGAATATTTACTAAGTAAATATTCATGTGCAAGACTATAACAATTGAGGGAAACGGCCTCGATTTATATTCATACGATATGATTCCGTATTTTACGCGATTACTCTGATAAAGTTAAAAAGTCGAAAGAAAAAAGTACATTTCTCGCAACCGTCATTAGCACTGTTGTACGTTTTTCCTTACAATATATCCCCTCTAGACTTTGTTTTAAATATACCGAAAATATTCGGTATAAGAATAGAGTAAGAGGTCTATGTCTCACGTGATCCGGTTGATGTTTAACGTTGAGAAGAAGTAACTATATCACAGATGAAGGAGAAGAATCGAAGAAGCAGCAACGGCAACGGGATTTCTACCAAACCTTAGCAGCAAGGGTTCTCTGCATTAAAACATTCTTGCTTCGCTGCTTCATGCGCTCAATGAAGTACTCCTTGCCTTCCAGGTTATCGTCGACAGGTCCAACCTCATTCTAGTAACAAACGAGAGTTAGTTGGCTCCTAGGTCGCGTTTTTCTTGCGCGTGTGGCTCATCACCATCATCATCATCATTATCCTCATTATTTATTCCTCATATTATCATCCGGATTATCATGATCGTCATCACGAAGATAGGCTAGTCTTTTGCAAAAGCCTACACAGAAGAGACCTAACCAACCTTGTTAGCTGTGTCGCCCCCCTCGCCCTCTCCCCACCTCTCGTAGTCATCGTCGTCCCTTTCTTCGCCTTCGCTTAAAGGTCCATCTTGTCTTTTACTAGGAGGAGCATTCGATCCTCCACTACCTTGTTGATGCTCCATAACGTCATCTCCCCCTTCGAGCATTTTGTTGATCTTCTCTTTCGCTTCGTCGACTTTTCTCATCGGATCGGGAGAGTAACTACGATCGCTGTATCTATCGCGAGAAGCGGCACGACGATCTCTGAAGTCACGCCTATCTCGGAAATCGCGGAAGCCCTGCTTACCGTGGAAAAATCTACCACCACGATTACCACCACGTCCGCGTCCACCACCACGATTATTAAAACCACCGCCACGTCTGTTGCCAAAGCGATTGTTGTGTTGATTATTATAGAATCGGTTACGATTTTGGAAATTGTTACCACCACCACGATGGTTTGGATTATTGAAACCCTGGAAACGTGGTTTATAATAAGTGCCGCGATTATTATATGGTCGAAATTGTCTCTTGCGATAGTAACTTCTATCTCCGGATCTACTGCGACTGCGACTTCTAGTATAAGATCGGGAACGTGATCTAGAACGTGATCTACTATATGTGCCCGATGGAGATCGACTGTATTTTCTCTCGTAACTTCCAGATCTTCGATTCGAATATGATCTTGAACGACTTCTTCTGGGTGAACGAGACCTCGAAGAACCTGAACTGGAGGCACTGCGCGATCTGCTCCGTGATCGTTTCACTGGACGATCTCTGCTCATTCTCTTAGTCACGGTTCCTCCTCTACCGCTCGATTCACGTTTCTTAGATGGTTGTCTATGTTGCCTTTCTGTCTCGCTATCGGAATCTGTTCTAGGACCTTTAGCTTGATTTTGGTTCTTTGCTAGTGGAGGAGGACGCGGTGGTTCTGGTGGATGACCAGCACCGGTATTACCGCTTTGTCCAATAGGTTGGAATTTGCCACCAAGATTGTTACTAGAACTAAACTTGGTTGGTGTTGTTTGAGGAGCAGATATAGAAGGATCCTTATATGATTGGAATTTGTTCTGCGGTTGTGGCGTGGGATATTTTACCGGTTCTTTGGGTAATGGCGGTGGAGTTGGCGCAGACATGGGCTGAGCAGCTGCTGCTCTCTTTTCCGCGAGTTCACGTTGCATTTGTTTCCGTATATTCATAGATTTTTCCAATGCCGTACGTTGCAGTTTCTCTTCCAATTCATTATCATCATCCTCATCGCTATCTACATTTGACTGCATCTTTTTATTCTCTGCTGATACATCTTGCCATTTTTGTGGAAGAACATCCTTTTGTCTAAATAAATAAAAAATAATCCGTATGCATATATCCCAATGACATTACATAGATTTTAAATATGATTTGTACAATAAGCTTCTTTACCTAGCAGCCTGTGCGGCTTTCCACTTTGCATTCAATGCAGCTGTATCGAGAGTAGGTAATTTTGGTTCAGGATGAATCAGTTGAGATTCTTGCTCAAATATGTCCGTGAGTGGTTTCCTCTGAATTTCTGGAAATAATATAAAATTAAACGGATCTAAATCGAATTAATTAAATGTAAATTTCTTTTTTCTTATAATTTAATCCTTACCTTTACGCTGCTGTGCGGTCATTGGTATTCTAGCTTCTCGTTCGTGATATGCTTTTGAAGCCTCATCCCTTTCTCTTTCCTTCTCCCTGCGCAGCTCTTCCTCTCTTCGCGAACTTTCAGCGAGCTTCTCCGCGTTGCTAAGAGGGGAAGCTATGTCATTATACTGAGCTACATACCTAGTAAATATAAAAACATAAATAAAATACGATAGGTTAAAACCCACGTTTCCATTCATGTATCTGTAAAAAATTAGATTAACCACGGACAATTAGCTAAGAAAATACAAATTAAAATAATGTAACATCAAAACCAATATCTATACTATCTATATAAAAAATTAATTATAAAAATTTCGTGAAAATAAATAACCAAAACAAAAAGTTGTTCACGAACTGTTCCAACCTTTTCAGGACAGCAGTCTCTTTTTCAACTTTTGCATAATATGCATTCAGTTTTGATTCCAATTGTTCTAAATCCGGTAATGATGATTTCTTCAAAGCTTCTAAATCTCGCTCGAGTTTGTCCTTATTTTTGCGTTTTTTTCTTTCTTCTTTCTTCTTCTTCTTCCTGCTTTTTTTATCCTCTTTTTCTTTGTCTTTTCCTTTCTTTTCCTTCTTCTTCTTTTTCTTCATTTTCTCACTTTCCGAATGTTTCTTTTCCTTCTCTCTTTCTCTCTTCCATCTAGCAGTTTCTTCTAAGAATTTTCTTACCTAAGTATAAGAAAAAAAAAATAACAAAATTTAAATCATTACAGGATAAAAATAAATTATATATATACATATACATATATATATATAATATCTTACTTTATCTTCGTAATCAGAATCATCCTTTGTTTGTTCTAAGAATTTCCGCACTTTTATTTCATAATCATCCATCTTATCTCGAGTATTAGAACTATAAGATACTGGAGCGATTACGTCATGCGTAGTTGTGGCAGCAGCAGCTGGTGGATTATTGTATTGAGCCATGCGTTTGCTAAGCGGTGAAAGTGAACCACGATGATCTTTCTTGTGTTTTCGTTTGCGACTAGGCGATCGGGATGCTGATCGTGAACTTGCAGACGAAGAAGAACTGCTGGATTCAGAACTGGAGGAACTCGAAGATCCACTTGATGACGAACTAGAACTGGAACTCCATCTCTGCCTTTTCTTTGAACGCAATTTCCTTTCCTTCTTACGTTTCTTCTTTTCTTTTTTATTTTCACTGACATCATTCTCAGTTTCAAAACTCTTGAACGTATCCAAAGGATTCAAAGAAGATGTTAATGTTTTAGACTTGATGTATTCAATAGAATTCCTAGCTTCTTCATGAAATGGAGCAATCGCCAAGCAATTTTCATATGCCTTTTGAGCGTCTTCGTACTTCTTTTCATCTTCATAACTTCGACCTAGAGCAACAAGAGTCTCAGCCATGTATTTACGGGCATTCGTATGAGTTTGATTTAGTTTCAATGCTGTCTCAAAATCATCAATTGCTTTCTTGAAACTACCACTATTTGCATATCTGTAAGAGCAAAAATACGTACATATAAAATAAGTACAATTTAAAATAATGTTTTATAAATATCAAGATGTTTTATATAAATAATAACTTACAATGCTCCACGAGCCACTAATCCTTCAACGTTTCGCGGATCTACGGTAAGTGCCTTATTGAGACACTGGAAGGCTTCCGTGTGACGTCCAGCTTTGAAATGATCTATACCTTCAGCCACGCTTCGGAATGCCCATTTACTAGCCTGTGCCTGTCTTAATTCGGATGCATATTCATTGGGTGGAAACTTTTCTCTTTAACAAAAAAAAAAAAAAAAAAAAATTCAGAATCATATGTATCAAAATATAATTTGTTTTATAATTTCTATTTACATAAATATTTATATTATTATAAAAATAAATATAAAATATTGATATTTTACCTTAAACCAACCATATTGGAATGGTTCTCTTGTCCAAGACCCATCACGTCGCAAAGATATTTAATGTTGTTCGGGTTGTTGAAGCCAGTACTATTCTCCAACATCGCTTCATAAGATTGTCCTTTGTTGTCCATCGCTTTCCTACATCATAAAAAAAAACAATCAATTATTAAAATGTAAAAGTCATTTTGACCTTTGCCAAAAAGAGGATACCAAAGCTACTTCGTTAACGGTAAAACTAAAGACTTGATAATCATGATGACCGAATCTTCACAAGTCTTGAATTAATTTCCTGGCATAGCTTTCTTTTCGATTTTAGTGTTCTCCCTTCAATTTTTTCGACTTCACGTCGTCTTATCTATATTTGTGCATATTAATATGCAAGTCCTTTGTGTTGCTATTCCTTGCACGTATATTAACGTGTAGCACCCTCCATCGGTTTATTTATCCCTGCGTAATGATTCTTCTCCCTTCGATCTACATGAATTATTCAACGATACGACACTAATGCCAAAGATGTTTCAGAGAAAAGAAGATTTCTTCCATTTGGAATAAAAATGTTTATCAGACACCTCATGGTATTAGAGTCGATCAAAATCTACGTTTGTACCGTTAACAAGCAGCAGGGGTCCGAAACGGGGATACATTGCAGAAAGTTTGGTAGATTTCCTTTATTACCAGATTATTTCTTATGTATAAATTTACAATGGTACACAACCTCATTATTATGTAAACTCGTCTCTCACCTTTCATGTACCGCTAAGACGTATATTTCTAGTATTTTGTATCATGTTTGTAATCAGAGGATTTCTCAACACAAAAGCACACAGCCTATCATCAATCGATGGTGGTTTGGTTTTTATAAGTTTTTGGTGCGATAAAATAAATTGCATAGCCCTAGGATAGGTTGGGAGCCACGCCTGAGTATATTTTATCTTCCAAGTTGACCAAAAAAATATTTTTTTTATATGTAGTACTGTCGCCTGTTTTGCATTTTGTGGTGTCAATTCAAACATGACATCATTTTTTTTATATTTTTTATTTGTCAATTTAAGCTGTAAGTTTAAATGAGGCATTATTATGACAAGGCGCAATTCTTTTGAGGCTTAAAGGTAAAGGTTCGGGCGATTAAGATTTTAGTTATTTGGTCTCTGCTTTAACTTCATGAAAAATCTAAAAAACTTTTACTTTATTTTATTTTGTAATGTGATACATACGAAATATACATTGACAGCGTGTTGACATATTTATACACTTTAGCTATACAAGTATTGAAATCAAATAAAAAGTTTAATCACATAAAAATATATTCGTGATATATTAAAAAAAAAATATATGATTTTAAACATTTTATTTTTTATTTATTATTCGTTTATAATAAGAGACCAAACAACAGTAAATCATTATTATACCTACCGTCTGCAGCACTCACTCTGGCCACCCAAGGCTCAACATCTCATACTGGAAATGCAACCTCAAAAGACATTGATGTCATTTGGCGCCATTGCTTGGCTGGTGCTTTGAGAGTAACATATCACAAACGTAGATAGAATATTGTGCGCAACAGAGCCATGTCAACCAATGCTCAAGGTTTGAATCATTTGTATCACATTATAAATTCATCATCATACTGACTATCAACTTTTTACGTTATTGAGAGTGTCTGGCACCTAAATTCATAAAAACGTGTAAGAGGAATCAAATCTAATTTACCTTGTTTTGTTAGTATCACAGTGCGTCTGTTAAATCTCAACTTCTTTTGACCACCATACCATTTTTCTTACCTTCTCTTTTAACGAAAAATATTAAACGAAACACTAAAAATGCAAATCTGTATTCTCGCGTATTATACAAGTTACAAATAAAATAACTACATTGTCGATAGAAAATGCATTTCGACCACGATCGAAACTGTTATATCGATCCTAAATTCGAAACTACCAGTGTCAGAAAAAATTTTCCCTGCTTCCTGTTAGTGCACAAGTGCTCTCACGGTATATCGCAATAAGCAAATGATCAAAAAACGATTCATAATTCAAATAAAAATTTTGAATCAAAAGTGCTACTGATGCATCACAAGACACTTTTACCATTTACATTGTGTATATAAAATCTCCTATAGTGATATACATATCAGTTTACAAGAGTTAGTGAAGCATTATTATAAATACAAGGAGTAAATGTACTTATCCAGATTTTTTATTACTTACTTATAAGCTTCTGGAAGATCATCAGAATGGATAAGTCCCATAGGTGGGTGTGGTGCTTGCCCTTCACGGGCAGGTACGTTCATAACTGCAACAACTCGTTCGGCTTCAACGTTAACTTCACTGACTACGACGCAGATGAGATCATTTGCCATGTAGCCTCTTGTTACACCTTTCTTGTCCACTGCCGGCACTGTGGCCGTGTTCAATATTAGAGCCTATTATATCGAATGTTATATCAATAAATAATTGAATAAAATATCGACAAGTTATAAATATGAAAAATTTAATATACCTTAACTCCTAAATCGGTAACAACTCTGGGGCAATCGCTGCAGTTGCAAAGCACCTTCAGAAGAAGCCCAGCAGCACTTTTACCCATCACTTGCGCGTAAATAACATCTCCAATGACCAAACTCTAAATAAAAATATTTTTTTATAATTTATTAATCATATTTATTATTTATTTTAATATAAAGCATAAAAATAATAAATAAGCACCTCCAAAAAATTGCGAATACGTTGAGATTTTTCCATGGTGACAAAAGTATCAAGGCCTGGCATTGTTGCATAAAATTCTGTAACAATATATATAATTGATTAATTACATATTATATAATGCATAATAATATAGAGGGATATTCTAATAATAATATAGAGGGAAATTTTACCTTCATCTCCTAATTCTTGCTTAATAGGTTCAACTGTTTTCTCCAAATTTGATTTATCATAAAGGGCATCTGCTTTCTTTGCTAAGAACTGCTGTAGCTTTAGCCTTTTTCCTCTATCACCAAAACTATTAAAAAAGAAATAAAAAATTTAAAATATATCGCATTTAAAAATATTTAATTATATTACTTAAGATCATTATCAAATACATACCTCAAAGTCTTTTGACGTTGTTGATAGATCTCAAAATTTGGTTCCTTGAGATTGAGCATGGCCAGCTCATTCTCGTTGCGTTCTCCTTCCCACACTTTCTGCAACTGTTGACCATGGTAGTTCAATGCTTGCGCCACAAGGCGCGCATCCATTGATTCCATTTTGATTCAGTACTGCAAGCAACCTAGTCCTGCAATACTATGAAAATCGGCGAATTCGTAATGTTTTCTTTTTTTTCTTCAATATCCAAGATATTATTCAATATGGACAAAATTTTTAATAGCTGCCTCTGACCGATTGCCCGAAATTGGCATGCAAAAAAGACATCATCCAACAGCCAAGGACACGTGTTTGTAACTGATAAACCGCTCTCCACGGTCATATCCAGAAAATTCTGGTATTGCAATCATCTAAGGATTGGTCGAATGCTAGCAGTAAAAAACGTATGGTTTCGTCGACCGTAAATCGTATCTCCAAAAGGGAATGGCATTCTGCGCAAGAACGAGCTCAGACAAAGCGAATTACCAAGAACCGGTTCCCTGAACAATTTACCTGTAGTTGCTGATATTCCTCTGGCGAATTGTATTAATGACGTAACAGAATAAATCTGTAGAATAATCGTTTGCTCAAGGAAAACGCTTACATAGTAGGAAAGGCGCGTTATATTGATTTATCGATAACAAGATGGTCGTCAGGAAGCCGGATTGCGAAGGCTGATGACGCCATGACGCTCCAAATGGCCCTCTTTTATTCCAAAACTTATCCACGCCCATTTTTTTCATGGGCATGTCAGATTGGCCAAAAAAGAAGCCGGATTATTACTCACCGTTGATCCCTTATTATCTTCCGACGATTTGTTAATGTGTTTTCCAACTATATCACGGCCAACTACGTAACATTATCGACGATTAAACAACTGCGCGGAAATATTTCACCATACGCTGCACAAGTCACGATTACAACAAAGCCGGAAACGACAGACTCAGTAACGCCTGCGTAAATCGCTTTTCCCTTTCTCTTTTTTTCATAGCGAATTATACACCATTTCCGGTTTGGCGCTCAATTTAAAATCGTAAAACTTTCTGTTAGTAAAATTTAAAGTTTATCTAAAGGATTTGATTATTTTTTATTGAATATTATTTTATTGTACGTTTCGTATTAAATTTAAGACCTTTTTTTTTAATAAATGATAACAAATATAATTTCCATATTATTTTTATTTCAATATTTTTTAAGACACCATAATTTATAAAAAATTTAAGATCATAACTTATCATTTTAAATAAATTTATAAACAATAATATTTAAAATATAAATCTTGTATTATGAATATAAGAGAATTTGTTTGATTTATATTCATTAATTTATACACTTCATTTCGTTGTATTACTTTTAAAGTACAACAAATTTTATTAATTTATTTATTGATCCTTCTTTGTTATACTCTTGCTATTTGTATCCATATTCCAATAATATAAAATTTGAGCAACTATTATAGCATTTGCAGTAGTGGAACATATATACATTATTATCATTGTCATATCTCCTGTTTCTTCAATAGAAGTAAATATTCTAGCAAGAGATCCAAAGAATAACAAGAAACCTGTCGCTGCTGATAATTGACCTGTATTTCCATTAGTATAATTTGTATAAGCTTGGATTAACTGAAAACCCATGTGAAATTTTAAATCTTTAATAAATTTATATATACAATATATATTTTTAAATATTATACCTTACTAATTAATACAATAGGTATATTTAACGCTTGACAAGTCCAAAGAAGATTAACTGGAGTCAATTCACTAATAATAGCAACTAATATTGCTAAATAACAGATAAGGAATGCAGTTGCTTGTGTTGTATTACCATTGAAATGTATAACTAAAACAGCAATTGCTAATGTTTGTAACCCTAAAAAAACTCCATCACCCCATGAACTGAAACATATGTATTCATTCATTAATTATAATATATAAAACAGATATTATTTATATTTTAAATTATATTACCTAAATGGAAAACCACTTATAAAACTGTAAGATACCATTGCAGTGATGGCAAATAAATCCAATAATACACTGAAAACATTAATACCTTCTGCACTTTTGTTTCTGAGAATTTTTACAATTTGTGGTATTTTAACTAAAATAAAAAAAAAACTAATATAAACAATCTACTATCATATTTCTAGTTATTTTTATTTATTATTATTTCATACAATTATTCCACAAATTAATAATCTAAAGTTCAAAAACTATTGAATTACAAAGGTTATTTAAAAATAAAGTTTCTAACCAAGAAGAGATCCACTGATAATGCCAAGACCTAAAACTTTGCTCAGCGTCGATTTAAAACATCCAACTGAAACATGTTCAAAATTTTCAAGTTTTACTTGAAGCGGTCCATATCTTTTTTGAAAAAAACTCATTTTAAATTTTGTAAAAAAGTAATCGTTACAAAAAAAATTGGAAAAAAATTGAACATCATCGAGCTCTCGTTATAAATAGTTTCAAAGTTCGATTGTTCAATTTTATTTTATCGTTTAATTCATATAATTTTACAAAGTATTTGTTATTTAATAATATAAAAATTGAAATTTGACTTCTAAGATTGAAAAAAATAAAAAAATAGAACGTAAAAGCATAACACATAAAAAATAAAATATAAATAAATCTATTATATTTAAGTTTAGATTTATACATATAATAAAAAATTTAAAAATTAATAAAATAAATTATAGTAAATAGAATAAAAGCTTTAATATAATAATTAATATTTTTTTTATTTCCAAACTAATTTTTCTATTTGAAATTTTATATCCATAATGTTCATGTGATATGACATTAGAATAACAATGCATAGATTACGTACAGAAATAAATTTATTTTAATAATAATGATTTCAATCAATGAAATCATTAATCAATTAGAGATTTATATGCTTACCGTGAAAAAAATTCAAGTCATCAAAATATTCATCTAAACATTCTTCCGTAAATAATAAAAGAACAGAATTTCTTATTAACTGAATCATATTTAACACGATATATATCTTTTACCATAAACGAAATATAAAACACTGGGCGAATCATAAGATACGATGAGAATTTATATCTTATGTTCTGAAATACCGATTGAGCAAAACATTATAGATTTTAATGCGCCCTCTATAATTAAAAGAAATTGTGTGATTGCTTCATGGATAAATGTTAGAAAAGAAAATCTTTAAAACAGTATTTTGTGGAATGACTTTATTTTGAGTTAAGTCTTGATATTTACCTTTATCTATTATTTAAAATATTAAAATCTATCATTGGATCTATTATTTATTTATTTTAAGATAAATTGGAAGATATTTATCCTAATCCTAAATGTAATTAATTTATTTTTAACGTATAGGTTAGAATTATTTTTCATATCGGTTGATAAGTATTGGTACAATTCCTCTATTTTTCGATCTATTACATACCATTGATATATTAATATTATCAAATTTTTATCATTATTTTCACTTCCTGCTAACATATATATCAATTATTTTATTTTCGATATTATTATAATACATTATCATTAATATTATCAATTATTAATAATTTTTAAATTGCTGAATTGATGAGTTTTAAAAATAAAAAACTCGGCAACTTCATTCTTTACTACTTTCAAATAGTTTCTGTCATTGACAGTTATATGTTTATCCCTCATCATTCGTTTTTTTTCAAGTTTGTATTTTGTACCTTTTTCAATATTCCAGTAAGAATTGCACCAACATATAACTATACCCTTTCCTCTACGAATGCAGTCGTACAGCTGTATTCTATGATTTCCCACAACATATATCGCACTATATTTAATGGTAAGAAATTAATAAATGTCTAAATCAATAATACAAAAAAATGGAATGAACCAAGGAAGAATAGCAGACTTTTTATTTGTCGCATTTATCATATAAATTCATGATTCCGACAAGAAACTCATTATCTTCTAGCTAATATGTCTTTGATGTTACTCTTATTACATGTGATCTAATCGGAAAACCGATAACAAAACGCGTAAGCATCGTCCGAATTCTATAGCAAATAGCAAATGACGTATATATTTTATCAAATTATCAGCGTGAAATTGAATTCTAACAATTAGCGATAGCAGGTCGAAGTGATTCGTCAGGTCGCTTCTTCATGTGAATCAAGATGCGTTTGAATAAGTGGGTCAGAGTTTGTAGATCAGGAATGGTTAGGGCAATCCACGCGATAGCTTTTGCTTCTTTACCTGCATTTGGTGGTCATGTAGTTCTGCAGAGGTACCTGGTACGCTCCTCCTCTTTTAGTTCTCTCCTACTCTTTCTGATCGTTTTTACCCACTTTGAAATTTGATTACATAACCTGTTACGTAAAAATTTCAGATAAATTATATTATACAAAAAAATAAATATTTATAATATATAAATATTTAAATTTTATTGCGAATAAATTCAATTATTTTTAAGATTACAACTTTTACTTTGTTAAATAATCTTGATCTAATTTGGAACAAAATGATTAAATGTATTCATGACCTTTGAACCTCGAGTGGTCATTCTTATCAGACAATTGATCACCATTCACGAATCTTGTAACATAACTTACAAAACACGAAAATGACGTGATCATGCAATCTTATCCAATCCGCCGAATAGTTGGGGTGGTTTAAAATGCTTCCAGGGCGCACGCTTACGGAATTCTAGATTCTAACACATATCTCGTGTCGTCGATGACGTTCAGTCGGAGTTTTGCTTTCGTTTCATTGATTCTCTATTGTAACTCAAATTCATATCTATTCGAAGAATGTCGTCTTTAATCATACAATATCGAGGTTATTCTTCTATTAAATAATTTAAATTTGAAACAACAATTATTTAGAAATTAGTTAGAAATTAAAACTGAAATTGGAATCAAATAATGTTGATGAGATGTCGAAGATTCAACAGGTATCGAAAGAAATCTAATTCGAATGTGCAGGATGTTAATGTCACATTTTATTATCATAAAAAAAATGTATGCCTTGTGCATTATTGTTTCGAAAACTGATATCGAATATTGCAAATTGATCTAGGATAAAGTAACGTTGACGTCCTCGGGCTCATCCTTTTCAAAACAAATCTTACTGCAATGAAGTGAAATTAAAGAGCAAAAAAGTGCAGAAGAACATACAGATTTGCAAGTGCGCTACATGAAAGCGAACGATGAGGCAGCATCGAATTTGGAGCCGATTAGCACGAATAAAGCGGATAGAAATGAAGAACATGAGGATGATTCCATTGATCCCAACACAAAACCAATGGCTGATGTAACAGAAATTCAAGGTGTATTTTAAAATATAATTCTTATAACTTATACTCACTAATATATACTTTAACATTTATTGTGTCATATAGAAAAAATTCAGCCAATCTCAGAAATTCCACCAACTTTACACGAACGGTTTATGAGAGTTAAACAAATGGTAAAAGATGCTATAGCTGCACACCATACATTTATGGTTTATGGAAGGGCTCGAGTGATTCGTGAGTGTATGTTAAAACGAGGATGGTGTGAAAAATTCTATAGAAAGAACAGCGCTGGTATTTTCAAATTATTTCGTGTATTTTCCAAATTCTATATTTTATTTTTGGTATTGTATAAATCAATTTTCTTAGGCGACCAACATTATAACGCGGATGCAAGTCCTATAATACTTCTAGCTGGCATTGGGGATTTGAAGGATCAACAAAGCGAACGCCTGTTAATTTCTAAAATGTTAACTAATCATACTGTGGACTTTCTCTGGAATACCGGATCAGAATGGCCCGGTTGGCCAGCACAAGATAACAAGACAACGATTTTTAACAGATATTATCGAGCAGGATTTACCTCGAAGGTATCTCAAGTGACTTTAGTTAATTTCTTTTAGTCATGTGAGGCACTCCTTAAAGAAGGATAATATATGCTTGTAAGAAAATCGATTGCCTTAGGTGGGCTTATGCTCGAACGTCAGACAAATGCACTGGTATTACGAAGCTGGAGTGGCGAACACCCTTTTTCCACGTTGCTATAATTTATGCCAAGGAGATCAGATGCACGCTTTCATAGAAGATTTTCGGTGAAATAATATTATTATTCGGTTAAAAATTTTTTCAGATTATTTCTTAACATTTTGATTTCTATCTTTCTTTTTTATTTCTTATAGATTCACGGCATGTCTAAATTTATTAAAATGGTTAGTTAACAAGATAAATGTTGAAGGTGAAAATGCAGTTAGATCACCAACTGGCACTGTGCCTTTGAAGGCATTAGAATTCGCGATTAAACGAGGCAGTGATTATATTAGCGCACAATCGCACGAAGATATCGATCAAGAAGTCGAAAGGATTTGGGCGCATCAATGGGACCAATTTATCAGCTGGTACTATCAAATCGTTCACGGTCAATCTCTCTTCATTCGAAACAATGTTCCATTTCAAGTAAGCAATATAATTTCGATTGTATTGCTGACAAGTAACGTCATGGGAACTATATTAATTTAGCACGGTGTGAACAGAAATTCTTCCTGGCGTCGAAGCATATTCTAAAGAAAATGAAGAAATATTGGCCACAAATCGACATGGATGGTATAATGAACGTGTGGATTATGAAACCGGGAAATAAAAGTCGAGGCCGAGGAATTGTTCTCTTAAATAAACTAGAAGATGTTATGGCGAAAATGAATCCATCAACTAAATCAGATACTCGTTATGTCATACAGAAATATATTGGTAATCGATGCAGACTTTAATATATTTTATTATAAATATATTTTTAAATAAATTATATTTATTTGTTTTATATAGAACGACCGTTGTTGATACATAATACTAAATTTGATATCAGACAATGGTTTATCATTACTTGCTCCCAGCCTCTAACTCTGTGGATATATAGGTAATATTTTCAGATATAATTAGCGCATATTGTAGTTGTACATATATATACTTAGTTCGAAACAATTCCTCTTTCGTGTCACGTTATCTCGTGCTTCTATCGTTTAATTGTTGCGTATCCATCGCAATTATCAATTGAAATAACTTACAATCCAGAAAGAAGCTACTTTTCATTGTATATTTAAAATTGTAATTCGCTACTTTCGAACAAACTCCACCAGTAAATTATCAGTTATTATGAGTTCACCCTTTGTAAAATTGATCTTCTCTAACCCAGTTTGCGTAAATGCTTGCCCTATTATTGTACTTGTGATATATTTGGCATGCAATTCATACGATCAACACAATGGTAGCAATGCAATATCTTCTGTTTTCAGAGAAAGTTATCTACGATTCTGCTCCCAGAAATTCAGTCTGACGGACTTCCACGAGTCGATTCATTTGTGCAATCACGCGATTCAATGCAAGTACACAAATTGCGGCGATAGAAATCCTGCGTTGCCTTCAGATAATATGTGGGATGCTACGACCTTCAAAGAATTTCTCAAGTATGATGAGTCGTAATTAACGAGATCAGATCGAAATTTACTATTAACAAAACTCCAACAGATCTCAGGGACACGACAAAGCGTGGGATGATATAATTTATCCTGGAATGAAGCAAGGTTTAGTCGGTTCTCTATTAGCCAGTCAAGAGGCTATGGATCGCCGAAAAAATAGTTTTGAACTTTATGGCGCAGACTTTATGGTTATGGATGATTTTTCTGTCTGGTTAATTGAAATCAATAGTCATCCTGATATGAGTTACTCGAGTAAAGTTACGACACGCTTGTGCAAGCAAGTTTTAGAAGATACCATAAAAGGTATCATAGAAGCGTTCAATTTATTTCTATCAAGATTTTTGGCGATCTTTTGGCGATCTCTTGGCGTTTACCTTATTCCTTATAAATTTTTATAGTGGTGATAGATTACCGTGAAGACAAGAATGCGAGTACAGGAGAATTCGAACTAGCTTACAAACAAAGAATGTCCAGTTGTCAACCGTATTTAGGTGCAGCGTTGTCTCTTCAAGGAACTAGAATAACCACTGGAAAGAAATCCACTTTGGTAAACAATGAAGATTCAAAAGTCAGTCTTGTTTCAAAGTCCCCAATGGTAGGTTCAAAGAAAATTAAAATTTTTTTCTTTAAATTTCATAAATAACTTTTCAATCGATATTGCACATCGATATGCTAACCGAAACTTAAAAACAATTTGCAATTCTTAAATTCAGCTTGTTAAATGCTAATATAATTAATTTGTTTTTATACACAAATAATTTTAGACTTGTTTGACAAAGAAAAAATCAATTACACATAATCAAATTGGACCAGTAATTGTTGATTTGATCGAAGAATTAGAAATACAACTTGATCAGGAATTTTATGCTTATTATAAAATGGATTCACCCAAATTAAGACAAGCACTACCTATGAGTATACGACCGAAATCTTTAATAACTACTGTGTTAATTGATAAGCAGGAATCGACTATGAAAAGTGCCCCTGTGGTTCGTCCGCTTTCTAATACTAAAGCAAAATTTCCCATCTTGACACAAGTACGTATTATAATTAATGAAATTTAATTGAGAAATTATTTTAATTATTAAGAAAAGAATTATTAGGAAAAAATTGTAAATACTCAAAAACACGCATCACGTCTATCGAAAAAATCACATACTTTCGCTGGGACACCTAGCAATAAAGTGGAATCTCCTGTGAAGCAATCATTGGTTTCTAAAGTTATGGCTTTTCAGAAACAATCTTCGAATCAAAAAACAAAATCGAACCAAAAAATTGAAAAACCTTTGAAACAAAATAATGATAAGGTAGAATTAATTTTATATACAGAATTATTTATATATTTATATTATATATTTACATGTATATTTAAGTTTAATAACATCTTTTCTCATTCTTATTAGATTAAAACTGCCGTACAAGATGTCATTAAAAAGTACAAAAAAAATACTACGTCTGTCATTCCTCCGGAACCACAGACATTACCATCTGTTTTAACAACGAACAAAGTTAATCAACCAGTTATAAAAAATAAAAATCATAATGTTTCAAAAAAAAATTCACATCAAAATAAAAATAAAATTTTGTCTGACATTACGGATATGTATGCCGTTGGTTTAAGATTAACTAATTAATAGTTAATCTGCCTAAGCTGCACTTGTTACTTGGGATCACTGTTGTTCTCCAAGTTCTATTTGAACTGTATTTGTAAATGATCAATAAAAAAAACTGTATTATCAACCGTTATAATTTTTCGATTTTTCACTTTTTGTATAAAATATCGAAACAAAATCAAATCGACTTTATTTAATTGAAAAATCATGTTTTGACATATGCTTATAAATTAACCAACATCAATGGCAACTTAAAAAATAAAGCAAAATTATAAGTGAAACTATCAGACAAATGGAGGCCATCATTTTTCAAAAATTTTTTAAATTTAATGCTAAATTGTAAACAAATTAAACGATATATGTTCTATCTGTCCATACTTGTCACGTGGAATGGAGTGCGCCGATTTATCTTGGAATTCTGGAGATACTGTATCCGTGAAGAACACTTTGAATGACGATAAAAATATCAATCGCGTCGATGAAGATAATTTTCAATGCACATTTTTCCGACAATCTAAACGCAAATCTTTGGTATGATATTTTATAAAGAATAATTTTCACGTTTCATTAATTAAATTTACCCTCTTTTGGCAGCCTACGAGCAACGTTCAACCTTCATTAAATGAAAAATCTATATCATTTTATTTATCTGATACTTGTACCGATTCGGAGAGTGAGCTTGATGAATCGAGAAAAACGCCATGTGTAGAAACGTTTTATACGAATCCTGAGAACTTAAGTCTGAATAACGATCAATTTTTAAAATCACATAATAAAGTAGTTACTTTACCGAAAGTAACATTTGATCAAAATTTGTATATTCATTCGGATAATCCAAAATTTTCTACGAAGAAACGACCTATGCGTAAAGAAGATGAAAAATATTTCACAAAAGCCGTACGATTGAAAAAGAAAAATTGTTTGAAAGAAAAAACTGATTTGAAAAATAAAAAGTATCATACTACAAATATGAAAGTCTATACATCGCGATTCCCTAAGAAATACAATAATCAAATAATAATGAAGAATGAAATGATCTTTCAACAATTTATGATAAGTAATAACAATAGGAATGTGTATTCAGGTAGGATTTTATGAAAATTTAATTTTTCTTTTCTTTTCTAAAACAATAAGAAATATGTATCGTTTATTTTATTTAGATCAAAAAAAAAGTATTCTTCGTGGTACTAAGAGAACCTATGATTCCATGTATATCATAAAAGATGATATTACTTCCAAGAAGAAAAAAAGTATCGAAAATAGAATCATGAAGAACAAACTTTTGTTAAAATCTGTACAAGATATAATTCGTGAAATGAATTTACAAGAAGCACAACAAAAAGCATATAAAAAGCAATTGGAGATGAAAGCATATAACATCAAGCCTGAGAATAAGATTGCGGAGATCGATTTAACGAAATTGACGAGAGAGGAAGTGCAAATTAAGAAACCAAAGAAAGTTATGAACAATTATGGAATTAAAATCGAAATAAAGAAACCAATTTTTAAGAAGCCGGAAATAGAGAAATTATTGAACGAATCTATGCATGAAGCTATAAAAAAATATAGATCGTGTACGCATTCATGGGAAGAGAACTGGAAGAAACTCAGAAATGTTTAAAAAATATTTTCTTATCGTAAATCCTGAATATAGAACAATATCGAAATTTATTTATCGATTGTCAATATATCGATTGTCAATACATCGATTGTCACAATCGATGTTATAAAATGGTTTCAATTTTTTATCAAAAGTTTTTATAATGTAAATTAAAATGTGAAAATAGAGACATGAATAAAACATGTTAAAAAATGAAAATTTTTTGTTAATAAAAAGATTGTACAATGCGGCAAACGAAGAATTGTATAATTTTTTTTGAAGCTAATGACCAAGACAATAGAAATAATACCTTGATTACAGATTCTAACCATGGATTTCCCAATATTCAAAATAAAATATCAGAAAACACAAAACATAAATCGGAAATCTCGAATAATATAAAAACTGTAGTGACACGAAAATGGCAAATTATGTTAATCTCCGCGGATTGCACAATTAAAAAACACTGTCAAGGTTGGCAGGTACGAAAGAATTGAATTAAAAAAGCAACAGAATATTTTCTACAAGTAATAAAATACATATAAAAATATTTCGCAACATTTTTTGTAAGATATATCCAAAAGATCCAAAGGAAATTGAGGAAGAATCAAAGTTAATTTTAAAAAAAGTTTCCGATCCCATAATGGTTACAAACATAGAACCTATAAAAACTGCAAATGCCGAGATTCTTTGCAATCGCGATGATCTCGATGATTTACTTATGGACGAGGAGAAAGAAAATGAGAATACTTACGGCAAGATTATTTTGAGGGAATACATGAGACTTCTTAACAGTGAAAATGCAAAGATCAATTTTATCTTAAAAATTTTATCAAAAGCTGTAAACGAACATAAAATTTTCGTGATTTATGGTATATTTCCACCGATAAGAAAACCTTTAGGACAGAGAGGTTGGATAGAGAAAAAATTTATCAGAAAAATGCTCTCAATGTCTCCAGAAATTTCCGAAGGTTATTGACAGAAACTCATTCCATTTTTCGACAAAAGGGAAAATATATATATTCTTCATATTTCAGCTGGTTTAGAAACAGTCGAAAAATTGTTGAGATGTCCTCCAAATTTTATATGGTATTCCAATAAGAGAGCATCTATTAGAACAGAAGACAGAACCATAGTCAACAAATTTACTGGATGTTATTTTACGTCAAAAGTTGCTTATACCAAATTTCCATTATTTTTTCCTTTTGATTTTAGAACTTATGTTAAAATTATTTCAGGTCGATATGTGCAATAATTTAGAGAATATTTCTTGGTATTATGAAGCTGACGTATCAAACGTACAATTTCCACGATGCTACAATGTTTATCAGGTTTGTATGCAACTCTTCTGCATCATGATAGTAATTAAAATATCTTGCACGTATTCAGCCTGCACAGATAGAGGAATTCATTCAAGATTTTTACATCACGGCTAGCATGGGAATTCTTAAGTGGTTTTTATACTTCGCCAGTGTTGTTGGACCAAATGCCGTTTGGTCAGAAGACGGGACTATTCCTATAAAAGCAATTTTATTCGCTCTTGAACGATGCAGTGAATATATAAGGTTTTAAAAAAAAAGTAATAAATTTAAAATATTTTCTAAAAAATTTTAAATAAATTGCAGTGTTTGTGCACACGAAGATATAGACGGAAAACATAATAAAGACATACCGATTCCTGATTGGAATGAATTTTTATCGTGGTACAAAAAAATTTTGCAAAGACGTGGAGTATTGCAAAAAAAAAATGAAATAAACATTGAGGTAATTAATATGAAAATCAGATTGAATTGGTAGATTATATTATGTATTTTTTATTAGGAACTTTTACGATACACATCAAACATTATGAAAAGAATGATGCAATGTCGTCCCCAAACTCAAATCGATGGAATGAGGAATATCTGGATTATAAAACCGGGTGATAAAAGTTTGGGCAAAGGTATAATTCTTAAGAATTCATTATCGGAAATTTTAACAAAAATAAATCAAGCTTCCAAGGAATGTATGCAGTATGTTGTGCAAAAGTACATAGGTGAATGTAACCACATCAGTATCAGAAAGATATTAAGAATAAATTAATAATATTGTTCGTTATTTTTAGAACGACCACTACTCGTACATAGAACGAAAGTTGATATTAGGCAATGGTTTTTGATTACCAGTACGCAGCCTCTTACAGTCTGGATATACAAGTATCGATTTTTCTCTACCTTTGAATATTTTTCCTCCATTTTTCCTATTGAATATTTGCTTATCGAATCATTTGTTTTGAAGGGATATTCTGGTTCGTTTTGCATCGAAAAATTTTACACTCAATAATTTCCACGAATCGATTCATTTATGCAATACAACTGTGCAATTGAAATACAGAAAAACAATACATGAGGGTGCACCAATACCTAGCGAACTTCATTGGAATCTTCATAACTTCAAAGAATATTTAAAGTATGCATTTTATATCACTTTTAAGATAAATCTAGAACAATTATTCAATGATTTATCTTCTCAGAGCCATAGATCGCGAATTAGCATGGGAAAAGCTCATTAAACCGGGTATAAAACAAAATTTAATTGGGGCACTTCTGGCGTCTCAAGAAAATATGGTCAATCGAAAAAATAGCTTTCAATTATACGGTGCTGATTTTTTAATAATGGATGACCTATCAGTCTGGTTGATTGAAATCAATACAAATCCAAGATTGCATCCTCCAAGTAGCAGTGTTACTGAAAAACTTTATCCAGAAATAATAGAAGATACTATCAAAGGTAGCCAATCAAATTTTTTTTCGAATTTTCTTAAAAATATAGAGAAAACAATTACGATTACAATTATTTTAAAAAACAATTACAATTTTATTTTTAAGTGGTTTTAGATCGTCGTAAAAATAAGAAAGCAGCTCGTGGTAAATTCGAATGCATTTACAGACAACGCAATCCATTTTACAGAAATGTTTTAGGAAAAGGAGTAAGTCTTGGAATTCGTGGTAAAGCTGTATTTTCCAAAAATTCGATTCGAAGTCGATTATAAAACATGAAATATAAAATAAACGAGATTTAATAAAAACGTATTTATTTTATAAGTAACAATGTTTTAGGTATACAATCCTTTATGAACGAATGATTTTTTTGTTATATCAATACACATTTATACACGAATGCGTACAAGAAATATATGTTCATGGTTGCATTCATACTTGTGTACAAATTTATGATCCAGTCAACGTATTATTTTTTTTTATCAGCATTCTTATTTTAATTTTGATTAGAAAAGAACATTTTTACTCTATTTTTTTCTTCGTCGACAGAATGAACTCTGTATTAAATTCTAGACGTATGCACAATTCATTAAAACCTCGATTTAACGTACTAAAAAAATTAGCTCTCCTGTTACTATTTTTTCGAAATTGATTTTTATATTATGTATTACAGATGCACAATAGTTCTATTCTCGTAGAAAATTCATGTATACACTTGTGTTTAATTACAAAATCTATTTGGGTCATCGAGCTTGAAAATGCGAATGCATTAAATACGATTCATTTTTCATTAATATATCTAACTGAAATAAAAGTATTTTTTGTATAATATAGTTACAGAGAAACAGCATTATATAAACTGCATTTGCAATTTGTAGAACACACCAAACTAGGCTAGACCACACTTCTGTCAAACAGATCAAGCAAATTTGTACAGAATATTTTTTTATTATTACAATATAAAAAAAAACATGTATAACATAACAGATAAATACAAATTCTTGCTTTATTACGTTCCTGCACAAAACATATGTTTCTCTGTATTGACATCAGTGTAGTCTCTAACAGGTAAAATCCCACCTGTATTGGGTTTCGAAATCTGTCAAGTATAGAATTAATTATTCAATTCTGATGTACATATGATCATCATAATCAAATAAAAAAATTCAACATTGCCAGATTTCGATGATTATCGCAAATACATTCTGAATGAGCTTTGGATCTTATTGCTGCATCTTTTATGTACTCATGTACGCGCAGCATATGTTGAATGTTCTTGCGGAATATGAATGATTCCAAATCCGACAAGATGTATAAATATCACATATAAAACTGCACGAAATGATACAGACTCACGTAACTGGCTTTAGTGTAAAGGACAATTTAGGCCTCGAGTTGTTCTTCCCGAGGATTTTCTTTTGTTCCTCTTTAACACGTTTTTCATGTTCTTTTCTCATTCTTTGCCTTTCTTCTTCCATCAAACGTTGTTGTTCGACCATAGCCAATCTTTCCTCAGCCTTATCGAAAGAAATACTTGTTAGTCATCCAGATTGTCCTGGATTTAATTCTTCAAAGACCTACCAGTTTCTTCTGAGCTTCTTCTATCTTTCTGTTGTTCTCCTCCAAGATCCTCTCAAGCTCCTCTCGCTTCTTCCGCTCTTCCTCCTACAACGACAATGGGATCTATTTACATGAAGCAATGATGGTGTTGTTCACCAGCTGTTGTTACACCGTTCATATTCAAAAATCATAGTGCCGCTATGTCAACAGTCTAGTGTTATACATCCTAAGAACCATTCTTTTTTTATATGGAAAAGATAGTTGGGAATATGTGAAATTTCGAGGATTTGAAAGAATTAGGATGGCTTGTTGATATAAAAGTAACGGAGGATGTATATAAACTCAGTTTCTTCATTTGGATTAAATGAGCTCCTCTTAGTTCCCAGCGAATGCTGTTTATTGACAGATTCCCCAGATGGAAATACGACGACTTAGGATGCCACTTGAAAGTGAAAAAACGTGAATTATGATTCTGAATCAATTCACTGTGCATGCAAAAGGATGTACAGATAATTTTAACTCTCCTTTCTTAAACGCGATATGTTGAGTAATTCTGTTAAGTGCAGGATAAACTTTAAATGCAGAAGGTATAAAAATATTGTTTTAAAGAATTAAAAAAATAAAAAAAAAATAAAAAATATAAAAAAAAAAAAAAGAAAAAGAAAAGAAAAAAAATTATAATAATTTTTTTCACAGATAATGATGGTTCACATATCTTCGATAATGGCTGATGTGCATTTGAAAAAAAAAGATGGAAAACGTATTAAAAAAATATTTACGAACGAGTGGTGCCATCCGCCCCGACCTGTCGATTGAATGCGTTGTGTCCCAGGTACTAATATTTAGCAAATCTAAAATAATCCCTAATATTGTCTTTCCGATACATAGTGTTTAAACAAAGAATGATAATAATAATATCGGTATAAAATGAATTATGAATATATAAATTGGATAATACCTGAATGAAGCTCGCGCCAGCACGTAGGGGATGCCTTCTTCATCGACAATCACTCAGCAGTGAGTAAAATACCGGCATCTTCTGTTGGTAGTCAGTAAGGAAGGTGACCTATATATTGCTAGGTCGTGCTTTGTTGCTATGGGATTCTAATTCTGCCCTTTAACGTCTACCTCTCCCTTTCTAATTAATTTTCTCCCAAACTTGTTCACATATTCAGTGCAAACTCAATGTGCAAAGCAATAAGAATAAAAGTATGGTCAACTTGTAATCAGGGTCGCTGTCCATTTGACCGGAACGTGCTGATTTCCCGAGGGTGAAAATAACCAATTGTGCATATACATAAAAAACATAGTAGAAGAAAACTCCTAGTCGTATTTGAAGGAAAATGAAGTATTTATGAATATTTATAAATAGATAAAAAAATATATATATAAATAGTCATTATTTTCTAAATATATAAATCATAGCCAATTAGATCAAATAACAGGACCCCTTCTTGTAACTCAGAATATTGGTTATACTAAATTAATCAAAGCTGTTATTAGAGCTTAGAATGAAAAAGTTACGGGATAGAATAAATATTTCTTTCTATTCTTATTAAAACTATTAATATTTCTATTATTTATTGTCATTATAGTTTGCATAAAAAAGCATTTTATCAAGAGCAGTTTATATATATATATATATATGTATGTATGTATGTATATATAAACTAAATATATATTTTCTTGAATTTTCAAATTTTAAAGTAATCATACAATATTATTTATATTATATATTTTTAATAATTGTATGATTAATAAAAAAAAAAGTTTTATGTGAAAAAAGATCTATCAAAAAAAAAATCTAATTCACTTTTATTACTACAAATAGGAATATCTTTGTTATACCGCCTAAATAAAGTTAAAAATAATTGTGCAATTATATTGATAAAATTTAAGAAGATTTTTATGAAAAAATTTGACAATTTTTTAAATCTATTGCTTCACTGACAGCAAAAACTATTCAGGGAAAAATATCATTTTCCTAGTTTCGTAGAAAAATAACTTTATTTCAAACTTACGATTGCTTTTTTCTGTTTAGCAAGTTACAAAGTTTGGGATCACTAACTTTAAGTAATTGGATACTTCCTTTTCTACTTTTTAAGAGATTAAACGATGCGATTATGTGGACATTCACATACGCGGATATAAACTAGATCAATAAATAGTTAGGTCTGTTGAATTGTCAGGTATAACAATTGTAAAAGTTGCGAGCATAAACATAGTTAATGCATTCGAAAGCAACTTTTGCAATAGTAAATACGACTGGCAATCGAAATATTGTGTGATGAAAGGTATTAATGTTGTACAAATATATAAATATATACATGGTACAAATACAATATTCTGTTCATAAATATCCGATACATGCGCCTATAATAGCAAAATTCTTCCCACAAGAGAAAGTATACATTCCCAACAACGCGACCTCAGTGGATGTTGGGAAGTCGAAGCAATGTGGCTTTTTAATATTTTTTCTCATTAATAACCACAATGCTTCAAGCCCAAACGCTGTGATCGCGAAATAGAAGCTTAATACAGCGCTACAATCACACGTGTTAGTTTCACCATAAATATATTCAATTAATAATATTTATATAATTTTTGGAATGCCCAATTAGAATTTTCTAATTTTTTTTTTTTTTATGTAAATACATGCAAACATATAAAACCCTAAATTTTCTTTATAGTTTAGAAACATTTAAATTAAATTGCATCTTACCAGTCAATTCATTATAAATTATAAAATACATTTCCTCCATTATATATATATATTTCATTAATATTATAGCTCTGCCTTTATCAAAATATATTGTTTATTTAAATATAAAAATAATGCAAAGATAGAGCACCAGATTTATTTCCTGTTGATCGAAACAGCGCTTGGGCTAACACTGGCCAATGTTTCTCTGGATTGGTCTTACCTCTCTTCGTTTTTCCTCCTCACGAAGTTTTGCTTGTCTCCATTCCATTTCCTCCATCATTTGACGCTCCATTGCCCTTTTAGCTTCTTCTACCCTCCTTTGTACTTCAGCTTCTATTTCCTCCTTACGTTTTTCTAGTTCTTCTTCTACCCTCTTCTGCACTAGTTCTTCAATTCGCTTGGCAGCTTCTTCTTCAACCATTTTTTGTTCCACTTCACGTTGCCTTCTGCAAACACAGAAATATTTTGTTGTTCTAATGCTACAAAAGTAGCATATATGCTTCAAATACATAAGCATGCTATTTATTTTAATCATTAATAAACAAAATGTAATCATCTTATTTAATTAAAGAAAATGTATTTTATTTGATATTTATAATAATAATAAAAATACATAATTTAGAATTAACATATATTTTATCAAATTCTAATAAAAAATGATATGTATTAAAATATCAGGTACTTATATGTATATAATATAAAATAATTCAACCACCACCATGAGATAGTTATACAATCTTACCCAACTGCACTAGCGGTGAAGGTTTTGTTCGATAATTCTTTCTTTTTCCTGACAACATAATTATAAATAAAAAAAAACGTACACCAATAGAAGCAAAACTAATTTTCTTTATTAATTAAAAAAATAATTAAATATGTTAAAATTTATATTGTTTTTGCCTTTCAAAAAAATAAAATATAAAGAATAATATGAAGAAATATTTTTTTAGGGATAAGTACCTTAATTTTATAATATCAAATGTACGAAGAAATAATAAAAACATTTTAATATTATCCTTTCTAATATTTTAATATTTTAGTAAAAACAAGAGATATTACAGATAAATATTGTTAGTGAAAATACATTTAATTAATAAAAATCAAATAAAAAATAATTAAATTTATATTAATTATAATTACCTTTGCCGCTCCATTTCTGCCAGTCTTTCTACTTCATCCATTTTGCGATCTCTGTCTCTGTATGAACGTTTCTTATGACTGACTATATGTACATCATCTGAAGCATCTGATGAACTAGAAGATGCAGAATGGGATCGTTTCCTGCAAAAATAAATAAATTCTTTCAAATTCTATATAACTGCAGAAAGAAATAATTGACGCGACAATTAAAGATCAATTGACTAATATTTATTAATAGAAACAACGCAATTAAGATATATATACAACAATAGGAGATATATAAACCTCTAATTAGGTGTAATATATATCAATAAAAAAGATTTTTTTATTGACTATATAGCAAAATGGCGGAAAATTCGATAGAATGAAACGATTCCAATATGCATACGTTCAATAATAAAGTAAAATATATTACCTTGTTTTTGAACTACGTTCTTTTGGCTTGTCAGAATACTTGTTGTTCGAATGCTTCTCACGTGATTTTGAACGTTTTCTTGAATGCTTGCTCTTATGACGCCGCCTACTAGGAGATTTTGTCCTGGATCTGGAACGGCCCATTTCAACAAATTCTGTCTTTTGAAGAATTCACTTGTAAAACTAACGATATATTAAACACTAAGAATGTAAATGGACATAAAAATAACCGAACACTACGCGAACACTGTAATAGAATAATGAACCATCCACCGTTAATATGTACACCACACTACTGACTTACGCAGTTTTAGCGGCCATGTTTAGTATTGTCCAAGATGGCGCACAAGCTTGAAGTGTCTCTGTTTGTTATAGTCTTTTTTTTAAAAATTTTTGGTGAAGTTCAAATATAATCCATAAAGAGTGTTTTTATTAGTTATTTTAATATCTCTTTTTCTATAATCATTTATTTTCCGATTTTATATTTTAATAAAATATTATATATTTTAAATTCTTACATTCAAATTTCACGGTAAGAATTCTTCTATCCATTTTCAACCAATCAAAACGCAATTGCAATATTATACGATATTTGCTGTTTATAATTATTTTATAACATTAAAAGTACATAAATATATATTTATTTTCTATTTAAAAAAAAATGAATATACGAATAATTATAAAATAATTATAAAAGAAGGAATAATATACAAAGTAATTAAATATATTAAAAAAAAAAGATAGAAAAAGAGATAGATAGCATCGCGAAAATGATCAGCATCGGAAAATAGCTCAATGAAATAAGAGACAAACTTTGAAAGTAATTGCGTCGCATGTGTTCCGAAAAACCGCGGTCTTCGTTGGCAATGGCACCCGTTCACAGCTGTGTCGGCGTCGCGCGCATCTCATTTGACTCGTTCCGCGACAGCAGAAATCAAGATGGCGCTCCTCTGTTTGCGGATAGTTCTGCGACGAATATAAATACGTGAAAAAAACAGTGCGAGAAACGGTTACAACGTATTGAACAGATTGTGACGATTGGTATATGCGTATGATATAGTGACAATCGATTGGTAACGTGTCGCGATAACTGTAAAGCAAGGTAGCCGGGTAAGCCGCTGCGGTATTTCGAACATCGGCGAAGGTGCTGTCGGTGCCCACCTGAGGAATGCCAGATTATCCTCACTACGGTAACTCGCTCGGCAGGGGGATGCTAATCGCGTGACGGATCGCGTGCAAGTTGATCGAAAGTGTTTCGTAGGTGGTCCCCCGCAAAGGTGTACGGTCGTGTTTGTTCCGTGACGTATGTGTGTCGCGGAGGGCTGTAAGACAGGTCGGTCGCGAGTGTCGTCGTCGTCGTCACCGTCGTCGCCGTCGTCGCTATCGTCGTCGTGGTCGGCTTCGTGTTCGTGTTTAGTGTGCCGCGAGTGGCGTTTTTCGCGGCTTCGATGTGCTCTCGTCCTCCCTTGGATTTCTGGACAGGCGAGATCAGCTGCTGCTGGAACAACTAGTCCGGCGGCTCTGGGAGACGATCCTCTTCTACAGGAGCGGTGGGGCAAGGAGGTGCCGGAAGCAGCCGCGAGTCCGGAAGCATAACGAAGAAGATGGCCTTCAACGAGGTAAGTTTCATCGTTGCATGCTTCTATATCTTGCTATCTTGCTATCCCGTTTGGTCGTTCGATCCCGTGAGCTGACCTCGCGACCCCCAAACGCCAATTCTAACCTAACCTCCGTTCCTGCGCACAGCTGGCATGTTATCAACTCTCCCCTCTCCCTGCATCTCTTCATTCTCATCCTTTCTTTCTCTGTTTCTCCTTTCGTTTCTCTCGAGATACCGTGTTCTTTTGTGTGCAGTTAAACGATCATGAAATCAAAATCGGAACGATCCGGTTATTCTTTAATAACATCAAGCTATACCGCTTTTTAAATTCGTATTGCACGGTATACATTTCGAACGATATTGTACTATCATCTTTAGGTTATGATACGTGCGAAATATTAGAACGTTGTAATTTATCAAGGATTTTACGTTGTTGAGTAACAGTATACGTGTAATTTATAATAATATTAATGTTTTCTTTTGAATGAAATTCGTTCACCTTGAAAATCTTTTAAAAATATTTAGTGAAAATTCGTCGCAATATCGTTTATACTCTTTGATCATTGATAATCAGAATTAATATTTGTATAATATTTATCATTATATTATGCAAAGAAATCACTTCGCGAAAGAAAACATTTTTACTACGGTTTGGTAAACAAGTACAATATAGTGTAGTAATGCGAGAAAGAGATGAAATTTCGTGCTTACGTGTCCACTGCGACTATCACCGATTGTCTGCCTCGGTAACGTTTCTCTGTGACATTATTGCGTAACCATATCCCATAAAGAAACACGGGTATAGTGTTTCCACGGCAGAGAAGAAAAATAAAAAGCATTTCAGTGTACTACCTGATTCATGCGTAAGATGATACATTAGAATGGCGCACGTTTCTGAACTTCTCTAGGATCGTTAAAAATCGTGACATCGTTAAAAAAATTATGTCGTAAAATGGATAGGACATAATAAAAATACGTACGATAAATAAAGTGTTATCTATACGATAGTACGTGAAATGATTTGAACCTCTTCATTACATTTCCTTGGCTTTTTATCATCGTTGATGACGTGTAATCACGATTGCAATTATGTATATGCCTTTTATTCTATATATTCCTATTTATTTTTGCTGACCATTCAGCGAACAAAAAGAGCGCTGACCAGTAATTAATATACCGAGATCGCATGTCATCGATAGATACTCATATCGTGCCATACAAAACATAGAAAACATGTATCGTAATTGTACGCGTGATTAATGATTTTTTTTTTGTTCGGTTGCATTAATTGTCGCAGTTTTCGTATTACGAAAATTTTCGATAAATATTAATACGATATTTATCTCGTAAGTTTGGGGAAAAATTATCACCGAATAATTAACAAAATTAGTATTGATTTTAATTGCAGTCATTTACATATAAAAAAAAATAATGTAAAATAGATATTTAGGTACTATGGATCGATAATTTTAACGTTGAACGGAGTTGATCTTTAGCATTTATTGTTAGTAGCATCTTTTGACGTAATAAGTGGGAAGAGCAGCGTTTATATACTTTGCCTCGGGCATTAATACCTGTGACTGTATCGCTCTGCGTGTGTACGCTTTCGCATACATGTGAAAGCTTATGCGTAGATCATTCATCCGTTCCACGTGCGCAATTTAAACGAGAAATTAATGAAAGAACGCATCACCGTTTGTCATTAATCTTTATATGCTACGACTATTTATTACGATTTTTTATCATTCAGCTCGCAATCTTTATTTTCATATTGTAATTTGCATTACTTTGTAAAAAAAAAATTATTTTCGGTATTATTTCGATCACGTCTTTAAGAAACTCGCGGACGCGTTATTGAAAAAATTAAATAAAATCTTCATACTTTTGATCGATCGTTCAAATCGTGTATCAATCGAGGTGTAAAAATCATGGTACAAGAAAAGAGATAAAAGTGACAGCCCTTGCAACTATGGCATAGCACCTATATGCTATCCAGTCATATCGATCGAGATGGAATATATACAAGTAACCAAAGTGGGATTCCATCGTTGTTCTTCCTTCGCACAGCACCCATTCGTTCGTTCACGATCATATGGCTTCTTTCTCCATAGATAACGCGTCTACCTTTTCAATCTTTATCTTTCACTCCTTTCAAACTCCCAAATATCTCGTCACACCTTTCCAGTTCCCGGTTTAGTTATTTTCTCACCAAAAACTTATCGAACAAACTTTTCGAAGCCATTCAAACAAGCCGCGGTGAAAGTAAAGATTGTTGACTTTCAAAACAAGTTAGCCGAAGTTTTTAATATTCCTATATCGATAATATACTCGTTAGTCAAATCGAAAGTTGATTCTTACGGAAAGTTGGAAATAAAAATCATTTGCGAACTAACGATTTAACATTACGAAAACAAGAAACCCGTTGCCCGTAGACCAACCAATAGGCATCTGTACATACGTTTAGATCGACGCACACAGTTGGCCCGTAATCGACGTGGTTATTCTTATCGTATTCCGGAAAGTCTAGCTCGCACCTCGGATCGTCGAAACGCGCATAAATATACGCGCAACATACGTAACACACGGTATATACGCGTATAGTTATCGGCCGCGTTGCAAACTTTATCGGCGTAGCAATTTTAGAGATATACGCCTATGTCTGTGCCACACGTTTCCATACGACTATACCGTTATTACGTAGGCAGTAAAAAAAAACGACGAAGTTTCGTTCCTTTTTCTTTTTTTCATTCGACGCGTAAGAAACCAGAGGCGTGGGCGGAAAGCAGGTTACACCGAAGATTCGCCGCATTTGATACCGGGCATTGATCGAACAAATCTATCTCGGGGGATCTTTATTATTACATTTAAACGCGTTATCGCGTCAAGATCGCGTGAGAGCCGTTTTTTAATTAACGTCGATTCGTGGATGTCAAGGATAATACGGGCGAGTAAAAATAATTCGAACGTTGACACGAATTTCGCGGAACGTTGCGAGAAAGAGGGGGTTGTCGCATCGGGCGAACATACTGGCGAAATTAATTTCTATAATAGAGTTATCAACATCGGCGAAGATAGTCGTTACTATCGCTTAGGTTACACAATGGACGATTGTTTGATCGTGGCCTCGATGCAACGTATCTGTTCCTTGGTCGCCGCGCGCGGGGATATAAAGTATACACGCGGACAAATGCGTACTAGATCCGCCGATGTTTCGACCGAATCCGTGGGCGAGCATCATAGACAACGAGGAATTGAACTATGGAAATTGACAAAGGCGAGTACATCCGTGATTAAGGCTCTCGACGCGGACAATGCGCCATTGTGCTCCATTTCCAGGTGTAATATCTACTTCCCGGTAAATTAAAATCTGTCGGCCCTCGTTTCTACGGGGAACACGGCCGTTTACGCAATTCCTTGTACGATCGTGATGGGACACGATGATAAACGTTGGCTGGATCGAAGGAGAGATATCGGGATAAGGGAAAGGGATCTACGAGCGCGATCGATACCGCGCAGAGGCACAAGGATCGAGAGTCGCGACGAAAAATGCAATTCACGTTATAAAATTGAAATTTATTGCCGTTCGCCGCTCGCTGCTTTTGTGAATCTAAATCGTTGCGTCGTGACCACTGTCGTAAATGTAAAAAGAGGCACGATGGGAGTTTGTACGGGTTTACAACTCGTCCCTCTGTAACAACTTCGCCCGTGGTGGTTGGCCGTTTTCCATTTTATTTTCGATAAAATATGCACGGTGAAAAAGAAACAGGGGTGTCGCGCGAACACGCAAAAACGGCGTTAAAAATTGGCACCATTGCCAAACCGAGACCGATCGTAATCGCTGAATAATGGGGATCCGCGTCGATGGAACGTTGGAGAATCGTGCGACTAACATTTATCCGTATAAAATTTGTGCAACGCGTGAAATCATTTCTCTGAAATAATTTATAAGGTAAAGGGGCCCGAGAATGTAGTCGCATTGCAGGCGACACGGAGTTTATTCCGCCCTACAACAAGTGTTGCCATAATTCCCATTCCGCGTGGGTAACCTCGTTCGAGACACAACGGTGCTTTAATTATCCGTTTTCTGGCCGCGATGTACGACGTATAAACACAAATCATACCCGAGAATTTCCCCTCTCTTTCCTCTCTTTTTCCTCCTTTATGAAAGCTCGGTGATTTGGTGGCGTGCAGAGGGCAAGGTGCATCTCGACCGTGTTCCCCCAGGTATCGTATTTTCCATAAAACTTTCGGATTGGAACAAGGCGCGCGGGAATTAATCGTGGCGGCGCATTCGGTGGGTTTCGTTCGCCCGTAAACGTCAGCAGCGTGTTGCCCCTCGTAAACCGAGTAATAGCTTCGCGCTCGTCCACCCCCTCCACGTACACGCGTCTACCCCGCGTATGCGCGCACTCTGCATCCCTGTGTACGTGTATTTACACGCGTGCAACTCCCCCCCAAGCGGGGCGGCTTGTACCGGTGCATTTATACGTGCATCCGGGTGCATGTTCGTGTACCCGAGCGCCGCATAGGTGATAACGGTGCGTGGAGTCAGTGTGCTCGAAACAGACGGTGTACAGGGTGTTTCGTAGGGTGTTGCGTGGTTTTTAGCTGGAAAGGTCCTAATTGGACCGAGAGATGATGGAACGTATCCGGAAACGACGTCGTCTTCTTCTGGATCGGAGGGAAGAACCCTTACCCTTCTCTTGCATACTCGAGAAATTGTTAAGGTTCCTCCCCCACCTTAGACTTGAAAACTATGGGGAAGTTGGTACGCGGTCTTGGTAAAGTTTCGTCGTAAACAGAATTCGTCCATAACCCGAGTATTTTCGGAAGTGTACACCCGATAAAACTCTTAACCGCGCGGTTGTACATCGCTACTTTTAAGAGCACACGGTATGTATGTGCATTGGAGCGTATTGGTGTATTGCATATGCAAGATTGCAGGAAGTTAGGAAGGGATGTAGACGCGTATTTCAGCGCAACCGAGGATATTGACGCGGTGCTAATCTCGAGCCGATGAAACTTGATTAAGACGCGAGATTAATTGGGTAAAGGCTAGGCAGCAAACTAAACTGTATGCACTGCGTTTCTTCGGAACCGTGAATATCGCGTGAAGAAATGATCATTTTTATAAAACGGATGGAAAGAGAGAAAGAGAGAATATTAAGAAAAACGTGGTCGATATTTTCGAGAAAGTTTTAATGAAATCGGTCTAAATAATTATCGAATAAATTGTTTTAACGAAGTGCATTGGCGCACGCGAGCCGCACTGTTCGTGCTGCTTTCTCAGGAAAACAGCCGTGACAGGTCAGGAGAACGTGTTTCTCGGTTTCCGAGGCAGGAAATGCTACTCCTAGTGTCACGGGGATCCAGTTTTCCCGTCTCCAAGAAACAGGTTCGCTTTTTACGCGAGACTAAGAAAACCGTCGAGTTGATCTCGACTCGTACAAATCCAAACTTCTCTCCCCTGGTCACGTGTACGCGGGGAAAAATTAATTGGAGAGTGTTTCTCGATCCGTGGAAAAGATCTAACAATAAGAACACGAGATCAACCGAGGTGAAAAATTCAATTCGTGTTGTTGTTTCGGCTTCGGTTCGCGTATCGTTGTTAGTTTACCTTATCAATTTTTATCTGTTTCGAAATCACCGGTCCTGATAACGGTACGGTTGCGCAATCGAGGGAGACACCTCGAGACCCGGGATGCGATAAAAAAGCCTGTTGCACAACTGGTTTTCGTTCATGGTGAAAGGAAATTCCGATTCCGCAGTGATGCGTTGCGCGCGCCCGTCTACGAAGAATCGAGATGGAACTGTTCGTTTAATCCGGAAAAAACTTTTATTTGCGGCGGGGGCCTTCCGATGCCTCGGACGAATATCACTCGATCCGAGGTGAAACGGCCATTCGTTCGATTGCACATGTTTCACACGTGTCACAACGATTACGTTGATGTTCCTCTTTTTCTCTTTCTCTTCTTCTTCTTCTTTTTCTCCCCCTGTTCGAAATCGAATCCATCAGTTTGATTCCATCGAGAATCATTAAAAGTTTGCAGAGAAGTATATAATTAAAGTTTGCCAAAGATCCACTCGGTTCGTTTCTCCGCAAATGTCCTTGATCTCTGTCGCGTAATTTCGTGCAATTTCGAAAGTCGCGTTTGCTTTATAGTGGAAACTTCTTGGCTTCGAGATATTCTGTTGCCGCGAAACTTGCGAACAGTTGTAAGAAAGCAGGGTGGAAGAAAAGAGTTGGACGAGTGGTGCGCTCGGAAAGCACGACTCGGCAGAAGTCTGGACTCGGAGAAAAGTGAGAGAAAGCTCGATGGCACGTGGCGGGCTCGAAAGAAATTCGAAAGCTCGATAAAAAACGGAATCCGAGTTTCCGAGACGTTCGTATTTTCGCTCTATGATTTATCCCTTCCGCTAAACCATTCTTTCTTGCCTTAATCTCAAGAACAAACTTTGAGCAGCTTCCATTTCCCTTCTCTTCCACTCCCTTTCGACGTTATATTCCGCGAGGAATCGATCTTTGACGGAAAATTCGAGCAAGTTTATCTGCTTGCTTTTGTAAAGTCGGTATAAAGCGTTCAACTATGATATCGATTTATCATCTGCGCGATATGATACTCGGGTCGTTCGTTCTAAAGCACCGTCGCCAAAGGTGTCAGATACGACTTGTCTTTTGTGAATACGCGCGAGGAAAGAGGTATTGACCCGAATTGGTATATCGGCCGTATAACACTCAATCCCCCTGTTCACCTTTCGGAAATATCTTTTGTAAGAGGTACGGGGCATCGATTGAGCCAATATCTTGTTGCTTCGAACAAAGGATAACGCGATTCGCGGATAAAGGGAGAGAGAGAGAGAGAGGTGTTGAAAGTAATTGCATAAAAGAATTCGGGTAAAAGCAATTATACCTTAAAGAAGCGGGAACTCGTAAGGATTCGGAAACAAGATTCGAAAAATTGCCTCGATCTTTCCGTAGTTTCATTTAATATCGTGCGAGCAACATTCCATATTTGTCCTCGATCGAATATCCTCGACGAGGAGTTCAATAAACGAGTTATTGAACACGGTAAAAATTAGATGCGCGATTCATCGTGTAATTTCAATCGTGTCTACCGATTTTCTTTTTATCCGAGGGAGACGTTCAAAGCTGTATACCGAGGCTAGGGATCGCGTGAAACGTGAGAAAGATGCGGACAAAGGAAATGAGGTATTCCGAGCAGTGGGCTGTGCGTTCTTGGCCACGATAGGAAAGGAAGGAAGGAAGGAAGGAAGGAAGGTTCGATAAATCGAACCTCCGGGATAATAGAATTCCTTTCTTGATCGTCTCACTCACCGCTCTAAGTATCGTCCTTTCCTCGTCCTGGGAATAAAACAAAGACATCCCTCGATCAAACGCCGATTCCCTCGGCCATCAAAATGCGTCCATAATTTATCGTGCTTCGAATTACGCCTTATGAAAAATTTATTACCGATTCTTCACTCTGTTAATTCTGTCTCGCGATCTCTTCGAATATGCTTAAAAGAAAAAGAAAAAAATCCCTCGACAATTTCGTTACACGGATTATCGGGATCCGCCGACGAAATGGTATTGCGCTTTAATGATCCAACGATTCCGTATTTCTATGATAATTTCGGCTCGAGATTTCGCATTATCGCAAAGTGAATTGTCGCTCGTGGCTACTGTATTCGATTCGGAACGGTCGGTGGCCATGTCGAGCCATGCATGCATTTGACAGATTTTCAATGATAGTTGATCGACGTGGATTTCGATGGGTGCGTCGAGTTATCCAGAATTGCCAATTAAAACGTGCTAGGTGGAAAGGCTTTCGGATATCGATCCATCTTTCCGTCTAATTATCCTCGTTTTTTTTTATCGTTTTTAATTCGAGTAATCGAGTAAGATTTGTCGAGTCGAATGAAATAGTTCGAAAAAAAGAGAGAGAGAGAGAGAGAGAAGTCGAGCTTTTTTTTATTTCGTATCGCATTAGATTCGATCTTGATAAAAATCGATCGTGACAAGAATCGTTATTATCCGGGCCAGGCCAGCCGATGAAATATATGAATAATTCCGTCCCTCGCTTCCATTGCATTGCATACGGATGATTTAAAGAAAATCGATCCGTGATACTCGTACGGAATTTTCTGTGGTCCAATGATTTTTATGTCTTGGTATACGTCTCGTCCGAAGAAAATTGTTTCATTAGGAAGCGAGTGGATGATGATCGGATCCTCTTGATTTCTTCTATGTTGTTTCACGGCTTTTCTCTCGACTTACGACTCTCGTCCAACGGCTTTGTTTTATTATCTTCGCCGCATTCTCTTTATTCTTTTTATTCGACGCCTTTTTATATCTCCTCCTCTTTTTTTTTCTTCTTCCACTCTCGCTTCCATTTCTTGGATCGAATATCAAAAGACGATGTTTTCACAGAAAGATCAATCGTTCGTCGCAACCGAAGCGATCGTTGAACCTTAATTATCTCTTATCAATTTACCGCATATCGTGTAATTAACTCGTCCGACTTAGGGAACGACTTGCCACCAGTTTCTCGACATCTTTATTTCTATTTTTTTTTTTATTCTTTTTATATTCTTGATCAGACTTTATCATAGTCGTAATTATTCCGTATATTGAATTTTCCGCATATAGATAGAACATTTTCTTCTGCTTGGTTGACTCGCTGAACGAGCGCAGAAAAATTGGCATATCGATGTATCGTTTATCAAGTAGTTTAATTGTAGAATATTAATGTAGGATTTGAACGATGCTTTTATTTTCTTTGAGTTTCGAGGATTCCATATCTTTAGGAGTTATCAACAAGTCCCTGTTTATTCGCAAAGTGCATCGATTTGTCTTGTGCAAACGAGCGTACGACATGAGAAAAATGACGCGCCTTTTTCTCGTGAAAACTCGCTCTCGTGAGGCAAGAACAAGTTCCACATCTAGTGGGACGAGGGAACGCGAACCCCTCTTTAAAACGGGCTACATCAAACGATGTAGGTCCCGATGGTACGTTTTAAAGAATTTGTAAAACCGTGTAGGCGCCTTAAAACATTTCGTTCCGCGTTGCTTTCTAACGCGTTCCACTTTCTTGGACGTTCTTCGGGGGATTCTCAACTGTTGTAACATGGTGTATGGTAAAGCCGGGCAAAATCGCTCAAATCGTGTATTTGTGAAAATGTCAGCAATCGTTATTGAAGAATTTTGTTTTTCGTCTCGAATTCGTAGTTCGTTGGAATGATTTAAGGGGATCGTAAAAATTTTCCATGAAAAATAGCCAGTTAAAATAGTCAGATACAATTCTTATGAAATTAACGAGATAAACACAGATAATATATCTACACATATATTCCGGTTGTTTCGATACAGTGACACTAATGTATACTCCGTGCCTCTAATGGAATTCGTCTTTATATCCATCTTTATAAGGAAATGTTAGAAAGATACCGTTGCCTCCACGCCTCCGAAATTGTTTTATAACTATCGATGACGTTGCTATTTTGCAAGGACTTCGTCGGTCCTGTAGAAAGCAGAGAAAAAAAAATCCATTATCCTTTGAAAAGAGCGTCTCACGATTCGCTATTTGCAAAATCGGTACGCATAATCGTGGATTATTTGAGATGATAATGAAGTTGTAATATTTTAATCAAACGTTATATTCTACGAATATTTTTTCTTTTTTTTTCTTCTTTTATTTAGATTATTTAGATAATGTCAGTCAATGTTTTAGAAAACTCGGTATCATCTTGACGATTCTAACCGCGATAATAAGTCTAACGCTAATGAATTGGTTCTCAGGCGAATTCTGTCAGGTAACGATCGTTCCTCATCTCTGTCGATATTAAGAGCTCACGAGTACACGGTAGTCGGTACTTATGTAACTTGTTCGTACACGTGTATTGCAGCAAAGCCCGTTTCGCGAATTGGATTATGCACCGAAGACATAACCAATAACCATACTCCTGTCGCGTTCAGAATTCTAAATCCGGTGTACTTCGATTCGAGACGCGTATTAATTACGAAGGATAAACCTTGCCAAAGTTATTAATGAATACTCAGCGTTATTACACCGTGTTACAAAGTTATAATTATTTTATCGTCGTTCGCCGTGCTCTCGATCTAATGATCCCGTTAGCTATATTTCTCGAATTATATTCGCCCAATTAATAAGAATTAACGAGCTAATTGATAACGCGTAAGACGATTATCTACCGCGTCTAGTTAAAATTTAACATCGAAATATTTGCATATGTTAATATGCAAACGTTTTAATAGGTAAACCGAATTAACCTCGTTCGAGGAATGTGACTCTTGATACAGAAACGGATGAAACGTGCGATTAAACGCGATGGGCGAGGCATCGAGGCATTTAATCGGAAGAAAAGAAACGTTGAATGGAGAGGTGGTCTTGAAAAGTTGGATGGCAATCGAGAAGGTGGTTGAATAAACGCGACAATGTGGTTGAACAACTGCTCGCATTTTTCATCTCGGATTTATTTTTCACCTTCTTTTTCAATTTCTCAGTTTCACTTTCCAGTCCAACTTTCCTTGTTTCGTTTCCGAATAAAATTTCGTTTGTTCATTCCGAAATTATTTTCCGTCCAATTCGTGTATATTATTTCGATGAACGATCCGTTCATTTGTATCAGAAAATTCGAAAGCGACGCAGAAATATTTTTTTCAATCGCAAAGCAACGAAGCGTTAGAGAACGGTTCATAGGATACGCGAGAGGTCCTTGCCCCAGGACACGCGCCCCGCAGACGGTCGATGGCCAGGGTAACAACCGAAGGAATACGTATTCCACGCTCAAGGGGTATCCACCCTCGGCGTATAGGCGTCGCGTCGACACAATCGCGCTTTACTTGGTATGCGGAAATCTCTTCTATTTTCCGCTCGAGGCCATCAACCGGCTAATTAGCAGCAGAATGATCGACCACGTTGCTGAAAAATCCGTTTAAAGCGCACACCCCGATACATCCGCGCGTTATCGCGGGAAATAGCCGAGTCGGTGATGTTCGTACGAATCCGAAAATCGATGTGCGAAGCAGCAAAAATACCGTACGTAGGAAGGTACATGGTTACAGCGCAAGAGCCGTACGTCGAGCCTCATTCGATCCTCCTTTGCCTATCTACGTAATAAAATCCATTTCGAAACGATAGCTTCCAGGACAAATTAAGGATTAACGTTCAATCTCATGCTCAATTTGCTTGCGCCGCGTTTGGCCAACACCGGTTATCCCGTTGCACGTACGCGAAATTGCATTTCATTCTTAATCACATATCGGCGAAAAGTTCGATTAACGAGTCACTAAACCGAACCTCGCCAAATTTCGATAATACCGTTCCAACTGTTCTTCTTAATAATGCGGCGACTTTGTAGGAGATAAAGCGATGGGGCGGAATTAAAGGGCAGACGCCTTTAATTAAGGCGATCTCTAATCAAATAGTTGAGGGAGACGGATCGATAAAGGCGGCTGAGGTCAAGGAAACATCAAACAGTGCCTTCTAATCCGCCGGATAACAAGGTGTACGCCAAAATTCGCGTGTAACAATTGCGAGCATCCCTTTCACTCTTGATCATAAATTAATTGGAGCTTAATAAACGGGTAGAATCGCGATAAATTTTTCACGAACTTTAGTGGAGATTCGTAGCTCGATTCCACGTTCGATTACGTTCCTGTTTCGGATAATGCGCCCCTCAAAGGGGATATTAAATTGGTGATCGAGGTACTGATTCCCTTTTGTCAGCACACACCTCCCGATTCCTTTTTCACACTTGTTTCGTCTACTTACCGGTTGGTAGGTGTCGCGTTATCCGGAACGTAATTTATCCTCGACGATAAAAGTCCTCAAGGCTATTGATCCTGACGCGTTGCGCCGAACGCTTTTATATACGGGAACGGGAACTACAACGTAACGGTACAAGCCGTAAGTGCATCGTGTAGTTATAGTTGATCTATACTCGTGAAACTGTTCGCCGGTTAATGAAAGAGTATATATTTTCATCGTAACATCCTAAACATATTACGCTTTAATTCGCCATTATATCATACACCGTGTGGTTGTAACAAAGTATTTGGCACACGACGAGTTTTAACAATTTATTTATTATTAATTTTTATACAAAGACGTATCGTAAAATAAGTAGAGGAAGAATCGAATTAATCATTGGCGCTCGATCGAAAATAACCGCGGTATGATACGAGTCTCGATATAACGAGCTCGTAAAAACTAGTCAAATGTGAAATAACGAGGTATCAGAAGTAACGTTTTGACAAATCTACGAACAGATAAGAGTTTTACTTTGTTTTAAACTTCGGGAACTTGAAAGAGAATACAATAATACTAGAAAATAGCGCTACTAAAAATTATTTTTGATATTTTGAGTAATTAGTATCGCTTTCTAATGATTTAATTTACCTCGTTACCATCGCAATATAAATTATGTTGTGTAAAAGGATGTGTAGTAATTTGCAAATTTACAATTTTTTTTTTTTATTATCACGAAGTATCCTTCTTTTTTTAAACGATCGCGGATCTTTCGTTTAATTCAATTATTCCAGAGAAAATTACGTGGACTTTCTTCGCGTGTTTTGCAATTTTATTGAAGTTAAAGAAAAAAAAAAGAAATATATCTATCGTCTTGTGAGATCCGATTGTAGAATATTATTGAAAAAAATATATCGAAATCGGTGACATATATGAGATTCATTATCCCGATTATTTAATGAAACACGTGAATCATTTTATAAGCGTAGATATGTGTATAGACATAGCGGAAGAATTATAAAGCGTAATTAACAACGTTATTAAGATAAAATAATCATACGTTAATACTATCATTTGTAGAAAATGTATTCTTAAAGGTTATCGATTATTAGATACAAAAAAAAAATTATTAATTTTTACTTCTAAAATGAATCAAGTTCAAATTAAAAGGAATTAGTTTTGCAAACGAGATAATTATGAATATTAAATAATTTTTGGGGAATGCGGAAGGTGGGAATTCTGTGCCATTTTCTCTGTTTGCTTATGTTTATGTTCTCGCTGCTTTTATTTCCTGAAATTTTTAGCCGCATCTGTCGCGCAATTAATATTTTAATCAAGCACACGAGAAAAATATAGCCGTTGTTCATACGTTCTGGAAACTGCGTACGCTCGTTCGGCAATTAAAATTCATAGAGGCGTATATCACGATAAAAAAGAAAATAATATTTATCAATTCTTGCAGAATTGACGTTTTTCTTACTTTTCCTTCCAAGTTTTCTTTCTTCTTAAATTTCTCAATAATTCGTCCATATAATTACACTTGAAATCGAGTAGGAAATCTTTTACATTGATTATCTTTTTTTATTTTCAATTATTTCAGATTTTTGATCTTAATGTAAATCGAGTCTTCGGAGTATTTCATTTGTATTTTTTTTTTTTTTCACTTTCTTGGCTGCGTGAGAGGGAATTAAGTGTGGTATCGAAAGGTTTCTCGACACACTTGTTTGAAATATCTCACCTTATTACCTTAAAACGCGCGTTAAATTAAGGCCATTCCATACGCAATAAAAATATGCGCAAACAGAAAAGATAAGATATTCTGAAGAATGCGATGACTCAAAAAGTAATCGATTATTCGCTTATCTCGATCTATTTACCATTTTCGCAAATATTTGTACTCGACATGTGTACGCATAAAGTATAAAAGAATCGATAAAATTATAATCGTGGATTTCTCTCACAATTTGATCGAGATCTTCTTAAAGTCGTACGCTCGTCAAGTTGACGGACGTATGCGAAATCCTCCAACGATTTTCTCCTCGAAATTCTTCCACCCGTTCCCCGTTTTAACGCGTATAACTCCCATGCTTCTTCCCCTTTCCTTTCTTCTTTCCTTCTTGGAACACCATTTCCTCTTGCGCCCGCCTCGAGAACACGATTGTTCCATACGTTTCCACTGATTCACCGTGGTGGTCAGGAGAGGAAGAAATAACGAGGAACCCAGCCTCGGTGGCGACTTCCCAGAGATCTTAGCGAAGTCGAGAACTTGGCACGGTTCTTTCTACGAAGGCGATTTACTTCACCGAGATCAAGCATTGGATATCTTATTCGAGAGAGATAGTTCGAGGCTCGAACGCCGATTTAAACTGTCCCCGGTCGTTATCGTGGCGGGGAACGAGAACGAGAAAGATTTAACCTTTCTTCGCTGAGGTTGCACCACCTCCTCTCCGACCAATTTTTCTTCTCGAAATACATCTCGGCCATATCTCTCCTCCTCCGTTTCCAGCCTTCCTCCCCCTGCATAAAATCCTGAAGAGAGAAAGAGAGAAAAAAGAAAATTCGAAATGCTCGACGAGGATTATTCGATCGATCGAGAATTAATGGAGGAAGAATTAATCCGTGGAGATGGTTAAAAGGGGGATGGAATTTTTGGTTTTAGACAGAATTTTACGAGGCCAGAATTTTTTTTTCACACGCGTGGACGGTAAAACGAATAGCCTTGGCAGTTTTTAATGGGTTCTTGCCAGGGGTGGTGGTAATCTCTTCGCCCCCGTATTTGTGCCACGAACTCGTTCACGGCCCTCCTCCATCGTGGTGAACGTTAATTAACGTTAATTAATTTTACATACTTAAAGAGAAGAGAGTCTCGGAAAGAGACATCGGGTCTGTGGTGCGCTCTCGGGGAGGGGGAATGCTATTTTTCAATTGCTCCCCGAACGTTAATCAGAACTTTCCGACACGGTACGTTTCCATCGGATCCCTCTATCATAATTAAACCCCCTCCCCGACTCGTAGACACTTGTTTCGTCTCTTCTCGAAAAAGAGAAAAGAAGAAGAAGAAGAAGAAGGAGTAGTCTTAAACTTTTAAAAACGAAACGAAACGTTTGCAGCGAGTGGAAACGTGAACTCCTATTATCGATCGTCGTCGTTGCAAAAGAATTCGATTGAAACGGCTGATTGAAATGAAATTTCCCTCGCATAACGGTAACATATTTGGATCGAAACTATAAATAGAAAAATATCGATTGAAATTTTAGACGAAGCAAAATCATAATTTTGCTTATAAGGAATAAAAGTGGATCGGTATTTTTTCGTTTATGATAAAACGAAAAAAAAAAAATGGAAAAATGTTCCGAGAATACATGTTAACCGTGCAACGTGATTCTAGTTTCACGGGCTGCAGTTTCCGCGTATACCTATATTTTCTACGCAGTTGTTTCAAGCCGCATTGCGTGAGTCATGGCAGCAGAAACGGATCATCATGTTAGAGACATCGCGGAAACAGGCTCCCGTGTGAACGGGTATGTCAATCGGGTATAATGAAACATCAAGATTTCCGTCGCGCGATACAATCGTTTATACGTTATAAAACACTCCGTTTCGTTCTGGAGATACGCGCCTCTTCTTATCGGCCGCGCCGTACGTCACGCGCATTTGCATACTGTTATTGCCAGCGTTTCCCAAACTTTTCCTACGACGCAACGCTCAACGCCTCGAGTCGACCAATTTTAATGGAACTTGGATGGAAATTGGTTGATTAGCGGAGTAGGAAAATCAAAGATGTAAAAGAAAACGCGTACGTGAAATAAATTATACTATCTTGTAAAATTATGTAATTAACGGCTTAGACGTAATTACGTTCGACCAATTTGAATTACAAATTGATATTAGACGCGATATTAGAAAGTTGAATTCTCGTATCTGTCGATTCCATCCTGAAAAATTCTTGCATAAATATTATATCGTTATAAAAGGAAGTAGTAAACGAGTACTTTCGAAACACCGGACCAGTTTTCTCTTTAAACTTCGTCTAAAATCATTTAACGGCAGTTCCTTGTATTTTTTTTTTTTTTTTTTTTTTTAAATCAGGTTAATCAATCAGATTTCCAATAATCACACGCGGGGATACTTATCCGTTTTTCAATTGCAAGTTGGAAAACATACTGGGATACGCGTAGATCGCGTTTTAAATAATGTGTCAAACATCGGGTTACGTGATTCATCGAACGTTTTATTGCCAATCCGAACAATTCTTGCGAGCACGTCACGATCCTATATATTATTATCGGGTTTCCGTGTGTGTCACGATCACAGGAATTCCAGGGCTATTCTTTCGAAAGATGAGTAATCGTTACGGATACTGCGCCCACCAAGGAAGGAATAGTAATGTCCCCTCGGAGGCGACGAAATCGGTCCGCGTAGGTCGTTTACATATCGGTTTTTCGAAAACGAGGGCCACTCGACGCGATGAATTTTCATCAGGATTTACACAAGTTGGGTCACCCTCGAAGATACTTGCGCCGCTTTGGGCCGGGGATCGAGATCGAGGAGAACGGTGATAAGTCGATTCCGAACGTTTCGCCTTTCGATATTACGTGGCTGCGAAGTGGAATACGATTTTACCAGCGAAGAGAGTGGAAGTGAATTATTTCAGAGTTGGTGGCTGAGAAGGGGAGCGAACAAAATGCACTTAAAATGGAAAAGAGGTTAGGAGAACGTTCGAAGCGCGGTAGAAGAGAAAAATTAATGCCTCGCGTTGCTCTATAAATCTTGGAACAACGATCCGTTTCGTAAGTATTCGCTTTGTATTCTTGTTATGCATTCTTCCCGGTGTTACAAAGCCTGGCTGCATCTCAGCTCGCGATCGATATGTTTACAGCTTAGCCTTGCTTCGATTCATCGCAATTTCAATGGATTACCATTGAAATATTACTCGTGTTCGATGCAACGCGATTTCTCGATCGTTGATCCCTTTCTCCTCTCCCCGCCTCCCCTGTTTTCGTCTCGGGTAGAGCCAATTGGGAGAAATTTAATTCCGCCGGAACTTTTAATCGCGTTAACGTACTTGCAGTGAGCAATTCCACGTGTCGATCTTTCGTCAATATTATTATTATTATTATTTTCTTTTATTCTCTTTCTCCTTTAACTAGTTTCAAGAAGCGCGCTCTTTCAATTAGCGACTTTTTAAAAAGTCACGGAGGATCTAGGTTGTTATTACGAGCTGTTCTAAAAGCCCAGATTTATTTTGTTTCCCATCGGTTTCTGGATGAGAAGTTTTTAGTCCTTGGCTGGCACAGAAACCACGACGAGACGAGAATAAAATTAACGAGACTGCGATGTCGAAGGGGGGGGGGAGGAAACTATGGCGCAAAGTAGACACACCCTTGGTACACATAGCACGCTCTATAAAGCCCGTAACCCTTATTACGCGCGAATAATCTGATCTTTTACCCGGAGATGGCCGCGAGAGGATCCCCTCCCCCCTGTAAAACGCGACGATGACACATATTTTCCGGGAACTCGATCGAATTACACCATACTTTCCGTTCCAAGTATCAAGGAAGCCTGTTTTTTAACGAATGCCTGTTGTTTAATTCCCTACATCTCGTTCTTTCGAAAATCCGAGGGAAATATTATCCGAGCGGGCGGAAGCGAAACAATAATCCTTCTTTTAATCAAAGAAGTTTGGCGGCGTTCCAGAAAAATTTCCACATAGTCCGTAGCACGTTCCTCTCGTTCCATTAGTGGGCCGCGATTGTCGAGAAGAAAGGCCTCGTATACGACGAGGGGGGATGCGTATGTATTTATACAAAAAGGAAAGATATAAATCGTCCTTCCAATTTCTTGCGATTGCATCCTCGGATCGGGAGCATTCGTCATTTTTCTACTGCGCTACTCCAACCTTTCCTACTCGATCCCTTCCCTCCGATTTATCGATCTCTTTGCAAAAAGTGTAAGTGGCCGAAATTACACGATAGGCGAGAATTCGTCGGCCGCGACGCGATCGATCTTTCTCCACCAGCTCGTCCAACTTCTATATCCTCCAGGCACCGCCAACATCCTTCAACCCGGTCCGAAGAAACCGGTTTCCCTCCTTCGTGCCCCGTGCACCAATCTCGTCTCGATCGGAGCCTGAACCGTCGCCATCCCCGTCCACCAAATCCAAGCTCTAGCAGAATTTATTTTTCAACGCGGCCTGCGATCAGCGAGCCGGCCCGGAATTGTACCTCCGACAATGCTCCAAGATGCATCGGCGGGGTTAAAGGATGGATGAATATTCATGTTTTTTTGAAATGCACCGTTTGCATCGTGCCCCGGGGATTTACGGGAAAGCCGCGATCGGGTCGTTAATCTTGCAGCTTTAAAAGATAACTCGAGGACGGTTACTTTTTCCTCGATCCAACCATTTGTTCGGTTTCGATTTACGCCATTTTAATTTCTCTCCTCCTCGGATATTTTCTCGGACGTTTGCGTCTCGTTTTCAATCAATTCGGACAATTTTTCTCCCCCGCAAATAATTCACGCGATGCTCACGATCGATCTCTCGGGCGCGGTTATCTTCCAAAATCTTGAGCTCGTTTTCTTAAAGGAAATAGGGAATCCGTTTCTCCTCTCCTCTCTAGCTTCAGCACGTGACAGATTCTAATTTATCTTCCACAACAGAGGAGAGTTCGCGTTAAGTTCGCGTAACACGGCTTTTATTCCACCTGCGAGGAATCTGTCGCCAACCATTTTCACACTGTCCGACCAAACCCAAAGTTTCGATTGGTGAAGTTAACGTTCCACAATTTTCCACTTTCGCGACCGACCGAGTATTATCTTTCTTATTGTCTGGGAAAGAGATTAGGGGGTGCTTGGGAAAGCTTTTAATTTTACCTTCGGGGTGCGAGATCGCTCACCTCCCCTCTCCTTTCCCCCTATAAGTCGTCAAATATTACGACGAGCGTTCGTAAAGATTTGAAAACGAGGAATTCTCAGCAGGCAACAGCGTGCCGCCGCCAACTTCATTCGAGAGTCCCGGCATTTTAAATTTAAATCCAGTTGGTGATTTCTTTCCCTTTTCATTTTGACCAAAGGGAATCGTAAAAATATTAACCGATTCTCGAATCGATTTTATTTATTTCTTTTTTCTTCGTTTTTTTATTTGATAAAAGTTTGATCGAAATTGCTTACGAAATAAATGCGATGTTCTTTCTCTCTCTTCATTTCGTACGTTTATCCGCGTCTTATCAATTGTCGGATGATAAACGGAAGGGTGAGTCTCTCTCTCTCTCTCGGTGTCTACAGAGACGACTTAAGCATCCCCTCGATTCGATTTATTCGGCCGAAAGCCGACAGATTTCGTGGATACCGAATCCTAATTTACTTTTTCCATACCGGTGCCACGACCTTCGAGCCGTGGTACATTGCCCCCGTCTTCTAGTTCTCCTGTTTCTCCGCTCCGTTCCAAGTTCATTCTCCCGTATAAAAAAGGGGAGAAACTTGTTCGCTTTCGAAACTTCTAATCTTTAATTCCATGAAATATTCATTTTTCTTTATTCCGTTTACGATTTATGATTTGGATGTATCTTCTTCTTCTTCTTCTTCTGTGTGTAATAAATTTTTAAATTTCAATTTCGACTCGAATTCTTATATATTCACGAATGTATCATTATTATAATGCAGAATCGTACCCTTGTTTAAACGTAAACCACTCGGAAGATTAAATATTAATTCACTCGCAGAAATCCACTCTCCAATTCTCAAGTTTCCAATCATAGTTTCGAGGGAGCTAAACACTCGAAACGATCCTCTCGTCTCGGAATCGGTAACAATCACGAAATCCCGATTTATCTCCGACCCACCACCACCACTATCACCACCACCATTGCGACCTTCTCGTGATGGAGAGTGCATCGGCCTCCCTAAACCCCTCCAAATCTTGTCCGTCTTACGGTAATACCTCAGAGAGCCTTACCTCCACTCGCGATGATTTCCATTTTCCTTAAGACGAAAAAGAAGGAGAAAAAAGGAAAAAGAGGAAACATATCCAAGAGCGTTTCTTTTAATCGGTTATATTAACATTCGCTACGTGTATCTTCCGCAAGAAATAGCAGCCGTTCACGGACAAATAAAACCGATAAAAGAAAATCGGTAGAGAGGCGGGAACAAGCCCAAATTCCAATTTATCTCCTTTGTGCCTGGCGACCTTCAGATCGGGGTACATCGGCCCCTGACACCCCTGGCTCCTCGCTCGTCATATTCCTAAACTCTCCTCCACTCGAACGTTTCCAACTGAGGGCAATAGAAAGAGAGAGGGCGAGAGAGAGACGCGAGAGGGTGAGTTTTTGCCAGGCGAAGTAATTCCACCAGCAGACACCCCCTCCAGTTTGTCGGGCGCGTGGCGATACACGCAACCCCTCTCCGCGTAGTTTTCAATGCTGGGTTGGTGGGGGTTGCTCAGCCGATACGGGGGTTGCGACGATACTGCGGGGAGCGAGAGAAGCACTGGGTGGCTGGCTAGCTGGATGGTTCGCCGGCTGGTTGGTTGGTTGGCTGGCAAAGGGGTTGCGTCGTGGCGCCGCCGTTGTCGCCGTTCCAAACGCGAATCCGTCCCTCGTAAGGGAGCGTTCAGTCGACGCGCGTCTCTTCCGGAAGACACGTATACACCGGTGGACACCCGGTTATCAAATCGTACACCCCTGCCGTCAAGTGTCGCGATCTGTCTCTTGCCCGCCAGGGGTACGCACCAGTGCGTGACCAACTGGATGGATTCGTCCTGAGAGGTAATCTCACCATCCCTTCTCTTTCTTTTTCTCTTCTTTTCTTTCTTTTTTAATTTTTTTCGTTTCGAGTTCTTTGCGAGTTTGTTTACGAGTGCGCGAGAGGGTGGGTGGCAACGGAAAGGTGGGAGACAAGTGGATGGAACTACAACTACTGGAACAAATTGTCAATGGGGGAATTTTAAGAGCGTGTAAATTATCGCGACGTGTACATAGTTTCGTTACAACCTCACCCTCCTATCGTGCAACGATTCTTGTTAACTTGCCAGCTAAATCTGGAAGAACATAAAGATAGCGGTAACGTATTATGGTTGCATGACTCATCGATGCGGGACATCTATTTCTTAGCTCAGAAATTCGAGGTAGAATTCCATTTCCTTTTTTCCTTTTTATTTTATTCCTTTCCCTTCGACGAAATATCGATCGTTGAAACACGTTGAGACATGTTCCTCTCCGCGTAAAACTCGCATCATTCCGCTTAATTGCGATCGATAATCCAACGGCGGTGCCGTTCTTTCTTACGGGAGGGGGGTTATTTTTATTTTTAGATCGAATCGCGAAAAGTTAGCGAAAAGTTGGCGCGAAATTCTCCTCCCCGGTTTCTCGATCGATGCTCGGCCGGTTTTCTCGATAAAGGAAAAGGGGTCGTTCCACGTAAACGCCGACGTAAATGCGAACGGAACGCAACAGTCGTCGCCACGCGACGTCCACCGCGTCGAGTAAAAATCTTCCATCGCGGGCGTGTTCGTCGAGGAGCGTGCGAGGCTCACTTTTATCGGAGTTTATTTATAGATATTTCGTAGGGGACGATTGGCGAGAAAAGTGGCGCTCCAAGGATCAGCGGGCCAGACACGAAACGCCGGTTGAAAAACCCCCGTTTCGTGTCCCGTAAGAGACACAGGAGGGAGGAGTTGGCTACCTATCTGACTGACTGACTGACGGCGATACCAATTTCCAACTTGTTGACGAGCATCGCGTGACTGTTTTTTTCTACCGGTGATATTTGCTCGGGTGCACGGAGGCAGACGGGTTGGTTCGAATCGAGTTCCAATCTAGTTGCGTCGAAGCGCCATTGTGGAACGAGAGAACCGGTCACGAGAAACGCCTCCTTTGTACCGAGAAAAATAACAAGGATCCCGATCACGCTTGTTTGTCTCTTCTTGCGGTTTCCCTTTTTAAGAGAACGTCTCCGTTTCCGTTGGCGATGCAGACCAACCAGTCTCTCCTCCTCCCCGCCGGTTTATCGAAATTTCTTACGTGTCGATTCGAATGTAGATTCAACAATCGAATGCAAGAATTTGTTTGTGACGTGAGATTATAAGCTCGGCCACGATAAAGCGGTTCGCTATGATCCGTTCGTTTATTTCGCCGCCTCCCACGGGCTTTCTTCTCTACCGGCCAAGATTTATGGTGTCCCTCCACGGGACAGAGAAGTTTGGATAACGGAGGAAACGTTGGCACGACACGCCGATCCTTCGGGAGGGGACCGGTTTTTCCTCAGGGGGGTGGAAGAAAACACGTAGAGCCGCGCGGAGACAAAGGAGAGAATCGCCGGGAGATAAGAAAGGTTGGAAGAGAGGAAAAATTGTTTGCCTCTCTTCAACGTTTCAACGTAACTTCCGCTTTCGGGGAATGTATGCCTCCTTTGCGAAAATCGTGCAAGTCAAGACGAGTGCCGCTCTCGTCTCGAGCGAACCTGCTACCATTTTTATCGTCGTCTTCGTGGGGACCAGGTCTAATAATTCGAGCTATTCTCCCGAGCAACATGGTGGAAAATTAAAAAATTTATCGTTCTGGAAGAGATCGAGAAAGGACAAGATGACAGGATGCGTGCTCGCGAGTTTGACGCCCTCTGTTTACAATATTTACGCACGGATTTAATACGCTATGAATTATTTTACGGGATCGTAAAGTGGCTGACGATAAAACCGTCGCTCGGCGAGTTACCCTGGGTCTGGCTGTAATTTACCAAGGGGGCCATCTAATGTTAAATAAGCGGAGAGTGTAACGACTGAATCTGTTATGAAAGACAAGTAGCTGGAGAGAGAGAGAGAGAGAGAAAGAGAGACTGGTCCTCCATGTCGCCTAAATATCACTTCGAGTCACTTTCTAGAATAAAACAAATTTCGCGCAATCTTTTCTCATCGTTGAATTGATTTCCTTCGCGTTTCGAGTCGGCATATCCTTTTTCTTTCTTTCTTTCTTTTACAATCGATGCGACGTTAATGCAATTTATGATGGAGATACGATATATATTCGATATATCAATTTTTGTACAGCCTTTATTTAATTTCTCGCCGACCTGGAACGCGCATCGATACCCTTTCCAAGTTCAATTATCAGCTTGAGGAGAGGGGGAAATTGATCGGAGCGGTATTAAATTATTATCCGTAGACGTTAAAGCGGCGCGGTTCGTGACGCAATTTTTTTCTCGCGTGATTCATAATGTCGTCCGTATCGGCCGATTCATGTAGAGCGCGTGGGCGTTATCTGATTTTTCTCCAACCCAAGAACCTCGTGCAATGGTAGACCACCCCGGCTCTACTATTTTTCCTGCGTGGAAACTTTCTTGACCATTAGATACACGCGAGCCACTAACCTCGCGGGTACAGGCAATCGAGCCTCAATTGTCTGGAAATAGATTTACCGCTTGTTTTTCGAAATTTCTCCCTCCCTCCCTCTCTCTCTCTCTCTCTTCCTTTTTTTATTTCTATCCGCGCCGTTAGATGAAAACGATAATTCAACGAAAAGATATCGCAGATAGGCTTCCACCGTTTGTGAAACGTTTAAATTCGCGAGAAAGTTGGCACCTGTTTGAATCGTTGTTTTTCTCGAATTTTTTTCGCGGAAAAGAGGGGATAGATGGGAAATATTTGCGGTGTTACGTTTGATAAAAAAAGGAAAGGAAGAAAGAAAAAAAGTAATGCGGCGCGCACAAAGCGATGTCTGGGCGCGATGCACTATGATCGATCGCGGACGTATATGCACGCTCGTATTTTTAGATGCCGGACTGACAGGTGAGAGATGCACCAGACGGGATCCCTCTTTCCCCGATATTCCGAATTCCGTGAATGCGTCGGATACCTGACAGCGACCCGGCCGAAACCACCTAGCCCGATGCATTAGTTATTCCTGGAGACTATCGCATCCGGTTTTCCATCAATTTCTGCCGAATTATCGGGAACGAAGTTAGCGAAATATCTGGAAAACCTGCCCACGAGCTTTGCTCCACTTATTCCCGTCCCTTCGAAATATTTAGTGTCGGGAGATGGGCCATTTTGGGAGATGGACTCCGCGATAAAACGAACAGTCGTACTCGCGGAGGACGAGAAAAGTGCTCGTGACTTTGTTCATTTTATGGAATTAAAAAAAAAAAATATTGAACTTTGAGGAATGACAATTATCTGCAAGTATTCCGTCAAAGGTGAATACTGTTGAACGTCCAAATAAATCGTTTTAACGATTCCAAAATTTTAGATATAAACGTGTTGCGTTTGATGGAAGGATTGGTTTCTTCAATTCGAACAAAAAGAAGAAGAAAGTGGAATTTTAAACGAACTAAAAATTCACGTTTGAAAATATGTATAAATTTGTTCCGGAAAAGATTCATAAAAATTCGTTTCCTTCGGTCTTCTGATTGCCTTCTGCGTTTCTCTTAAAGGGACGAGATGGCAAGATGATGCACTGTTTGCACTCCAAGATCAAAAGCCTCTTTAAAAATATTGCTCGCCTATTTGGGATTCGTGACTTTTCGCGCAAGATCCGAGAAGCGATTTTAAAAATAACCGATCGCTTTGCCATTTTTCCGGATCGACAGATGTTCCGTCTTCGACTCTCGAGTCATCTTCTCGACAGCGAGCGTGAAAGCAAATTCGTTTCTCTCAATTTCCTTCGAAATTGTCCACGCGATACGTTAACAATTATTCTGAATAAAAAAGATGAGCCATTATCGGCCGATTATTCTTTCTCCACACGCGCGATATCTCCCAAGATATCCAACTTTCAATTCCAACTCTTATTATTTCCACGATGAGTACACTAAATCAAGAGCGAGTTCTAAATCAAATAATCCATTACCCCCACGGACTTCCTTTCTCCTTTACCTTACCAGGACTTGCACTTTATCGCGATAAAATTGGGTTTTAGAGAAAAATTTCCACATTCAGGAAGTAATTTCGTCGCGATCTTGAAGAGCGATAATTCTGGGGAAAACAAGAGTATCCTATTAACGCGCGATATCCTTATGGATTTCGATCGATTTAAATGTATTAAATAGGATAATTTCTGCGAAATACCAACCATTTATTCACTTATTTTGCAAATATCTCCAATATCTGTAACACGTTTAAAAATCCAGGGGAGCGTAACGAGTTCGTCGTGGAGAAATCCAAAGATAAGAAGGGATATATTTAAAGAAAAGGAAGAGGGAGAAATTCAGAATTAGCTTGCAGACGCTTGACCAAAGGTTGCACCTTTCATAAAGTTTATATTATACCGTCTCCGCTATCTCTCGAATTGAAGCCTCTCGTCGGAGAGTTTTAATTCCCCGCGTAATTCAAGCGGAATCCTCCGGTTCGAGGGCGATTCGTTCGAATGTCGTTCGAATCGTTTGATAACGCGTCTGTCCTCGCGGAAAACCTCGTTTTCAACCGAGCTGCGGACGCGAACGTGCATTGTGGAAACGTGTCCGGCTCTGCGGGCCGCCGATAGGATTCATGAAAACTGGTCCATAGAAATCCACGGCAGACTTGGCCGCTCGCGTGGATACGAGGAGGAAACGTATTGTTTGCGGGAGACAGATTCATTTAGACTTGTCGCTCTCCTCGAAACGGCATCGATTAAGGGAGACGCGGATAATCCGCGTCGATCTGTGAGTCTCTCTTCTTCGCTTCACGATATTCCTGGATTAGAGACTATCGATGGTGGAAAGTAATACTAGAATTCCTGTTGCTTATCATTAACAACATTTTTTACATTGCTCGATAAGAAAGAAAAAAACGAAACTCCAATCATTTCCATTCGTTAACGATATTATCGAAAAATACTGGAAAAATATCCTGTCGAAATATCAATGATCGATAGTCCGTTCTTCTCCTATTGGATCAATTCGTTTGGCTCGAAAATATTAAACGAGCTTAATCCACGAACCTCGAAACTGCACGACTCTTTTTCTTCGCATCCGCAAGTTTCAAAGATTTGACGAATTTGTGGATTAGTTTGTGACAGCACGTTTCTCGATCTGTGAATATCGATTTTTTTAAGATTTGGTTCGACCGTTTATTGCGAAATAAGATCGCAACTGTTGGAAGCGTCGATAATTATATTACATCTATGATACCGTTACGATTCGATCCGATTTCTATCTGGTGAGTCTATAGTTCGGTAGGAAATACAGATGTGTGTCGAAAGTTTATGTACGTGATATCAATTATCGTGATTCTTCTTCGCTCGATAACAAGTTAATACCCTGTCGAATCAAAGTATCCTTTCCGATATCTCGGATATTATCTGATATTTCTTCCCTTCTCGCGAAGCCGTACGAGTTAAAACATAATCGATACTGTTACGTATTCACAACTGTATTCCCTATTGGAATTCATCCCGTTTCCCATCTATACAATCTATACACTTTACGTTAAAAAAACGAAAGGTATCGATACTTTCCGAACGGAGATAGATATCGATCTCTCTTTTCACTTTATACACACTTTGCCGTTACATTATACAGATACGCTGCGTGATCGCGATCGCAACGCGTTGAGAGACACTGGTTCGTGACGTCTAAATCGATCGGTTGAAACGAATCGAATGTCGATTCTAGCGATATAAATTGGCGAGCACAGGTTGGCACCAAGATCGTCGTCACGCGATGGAAGAAGGCTCGGGTCGAACGTTGTTTAGACTTGGAGCCAGCCGGGGCTAGGAGAGGAAGATTCGTCCAGATGAAATCGCGTGGGCGGTTATCGATTCGAATTAACCTTCGTAATTTTTATCGGAGGAAAGGAGAAGCATTGATCCAGCCCGCGTGCCATTTGAAGAGGAGGAAAATTCATTGGGGAAATCAATTATTCCCGTGCATTTTTGTCCCACGGCCAACCGGCATTGTTATCACGGGCGATAAATCATTAAGAGGACACCGACTCGGTCAGGGGATTAACGAAACCGACATGATTCGTTGGCCGTGGCGGGTCTCGTTAATCTCGGATGTTCCATTAGGCCGTGTTCACGGTGGCACGTTTGAAAGCACAATGTGCTTGGCCCCGCGTCATGTAATCCGACCGCATAAAGACTGGAACCGTGTAATGCCGGGGAATTCTCTCCCTCGCTCTCCGACACACTCGTGCCCGAACGACACTGCGAATTGTTTTTACCAGTGGTCACGTTAATCGAGCTCCAAGTATTGCCCCGTTTCCTCGAATTTATGCGATTCTGCTCGTTAAAACCGCGAGTTTAACGCTCGCCCGTTATTCGAATAGAAAACGCTCTTTGTTCCGTTTTTTCGTTTCTTCTTTTTAATGAAATGCACGCGTTGGAAGCGGATAGTTAACGTCATATTATATATATATATATCGAGGAAAAAAGAAGAAATGGCGCAAAAATATTGACACACACACAGGCCATCAAATTGTAAAACAGCGAAGAGGTCTTTCCTATCGATCGTTCGAAGTTAATCGAATCTCACGAGGGAGCCAAGCGCTTGTAACGCTCGTCGTTTCTCGTGTGTTGTCCAGCAGATAGAAAATTGTCTATTTGAACAGCGATTTTCCAGGCCACTTTGACCAGGGAAATTGCTTAAAATCCGATATGCGCCCGAGTTGGAGGAAAAAAGCTTGATCAAACACGGGGGGAAGCCTTCCGATCCATCAGAGATTCATTAGCCATCTCCGATCCGGCGAAAGATCGCATCTTTTTTGCACCTCGCTCTTTGCCCCCGTCGAATTTACAAAATTTGCGAGCGGCCAGCAAACGATGCCAGATCACGCATCATCCCATTTTGAGGATCTCTCTCTCTCTCTCTCGATGGAGCGCTTCTTTGGTTGGCAAACTCGCAAAGGCGTGTATTCTCCGTCAAATCTGCCACGGCCGTGTTACGCGCTGCACAAACGAGCACCGCGAGGTTAAAATGTAACGACGAATCTGGCAGGGTTGGTACCACGGACCGAGCAACCATTTGACACCGATTACGCTATCCCATTTGAATTTCAATCGACCAAGTTGGCACCGAGTTTCTCGCCTTGGTTTTTCCCCTCTTGTTCCTCCTCGCTAACGATTACACCCTCGCCTCGAAACTTTAGGCTTGGCGAGAGGATTATTCAGGAGGTAATCGAACGATTCTTTCCATCTTCGTGCCTCTTCCTTAAATCGGTTTATATTTAATCGAAATTAATCGGCGACCAGACGGTTGAGCAACGCCAGGTATTTTTCGCGTCGATGAGATATCGCTACCGCCGGTTCCGCGGCTAGTATCCGCGAGATGTACGAGGCCGTCATCGCAAAGTGCTCCGTAATTGACCTCATTATATAATCGATCGAGCAACGTCTCGTCGACGGTTGGATATTAAACAACGCTATATTGGAATATCTTCCTCCGATACTTGTTAATCACGTTATACCCGGCCGTATACAAGCATCCTTACAACTTATCGAGAAATATCCGAAACCTGTTTATAACTGTTTCAATCCCGCCGGAATTGAAGAGGGATCAAAGGTTTCCGGAGTACGTCCACGTATTTAGGTTAAAAAAAAGAAGAAACAAAATTCGCCGATTAACGATCTCGTTTTCGAAAGTAATTCTCATCATCGACAAGATTCTTGTCCTTCCTTCCTTCCTTTCTTTTTCTCTCCTCTTCTTTGACAAGCAACGGTAGACACGGCATACGGAACGATGGCTGCGTAGATAGAGGCGACACTCGTCCGTGTCGGAGCGGACACGCGTCGACGTACATTCACGTACACGGCCACAGACCAAGACACGGTCTGGCTTATGTAAATGGACACGTAACACTGGATCCACGGGAGCAGGTAGGAATATGACCCCCGGTGCGCATCAGGAGAATGCGTCCACGACGAAGGAGACTTAGAGTTTTAGAGTTCGCCGCTTCTCTCTCCTCTCCTTTGCCTCCCCGTCGTCTGTCGCTCCTCTCGCTTTTTCCTCGCTTCTGGCGATAGGAGGAGAAAAAAGAAGGGAAAAATCGCACAAATGGACCGTCCTCCGCATGGAATTCGCTTCGGGACAATTCGTTTCCCGTATTGTTACGGATCGTTTGTTCCCTAACTCCTTCCCTATTGGATTTTTGGATTTTTGGGAACGGAATTTCCCGATTCGACGGCAGTTTCTATTTTATCCCTGCCCCATCGGTGGAAAGAATGAGAAGAATATTGGAGAGGAATTAAATCCCTCCTCCCCCTCCCCGATGATCGAAACGATGGAACGTGAAAATTTCGGCGAATATTTATGGCAGATTGCAGTTGGATTGCTCGTGTCATTTTTTCCCCCTCCTGTCATCATTAGCGTTGCAAGAGTTTTATTCGACGAGTTTCGATTCAACCGGGTATGTAAAATTTCTATGGGAGAGGGGAAGGGGGAGGAGGAGGATCGACGACTCTTTCAACGAGTCGACATTTTATTTACCATCCGTCTCTTTTCTCGTTCGTTTCTCCGAAAGAAAGAGTTTCTGAAGATTATCCAGAGACACTCGCAGAACCCGTAGCAAGGTGGAGCTCAGGCGGAGCTCAAGGTCGGCGCGAAAGGAAAACGAGTACGATCGCGATCCGGCAAAGCTGGTTACGCGCGCATTTTTCACAAAGGGAGACATTTTTCGAGAAAGGGCCTAGGATAGGATGTCGTTGAAATTTTGATACGATAATATTCAGTGGTTTTGAATATTGAAAGGATCTAAAGCTTTTTTTTTCGAATCACGAAACAGATTCAATCTTGAATCGCAAAAAAAAAAGAAGAAGAATAAGGATCTTCGAATTAATATCTCCTTCTTGATACACAATTTTTATATAAAAACTAGTATGCAATACAGCTTGTCGAAACTCGAACGTATATCTCTGAAAACGATACATCCGCATTATATCAAAGTTTGGATCAATTTCCAAAGCGATAAGGAAACGAAACTTTCCGATTTACATACGAATGGTATTTCCACGCTGACAAATTATCTTTGCGATATAACCATTCAACTTAATAAAGTACCTCTGAAGGGAAAGTACGTCATCCACGTAGAAGGTTCGCATATTCATTCGAGGCATGGTCATTCTTGAAATTCGCTGGAAAAACTGTTGTTCTTGTTTCGAGGCCGCATCTCGTCGAATTCCATACCGGCTCGTTTCGCTTGGAACCGAAAGCTGCGCGAGGAGAGGCAGAAAAAGAACGAAAGAGGTATCCGGGCAGGAATATCTGCGGCGAGTAGCTTCTCCGCGTTCGTCCTTGCAGTTGGCAGGTTACTCGAGTTTATTTTAGAGAATGGCGTATCCTGTTACCTCCGCGAGACTTTTGCGCGGACGTTTTACCAATTGAGATCTCGGCTTTAGCGAGGATCTCGCCTCTCGTGGAAAGCAACGCAAGTCTCACCGTGAAAACTCGAGAAGGGCATCGAGCATCTCATGGAGAGTCGGAAGCTCGGCTCTGTTGTAATTCTTCGTTCTCCAATATCGATTTGGAAGAACTCGAATTTACCCGGATACGAGATGCAAAAATGTCGACAGACTTTTGGGCGATATTTCTAGAGAGAGACTGACTCTCGTTGACTACGTTGAAATTAATGTTTCTTTATTTCCATTGCGTTCGTTTGTGGAAAAAGAAAATACCTATTCTAAGGAATATTATGACCTTTCGAGTGAATTTCTTAACAAATGGATCCTTGAGAGAGTCGGCTTATCCAGAAATAATTTCCAACGCCGTGTCCGCTTGCGGAAAAAATAGAGAAAAAGAAAAATAGAAAAAAAGATAAAAAAAGGGGAAAAAACTCGGCAGACTTCTCGAGAATTTCATTCTCGCGCCCTTAGAGCAGCGCCTTTACTGCCTTCGGTCGGAAATCCAGGAAGAATCGCGACATAATGCACCGGTGGACGTTATAGTTAACGAGCAGCAATAAAGGACACGCGATGGAGGAAGAATAATTTGCGGTACGTGCGCGAACGAGGAGACGTTACGTAGGCAGAGTGCGCTCGGAAGGAGAATCGGGCCGTTCGTGGTCAGACTTGCGTGAGTATCGTGATTCACGAAACAACCGCGAAAATACTTCACCCCCCCGTGATAGTTATTTATTACATTGTTCGTAATCGCGATATATAATTCGACTTTTCGCCAACGCGTCTCGCCAATTCGCCATGATATACGCGATACCATAAAACGCGAGATTTACGGTATTACGGCCCTCGAGAGGTTCGCGACCAAGATTGCCAAGATTTTCGACTGTTTCCGAAACGCCTTTCAGGACGAACATGCTGTAAAGATCTCGCGAAACGATCCCTCGTTTAAGAGTTTTCGATAATTACTCTCGTTTCGCCAAGAAACGGGCGAACCAGCTCTTCTGGAAATTGTCTCCGCGACAACGTTGATGCAGATCGAACGATTACATACTCGGCTCGTCGTTCACAGTGCACGATCTAATTTATCTTTGAAAAGATGCAAGCACTCGGCTTTTCTTCGCTCGTTAAACACCGCTTGGACCCGTATTCGTACGGCGTTGACACAATTTTCATTTGATCACGAGCCAACGAAAATTCCTTCCTCGACCGAATAAAACAAAAGAAAAAAGAAGGAATGACAAATGATTGTCTCGCGTTCTGGAAGTGCCCGTTCGCATACCGCGCCACCAACTTCCATTTCCGGCGTGATGTACGGCCACTTTCGTCGACCATCGCGCACTTTCTTCTGCTCAATGGCTTCCGTTCGACAGGATTTATAGGTAATTGGAAAAGTTACTATCGGTGTGATCGCGATGCGCATAGAATCCGCGCTCGATCCGTGCCACGCGATTCCTTTTTTTTTCTTCTTCTTCTTCCATTCCTCCTGTCTGATTTTAGACCGTTAATGAAGTTACCCTAAAAAAAGAACAGGAAAACTTCCTATCCGTAATTCGACGGGTGTATAAACGGAATTCCTCTTCCTGGAGTCTTGAGTCCAAGAAGTTTGCAATTATCGAGGCTTTAGACGGTTCAGTTTCCGGCCAAAGTGTTTATTTTCCCTTCTTTCTGGAAATAAGTTCAAAAGTCTGGCCCTTCCCTCGAAAAATAATTTTTAATTCGATCACGATTCCTTGATCGTTAATCGTCCGAAATTGAAACTGGTACTAACGATATCTATCAAAGTTTTTCAAATAGATTCGATTAGATTTTTCGATAGACAAAGTAATATTTGATATTTTACGAAGACTTTGCTCAAGTTTTCATTTCACAATCGAGAAGAGATATATCGGTATAGAACTCGACAAATCGATCAACAATCTCTCGATCATTTTTCACAATACAGGAATTCGTCGATAGATGATCGATATACGAAAACCTTAATACTTTATCGACACTTTCCACCAAGAACTCGAAATTCTACCGTCCCGATCACGATCAATACGATTCGTTCTCCACCGTTCCGTTTTCTCGAACGAAATCAGACTCTTCGATCAATTTCACGCGATAAAACAAAATTCGCGCGGTAAAAGCTATCCTCCTCGGGGAACGGCAGCGCCTCCGCCAGGCATAACTCGACGTTTACAGTTAATTGGAATAGTTGTTGCGAGTCGGAGGAGCCGATGGACACGGACGAAGCAGCAGGTTGCAGTCCTGTCTAGCGGGCTAACGCGGTTAGCCCCGAGGTAATAATCGCGGCCAGCACATTGCCTTGTAATCAAATTGGGTCGCCCCCAATCCCCTCTATCCCTATCTCCACCAGCTCGGACATCAATTATCGCCGATTCGCCGTTGCGTTACCTGTTAGGATGATTGCCACGCGCACCTTACGTAATTCCGAACCGTTTCGAGACCAGGATGATAAATAATAGAGAGGGTCAAGGGGAACTCTCTCTCTCTTTCTCTCTATCTCTTTAGAGAAAGAATCGAGCCGTTATCGCGAGAAATATGGGGGAGAGAATCTGGCGAAACTGGAACACGGATAATAAATGATCTCGAGCGCCAGGTGTTTGGTGATAATCGGCTGCAACTTTAGAAAACTCCCATGTTCTTTTAACGCGGGACCGTTCCTTTCTTTCTTTCTTTCTTTCTTTTGGAGGAGGATTTCGTTCCTCGAATTAATACCACGAGATTTCCTTCGGTATGGAAAAATATATTGGACGAGCTCGAAAGGGATAAGCCGCGGAAGAAAAGGAGGCCGTAGTTGGTTGAACACGACTATTTATAACGAATCGATACGAGCCGTCGGCCGTCGAGTTCTTCACGTGTTCGAGCGTGGCACGTGCAAAACGATATGTATACGAAGCCGTAACGCGGAAACGATGAAATGGAAAGAAGTGAGGGAGATTGGAGGAATTACAGGTCGCGTTACGATAAATAACGACGGGTCCTGTGCACGGGGTTGGTGCAACGGTATAGTGCCGATGCTGGTCTTGGCTCGGGGTATCTCGCTCGAGGTGTAATAGCTTCTGTTCGTGGCAGCTATGAGTTAGGGCGATTAATTGGACGATGGTTGGATTTGTCGTGCGCGAGATTAACGGGTTGGGCGTGCGTGGGCGCGCGATTTATCCTCCCCGAGAAGTCGTATAATTTTTCTCGATTTCATTTCCCATCGATACTTTCCATCGAGGCTGATTAAAATTGGGAGGAAATTATTTCGCGATTCGCGCGCGACCAAACGATACGGCCCGCAGAGGTGTATCGTTACGTTTTTTTTACAAATGGATAGGAAGATGAACGGGTCGAAATATCGAAAATTCATCTATCCACCTCTCTCTCTCTCTTTCTCTCCCTCTTTCTCTCTCTCTTTCTCTGGGTTCATTTATTCCCGTATATCCCTCAGGACGAATCCGCGGCGATTTTTCTTTTTTCCTTCTCCCGGGTATATCGATCGTTTTAGCCTGTAGTCGAATTATGCGACGTGACGACGAATGAAATTGCGGATCGCTGAAAGGACGATTAATCGTTTGACGGGGAACCGGTCGAGGAAGGAGGGGAAAATGTTCGTCGCTATGGTGTTGCACAAGCACAATAAGCACAACAATGGGAACAACTCGAATCACAACAATTCGAGCAACAACAATTCCACCCGCACAACGAATAATCTCAACAACAACAACCACATCAACAATAATGTCACCAATCTGAATCAAACGTTCAACGCGAGGGCGGTAAGTAAGTGTTGAGAATTTCCTTTTTTCTCTCTTTCTCTCTCTCTTTCCCTCCTCCCAATACCGCTCAGATATATTTGCCCCGCCAAGTTATTATCCGCGCGTTATTTAGCAACGTTAACCATTCTCCAAGAAGGAAACCCGCGATAACGTTGCACATTTCATGCTTTGTCAATTCATCCCCGCAAAATCCGAAGCGTGTGTATCCAAAAGCGTTGCATGAGACTCGTTGTGCAATTTTGCACGATCATTAGAGGCGGTTGAACGAGGAAACGAGTTTTGTTTGAAGTAGTTTGATATACAAATCCCCTCCCCCCGCATATACACCTGTTGCACATTCTGTCCGAAACGAAATCTGTCCGATTAATCGAAGTGACAGTAATCTTGCTGAACGGGGTTTATATAAGCGCGCAGGGGTGGCGCGAGGGAACAACCGTTCGAACCGGTAATACTTGAAATCGCGTTAAAAACCATCATTCGACACGATGAAATAAATTTCCCCCTCATCCCCGATCGATTATAAACGATTTTCGGCCAATAAACGCGATTTTCGCCGTCGAGGTTCGACAAGAATCCGATTTCGCGCGATTCGCCTTCCACTCTGCAACGCCTTCTTCTTTTCTTTCGGGAGAACCGCGACCGATTTTCTTCCGCCACGATTCGGAAACGTTTCTTCATCGATGCGAGATCGCGAAATTGGCTGCGCGCCTTCCACGCCATGGGCCAGAGGGAAGAATTTATCCCAGCGGTGTCGCGTTTCGCCCTTTCTTTTCCCATTTTATTCCCTTCTCTCTTCCAACTCCCCTTTATTTCCTCGGTTTCCCTCTCTCTTTCTCGATCTCGTCAATCTACGGGAACGTTAACCGTCGCAATGGATTGATAGGTTTCATTTCTCGTTCGCGCTGCCCCCAATTTCAATTTTCGCGCGCGTGTGTATTCAGTGTATCGGTGGAGATACGCAGCGTGTATAGTGGATAGATTTAGAATCGCGAGTCGGCCCCGTGTTTGAAGTTGAAATCGGGTCAACATTGGTCGAGGAACGCGGGAGGATAGTTATCTCCCCGGGTGGACAGCGTTTCGTTGTAAAATAAAAATGTGCGGTTTTCAGCGGAATTATCCACAGGCGTGAAGCGGTGGTTGTACAACGGTGGATCCGCGACGCGCCGTGCCATTTCCCGTCAACGTGCCGTGTCGACAATTTTTACGAGCTGAAACGCAATTGCAACCGATGTTGCTCATTTACCGTGGCCTCTTAACGACTTTACGATTCCATTAAAACACGATTATTGATTTATGACCGGCCGATAATGCACAGACGCTTCACGAATGACGCGTTCCTTTTCTTCTTTCTCCGACCGTTTAATTATTTTCTCTTTTACGAACGGTCGCATGCGCGAGAGACGCTATATCGCACCAGAGAAGGACATCGCGTGGCCCTCACTTCATTCGCGATCCAATTTCTGCTTCAATTTCTGCCCGCGAATCGACCAGAATTGGATGGTCCATCGATGCCTCTCTTTTCTAGTTCAACATTTTGCGCCATTGTTTTTCGTATTCTTTGCTCGGGAATATTTCTTCTTTTTCTTCTTCTTCTTTTCTTTTCTTTTTAATTACTTGTTTCATCGTCCCTCCCGAATAATTTCCCCGTGGCGCGATTTGCATCCTGTTTGTCGGCAGGCGATCGGTTTATTTTTCGAGGACGAAAGGATGGAGGACTTGGAATAACTTAATTGCGTCTATCGGGAGGGTTTCGTCTCGGCCCCGCCGGTTCAAGAGGTTTGCATGCAAATGAACCAGCGAGATTAAGTCCTTTGTGTTATTCGGGTTCTGATAACGAACGTGTTAAAGGACCTCGCCCCGAAACGCTATAAATTAACAACTAGATTAAACTGTCCATCGTCTCGCTGCTACGCGGCTTTGCATCCCAAAAAGGTTCGTCTTCAAACGCGGCCGGATCGATACCCGCGACTTATCGTTTATTCTGTGATCCTTAATTGGCGAGGGGGGCTCCGACGAAAGTTGCGAGATACAATCTTTGCCTCAAACAGAGATTGGAACTTATTTTTGGATTTTTAATAACAACGTGTATCCAATAAGCAAGGTATTCGATTATTTGTTAAGCAATGTAATTGATAACGATCGTGAAATGTTAAATGTTTTTCTCTTTAATGGTAGATATGATTAAATATAATAAATTATATTCGTAAATTTAAAGAGAGGCAAAAATTTCACTGATATTTTGACGTTGTCGTTTTTCAGATTATTATTTATTTATAGAAGAAAAATACCGAAGAGAGATATTCAATCGTTATCGATCGATTAATTCCAGAAGGAGAAAGATTGCAATTAAATATCTCTATTCCGTGATAATCAGGCAAATTTGTTCGTTAACGTAGGAAACGTGTCCATTAACGAAGCACCGAGATTATAAGCTCTCGATCATTCGTTATAACGCGAACGTGTTAAACGTCTCCCTCGAAATGTTATAAATCGTCTACTAGATTAAGCCATTTATCACGTAGTGGTGGGGCGCGCGTGTTTATATCGTTCGCAGTCTCGAATCCTTCATTCGTGATTCGAATATCAGCGGGGAATGATATACAATCCGGATCGAGATTTTTTTCACGGCGCATTTGAAGGTTGAGAGAGTACGTTGGCCAATAAATCTCGTTGAAAAATTTCAAAGGAAACAGAGGAATATATACGATTTCGATTCGATATTTCGATTAGTTATTTTTTTTTCCTTTTTTCTTTTTTAAGGGAGACGATTGTTTATCGCAAACTTTCCATCGAAAGTTTCCCGAGGAAGGTGTGAAGAGGAAAGAAACGAAAGAGTAAAAGTGTCGGTACGTGGCGTAGAACAAAGGCCGTTAAATAGATCGGGAGGAAGTGGATTAACGCTCCTTTTTTGTCAAAAGACACACCCCCTTCGTCGCATCGAGCCCTCCACGTTCTTCATCCTCCTTCGCTCTTAGTCAATACACGCGAATCAATCCGATTTCCCGGATACTTTTCTACTTGCTACATTCTCGTCACGAGTCTTCCTCAAATCTTTTCACCAAGATATTTTTGTCTCGCTTTCCTCCACGAAAAAAGTCTATTTATTTCGTGAAAATTTTGTTTAACCACGATAATGTTACAAATATCGACGTATTATTAAAATTTATTATCGATATTTTTTGATTATTATACATCGTTAAAAAAATATCGTTAAAAAATCGTTAACGAAAATGAATAAGCATTTTTTGAGAAAAAATTATGTTATATATTACATATATATATACGTATTAATATTACTACATATTATATTCTACTTGCTTCTCTCGTGTCGTCTTAACGAATGTCGAAATGTAAACAATTGATCCATCGCCCATAATATTTCTAATAATAACTTTGAACGAGAGAAAGGGGATTACAATTTCATAATATTATCGAAACACATATATCCATAACAACATCGCCAGTCACGACTCGCCAGCGGCACGATAAGCAACGAAACGAAGAACGCTCGAAACGAAAATGAATAAATTTTTCCTGAAAAATTGTATTATCTCTCTAATCGTTCATCTTAACGATATTTCGATGTAATCGAAAACCGAACGATTGATCCATCGTATAATATTTCTAATGATATACGAGAGAACGAGAGAAAGAGGATTTCAATTTCACGATATTATCGTAACATATATCGCCATAACGATAAGCAACGAAAGGAAGAACGCTGATGAACGTTTAATTAACGTTCTCCATTCTGGAGACGAGAGTAACCCCTGAAAATTCAACCTGTAGTCGTTACACCGTGGGTGTTACACCGGTCATCGTCGTGTTGGAAGCGGTCACGTTGTCGAGGATGTTGGTTGGACCGAATCCTGGAATCGTAATCAACGCGATTACACGAGGCCTCCCGTTTAATTCCAAGTGTCGTTAATGGCCGGCAAATTGAACGGGTTGTTCTGCTTTTATAAACGGAAAATCGAAATGGTGGATGGAGGGAAAAGACGCAACCGTTGGTCGACATTTCCGGGATGCAAGAGCGATTCTATCGATTATATCGCGACGAAATATTTGATTTGTGCGGATTTTCGTACCATTCCCTCGTGTTTACCGAAATTCTTCGATCCAGATCCCTCCGTTTCGATGATTATCGATTCGATTGGTAGGAAATGAAGGATCGTGCAAACAGAATAGAATTTGCTCCGCTACGTTGAAGCGTTTTGAAGCGTGATGGAGAGATTCTCCTTTTATTTAATCCTTTCGTCGCCGAACACGAACGAGATATCTCGATTTCATAAATACGAAATATTTCATTGGAAATGAAAGAAATAGAAAATAAACAATGAATATTTAGTAACGAAGGAGATTAAAATACGCGCAATTTTTGCGTAATTGTCGATAAGAAGATCGTCGAATCGTTTTTAAAACAAAAGTAATTTTCGTTTAGTCTGGTTGCACGGGGCGGCACGGCTTTTTGTTAAAAGCCAGCCGTGATTCGATCGATGAACGCTGGTTAAACCGCGTTCACACGGACAATATTGTTTAACCGAGAATTAAAAGTGGCGTTTTGGATAATTGCGAAATAATAATGGGACGATGAATTTGTCTGGAAAGAATCATAGACGGAAGAACGGAATCTGGAACAAAGCTCGATCGTTCGTCCGAGTTTGTACACGATGGAAGAATTTAATTACAATCGTATAAGATGGCGCTTGAGTTAACGAACGAGAGAAGGAGCGTGGCCGCGACGAAATGAGAAAGGAAAGAGGGTACCGTGTAACGGGATAAGTGGCAGTGTCAGGCAGTTGTGTAATCGGCCGCATGAGAAAGGTCGGTGGAACCGAACGATCGTTGCTCCGTAAACGGTGGACGTGCCGTGGAAATTCCAATGTTCCTCGCGAACGCGCCGGCCAGATTTCAACGCTCGCGTCCACGGTTCGAGCCATTCGTTCGTGAACCATCCAGTTTTCCCTGTGTGTTAACTCTGCCGGAGGGATCGTGGCCAAACTTGAAACGAACGTAATTTTATTGCGCTCTCTCGTATTCCTCTTTTTTATACATAAAGTCATCTTTCATAAACGTGTAACTCTGCAGTCACGCAGATTTTAATAAATCTGCGAATCGTTGCACCATTTATTCGCAAATTTCTTTCTCTCTTTCTCTCTCGATCGATAGACGAGTAAAATTGCCTCGTCGACGAATTCGTCCGTTGGTTCACGAATATAGAAGAAAGAAAGAGAGAAAGTTTATCGGCAATGGACGGATCCATCCACGATCGATTCGATTAGCGAGGTGACGATAATTTCGTAAAGAATCTTTCTCCAGCAACCTAGGCGCAATGTGGCCAGTAATAATTAGCAAGGCTCGCGTCACGACACTATTAAACACTTACGGCGGTGGCCATTAATGCATCCCACGTGCATTTCCCCTGGGGCCACTAACAGGAAGCCCTCTCAATACGAGCAGGGGCTGGATCGTCTAATGGCAACTGTGTAACGACCTTGCCGTCGCGCTATCTTCCGGCTACGAGGTTCCAGATGCCAGCCACGAAGCGGGCTCGATCGTAAAAGTCAAACTTCTGCCGGGGGAAGGCTGTATCGCCGCCATGCTTTCATGCTCGACCGTCTCTCGAGAGAATCGAACTCTCGAAGAAATTTGCGCGTAAAAATCGTTCCCCGAGATCGTAAATAACGTTTTGCCATCTCAAAAGAGTTATTGACAGCCGCGATAATTGCAATTTCTTTCCCACTTTTTTTTTACCTTGCGTGCTTACTTTTTCTTTCTTTCTTTTTTTTTTGTGGAAGGAAAGATACTTTGCATCTCCGACTCGGTTAGTTTGCTCGTAATAATTTTCCAAAGCCTGTTGTTCTCGGCGTTGATTCCGCTTAGGGGGATTATACGGGGATGCGGACGAGTAATTGAATTTTTTAACGGGAGGAAGAAGGATTTAATAATGGTTGAATCAGCTTCGTTCGCGAAACGAAAGTTTTTCTTTTTCTTTTTTTCTTTTTACAACCGATGTTTCGCCATAGCGACGACTTCTTCCCACGTTGAAATTTCTACTGAAATCCCGTAATTTGCCTCTAATGCCCCGCTTTTACGTATATCACCGCCGTGATATTAAGAGCTCAAAGTGCATCAAAGGCTGACGAAATAATAGTCATTCCGTTACCCACTTTCCCGACTGAATGAATCACGGTAAATTTTGCCGACAACGATTCTTTTCTCGGATCCTAAGCGATCCTCTCGCATCCGTTAACCCCCTCCTTTTTCTTTGGACGCCTCCATCGAAAATTTTTTAATTAACTCCCCCCTCGAAAATTGTCTTTGACTTTAAACCACTCGAGGCGGCCCGAATTTCCTGGAACGTGCTTTTCCACGACTCTCTCTTTCTTTCTCTCTCCGCGAGAGAAGCACCCATCAGACTTTTTGGCATGAAATGGGGTGCTTAAAGCCGAGGCAGCTTTATTTTCCAACCTCGAGATAACGATTTTCGGCCGCGTTTTCTATTCTTACCCGTTTAAGAAACGTCGAACTCATCAAGTGTTCATTCATTTCGATTTCTGGGCGAAATTTCTGCTCAACCTTTCCGCAAAAATCTTTACTCCTAATTCTTCTCTGAAAAAGAAGAAGAAAAAAAATCGAATGTCTCGAAATCGTTCTTCTCGTAAAATCGTTTCTCCCCGCCAAATCACTCGTTTTACCTCGACTTCTCGAAAATTGGCAAACATTCTAGAAATTCGCACGACGCGGTAGGATCCGAATCCATTGATATTCCATCCCTGAACCGCTTGTCATCAAGTATTTACCAACGATTGCACCCCTTCTAATCTACTATTTATAAACTGATCAAACGACACGGGGGGAGGATCGAAACTGGCTCCCGTTTGCGGCGATAAACCTGGATGGTGAGTTTCGTTCTGACCGAATTCTCGACTTCATCAAAAATTGAAGTTGTTTTTTAAATCGCGATTTCGTGCAAACATTTTAAAAATTTGGGTTGTTTCATTTGTTTAGTCGAAGATGATATCAATTTTTAGTTATTACATTATCAAAAACGTGAATTGATGTATTTTATTCGGATAAGTGCATCGTCGTTCTATAAACAAATACAGAAAATCACGAGAAAGACCGATATCGCATATATTCCTATATATACATATAACATTAATCGCTGTCGCCCGAATCTGTCTAAAAATCGTGATCAAATTGTTGATAATTGGATCGAGTGGCGAAGAAAATAAAAATGAAAAAATTAGAAATCGATGTGCGATAATTGGCCGAAATTCTCGTGATTGCAGCACGGTCGAGCGATCGTTCCTGTTTACCGATCAAAGTTAAATAGTTTATCCGGGTTCGATAGAGTGCATCGTTTAACGCGTGAATTATAGTAAATTGGCAGGTGTGCGAGTTTCGGTTATCTCTGTATATAGTATTTGCCTAACCTGTTACCGAGCCAAATGTTGGAGGGAACTACGGTTTCTCGCGTAGTCTGCATCGTCCCGAGCAAATTCGTATTATCGTTTCGCGAGTGGAACGTCGATCGTAACGTCGTTTTACCGTCCAATAAACTAAATCGCGCGTTACGGTACTTGATAAACTACACGGGTATCGTTATACGTGTATAATTTCTTTCTGGTGAACAGCGGAGGAAAAGAAGAAGAAGAAAAAAAGAGGGATACACTCAAATAAAACGTCGAATTCCCAGATGCCGCTAGATCCTCGCGCGTAAGATAGATGCGTCTTTTGGAAACGTTCCGCGCGGAGAAAGTTGGAATTGGAGGAGGCAAAGTCGAGGCGAAATTTCGTTTATCTTGGACCGTTCGATATCGAGGATTGGAGATTTGTTGGGCGCATAGAGTTGCATAGACGCCCCGCGTCAAATGTCAAAGCGGCATTCGAAAGGGAAACGAGCGTTCTTTAATGCCAACCGCTTTCGAGCAACGCTCCCGTTGCGGGTAGAAATGTCTCGCTCGCCGCGAAAAATTGAACGATGGAAAATTGATTTTTGATCCCGGCCATTTTTGATCTAATTTCCGTAAGGAGTTGGTCGCAGTTTCACGGGGGAAGCCTAAATATGGAGTGGATATCGAGTGGAAGGATAGGAAATTAGAATATCGAGGAAAGTAAAGCGTGTCGGCGAGGCGCGGCGAAGTGAAATACAATCGAGGGCGCGGGGAGATGGAGGTTGACGGTCTTTATCCCGATGGGCAATCGACATGGAAAATTTCATCACTTGGTTGAACATGGCGAATCGTGAACGGTGGAGACACAATTGGGGCAAATCCGTAACGCGCGCCCCATGAACGATAAAGCGAGCGTGTCGATCGTGTCGTGGATCGATCGTGTCATTCTTGTTCTGCGGCTTCGCTCCATCGTCCAAAACAATTCTTCTTTCCTCCTCTCCTTGCGCGATACAAGTAACGAGAACATTTTTCCAAAAGATCTCGCGCTTAGATTCGTATAACTCGCGTAGAATAGGAACGCTGGTTTTAACCAAAATTTCGTTCCAAAAGGAGAAACCGCGGAAATCGTTTCGTTGTGAAAGATGGAAAATCGAATCGAATCGGCGTTTAAATACCGTAAAATTGGACGAGAGAGAGAGAGAGAGGAGGAGGAGAGTATTGTAATAATATTATTCGGTGTTGGCTGCTCCTCGCTCAACGATATCGCAAGAGTTGACTAAAAAGTGGCCAACCTCGGAGACCGCAGAAATGAAACCGAGTCGAATCAGCTCGGCAGTCGTTGTATGCGTAGATATGTTATACATAGGGAGCATGTAACTGTAAACGCGACGACATGTATATACAGTTCGATTATTCGTGTTGGTTTCAAGCCCCTCGCGATATCTCGTCGCCTTTCACTCGGCTATACTTCGCGCCATTGTGCAGCCACGAGTTGCGCAACGATATTTTACTTCTCTTGCATTGCAAAATAACGCGTATATATACGAACGTAAGTGTACGATCGTTACCATTCCATTGTCTCTCTTCTCTCTCCCCCCCCTCTCTCTTTCTGACATTCCCATTCCATTCAACCCTAGATTTCGCGATCGAACAACGAATGCGAGCGATCCGGATGATGCGATCGATGGCATCTCCTCGTCGAATAATCTTCACGGCCAAGTAGAAAGTTTCCTTTGCACTTTCTTCCAAAGTTTTCATTACGCTATCAAGATCGTACGAGTAACAAGGATGATGATGATCGCTTTGTTGCGATTTCGAGAGTGTAACGTATACAAGATGCTAAGAATGTGAGTGAGTCGATTGGATGGAAGAATAAACGCTATCACTGCGGATCTAGTATTATCTCTCTTACATGTGTACATATACAATTTTTGTCTTTGTTTCTCTAAAAATGTTGCGCGAATATCCCACAACGCCTCGTATATCCGAGATCGACTCAGTTTCCATTCTCCGCTCGTTCAAAGTCGATCATTATAAAAGAACGAGAGCCCCGTTCTCTTTGTTTTACAGATAGGTTGTCGAGTCAAAGCCAACGACTAATAAACCTCGCTTAGCCGCGAAGGAAACGCACTGCCATCGATGGGAAGTCAAATTTAGATTTCAGAACGAGCTCGGATAAGTTTTCTTCCTTTTAAAATGGCGTCTGTTAAAATGTTAAAATCCATCCCTCATAGACGATACCATGATTCGAATTTGATATACCGGTCCATTACAAGCACGAGCTTGTAATTTAACCCTACTCTCGATAAATCCTCTCTCGAGAGAGATATATCCTCTCGTTGGAGACGTATTATAATGGACGCGCGTGTCAAACGGTCGAAGGATTTATTTTTTTGCCGAGGATCGATGGTGCATTTTAGGGGAAATCGCGGCCTTCAGCTTGAAGGTTCGTTCGCCCCGAAGCTGAAGCACCTCTCGTTTCGTCTGAGCGAGAAGAAATTCATTTCGAGTGTTCCTCGACGATATCACGAGGTTTCGAGCCACGATTAAAATTTATAAGGTGGCTCGCGTTAACACATTGTGCGACCAACGCGATCGATTCTCACGATCCGGCTAGAGCCTTGAAATTAAAACATCGAATCAACGACATCGATAGAAGGAGAGAGAAAGAGGGAGAGAGAGAGAGCGGCAGGAAATCGTACGAAAAAGGAATTGCACGAGAAGAATACGTTAAGAGATGTCAAGGGAATTCCTAGGAGAGGAGAGAGGAAGGACGGAAATCGGCGAGAAAGGAATTAGGATGGGTAAAAGAGCCGCAAGGCGAGAAAGAAATTTCAGGAATAAGGGAAACAATTGGAAGAAAGCGTCGAAGGAGAAACTCTGGCTCTGGGAAAAACAATGTCGGGCCGCGAAAAAAGGGGTTGAACGATAAAAGGAAAGCGCAAGAGGAGAATTCTCGCGATGAAAAGAGCGTCAGATACAAAAAAGGAATACCGGCGATCGAAACGAAACGAGCGGTGTCGTAAAAAAGAAGAGAGAGAGGAGGAGAGAATAAGGAAAGACGGGCGTCATAGGTGAAAAGTGAAGTTTCCAATTAGAACGGGTGAAAATACGGATTCCAGGATGTCGAACACACAATCGACAATGCGCGTAAAATAAGAGTACGCGATACAATCCGATTCATGCGGCGTGGCGAGCTCGTTTCCTCGTTCCCTTCTTTCCCTTTGGCCGCGTTATCGATTTCACGGCGCCGCTCCGCCCGATAACTTGGATTACGACATCCTTCATCGATTGCAACATCCTTCGCGAACACGCCGTTGGAAAAAAATATTTCCACTCTCGCCGATTCTCTGTAATCTCGTGAATCGCGTGGGCAGGGAATTTAAGACTGGCGTGTTTCGCGGAGAACTCGCTCGCGAATGAAGATGTTCGAAACGGCTTACGGAAGCCTTACGATCGTGTGGCTGGAACGTAAAGCTTCTGAATTTCTGTCAACGGAGAGAACGGAGCGAGCGAATGATTCCTTTGCATTTTTTTAAACGGGAGCAAACCGTGCTTTCGTTATAACGGGATATATTTATGAGCAGAAGGATCGAGGTGAAACGGGGCTGAAATTTTTATCTCTTTCGTTGGTTGGAAAAGTGCAAGTTTCCCTGTTGGATGGTAATCCGAGTCGGCAATATCGTTCGACGTGGAAAAACATCGGAATAAAACTCGTTCATCAACTCGGCCCTGAACGCTGCTCAACCGTGATTTTCGAACAATGGAGCATCGAATAATGCGACTTCCTGTTTTAGCGTTCGCTTCCTTTTGATCCGTGCGCGGAAATTGAATTTAGTTTTTCTCCTAACTCCCCTCCCTTGATAAATTCCACCGATATACCTTTCCCCCAATACCAGCAAATTGATACAGTCGTGGCGGAAAGTTTCGATCCCGTCAAAGTTTCGGGGGGGGCGAGAGGAAGATTAATAATAATACTCGTCTGAATATAAATCATGGGGGGAGGAGGCCAAGTCGGAGGCGGTCAGTTTATTCGAAATTGCCTGTATCCAAACTATCCGGAAACTGGAATATTGAACTTTTGCCGGGAACTTGCGGCCCGGATGACGCGATCCTATTAAATCCGGCTTAATTATTCGCAGATAAGAGGGAACCAATGACACCGGTGTATACAGTTGCGCTCCACTGCTATCTTCTTGGCGTTGATTCGCGTCAAAACCTCGAAACGCGTCGTAATCAGCGTGGATAGACGTTGTCGCACAACCGGCCATTATAACGGAGTATATTACGAAATTCGCGTCCATCGGCTATCATTAGGGAGGGAGGGGGGAGGTTTCGTCACTTTCCCTGCGGTCTGGTGCCACGATTGTTCCGATTGTTCCTCCTAATTATGATCGTAATACCGTCCATTATCAGCGGTGATCGCCCGCCTAATTATTACGTCTGATGCGCACGGATTCGTGGAAAGAAAGTGGCCGATGATGAAATTAACCGACCAGGCGGTGTATCTTCTGCGTTTTAAAAGCGGAGGAATATAACAACGAAACGCGAGGGATGAGAGATAATGGAACATCGCCTAGAGTATTAAAAATCTACATCAATTTCATTTCCAATCGTTCCTTTTGCAACGATTATTCGTCACGATCCGTTTCCTCTTCTTCTTTTTTCTTTTTTTTTTTTTTAAGTCACGCAGGTATTGTCGTCAGTTTTACGACATATCTGTGCCCGATCATTCGGGGAATTTTTCCGGCGTGCACTTTTTTTGTTGGCAATCATCGAGGGGAAAAAATTGGATAAGAAGAGAGCACGATTCGAGGGAAAAATATTTAGCACATGGAAAATAAAGCGGGGCATCGTTGCGTAAAATTGCGTTGCTCGAGTTTCGCGAACCAGTTACCCTCGGCTTTGAACCATAATTAAGCGTCATTTTTCCTAACTAACTCCCCGTCACCAAAACGTTTTCACTTGGATCGTTTTTTTTTTTTTATTATTTTCTTTTTTCCACCAAGATTAAACTAATTGCCCGACCGTAAGAACATCGGACTATTTAGTATACAATATCGTGGCCAGAAATGAAACCAATTTCAATTTTCCAACCGGATCGCTCAATTCGCGGGTAGGAATTCTGGATAGGAAAAGAGCAATTAGCTCTTACTTTTAATTAAATTGCACGAGTTATTCCCAGTCGGATATCTTTATTTTTCCTTCTCGTTCCCCCCTTCCTCCTCCTCGTTACGTGGCTATTTTTAAACGAGAGAAAGCGAGTTTCGAGATGAACGAATTAGATCGTCTTCCCAAAATTCTTCGTTTTTTTTTTATCTCTCGAACTTTCAAAACATCGTTTTTCCAAAATAGACTTTATATAAAACAGTTAACTCCTGATATAAAACGTTTTATTTTTTTCAAAATCAATACTCGATACTCATTCAAAATCAATACTCGAGGAACTGTTTCTCATTTCGCGGGAAGCTTTCTTAAAGAAAATGAAGTGTCCTGGCGGTCGATATTCTACTCAATTTCTTCGACCCGAATATCGATTAAAAGCGCACTCTTAGGATCGAATCTGTATTATTATTTCACGGTTGGCAAAGCGCGGATTCGATCGGCATGTAATTTCGTAATCATGGTCATCGTGGCGATCCTTTTCAAGGACTCGAACCACAGATTTCTTACGTGTCCCATTATCGTTTCGATCAAGGTCACCTCGCTTATGAATATTCACCCGCTCTCGAATCCGTGTCATTGCGCGCGCCGTATCAAAACGAACCGGTCGGCTTCACGAGGAGGCCAGAAACTCGTTCCAACTACGTTTTACTCTCGATCCACCTCCCGTATACCAGTCGTCGATAACCGAGCATCGGTTAAATCTTGGATTTCCGGCGATCCATGTCCGATTAAAACCCTGTGATCCATCTCTCACGATTATCGAAAGAAAGAGTTGCACGTCGGTGACGCCGGTAGTAGAGACGAAATGATACAGGATTTCCTACAATTCGAAATTTAAATAAAATAAAGTTGGAGAGTTTTGGAAAGTTTTATCAACCTTTCATTCTTATTTCTCGAGAGTTTCTCCATTTTCGGTCAATCCTTTGTTGCCCGACTTCGAGGGAGGAAGAACGAGAGAAGTGGATAGCGAAACAGAATAACTCTCTCGAGTCGAAATCTTTCGAGACTTTGAAGATATCCAGGAGGACAGTTGAAGACAAGCCTCTCGACAAGACTCGAGGAATCGGAGATTCGAATATTAAACGGAATATCGAAACGTTTCGATTATTTTTAAAAGTTTTCAAGAGGATCGATAGAAGGATGCGTTGAATCTTTCCTATTCCGCCGAGAAACGTTATTCTCTCTTCCAAGCGTTGCGAGACTCGTTAAAAAGAATACTCGTTGCAAGAATCGAATTATACTCGAAGCGATTCGAAGCGTTTCGAATCCTATCGCCACGAGCTTGTCTATCGGGTGTCCGTATCGTCCACCAGCCATTCCCCACTGTTTCCCCTACCACCTTGATGTCCCACGACGGTCTCTCCCGCGCCTTTCTTCGCGCTGCTGCACCGCGTGTCAGTTCGAAAGCGGCCGCGGACATAATAACTGTGGCAGCCAACCGGTCAGCGAGCCATCCGCGAGAACCGCGTTCCTTTCCTTTCTCGCCGGTGATTCCAGCTTCGACCATGTTCCACGAAAGTGTAGCGAACGTGGCGTGTTTTCCAATCGTTAAAACGTGACTTAGCTTGCCTTAAACCCGAAAAGAAAAACATGGATACAAGGGGAATAACGTGGTGAACGAGACGAGAGGACGAAAGGAGTAAATAAATTTTTGGTGTTCATCGATGAGTGATAACCGGATACAGTGATACACCCGACGATTCTACGAGCGATCGATGCATCGACGCTTTCAGGTACAACGAAGAAAACCTTCCGCGCAACGAAGGGTGGATTGCAGAACGAGCGGCTCGATTTGGAGGGGAAGGGAACGGAATAAGCCGTCCGATAAACGCGAGCTCGAACATATGTTATCGGGTCGGTTGTCTGGTCGACAGGTGGACGACGACGAGGAACGTTTCGAATCGGGATAACGATTTGTCAACCTGTCGTTCTCTTCTCTTCGAGAAGAGAAACCAACCCCCTTTCCCTCTCCCCCTCCGTCTCCTTGTTTCTCTCGAGATTTCGTCGTTTCCGCAGAAGCAAAGAGCAAGGTGTAGCGATGAGACGGGTGACGCGGGGAATTCGGTTGTTGTGTTGCACACGTTGCACGGCTGTGTGACATTTAAATGTCAGGCGAGGCGCAGCCAGGCAGGCCATTTACCACGGCCGTCGTGAGTCGATTTCAAGATTTTAACCAACTTTATACTTCTCGACTCTGTACACCGTTTCTCGCGCCCAATGTTTCGAATGGTCTCGTTTTTCGATCCTCGATCCTCGGCGCGATAATCTCCTCGTCCCGCCAAGAAAACGCAATCCCCCCAGCGGGAGAGTGGGTTAAACGTGGATCCACGCGACGCGTGTACGTCTCGGATATAAGTAAGGTAGTATGCTTTCGGGCACGCTAGGTTAATTCTCCTCATAGTGGCCGGATTATTCAGAGCATAAAAAAATGGCCTGTGCCGTGGCGCGTCGAAGGCAAGGGAAAGAGACGAACGAGAAACGGACTGCTCGAAATAATTATTGCTCCTCGATGAGGGAGGGGAGGGAGGAAGAGGAGAAGGAGGGGTTTCCTCGTCGATGGATGGGCAAAAGGGGCAAAAGAGCGAAAGAGGGAGAGAGAGAGAGAGATATTTACCGCGGAAAGGTAATAGTCGTGGCCGTGCATGGAATGGAAGAGGAAAGGATCAAAGAGGCGCGTTCCCGTTGAAAGTCGTAAAAACGCGAGAAGATGGGAATCGAGGAGGAGGGGAGTTTGGTTGGCGCGGAGCTTGTGAATTTTTCATGGAAAAAGGAGTAAAGCCGGGAAAGGGGTCTGAAGGGGGGTTGCTTGCGGTGCCCGTGGAAATGAGTGAAAGTGGTCGTTACTTAACTCTTGGTTGGTCCGTCTCGCGGATGAAAAGCGCCTCCTTCGGCGCCGGTAATTAACCGAGAAAAATATTCAAGGATCGGCGGTGTTGCGCGTCTCTCTTTCCTCCTTTGCCACCACCTCGCTTTAATCTCCGCGAGGCTGTCTCGCTTAGCGATGCAAAAACGCACAGCCTTGTCCTGGCACACCCGAGAGAGAAAGAGAAGGGGGAGGGGAAGAGGGGTAATATACGCGGCAGTCATTGACTTTCGGTTTAAAGGAGAAAAATGCCGGTGCGGAAACACCGGCGTCGTCGAGCCACGGAAATGCAATAAAATGGGCGCTTTAAACTTGGTCGCTCCGTGTAAAAATTCCCCGCGCCAATATTCCATTCCGTTTCAGGACGGTTTTTTATTGTGAGTCGCGCGACTGACATCCTTTTCTTTTTTCCCTCTTTCTTTTCTAATTAACGTTTCCGCCGTTGATTCGAACGATTACGATTAAACAGACCAAGCACTCCTTTCCTTGTTATTTTTTCGCTCCGCAGTCTTTTTACGAGAAAGATATATATCGCGGTTCGTGCATTTTTTAACGAAACTGTCGCTCGATATTCGGTTTGGTGCATCGATTGGAAAAACGATCGAGTTTCCATCGTATATATATATATGTGTGTGCACGCGAGGAGAAACGAGTTTGGTTGGAGGTGATCGCTTTATCGCGTCGCCGGTTATCCGCGCAAGGCAGCTCGCTCACTTTCACTACCACCGCGCGAAAAGAGAAAAGGGATCGACCGAGTCGCGTTACATAAATTAGGCATTTCCATCCTGTTGCATCGTAACCTCCATCATTTCCATCGCTGTGATACTACCCATTTGCGCGTCACGCTTGTCTTGCTCTCGTTGGAAAATTTTTACTCGCGGGTTGGTTTTTTCACTCGCGTGGCGTGAAAAATTGCCTTCCGTTTTCCGGAAAGAAACTTAACGAGATAAGGATAAGGAACGAAAGGAGCGATTGTCCGTAAGCAAAGGAAAGAAGAGGAAAAAAAGTAGCTTTTAAATAGGACAGAATGAAGCGATTGACTCAAATAGCAATTAGACTGGATAAACGGCAGATAGATTAGTAAACGATCTTGGTCGTGCGCTATTCGTCGAAGGCTCGGGCGAAAGTCAGTGACCGATATTTTTTTTTATCGCCTAATACGCGTACGATACACTGCATTATGTTCCAGTGCTGCGCGTATACACCTCTCCTTTTCTCTTTTTCTTACTGCCGTCGAAGCTACGTTATTTCCCGGCGCAGGAAATGCGAACGTAAAAACGCTCCTCCCGACCAACCTCGAAGAGGTTTCGATGTTTTCCAAGAAACGGTGAACCGCGATGGCCTATACATCGGATGCATGAAATGGCTGGGAATATCTCGGGGGATTTTAACGAACCACCGTTCGCGGAATCGACGACTGTGCGTCGATCGAATCGTGCAAACACAGACCGCGTATGCATACCGCGATCGCGTTTTTCCGAATGTGTTGTCCGAGATTTATTTACTCCTGGAAAAAAAGCGGATTCGATTCGCGCGAATCTGCGGGAAAGGCAAGTTATTATTTGGCCGTAACGCGGAGAAAGCGTGCTTTCCTCGGATCGATGGTCGATCCGGCCGGCAGGTGCGGAGGATCGAGAACGTTAATTCTAATCGTAGCGAGCCGCTTGGTAGCTCGTTCCTCGACGGGGTACCGTTATACCCGAGTCAATGCCGTTCAAAAAGTTACACAAGAAGTTGTTGTTGGTGGTAATGGGAGGTTAGGCGCGCGTGCACGGGATGCATTCCGCGCCGTGTCGAGCCAAAACGAAAAATTTGCATTCTCCCTCCGGTAAAATCGTCTGCTCCCCTCGCGCCGCGCAAATGCAGCGTGCTCGCCCGTAATGAAAGTCGCTAATTTTTTCCCTCCCTCCCTCCGCCTTCCCCTCCCCACTACCACCACGCACACTACTGCATCACGTTGAGCGTGCACGCGCGTGTACGGCACCGTTTCGACGAATGGCCGAGTTTCGCCCGAGCCGAGCCGAGCCGAGCCGAGCCGAGTCGAGGCGAGGCGAGGCTCGATTCCTTCTCTCCGCTTAGAAAGAGGAGGGGAAGGGGCTCTATTCACCAACGCTGTGTACGCGAACTCATCCGTCGGAGAGAGGTGGGTGGTCGTGTGCGTGGAGGGAACGATTAAGGGGATTAGGCGCGTTAGGTAGCTGGGTAGTTTTCACGGGCGTGTAGGCCGGTTTTTTCGCTTTTTTTCTCCTTCTCTCTTTTTTCTTCTCCGCTTTTCCCTCCCCCGTTGGGAGGGGAGCCTCGCAAAAAGCCTCGCTCCTTTCTTTGGCGTACGGAGAGGTACGATAACGGGACGCGAAACTCGAGCGATTTTCTATTGTACGGCGAAATGTGTCGCTTAATGTCTCCTTCGAGCCGGCTTAAGAAATGGAGCGATTTTCAGCTGAAACCGGCAATTTCTTTCCCCTCCCTGTCGAGTCTCGACACTTTCCTCCTCGGTTGGAAACCTCCAGCCGGGATTTCTTTGAAAGGTTGGACTGAGACTTGCTCGTGGAACACGAGTGAAAAGAAGTAGCTCGAGAAGAAAAAGTATCTCTGAATATATATTTCAACGAAACGATACGCAACGTATTTGAGGGAAAAATTCGTAAGAGAATTCGCTTATAGAAACGTAATAATAATAAAGTTGCTACTTTTTTCCAAGCAGAATTCGTTCGTGAGAGAGAGATACTTCTTTAGTTCGGTTATCGCCATTACGCTTTGACACCCTTAGGGAGGACCAGCTCGCTTGAAAGCGCGTCTGATCATAAACGGGCAAATCTACTTAGCCGTGAAACGCGCCTCGCCCGATACCGGGCCTCTCTACGCTCAATTTTCTCTTTGAGCCGAGGAGGAACCGTTTCGCACTCGCCAAACGAGAGACGCTCGCGTTTCTCCTCCGACAGATTCCTTTTCCCGATTTGACGGTGCACCGTACACAGACAACAGAGGGGCGCGGAGAGTCGATCTGGCGTACCCTAATAAAGCCGCGCGCTTTCGTATCCGCCTACGCGCCACGATTAACAATTAACGACGGTCGGCCGTCGAATACCAAACCGACGCGCAGGAAAGCGCGTGCATCACCTGGACGCACGTGCAACCGAGTCGAGCCCCAATTATTCCGAGTAACGGACGAGCCGGGGACATGCGACACGCGACGCGCGCGACACGCTTGATTTTTAAAAAAAAGAAGAAAAGAACTCGATGACCAACGATCTGTTCGTTGAAAATTCTTCTTCTTCTTCTTCTTCTTCTTCCTCTTCCTGTTCTTTTTCGGTCTATTCTCCGCTCGAACCTCGTAGAAAGATTTTGTTCTTCTCGTTTTGCGATTGTTATCAGTTTTGCCTTGCAAGTTTTTCTTTTCAGCTTTGATCTCGACTCGAGGCGATTATCCCCGCTTCCGGCGCATCCTCTCTTTGTGCCGTTCTCGACGCACGTCCCACGTTTTCGCTGTTCGCGACAGGGACGACCGAAAACGAGAGTTCTTCTTCCTCGAACTTGGGAAAACAATGCGAGAGTAATTAGACGCCGCCTTTATCGAATCCTCCATCCGTCCCTTCCCTTCCAGGGAATATAATTTGACGAGTGGTTGAAAGTCGTTCTCCCCGTTCATCGAGGATCTCCGTTTCGCAAATTTAATCTGTTTAAAACTTTCGATTTATTCGCTTTTGTCCGCTTCGAGGGGAAGGGGAAAGGTTGTATCCGCGTTAACGCTCAAAGAGTCGAACGAGAAACTTTTCAACTGCGTTCAAACTCGTTTCGGGCGCGCGCGCACCACGCGCTATAAATAAACGGCGAAACGAAGGAAACGTTTTTGAATATTTTGCGCAATTTATAGTCGGTCGAAGCAATTAGGTACGAATGTTTCGCGACTGTCTGATCACGACACTCAGACTCTCCTAACTGCGAGTAACGATGTTCGAGCTAATAATAGAACAAAGTTTCTTAGATATTTGGTAATTTTCAATACTGCGTACTTCGAGTGTTAGACTTGGCTTTCGTTTATAATCGTCGCGATTCCAACATGATTCCAATGAAAAATGAAGAAAACAGATGCGAGCCTGCTATGTTACCTATCAATGATTCGATATCGCGAATAAACTCGTTCTTCTAACGTTCTAACTCGCGAGCCATCGATTCGATCGATGATCGAGCGGTGATTGAAGTAAAAATGAAAAAAGGAAAGAAAATGTAGAAATCGTAGTAACGCAAATGATGCGAATCGGTTGTAAAACGATTGGAAATAGCGGAACGAGGAGAGTGGTGCGCTTCTTCTCCCCTTTCGGATCGGAGATTATCTTCGGGCCGGAGTTAATCACCGTTCGGCTCGGTGATTTAGAGGCACGATAGTGAGCCATCGATAGTGCAGCGAACTCGATCTTCTCTCTATACACTTCCGCCGGAAGCTGCCACCCTGAAAGTTATTCGAGCGTGCCCGATCGGTTGCGTGATCACGAATGACGTGACGCGTGTCTGTTCTCTCGTCTCGATCGATGGAGTCTCGATCTCTTCGCAATACGACGTAATTTAGGTTAATTCCTCGACGTAGCCAACTTCCTTGACGCGTTTCCCACTCTTCGTGATCGATCCTTGTTTTCCCCTCTCTCTTTCTCTCCTTCAAATACATCTTTTTTTCTCGTAAAAATTTCCCCCTCCTCCCGACGCGTAGGCAAAACGCGATACCTCATCCGCCTATTTTTTTTTCTCTCCACCTCGTGCCTTATTCGGTTCCCGTCGCGATCTTCGAGATCGTTACTCGAACGATCTGCGAAGGAGATCGACGGTGAATGACGTTGATAGATCGAGAACACCGTCCACTCATTACGCTGAATATTCATCAAGGCGAAACCTCTTTGCTCGGTGAATTTAAATCGAGAGCAACTAGGGGGTGGAGATAGGAAGAGGAAGAAAGAGGGAGGGAGGAAGAAAAGGAGAAATTCGTGACTTCCTCGAAATGATTCGTGGCGGATCGGGAATACCGATCTTGACCCATTCGATGAAAGATCTTCGGGCTTTTAAGCGGCCACCGCTCTCTCTCTCTCTCTTTTTTTCTTTCCTGGCTATGCCAGCGGCCTTTCGACGATCGATATTCCGTCCATGTGCCAGTGCAAACAGAAATTCAATCTGATCGTGCTTCGAATCATCTTCCCTCCCTCCTCCTCTCACTGACCCAGATTATTATCTCCATCGGTGCTCCTATTTTTAATCGTGGGTTGATCGTGTCGCGTTTGGCACTGAACTTGCACCGTTTTAATCAAATATCACCGATATTCCACGGCTGGAAATTCGATCGGCGCAAGAATAGCCTCTTTTTTTTTTTTTTTAAATCGTAAACGATCGTTCAGTTCGAGAAATATCGAATATCGTTCGCGCCATCCGGTCCAACAGGATATTTCGGTTAACGATGATGTAAAGCGTACGAAATTTTACGATCGATTCCATTGGAACGAGGATAGAAACCCGGGTCGAAAGTTATTCTCGTGAAATTTAGGATCCCTTCCCCTCGAGGAGGATTTTTGACTTTTGCGCGCGTAAATCTTTCTCTGCAAACAGAAACAGAAACGTTTCCCTCGCTTTGGTCCCAATTTTCGGCCTCGATAATTCATAAAAAGAAAAGAGGACAAAGGAGGACAATCTTGGAACGATACTCGGTGTTGCGAGACGAGAATTATTTTTTTAAAAGGAAACGCGGGAAGAAACGGGCGATTTCCCGAACAGATAGCTGCCCCAATTTTTCTCTTTTCACTTTGCTCATCCTCCCCTAAAAGTAGTTCTCTTTCGATTCCGTTCGAAAGAAACTTTTGTTCCTCGAACAAACGTTCGTTCCGCCTGCGTTCCTCGCGATTCGAGAAAGAAAAAAAGAAAAGGAGGGAATCCCGTGGAAAATGTTTCTTCTTCGATCGAGGGAAATATTTTCCCTGAAAAGCAAACTTGGGGAAAACCGTTCCATTCCGTTCATTTATGCAGATTTAATGAAAATCCATGAGTAATTCCGTGGAAAGAGAGAGAGAGAGAGAGAGACAAACGATGTGTGCTCGTTTTTTATGCTCGTAACTATACGATACTATACTCGTTAAAAATGCGAAAATACTACGGGAGTGTTGGTAAAAATAGATAAACCGATATCGGTGATAATCTGGGTCAACCGAGAATGAGATCGATCGGGCGAAACCGCCAACGGAGAATCGAAATTCAACGCACGACAATGTCGGATAGACAGAGGCCGATAGGCAGCCTATAGCTTCGTTCCCGATACAACGACAGGGTGAACCATCCTGGGAGAAGCTCGCTTCGATTCGATTAAAATCGCGTGGCCACCCCTCGAATCGCGGCTACTCCTTACGCGTCGATTTGTGCTCCTCGTTTATTGGAATTTCGTAGCTTCGTTCCGTCGAAGGGAACCAGTTTGCCATTTTTCCGCAGGGTCTCAACTTTCACGAATTCGATTCGATTCGTTATTTCGTTTTATCTGAAAGAAGAGGCGTATAATATCGGCGCGAATTCCGCGGGTCCGAGTCGACGTTATTTCGAACGTAGAAAGAAAGAAGAAGAAGAAAACCCTCCTCGCAATATATCGAGCTCTCCTCGTTCTGGAATTTCACGCAAGTCCACAATTTGTTTGACCGAAAGAAAACTAAAAAATATCCGCAGAGAAGCGGGGCTAACGAGTCGAAGAAGGAGGTTGTTCTAAAGGAAATGCGCGGTTCTGAAGGGTATTGCGCGAGGGGAGATTGCGACAACTTGCGTGAGGAAACAGCTGGCCTCCGCGGAATGCTGACCCAGTGATCGGAGCCGCGTTGTGTGTGCCGATTTGACATTCACCGGGGAGGGGAGGGGACGAGAAGTGCGGGCGAAAAATGCGAAACGGCGGCCAGGCGCAGCAAACGGCGGTGATGGCGCCGCCCCACTTGAACGGTTCCGCGCAGTTCGTTTCCGGTGGTTACGTGGGCTACGCGCCTCGCCAGTCGTGGGGCCAGCATTTTCAAGGGCCCCAGCATCCAAGGAACGCGGCCAGGCCTCTGTCGCATCCGCCCCCGCCGCCCTCCAGAAGGGGCGACAGTCAAAGATCTTCCGGAAATGGATCCTCCAATCCTAAGAGCGCGCCTCTTCTGCATTCCTCCAAGCCTGGAACGCACAGGAGTACCACACCCTCGGTGAGTTGGGGCCAACATGTTTTATCAAACGTCGAAACGTCATCTTTTCGGAGAGAGGAAGATTTCTCTCTCCCTCCCTCCCTCTCTCTCTCTCTCTCTCTCTCTCTTATTTCTTCGTATTTATTGTTCACAAGAAATTTAACGAGGTTGAGGAAGGAAAGAGAGGGGAGGGGGCGAATCAATGTATCGTTGTTAGACGTGGAACGGTTTAACATTCGGCTAGGTTTCTTTTTAGTCACCGTCGGTGAGGATAAAGTGGGCAGAGAAAGAGAAAGGCGAGGGAGCACGAATCTTTCTTATGCGTGGCGAGTATATGGAAAAACACGGCGTGGAATACCGTACGAGGTATTAAAACCGATCGTGAAGGAATGTCGAAAAATCTACCACTCGGTGTGTGTGGTAGATTCCGATCCGGTGTATTCGACGTTTTGCTCCTCGAACGGATTAAAACACGAGAGAATCTCTTCCTCCTCCTCCTCCTCCTCTCGTGACGAGAAATGTAACTGTTTTCCTTTCGAATGGATGGAATCGACGCCATGCGTTGATCTTAAATCGAATGTATTGGTCGTCTCTCCAGAGAGAGAGAGAGAGAGAGAGAGAGAGACCAGTTCTCTTCGTGAAAACTTGCTTAACCCTAACCTCAAAGTCCCGTAGGCAACCTGAGACAGGACGCGATGCTAGAAAGTGGTCTCGGTGTTGCGTTTCAAGCAATTCGATCGAATGCCTCGGAGATGGACTGCCACTGAGAATGGAACGGAGAAGAAACGGTTCCCGAAGTAATTTGCGGTTGAACGAAAACCGATACCGGCTGTCCGTTTCTTCTTATTCCCCTTGACAGAAGAAGAAGAAGAAGAAGAAGAAGAAGAAGAAGGGGGAAGTATACGTTATGAAGTTGGAAAAAATGTTTAAAACCCAAAAGGGATTGGAAAGGAAGGAAGGAAATTTGTCCCGATTTATTAATGGATGGATAAGAACCATTTCTCGTTTCTTCTTCTTCTTCTTTTTCCTCTCTCTCTCTCTCTTTGTTTCGAACATTTAACCTCGAGTAATTGGAAAAACTGGGTCCCAACAAAGAGAAGATATCGATAAAAGAATCCGTCTTACACAGATTACCCCGGTGCAATGAGGAAATACCGGTGTAACAGGATTCTCGAGGACCGTAAGATATCTCGGAGGCTGTGTGCTCCTTTTTTCTTCCCCCTTTCGTACGAGAACGGCCGAGGCCAGCGCAAGGTCGAACAACTCTCCGCTCCGCTCCTTCGTTTTACAGGCGCGCCTCCAAAAATATTATTTCGGACGAGGATGATTCGCGAACGGATCCAAAGGACGGACGGGTGCGTCATTCGAATTCCAAAGATGCTTTCGTCGTTTGTTCGGAAAAGATACACGCTCCGCTCTCATGAAAACTATTCCAAAACTATTCCTCCAGCTCGCTGTGAAAGCGAGGAAACGCGCTGGTCGCCGTCCATCGCGCAGGGAAGCGGGATGCGATTTCAATCCACAGCGCGCAATCGTCGCATTCCCCGCATGATTGTCCATATTGTATCGGCGTTCGTGCGTCGGCATACATAAATAAACGGGCACCGAGTGTGTATCGTGGAGTTTCTCGCGGTGTGAAGTATATATCGTTCTAAGCGATAGACCGAGAGGCCGCGTGAGCTGCATCGAGAAACGTGGCTGCTGGTATTCCGTTAGATCGTCGAACTTTGTATTTCACCGCGAAGCATTCGTTCAACGTTTTGCCGCGTGCCCGGCCACGCTTCTTCCAATATTAATATTCCGTCGCGTTATCATATGCGTTTCTCTGTACTTGCGCATTAACCATTCGAGGAGGCTCGAAGAAACAGTTAGTTATTTCATCGATTGCTTCGAATAAGAGCACGAGCGCTTGGAAAGGAGGGAAAAAGAAAATAATCGAGAGCCGTGATGCCAGACTGATAAAGTTAGCAATCGAATTACGAGCGACTGACGGGGCTTTCAAGATAATTAGGGATAACGTAATAATCGTCGAGGCAACTCATTTAGGGAGAACGCGAATCCTGGTGGGGGAGGGAAGGGTTGTATCACGATGCGCGTTGATATCATCCCTGTGAGTGCTCACCGTTGAATTCGAGCGAATTCGCGATGGAAAATGCCCCTTCTTCTTCTTCTTCTTCTTGATTCCCTGTTTGGAGAAAAAAGAAATAACAAGGATATTAAAGAACGCGGATACCGCGGAGAAAGAGAAGGCATATTTTCTCGTGGAATTAGAAACGCGTGCGAGAGTTTTTAACGCGCGTTTTGATCCCGTTAGTAGAGCGAGGAGAGGATTTATCTCTTTGCGTAGGCAAACGCAGCGCGTGTTGCCGCCGATTTTCGTTTATTTTAGAGGCAACGCGAGGCGACTCGTTGCGGAGAGACGGGAAGACACCGGCCTTTCCGGCCAGCCACGCTCGGAATCGCTCGGTCGAACCCTGAGAACGCCGTTTAAAAACTTTAATTTTTCACCTCCCTCTCCCGCGATAAATTACTCTCGCAACAAACGAGGTCGAACGACACATGGCGCTAACGCACGCTCGTTGAACTACTTTCGAACACCGTTGAAGTTGTGCCGTTGAAGCCGGCCGAGCCTCCTCTCGTCCAGAATCTTTCCCACCGGCCCGTCCCCCCCTCCGACGATCGTAAATTGGATTTTTATGGAAATGCCGTTGTAACGGCCGTGCCAACCGTCGCAGAAATCTTCCACAATTACCTAACGACCCCGTTAGAAAATCGTCTTGGTCCACTTTTGCCACCGCGCGTCGCTTCGAGGAATCGACACGAATTTTTTCTCTTCCTCTCCTTCTTCTTCTTCACAAACAGGATTGATATTTCGATTCGATCGCAGCTTCCCAAGAATGCCTCGTTCGTTATCGCGCCACGTGTCTATTTACCGCTCGTGGAAGATCCGATATCGAGATTTTCTCTCGATACTCCGGAAAAATGAAACAAAGGAAAAGAGAGATCGATCGACGAGGCAAGGGCAGGATTAAAAATACTACGCCGAGATCACGCGGCGCGTCCCTCTGTCTGACCGGGCACGGGACCGATCTCCTGCGGCCCCTTTACTTTCTCCGGGCGAAGATTAAAGGTCGGTGGTCCCTTTTCATCGTTGGCTTCGACCAAGTCTGTCGCAACGAAACTCTGACTTTCCCCCCGCGACGATGAGAAAAAACTCGAACTCCTCCTCTCGCCTCCCTCTCCGAGCGGATTAGTTAGTTTGTTCAGAATTGGTTAACAAAGGATCGATAGAATGGATCGCGCGAGAAAGAAGATCGATGAGATCCTTGGTCGAGTTTGAACCGAGGTGCGTCTTCGTCTGTCCGAAGTCTGGTTGCACGCATTGTAATCCCGTGGCGCCAGATTTTGTTTGCCCGTTCTATTATTGCCGATGTTGACTCTGCTGATTGACCCTGGAACGCTCGCTGCGTCAGGCCCAAATACCAACCCGCTCCTCCCCGCATCCGCTATCGTCTCGTCGCACCTTGAGCATTAATTTCGCCCGGTTGCCCGGCTGTTTAGTCGGCGGAAAAACGTTTATTCCGTGCCTCGGGTAAATAAACCGAATAATCCCCCCTTCGAAACTGCAACGCACTGCATGAATCTTGCATGAAATCTCGCTACGCAAATTTGTTCGTGAAATCCGAACGATAAGTAATAATCCGCCTGGTGTGACGATTCGTCGAGCGGAAAATAACGGGAGGTTACTCATCGATTTTAAGCGCTGGTTCTTAAGAGACGAGGCAGTTTGGAAGTGGCGTGAGTCGACAGGACGGACGGATAGCTCCGGCTCGTTAAAATAGATTTGTAACGTTGCGAAAGTCTGAGGCAGCGTAAGGAAGTTGGCAAGCAGGTTGGTTTCTCCGCGTGTTTCGAGGGATATATTTCGTTTGTCCGATACACGCGTTCAGAGCTTAACAAAATTTGTCATTTTTCTCGATACGCTCTCTTAATTCGTTCTTCTTCGCCGACAAATTTTTTCGTTCCACCTCGACCGGCAATTTTTCCTCGTGAAACTTTGGAGAGAACTCGGTGTACGGAACTGTTTCTGTCGCGCAATCGTGTGTTGTGGAAACGTTAATTTTACACGGAGGTAGGTCGGTATCCGTCAATTATATAACGCGGAGCGAGCTGTAACCGGGTTGGCAACGATACGTGGCGTAACACGCGACCCTTTTAACACGAGGTTGTTGGATAATTCAGTTTCGGAAGGGGGAGGGTGGATAACTTGCCCATCAGAATTTCTGGTCTGCTGTGAGGGCAGAGTAGAGTACGTAACAGCATCACCGAGTTGGGAAAACAACAGACGCGGCGCTCCGCGCCAACTTTCTCGCTAATTGTCTGACCACGCATCGGTGTAATTCACTGCCTGGGGCGCGTCTCAACCCTTATCAGCTCAAGGGGACAGACACGCGAATTTCTTCGCCGATATCTTGCTCGTTTCCTTGGAAACGCGCGACGATTTGATTTACGACACCTCTCGCAACGTATCTTTTTTTTTTTCTTTTCTTTTTCTTCCTTTTTACGCGCACCTCGAGAAATAACGTAAAACGAGGCGGTTTATTGCTCGATCGAAGTTTCTTCGTGTCGGAGAAAATGCATATGTGATAATAAAAAATAATAAAAAGTTGGATCGTTCAACTACTTTATTAATCCCAGCGGGTAATAAAAAGCGTTATGCCTTTAATTGTTTATAACCGCAAGAAACCTCGAGTAAAATAACGAGGAAATAAAGTAGCTGAAACGTTTGATCGCGTTCTTTTCTTCGCGTTGCAAAAAGTGAGCAAGTGAGGAATCCAAGAAATAAGTATCGGTCGTAAATAAAAAGAAAACCAAGTATTCGATATATTTTAGCTTTGAAAAAGTCTCCTTTCATCGATGGGACGTGAAAATCACGAGGGAGAAGATCCGCGCGTGACGCCACCGCTTTCCACTTGAATTTTCCCTCGAAAGGCGAATCAGATTTCCAATGGATATATTTCGTGATAAATCAATAATGAAAAAATGAAAATAAAAACTTCGGAACGAAAGATGTGACAAAGAGATCAAACGTATCGTGATATTAAAGATCGGACGAATCAATTTTGGAATTCGAAACTCTGGATCTTTCAATTATATCAGGTATATCATCAAGATGTCTAGAAAATCAAGAAGAATCGTTGCAGCAGAAGGTCTCTCTCCGTCGGAGCGACGATGTCCAACTTTCCTTGTGCTTCAACCACCACCTATCTGCCGGCTATCTGTGTCGTCGACGTTCATTAATTATAATTTGTGTTGAGTTTCATATGCGATCATATGCAATCAGGGGAAAGGAGCTTAGACGCGGCCCTCTCGATTTTATTGCGCGGAGCAACGTTACACGGACGCAATTTGTCTCTTTATCGTTCGAGTTCCGTGGCCGGTCGTCCGTGGAACACCGTGTACAACCGATTTTCCATCCTTTCTCCCCATTCCCCACCTCCTCCGTTTTTCATCTCTCCTTCTTGGCACTGGGAAACGCGAGTAGCGGCCGGCTCTAATCGCCGTAACGACAGCGGTTTACGCCGAGGGGGGAAAAAGGAAAAAAAAAATAAGGCAAGAAATCGAGGCCGTTTCGAACTTGGTCGAAACTACTTATTTTTTTTTTTCCATCCCTTCCTTTCCTCCTCCATGATTCGCAAGCATGACGCTCTGTCCCCCTCTTTCTTCCAAACTCGTTTCTTCTTTTTTCTACTTTCGTTACCTCTTTTTTTGTAGTGAGTTTCGAAGATGTTTCCTTAACTGGAAACGTGATTGGAAAACGAACGTTTACTCGAGCCTAAATATCAACGACAGATCGAAATTAAAGCGAATGCGTGGCCCGAACGTTTATTCCGAACGAACGAGGAAAATTTCGCGGAGATGAAAGCGGCGATAGACAGACGTTCTTTTCTATTTTTCCCCTCCCACCCTTTTTTCCTTTTCCTTTTTTCTTTTTTTTAGCATCCACTCGGTGTGTTTGCGAGAGGCGCGCGCGCGTGGAAAGTCGCGTGGATAAAAAGCTCGCATCATAGAGACCGGATTGAAGATAGAGAGGGGTGGTATAAAATGCGCGGTAGACGGCCGGTAAAACGCGGAAAATCTGCTTTGCAAATTTTCTCGCGCTGTGTGGTCGACGCCACCAGTGGAGAGAGCGTTTCAAACGCCCCTGAATGAATTTTCCGGGATATCGATTTTATTCTCGCGCTTTTACGAAACTCCCCGACTCTTTACCCCTCCTCGTCGACTTTTCTTCTTCGATGTCGCGTTGATTATTTCGAGCGACGAGGCGGCAGTCGAGAGTTCGGCGAGGCTTTTCTGCGACCGCTACGACGGCGAGAGATTACCAGCGACGTCAAACCGAATCAACGGATTAGTTAGCCAGTCGATACGCCGCATTTCTCTGCTATCCGCTATGACATCACGTGTCATCGGTTAGAAAGGAGCCAAGGAGAACTGCATTTCTCACCGACGTGACTGCATTCTTCGACTTTCGAAGGACGTGCGGTTTGAAAGAAAGTCCCACGTGGGATGGATCTTCTCTCCTCTGAATCTTTGATTCCTCCTCGTAAGGAGGATCGAGCCTCGTCGCAATTCTATCCCGAGGCTGTTCTCTCTTCACGCTTTACGATTATTTCAACACTTGGAAGGTGCTAAGGAATGCCTGGAATATCGTGTTGGCCTCTCGACTGTTTTGCCTTCTTCTTTTTTTTTCTACACGCCATTTAACATCTAGCAACATTGCGAGATTTAAAGATACGAAGAAGCGAGTGCTTCAATTCTCTAAAAATGCCTCCGTATCGGGGCGGGTTTTCGTTTAAAAAGTTTGTCGAATCGCGACTTCGAGTCGTTGAACGAAATTTGGTGAAACGTTCCTATTACCAGGCCAGGCCTCCGTAAAATCCGTTCAAACTTTTGCCATTGTAACATCCTCGCGAAATTTGGCAAAAGCGCGGCAAATCGCGGGCAGCTTTGCCAAGTCCTTTCCATTCCTCCTTTCGTTCCTTTTCCTCCCTCTCTCTCTTCCCCCCTCCCTTCCCCCAGCCGTCGTTACCTTTTGGAATTTTCATTCGAAGGGAGATAATTCGTTATCTGTTCGCAGAAGGTGGACCCCGAGCTGATATTCACGAAACAAGAACGAATTGGGAAGGGTAGTTTCGGAGAGGTGTTCAAAGGCATCGACAATAGGACCCAGCAAGTTGTCGCCATCAAGATCATCGATCTCGAGGAAGCGGAGGATGAGATCGAAGATATACAGCAGGAGATCATGGTGCTGTCTCAGTGCGACAGCCCATACGTCACCAAGTATTACGGGTCCTATCTCAAGGTAAGCCGACGAGATCTCTCGATCTCTCTTTAATTTCCTCTAACTCTCGATTTCGCTCGTTATGCCGCGCACGAGATAAATTTTACCGCGGACATTTGTAGCGTTTCAGCAATAGCAGTAATGGAATTGGAAAAAACGGGTCGTCGATGCGCCGTTTCGTCGTACGAAACAAAATTACAGCGATCGGGTTGACGCGTGCGAAGCGTTGAATCGGTAAAAAAAAAATAAAAAAAACAGCATGGACCACGCCTTCACGTCACCGTTCCGTTTCGATGAATTTCCACAATATTTTCGGAGGGCGAGGAGAGGGAACAACACCCTTTTTCGAGGCCCGCTATTACGAACACTCGGCCAATACGCCCCCGTCATTTTTCATACGCGAAGAATGGGAAGGGCTTGACGGTCGGTTAACCATCGCTTCCGGGTGGACAGTGTCGCATAGACACGCTTCCGCTTCCTGCCGCCGCGAGCAACGTGCACGGTCGAAAGAGCGTTGAAATAAAATGCGGTTCTAACGTTGCTGCGCCGTTTCGTTTTTTCCTTCCTCTGCTGCACTCTTCGGAACACTCTAACGTGGGAAAAGGTGCCCGCATCGTCTCGATGGAAACTTGAAACTCTCTTTCTGTCTCTCGTTTCTCTTGGTTCTCTTGGCTCGATCGCGAATCTGTGCACGAGAGGCTCGTAAATAGAGAAACGGCAACGAGAGGAAAGAGATTTCACGCGTGCTCTCCTCTTCGTAAAACTCTTCCAATTTGTTATCTCGATACGTGAGATTTTTATTCGAGTGAAAATACGGAGAACCGGATGGCCAATTAACGATTCGCTAATGATCGCTTCATTAACGAAAGTTCTCCTTGGGGCTTGATATCGGACATCGGTTCGTTTCATAGCTAATCATCTTAATTTTCCGCTTCCCGAGACCGGAAACGAAGAGAATCCCCCTCCTCTCCTCTAATCCGCTCCCTCGTCTCCCAGCCTTGTTTCTACCCTTGTCTCGCAATTAACGCTCCCCCTTACCCCCCTCTCGTAGCTATCATGAAGGATAATGATCGTTTTGATTCGCTGTTCGCAAAGTGCATTTAATCGGTTCATCGGTCCCAATGGCCTCGAATTACGCGTATCCACGCACTACCGTGAAAAACCACTTTTCATCGAATACACCAGACATCGTACGCATCGATCGTAAAAAGAGGAAAGAAGCAAGAAGAAGAACCAAGGAGAGTTTTGGAGAAAAAATTTACGTTTAATTAAAACATTATTTGTCGTCGCTCTCGATTTCACTCGAATGCCGAGTGGAAAAGTCGGCAATTGAGATATGTCTGTTTCTATTTCTTCTTATTTTTCTATTTTTCAACAACTCGAGCCTCGGTCTATTATTATATCAATATCGGAAAGGAATTCGTCGGCAAAGGCGGAGATCTTCGGTCCTACGTGCATAATCGAGGATAAAAAGATTTTACGGAGTTTACACGTGGCGGAGGGAAAATACGACGCGTATTAAAACGGATAGGATTAATCTGGTAGGATTGGCGGGTATTAGGAAAAGATTAGAGCGTTACGTCAGGTGCGAGGTATGTCTTCGATATTGATTTTTTTGAGGAATCGGCGTGTATCGTAATAACGGCGTTAAACCTATCCATCCTGGGCCGTGTGTGTCGATCGTATCCCACGGCACGCGCGCTATTGTGCAGCCATTAATCACAGCCGCGCGCACAAAAGGATCCTCCATCCTCCGCAATCTTATTCCCGATACGTATTCTCCATCGATGCCGAAGACTGAGAAAGAGATGCGAAAGGCTGAACAAAAGCATCCGCGCATTTCTTCACGCTCGCCTACGAAGATTTCATTTTCCTCTACGTTCCGAGGATCCTTCTTTTCCTCTTTTTCCTTTTCCCGCTCTCTCTTTCTCTCTCTCCTTTTTCCCCTTCTATCCCAATCAACGTTAACAATGCAAAGAGGAATGAAGATGACACATCCGCGTCAATTGTCGAAAAAGGAAGTACAGGTTATGCCTACGCGGAGAATTAAAATTCAATTGCAAAAGTCTCTTGGTATATCTTACGTAACGTATACGTTGAACGATTTCTTACGACTCTCCTTGCATGTATTCTTTCGCCTGCATATATCGTAACGCAAGACTGTTGTAACGTAACGGATAACAGAATATTAAAACTTTTAGTATAATATAAAATATACGAGGCGACGCTGACACTTCAAGAATTGATTTCTCATTTTTCTACAATTTTTCGTTATTACGTGTTCGATTAATATTCTATTAATAAAACGAAATTAATGTCGATTCTCGTTCGGAATTTACTCGTTAGGGAAAAACTTTCGCGATTAACCGAACACTCTTATGTCACGGATCTATCTTTTCTTTTCTTTTCTTTTCTTTTTTTGCGTCCCTTCTCGATCTCTCTCCGATCAAAAACCATCGCGATATAAGTTCATCGACAACATATATTTCCTCCTCCTCGCGAAACATTTTACATCGTCCCGATTTTTCCTCGGCGAGAATCTAGCCCACGAATATCGATTTCAACCCTTTCCATCAGCCTAATGAACTAAAGGTTAATTCAGGTAGCGGCCGCGCTAGGTGGGCGAAGTGAAGAAAGGCAGCGGGCAAATGAAAGGCGTTATTTCTTTTTTTTTTTTTTTTTCATCCCTCCGCGTAGTTTACGGGCGTAGCCGTGAGTTTTTCCTTCCTTCGACGCTATATATTTCTCCCCGGGTTTCGAAAATCGCGATAGAAATACCCGGGATTTTCTTTGCCGAGAAAAATCGGGGAGGAGGGGAAGCGTATTTGGACTCGGCGAGGGCAGGCCGCGAGGCGAGCAATAACAGTCATCGCAGCCTGGGCCGACACTCCTCGACGTTTCTCAATTCCGGATGCATCCGGAGGATGATGAGGGGCGTCTCGTCCCGTGATTCTCCCTTCTCGCGCCGCTTTTCCTCCCCTTTCTCTCTCCCTCTCTCTCCAGAAGGATTATTATTGTTCCCCAGCGACCCGTGTGTTGCTCCGGTCTGCGAGGACGCCATTATTCTCCATTCTTCGTATCGTCGTTATTTAACGCGTTTCCTTCCCTCGCGAGTAATTACAAAACGGTTCGAATTGACAATCGAATATTTCTCCAACCAACCCCTCGATTATTCGATTTTAATTGTTCCCCTCCGCCTCGAGGACTTCAACTTCAACTTCAACTCGCTCCGCAACTTCTCGTGTTTGGAAATAATTAATCTTCTCCCTCTCCTTTTCGAAAATTCGCTCCGTTTCCTTCCCTTCCCTTTCTTTTCCTTTTTGTTTTTCCAGGGTGAAAAGGGGGAGGGCGAGTTGCGGCGAGTTGGCGATTCGAAATATCGAAACGGCTACCGAGGCGTCGAGAATCTTGCTGCCATTCCCCACTGGCGCCTTTATTCCCCATTATGCTCGGTTCATTGTTTCTCGAACAAAAGACGATTCTCCGTGGCGCGTACTTGTGTCGGGAGCTCAGACTGGAACGAGCATCTCAGATTTTATGAATGAATAAATCTAATTGGACGCTTATTACGGGATCGTTTCAGCCTTCGAAAAGCTAAATTGCCGGCCTTTTAACCAAATTGCGATCCCCGCGTCCTTGTCTTTCTTTCTTTCTTTTTTTTTTTTTTTTCTTTTATTTCAATCATCGATTACCTCGTCCTTCCGCGAGCGTAATCGCGTCCCGTTTCATCTTCATCCACTCGTAGGAATTTCGCAAAAGGGAAGTTGTGCATCGATAACCGATCGAACGGATGGCAAGAAGAAGATTCGAAGAAGGAAAATTAATAATTACTTAGGAGGAGGGGGTTGCATAGTCCCGAGGAAAGGTTGCTTTACGTAATCGGATTATGTCGTTCATCGCGACCAAGCATCTATTATTAGCCGACCAATTTTCTAATGGCTCCGATTTGCCTGATTTGACCACGATCCAAGAATACAAAGAGGCGTTGCCGCGCCTAAACTCTAAACAACGACTAATTTCCTTCCGCTCTCTCAATTATTCCTCATTGAATAATATTATCCGAAATATTATCCGCTTTCACTTTCGCTTTCGAAAAATTATCCGAATAACCACCAATCGTTCGATTCGTCGTATCTTTTATTTGAAAAAATATTTCCCGAATAAATACCGAAACGAAAGCAAACGAAGGCGAAGAAATCGAGGGGGGGATATTTCGATATTCCGCGAGGGGAAAGGGAGAATATTCCATAGCAGGAACGTAGAAATCGTGTCATCGTGATTTTGGAGAAATATCCTTATAATTATCGCTTCGTTTCGCCGGGGGGGTGGACGAAACAGGAGGTGGAGGAGACTGGCTGGACACACGGGCGAGAAGAGAAGATTAATTCCGTGGGATCGTTGATCACTGCCAGGAGCACGCCTGGCTGCCGTTTTGCGAAACGCAGGAACAAAAGGACACGCGCGATAGAGAGAAGCGAAATCGGCCATTAATCACCTCGTTCGTCCACCACCGTTCTTTCGCTTCTTCATACGCGACACTCGGCTATTACAACCTTCGCCTGCCCCCCTTCTTCCTCGCGCCCTTTCTTCCCATTCACAGACGCGACACACCGGAGATCGCGCAATATTCGCACGGCCATTCATTTTCTCGCGTTTATTTCGTCCCGCTTTTACAGCTGCTTCTTCCAGAGAATACGAGTCGAAAAAGGCAGTCGATCGCCTCGTCGTCGATGAGGATTTGCGTGCCGATCGATCTTCTCACTTTAATTCCATCTCCAGTCATCAATATCGAAAATTTCTAATTCTGTCAGAAGACGGAAATTCGATAGGAGAGCATCTATGGTGGAATTGGTTCGTCTATCGCTTTGTTTCCCAGATAATTCGAAAAATTCGGTTACTCGAATTCGCGACATTCATTAAAGTGAGAAGCATTTTCCTCCCTCCCCTCCATCTTTTTCTGTCTCTATCATCCACGAGACGGTAAAAGCGAACGAAAAACGATACTTTTTCTCTTTCGCTCTCCTTTCCCCTTCTTATTAAACGCGTCTCCAAAATTTCCATCGTTTTATTTTCTTAAAGCTCGCGAATTTTGTCAGGATCGGCGGTAGCCGTAAATAATCTTCGCCTCGTCTTCTCTTCCTTGATTAAAAATATCTTGCTCGTCCAACTTCCTTGGCGAGAGGAAAGGAAAGTGACGTTCTTTCTCTCTGGAAAAAACCATGGGAAGAGAAAGAAGAGGGAGGGAAGAAATTGGAGAGGCAACTTGTCCCCCGACGAGGTGCACGCGTGACGTTGGAGCGGAATCCTTGGGCGCAAAAGGAAGAAGAATATATTCCCCCTGGATGAAATCCAAGAAAAGCGCGGTGCGACGCCTTCCTCCGTGTCTCGCGTTCACCACCTTACCCCTTCTCTTTCGAGCGTGCGCGGAAGAAGGGAGAGAGAGAGAGAAGGGGGAGGGTAAGCCTGTGTCTGGCCGGATAGGGGAATGATTTAGCAACCCCTCGTTCCGCGTCTGGCAGAAGAGTGGCCTGGTTGAAAACCAGGTTGAACGAACCCTCGCGAACCCTGCCCACCCACGTTCACGTGGTGGATCTACATGAGAATGAACGCAACCGGGCCGAGCGGTTGCGCCTTCTTGCGGCCGTGGAGGACGATGATAAATGTGTGCCATTTCACGCCCTCACCCTTCCCACGAATCCACAAGTATCTGGCCGAACTGGACCGGCGTGAAAATTATATCCCCTTCCCCACAAAGTGTCAACCTTATCGTCCCCCGACGTGACGAGTGGAACACGATCTGGAAGAAATCTCGTGGCCAAGTACCACGTTCTCCCCTTTTGATTTATAGCCTCGATATACGTACCCCGGCAGGGATGATAATGGATTTCCGCAACAAATTCTTCTCCCTTATCGCGATCACCTTGATATTATGTTATGCATAATATTTCTTCGCCCTCGTGGTGCTGTTTCTAAGCGCTGAATCCGAACTGGGATCGGTCAGTCAGTATTTTTCCTCTATGGATCTACGTAGGGAAAAGTGTGGACAAGTCATTCAAAATTATCTTGCGAATTTCACTCGCCGATATTAAAGAATACGTATATAATTGGCGTGAAATTCGTTACTTTACAATAGAATATCGGGACATATTATACGAGAGTTTCACGCCAGGCCAGCTGTGAAAGATTGCATCGATCCGTCATCGATTGAATTTATTCGTCTCCATCAGCCGGTTACCTTGACTATCGCTTTTTCCATCGCTCCAAGATGATCGAGCACGGACGCGTACGGGTATCGAGTCATCGTCTCGTACCTTGCTTAATGATCCCTTCACGACTCGGTGACCAAAGAGCGCGAATCTCCGGAGCATCCTTGTGCACGGCGCAATTGATTAATCCATCGATTAGGATGCGATTATCGGATAGCCAATGAATCATCTCTACACGGTTGCGCACAAGCGCCGCTTAGAAGCGCAGAACGATTGGAAATCCGATGTCGGTGTAATATTATCGATGAAGCAGCGCGAGATATGCCGTACGACGCGGAATGGAACGATTAAAAATTAACGTTACGTTAACGAAGACACGTGGCCTCGAAAATAGAGTAGTCGGGTATCGTCTAAATTTATTGCCGTATATTTGCTCGATCAATCGCGCAAATATCATGGAAGCAAGGCCGTGTTTTCGAGGCCTCCCCTCCTCCTCCCACCTAATTTCCCAAAAATAAGTCAGCTTCGTTCGCGTAAACGAATTTATTTTCGCTTTAATTGGCTTCATCCCCGGATTCTTCGGTTTTCGATTAACTTTTAATTCACGACGGAATATATAGATATATATATATATAGATATATATATATTCGTGTGTAATCTGTCTCTGGCATCGTAACAGCGCAGATTCGAGCAGAAAGATTGGCCGAGACACACTGGCAAAGTTTCCAGACACAAAAGCGGGGAATGTTTCAGTTCACGCAGCGTGGATCTTTCTCTGTTCGCAGGGAACGAAACTATGGATTATTATGGAGTACTTGGGTGGCGGCTCGGCCCTGGACTTGATGAAGGCCGGTAACTTCGAGGAAATGCATATCGCGGTGATATTGCGCGAGGTGCTCAAAGGGTTGGATTATCTTCACAGCGAACGGAAGCTCCATCGCGATATTAAAGGTGCATTTGTCAGCAGGGGGAAAAATTTAAAGAAAAAAGAAGAAGAAAGCAAGAAAAGATTAATCTGTTTTTTTCAATTTGTGCGAAATGAAAACGTTCCCCTTCAACTAACTTTTAATCTCGTTGTTTTTTAAGCGGCAAACGTTTTGCTGAGCGAGATGGGCGACGTCAAGTTGGCCGATTTTGGCGTTGCCGGACAGTTGACCAATACGACCAGCAAACGAAACACTTTCGTCGGGACGCCGTTCTGGATGGCACCGGAAGTCATCAAGCAAGCTTCCTACGATTCCAAGGTAATCGCTCGGAGAAAGACACGGATAATATTATCCTCGAGTTCCAGGAGTTTCTCTCGGCTGTATCTTTCATTTTACTGTTTCTCGTACTCGAGAGAACGTTACTCGCGAGTACACCCGTACACAGTCCGGTCACGTATCCCCAGAGATTTAATTTTATTACCTACCTCTGACTTTCCATCTCCACCTCTCGATGCTTACCTGATTTACCTCTTTGAGGGAAGTTCCTTCTCCAACTCCAAGGGGAAAATCATTTAAGGATCCATTTTGTTTATATGTATTTTTCATAGAAAAAAAGGAAAGAAATTAATAATTAAATCGATCAAGGAACGTAAGAATATTTAGAGAAAGATATTCTTTGGAATCTATGATCCGTTTCACAGGTCTTCTCCTAACCTCCTACATATACATATATATATTTCTTTAAAACAATGTCCGAAAGATGACGGTAGCGTCATGATTATCGTCCGATTAACACCTGTTGGAGCACTTAAAAAGAAGACTCGTTCTGTCCCGCAGGCTGACATTTGGTCGCTAGGCATCACGGCGATCGAATTGGCCAAGGGAGAACCACCGAACAGCGAGCTGCATCCTATGAGGGTCCTGTTTCTCATACCGAAGAACAATCCGCCCCAATTAACCGGAAATTATACCAAGCAATTCAAGGAATTCGTCGAGGCCTGCCTCAACAAGGACCCTGAAAACGTGAGTCGATTTCCGTCCGAGCGAGATGTCCACGCGCGGGTGTCGTTTTATTAATTTTTGCGCTTCTTTTTACGAGCACGAATTCGAAGAAAGAAGCAAGTCGACGGAAGTTGCGATAATTTTCCTAATTATCCGTTTCCTTTATTTCTTACGCTTCAGAGGCCGACGGCGAAAGAACTATTGAAGTTCCAGTTCATCAGGAAGGCGAAGAAAAACTCGTACCTGATCGACCTCATAGACAGATACAAAAAGTGGAAGTCGCAGAGAAGCGAGGAATCCGAGACGGAGAGCGAAAATTCGGACTCGTAAGTTTCCATTTTTATCGAACTTATTCATCCTGCGGGGTGTTAAGTGTACTCCGTGCGCGGAATTCTTTGAAGGATTGATTATAGAGTCTCTGTTAAAACGAATGCTAATAAAGAAAGACTTGTGGGCGGAGCGAGGCGATTCTCGTAACCAACGTTATGCTTTTAGAATCAACCCTCCTCAGAGAATTTGCCCTCCGATATTACATTTAACGAATCCAAGCGCACGAATACGAGGGAATTGGTTCGTTTCAGGGAAGAGTCGAAGCAGGATAGCGATATGGACGACCCATGGATAATGACGGTGAAAGGTCCACACGTGGTTAAAGGCCCCGTTCCTATGCTACCGTTGGACGACCAGCCACCCTCGTTGACCTTCACACACACGCCGAATCACAGATCGACGAATCACAATCAACAAGCGAAGCCACACGCGAACGGTACCTCGAGATCTCCGCCGAACGATTCCACGTTGAATCATTACAGGAGCGAGTCGAGGGACTCGGTTCGCGATGGCCAAGCGAAGCATACGCCGGTAAGTAACTCATCGTAAAATTAAATTCGATTGGGAAAAAAGAGGAAGAGGCTCGATCCTTTTCCTTTTCTTACTGAAAGAAAAATGGAATTTAATTGCTGGCTTTTCAGTCCCGACCGCACGAGGCTGCACCACCGCCGCCCGTGGACACGCGAGAAAAACGAGAGGACCGAGACTACCGGGATTTCAATCGGGATTCCTCGTTGAGGGAATTGAAGGAGATGCGTGAGAGCAGGGAGAGCAGGGACAGGGAACGGGACAGAGAAGGGCGGGAAAGAGACAGGGAGAGGGAAAGGGAGTTTAGCGCGAAAGAGAAGAGGAACAGTAAACCGGACGTACCTGTCGTACCTATGGTGGACCATAGGCCCGGTGAAGACAAACAGAGACCAAGGAGCTCGCAGGAACTGAAGCATTCTCGAAGCGCGGCTCTTTCCGGTGTTGTTTTACCTCTCCTGTCCGAGGTAAATATTTTTTCTAGAGAGGGGGGGAGGGGCGTCCTTGGAATGGAAGAGAAATTAGAGAAAAGTTTATTAATCGGGTTCCATTTCCTCTTCTGAAAGATGGGTGGACGCAAAGATGGGGACGCGGAGAAATTAATTAATTCCTTTGTTCCGTTTCTGTCCGTAACGTAGCTTCAAAGGAAACATCAATATTCGGCGAGAGACAATAATGGCGAAGGCGGAAGCGGCATTGGCAAGAACGGAGGCGCGATAGAGGAACTGCGCAGCGCGTTCGAAACAGCGGAACGCACTTCGCCAGGAATGACCGAGGCCCTTATCAGGGAACTCCTTAAGTCTTTACTTCCTGCCAATCACTCGGAGGGCTGTCTGTTCATGCTGATGGAAAAAGTTATCCTAAGGTGATGATTGAAAACTTTGCGTTCCCCTCCTTTGTTCGCGTTTTGCTTTTCTGCACGCTCGAGTAATCCAGTTTCGGCTTTCAAATCATTGAAATTGTGTCTTCGAATGTAAAATATGAAGTTGTCGTTTTTTCCAGGGATACGTAGGGACGCGAGAGAGCGAGGGTTCGCAAGAGATTGTGGTCCGAAAACATCCTGACATTGTAACGATTCGTTATTATCTCGTTATTATCAGAGTAATTATTCCGTAACGATGCCGGTATACATATGTTGTTGACGATTACCGGATCCGGACGTAAGAGAAGAGTATAGATGAGGAACGTCGCTGCAACAGCCCGGATATTTTCTTTCCCTTCGGTCTGCAGAGACTAAGCTCGACAACAAAGCTCGTCAAATTGTAACTTTTATCCGATTATCCCGTTTCCGTGTCCAATTCAACGCGAAGTGCTCGTTAGATAGAGAGATAAAAATATTATAGCGACATATTTTATCGCGCGAAATTCACACATTTTAAGAGCGATAATATCGATTTATTTCCGTTCGAAAACAGAGCAGAAGTTAGAGATTTATCTACTACGGTAAAAAAAAAGAAAAAAAAAAGAAAAAAAAAGAAAAAAGGAGCAAAAAGAAAAGAAAAAAAAAAAAGAGAAAATTATACCATCCAATTACCCTCGCGCGAGGGTAACAGTTACCGTTAATTCTTAAAAAGATATTAGTCCCCCGATCGTTAAAAGTTAGTATTTGGAAAAAATTAAGTAAAAAAGAAAAAACAAAAAAAAAACAAAAAAACCAAAAAAAAAACAAAAAAAAAAGAGCAAGAAAAATGTAGGAAATAGTTGAAAAATATTTTTGCAAATCGTGCAACCACCCGTTCAGAATTCTTTGTACGTTCTTCGTGTTCGGTATCGACGCAACCTTAAAGAGCGGATGATATAACATAGGTACAACGGTGGTCCGATGGATGGTGAAAGGGTATTCGTTGAAGGGATCTTGCCTCATTGTAGATACGTCCGGAACATGCACTATCATTATCATTTTAATAGAATATCGTAGCCGTTGCGAGTTTTTCTTTCGAGTTGATGATTCACGTTCGAAACGAGGATTGTTGTTTTTATCGCGGTATGCAACAATGATTTGAGGATATTTATTTTTAACCGCGAAATTCGATTCGAGGCAGTTAATCAAAAATTAACAGAGGGGGGGGGAGCTTTGTCCTTTTGATTGAACGCCTTCCCTGAATTGCTTCCTGCGTGCTGGTGCATGTTTCGGAATCAGGAAACGTAATCGAAGGAAGGGAGAACGCCTCCGTGCAAGGGGGCTTTGTAAATATGTATGTAGCACGATAAGATAGTCTTATTGTTCTAATGATCGACGTCTCTGCCAGCCGGTTGCGCAGCTCCGTAACGCGATCCCGTTTTACCATGATATTTCTAGTACTATTTTCCGTAATTGACGAAGAATAGAAGAGGGAAAGTGAGAGGGGTAAAAAAAGGGTAAAAGAAAAACACAAACAGGAAAGGAAAAAAAAAAATCATGCGTTTATGACTGGCGTCCGTAGCGTAACCCGGTTCAGGAGAAATAACCGATAAATAAGCGATATTCATCGAGTAGTTCATGCGAAGTGGTAGCGCGCGAACCACGCGAAAAATGCGCTTTCTTTCTTTTTTTTTTTTTTTTTTCTCTCTCGAGCTAGAGTTCTTCCACTAGTTTCGCCCGGGTAGAGTTCTTAGTCGAGCCGTTCCACGATCGAGCCTGAGCTGTGATAACTTCCGCGAGACGTCGTCACTTAATCCACGTTGTTTGTAAACTAATGTATTTTATAAAGTATATTATATATATATATAGAAAGAGAGAGAGGGAGAGAGAGGGAGAGAGAGAAAGGTAAAGAAAAGAATGTTGAAGAAAGTCCTCGTAACGATCGAATAGACAGAGAAGTTTAATAAACGAATCGTTGCGTTTACGCGCAGGATGGTCGCATACGAACAAATCATCGCGACAACGATCGTTTATTATTATTATTTTTTTTTTTTTATTCTACGTTCGTGTGCTATCCTGCATCGTGCAAAGATTGAAACAGAAAAAAAAGAGGGAAAAATGCAAGATGGGTGATAAAAGTGTGAGAGCGTGAGAAAGTGAGAGAGCAAGAGGACGTATGCGTGGAAACAAGAATGAATAAGAAAAGAGAGATAATTTTAAAAGAAGAAGAAGAAGAAGAAGAAGAAGAAGAAAAAAAGAAGAATAAAATTTTAGCATTTGCGCGAGGATGAGACTAGCGTGAAATTATAACGAGAATATAGTATTAATTATCAGAAAGTCGTGCAGAAAAAGAGAGACGACAGAGAGAGAGACCTAACTATCGTAAGCCCGCAATACAATATTACGTAGTTGCGTTTTATTCCAGTCAGCGAGGCTGCAATTGGGAGAGAGCCGTAAACTCCTACGATTATTATTATATAATATAATGTCGACGACGACGAACGAGATAATTGTTAGTACGTGAACACCTCTGATCTCCGCTCTACCACAACCCCTTTTGTTCTCTCTTTTTCGACTCGTTCTCCTGCCGCCTGTAACATTTCTTTGTTTTTTTCATTCTTTTTCCCGAACCGAATGGAAGAGGAGAGGAGACACGACACGCAGAAATACGTAGGATGATTTTACTATTCTTATTAGTTGAATTACGTTAGTTTAATATCGCTACACTCTATTGTTAATATCATAGATTTATTCGTCTTTATTGTTGTTTCACCGTTGGGTTAGGTTTTCTTTTCGATGACTTTTACGACGGTCGCTACCCCAGTCATCCTCATAAAGCTGCCATAAACGCTTACCGGCTACGCTCTAATAAAGAACTCAGAAAACTCGAAAGGTTTCAACGAATTATCTTCCCGTATCTCTTCTTCCGATCCTTTCTTTGCAACGAATGACCCCAAGAATCCTACAGAAAAACGCGAGTTGAATTGGTGACTTGAATTAAGCCGTTTAATGGTTTCAACTCTTTCCGAGTATATGCGAGTAAATTTTGAATCGCGTATCGAACGTATGGCTGTGTAAGCAGTGTGTTTAAATCGTCGGAGATCTGAGGCGTGGCGGTCCTATGTTTAATTGATCATATTATTATTATTATTATTTTTAAAAAAGAAAAATTCTCGAAGGGGTGGTGCACCATGTACTCATGTGTTTTTCGTAATGATTAATTTTTTAAATTGTCTTTCTTTTTTTTTTTTTTTTTTTTTTTCCCTCTCTCGAAATTCAAACAGCAATAAATTAGATAGTGCGCTGTAGTCGTATTAGTAATATTTAAAAAAAAAAAAAAGCAGGACTGATGAATTGTTTAGGACGAATTATTTAGAGGCGCTACCAATTTTGAAGAAAAAAAAAAAGAAATATTATCTTTCTAGAAGAGTCTCTCTAAATTTGTGCACGCTCGTATTCCCGCTCAAAGCGGGGTGAAAGTAAACGAAATACCAAATCGAACCTCGTTCGTATCATGATATGGTTTATATACTTATACTTTTGCATAGCCATACGTAATGTTATTAAAAAAAAAGAAAAAAAAAAAGCTTTTTACGTTCTCCTTGTTTTTTTTTTTTCTTATATATATATATATTTTCTTTTTTTTCCTTTTTGCATCGAACGTTATCTTGTAAATCTTTCGACAAGTAAGAGAGCTGTGATTTTGAATTTCATTTCGAAGATCGTTTTACTTTTCGATTTACGTACAAAGTGAAACTCTGAGAAACAAGGATCGTTTCTTTTAGCGTTATTTCGAAGGGACGGTGAAAAAAATTTTCATAAATTGCACCACGTTCAATCCGAATTACGTGTCCTACTGTAATCAGCACTCTTCTTTGTATTATATTTTTAGCTATTATCCATAATATATTCAGCGTTATAACATCGTGGTAACAATAATATTAACTATCGACGTAGAATATAAATATATAAATATATATATATATATATATATTTTTTGTATTTTACTTCTACCTTGGCTGCATTGGACTGTATCATATTGATTGTATGTGGCATGCTAAGGGCGTGTACAAATACGAAATAAAGATCAAATAAATTACGATCGTCGCTACTCTGTACGTTCCTTATATCGTATATCTTTATCTAACATTAAACATTCAATTGCGATTATACATCTTATGTAAAAATATGTAAAATTATGTATAAAGATTAGGATATTATTTTTATCGCTGATCCAAACAACGTACTATGCGTGGATGGTTAACGTATGCAACTGAATTGTAAATTCTTGGAACAAGAAGCTTGGACGCGCCTTTTTCTCCTTTTTCTTTTTTCTTTTTTTTTTTTCTTGTGCTTCGAAGATTGCTTTTTCCCAGAAGCGGCGTTTCTCGCTTCTACAACGGTCACGGGTATAGGATGCATCATTGAAGAGTTACACGCATACTCGATGCAACACGAAGAGGCAATCGAAACGGTTACGAAAGAATACACTTGAAAACCCACGTGCTGTCCCACATTACATCTCTCTTACCAGTCAACAAAAATCTTGCGTCAATCTTGTGGATCTTTCTATGCATTCCAACTTCGTTGACTTCGTTTCCCGATCGTTTTCCAATTGAAAATGAAACTCGAACCGTTTCAAGACACGAAACCGTAAAGGATTTAGAATTACAGAGAAGAAACTGGTTGGAACGAAAGGATTGGAAAGTCGTGGTTAAATAGAAATATCTTGTATTAATCTAATAACGCGCGTCCGAGCCGCTTAATCGTTGACATCTCTCCCCTCCCCTCCTCTCTCTCCTCGATCGGTAAGAGACATCGGGGAAGGAATAAATTCACGTCTCCTCGATTTAAACGAGCCTTCTTTATCACGCACACCCGGTCGATAAAAGTCAGTCCATGGAAAAGTGGTGGTCGGTCGTGATTGCCGCGAACGCGAGCGAGCCGCGAGTGCAGCGAGTGAAAAGCGCAGGTCCATCGGTTGGCGGGCTAGGCGCGAGAGGTGAGGGGGTGAGGGGGCTCGAGAGCATAGGGATTTCCTCGGCGCATTTCGTTGCAGTAGTCGACAGCATCCCGCGGGTGGTCGCGATCGAACAATCAAGGGCGGGAGAGCTGTCGAGCAGAGGGTTCGAAGGGGGGGCCCCTGACTCTTCCCCTCTCGCTTTCTCTCTTTCTATCTCTCTCTCCCTCTCCCCCCTCTTGTCCTCCGTCCACCACCGATTCGAAAATAGTAGTAAGGTGCTTCTGCGAAAGAGGAACGCGCGTCCGACACGTGATCGCGTGCACGCCAGTGCTTTCGTCCATTTTTCCTTTCCCCTCCCGACTGCAAAGGGAAAACACCGGTGAATTTTGTCGTGCACAAGGTGGTAAAAAGCAAGGGGGCGAGCTCCGCCCCGGATCGACCAATAATTCGGAGGGAAAGAACCGACGAAGAGGCCTTGGGGACGCGGAGCCCTCGAGGACGGCACGGATCCTGGCACGCCTCCAACCGAGTTTCTCCTCGTCGACGACGCCGATCTGGCGACGACGTTCGATGTCGGCGGCAGAGCAGACCGCGAAGTGTGTCGTTGCTATTTTCAGGTAGTACGTATCGCACCACGGGCCACGCAAATGTCGAAGTAGAGAAGATAGCAAGCTTGCAAGCTTCTTGCAACGGCCTTCCCTCTCCTCCAGCTGTCGGCAGCGATGCCGGCTCGGTAGTAGTTTCGAGCACGCGCGAATCACGCTCTCAGACACGCACGTTCCTTCTTACCTCGCCGCTGCCAGACGGACGATTGATTAACTTTTCAGTGGAGGTAGCCGCGCGCCTCTACGCTTCCGCCGCGCACGTGCTCGCCACGGGATAGCCGCGATGGGAGTTCCCGTAATCGGAAACACCGCCACGACACGGCCTAGACGCGTACAGGAATCGTCGGGTTCCGATTTAATGCGATGGGCGTGGATAGTTTTTCGTAGATAATCTGTGTATCTGGTGTGTCGATGATAAAATATCGTGGTCGAGCAATTGGAAAGAAATTTGATGGTTAAACGTGTCAACGTTTATCTCCACGTGATCTGCCCGCGTTGCGTTAGAAATTGGAATAATTTTTCAAATATCTTCTCGAAATATCCTCTCTCGAAGAAGTAGGATAAAACAGGGAAAGGTGTTGATCCCGCTCCACGACTAACTGGCTTAGAATGTAACCAAAATGAGAAAGAGGAGAAGAGGGAAGTTAAAAAGGTGGAAATTCACGATCGAACGATGTTTAGATCTGGTCTGTCGAGCACAGTTTCGGTAAAGCATGACGGTACACAGTCGCGTATATAGGTATTTACGCTTTAATTACTTTTTTTTTCACGCTGCTCCAAAAAGCCAACGATGTGTGATACACGGCTTTTGTGTGTTGCGAAGCGTCTGTGTGCGCGCGTAAAGCGCAACGATCGCGTACGTCAAAGCCGGCAGTGAATCTCCGCGAGCCGCAGAGCGCGGACGTAATACCGCGGCGAAGCCGCGCCAATCCTCCTCGCCAATAGTGCGCGAAAACGGCGGCTCTTCAACCTTCTTCTTTGCCTTTCCCCCGCGTCTACGTGTCGCGCGTTCGACCGCAAACCTGATCGATTCGTTACCGTTGTTCGAGAAGTAATAATGGAATTTCGAGCGACCTACCTCGGTGGCCCTCGGTGGTCTAAGTTTTAATCCGTGGAATATTTTTCGCGATATAATAAAAATATATATATTTTCGTCGTTGTCGCATTGCAAGTGCGTCGTTCATTGTTATCGAGTCGAATCGTTCAACCGTTGCCACACTGTACCTTCCACGCGTTTTATTTTTATCAAGATCGATACAATAATTCGCCCGATCGAAGCGTGAACAGCGGCTGAGCGAACAGTTTAACAGGAACTGTAATCGAGCGAACGTGTAAGGTGGTTGGTTGGTTGGATGTTTCGTTTGTTCACGTCGCGTCGTGACATCCGATATACATTCGGCCAAGTTTGTTAAACCCGGAGAACGGGTTATAATCTTCTCCGAGTGTTCTTCTCGAATTATTTCGCACTTTCTTCTCTAATTAGAAGTTTGCGTCTCGGAACACAGACGGTGCAATTATGGAAATCCGTTCGACGTATTAGGCTAGCCCGTGTTATTTTCGTATTAATTAACGGGTGAACTGCTGTCGAATTCAGAAAATTCAGAGTCTCGATTCAAGATCATGCGTGCGTCCGATGGATGGTTTCTTCGGTTTCTTCTTCGGTGACGATAATCGCGCGCGAAAATCGATCTTTCGATCCCTCGCCGCGAAAATCTCCAACCAATGCGAATACTTTCCGCGATTTCAACCGTGTCGCCTCTCGAATGGAACGAAGAATGGACTCGTTTCTTTACGCTCTTCTACCCGCGAAATACGATTCCTCGCGCTTGCAACAAAAGGCCGAGACACGTCGTATTGTATTTAGCGTCGTACGAAACGTAAAGTAATCCTGCTTAAAATCGAGAGGAAAAAGAGATAAACCTAGGAATCTAGACGTATACGTCTAGATTCTTTTTTTCGAGCTTGGAACAATTTAGACGAACGAGAACAATTTCAAAACGATTGTACGAAGACAATCGTCTGATGTAAGTCAAGTCGTGTATTGTCCTCCTTCTGATCATAATTGATGATTGCGCAATCACTGCTCGAAAATAGACGTCTCGATCACGCGGTACGATACGTTAGAGGGAAAAAAAAAAACCACTGTTAATATCTGTGTATCTTTCTCTTTCTCTCTCTGTTCCCTGTATTTAGGAAATTGGGACCGGCGGTTTTTCGAGCAGGAGACACGTCGCGGGTGAAACCACACAAACGAGCACAGAAACTGTAGAAACGCGCGGCGAAAAAGAGAACAGGAGGCTCGTAAATGTGAGAACAGGTTCTCTTCGAATATTGCGAAGTGCAAATAAAGAAGAGGCATACTTCTTTTTTATACACGCGCACACACACACACATATATATATCGTCGCTTTAAATTTTTATACCAGAATCGTATATATTTGTACACCCTTTTTCCGAATATACGTATTTATTCTGTGACAAAATTTTTACTACGAGACTCGAGTGGAGACCGATGGTGGACCAACGAATCGAGTGGAGAAAAAAGGATTCTGTGAAGCGAGAAGCGAAAGCGAGTGAATCCGATTACAATTATCTTAAAGCCGATATCGGGGCGTCCGTCGATACCGATTCGATGAATGAACGTGAGCCCCCGTACGGATAAGAGAAGAGTTGGACGCACGTGGTTTCGTGAATCCGGCGAAGATTTGTGACGGAATGACCGCGCGTGCCAAATGCCTCGATAGAATCAACCGTTATGACGTGATACGATAGCAGAGTGAGAGAACTTTAGGAGTAGAAGTAGCTCAAGATTCCACGACTATTTTAAGAACGGGCGAATGGGCATAGGCATTTCCGAGAGAAAAGTAGAAACGGACCGGCGAGATCGTCCGAGACACGTCCGATAACACCGTTGTATTCGAGGAGTGGAAGAGGAAGCAAGGATCTCAACGGCGTTTTACATTTTTTTCTTACTCACTTTCGCGACAAGTGTATACTCGATCGTGAAATATTACACGTACGTGTGTACGTGTATAATAGAGACACGCGAAGAAAGGAAGAATGGAGGGAAGACCGAAAATCGAAATCGTCCGCGTACCTTCGAACGAGCGCGGTAACTTCCGGTCCCTGGACGGTGTCCGTAATAATTACAGCCACATTCGTGTGGGCGCGTACTATCCGGAACCGGAAGTCAAAGTGGTAGTTTGTGACAGCAAACCGCCTATCGAGCAATCTCGGAAATTCAAAAAGTAAGTATGTTGTGTATATTGTTTTTCCCTTTTTCCTTTTTGCCTCGTCGACAGAAATTTTACTCGTTGCTAACGATGCGATTGTATTTCAGGCATTTGGGACCAGTTTCAAAATTGCTTAGACGTCGTCATCACGCGACATATCTTGCGACGAAATCCTGTGATAATATTTATAGCGTGAATAGAAGCACTAGCTCCTTAGACTGGAGGGTTAATCAAACGACGAACGAGAAAGGTGGGGAATCGAATATTTCGTTTCGATACGATTGGTATACCGTATATGTACCGTTATTGTCGAACCAGCGTTAAGGTTACACTCGAGCAGCACTCGAAATTATTATATTTCAGGCCTTCAATCTCGTCAAAGCAATAGCCTAGATTGGCGGGTAGGAAGATCAATTAACAAATTGCATTGGAGGGACACTACTCGTAGCGCGGAACAGCTTTCAAGAAGTGGAGCAATCAGTTCTGATCACCTTCAAACACCAAGTACAAAGTACGTTATTCTATCGTTTGATTCTGTGAAAGAAAGATCGTAATAACAGGCGAACGATTCGTAGATCGAAACTCATTTCGCTCCTTCGACGGCTCTCCCCTCGACTTTCTCGACCAGGAAGCAAAAATTCCTTGCAAGCATCGCCGACCATTTGTCCTTGGGTGCAGGTAGAATACTCCTCGGAATCGATTAACGACGGGTTACGCGAGGATTCGCAGGAAAACGACGTGAGCTTCCAGAGAGAATTGCAACTGAATGAATTGAGGAAACGCATGGCTGGAATCCCTACCACTTCTCAGGTGATTTGTTACGATAGTCGTACGCTGTATTCCGCTGTATGATTAAAAACGTTCAATTATCGCGTGGAACAAAGGTAAAAGGCGAATGACATGATCATTAATGGACTTGCGAGCGATTTAAAAAGAAGAAGAAAACGTCCAAGTTTAACCATATCGTATTTTTATCGCGTATTATTTAATAGAATGATTTTTATCGAGGGGTTTTTTTTTACCTCAGGTTACCACAAAAGTCGTTAAGGATGGGAAGGGACAACAAACTTGTACACAGATCAGGATACAAGTGCAAGAACCGGAAAACGATTATACTAACGCCTCAAACTCGTAAGCTTAATTTGTTTTATTTTATTTTTATTTCTTTTACATTTAGAATAAGAATTTTTAATCGCTTTTGCATCGAAACAAAAAATTAAGAATTTTCTCTTCAGAATCCAAGTACGCCAAGTATATATATATATATATATGTATATACACACACACACACACATATATATATATATATACATATATATTTACCTCGAAATCCTCGCATGCGACCTAATTGCACCTAACGTTAGTTCCGTAAGTAAACGTAAGCGATAGATGTATGACACCTAATAAAGGAGAATGTTTTCTGCACTGTGGTCTTAATCTCCATCTTAGTTTTCGTAAGAGACACGCACGACTCTATATCCTTATTTGGTACTTGCATCCTAAATACAATATGGAATTATTAATTAGAAGGTAACTAGGTACGTAGAAATAAATAACAAAAAATATTGCTCGAAGATAAATACTGACAATTTTATTAATACGAATACTATGATACATGTGAACGTAGACACTTTTCGCCTGCCATTCATTATACAATTGTCAACTCGTTTAAAGAGGATACGAGACGACACAAGTCTTATGTGCAATTATTATTCATAATATGTACAAATCAGATTGTAAAAATAATCTGTACAGTAATGAGTCACGTATTTATGAACACGACATGTACTTAATGTTTTATAAACAAGACAAAGATGGTTATCTTTCGTTGGCACGTGAATTAACGTGCCCTCAAGCTGTTTGGGATTTACATAATCTATTGTATATTCCTCCTCGGCCATGTGATTCGTATTAAATTGAATTATTACGTCTAGAGCTCCTGTGTCGGATGTATTCGCATCGTCCAAATTCTCCTGATCAGAATTTTCCAAAGAATTGTCTAACGGATCGGAAAGATAATCACCGATATCAGATACGTCAGAATCATCCGTGTCCAGAGATCTAGCCAATTTCTGCGGTGACGAACTGTCCAGTTTGGACAAGGAGGATTGTCGCGACAACTTCTTCTTTGAATTCGAAGATTTCTCTTTAAGTATTTTCTTCAATATTTCATCTTCGTCGATATCGTTATCTCCCTTCACGCTCTCCGGCGTATTAGACTCTGATTGCATGCTTTTATTTTCATAATTTGCAGAAGTTTTTTCTTGATCTTCTCTACTTTTTTCCAGTACCTCCAACGACGACACTTCTGGTATTTCTTCAGTTTGACTAAGACGTCCATAATTGCTGGATCTTCTTTCATTTATATCGGCTAGTAAGGTGTAACAACCACTGGACCATCTCTGAAGTTCTATAGCCATCTTGGGATTCATAGTTTCTGTTTCCGATATCAAATCTAATTCCGTGTAATCTTTCAATAATTGAAATATCGTGATAGATTTAAACATGTTATAAAATTTCGACAATAACTCTGGCAAACTCGTTTCATCTGCCACTTCGTAATTACGAATATCGGCTGGTCCAACTTTTTTCCAAACAATAGAGTCGGATGTCAAATCTATGGAAAGTTTTTCATATACGTCATCTTTGAAATAATTAGATAAAAGTGTGAACGAGTCTCGTTCTATCTCCTTCTGAACTTCTTTAACGATACTAGGATATATGTAGCACTCCGTTACCCAATCCCGCAAATTTATTCGATCGTTTAATGGCTGTATGTAATTGGGTTCAATTTCAGGTCTTGGTGGCCTAGTATCTTCTCTGAGTGGTCCATGAAACCAACCATTAATGGACCAACGTGATTTATCTGATGCAATTACTTCAGCCACTTGATGATAAGAATTATCCGTAACTTCAAAAAATACAAGGGAATTGTACTCTGGTATCAAAGATTTTACAACATTTCTAGGTAGTCCATTTTCATCCGTGTCAAATAAATCTAAAGCACCTCCATCACTTGCAGACCAATTTTTTGAAAGATATAATACAAAAGCAATTCTACGATCACCCATATTATCATCATGACAAAGTAAATAATCTGTATCATAGTAACAAGAACTCGACATTGATACTTTTCTATTAAGTTCTACCTTAGTGATTCGTTCCATCCATACTGTTAAATCTGTTTGAAAAGTCTGATAAAGTAACCTTAAATATTCTGAGTCAATATTAACAAAGTCACTAGTCTGTTCAAATTGATAAAGATCTAAACAATTTCTTCTACATTTAACATCCAATAATTCATTTTTTATTTCATCCATAACGTCTTCGCTGTAGAGAAAGTTTGAAATTCTGCATACTCTGAAAGGTTCTGATATAATTTCAAGGTTGTCTAGCTTTACATCTTTACAATTATGCCAATGCTCTGTAAATAATTGTTGAAAATTATCCGTATAGATAAAATCAGAAATGACAGATGGTTTCAATTTTTTTGATTGCGGTTCTTCTTCAGCCATTACTCCGGATTTCTTTTCAAACAATCAATAAGAGTTCTTATTTATGTATTCTTATTCTATCAGTCTTTTTTTACTTCTATCTTTGCATCAACAGTACATGTCCCTGATATTTTTTATTACTTACAAATATTTTTATAAATTTGTAAACTATATCACATTTTTTTTTTACCTAACAGACAGATATGTATGTATCACATATTTCAATTACATGCATATATCGTCCATTAAAATTCAACCTTTAGTGAAAAATATAAATTCTGTTGTCATTCGTATGTTTATCTTTTTCAAAATATCATTCTACAAGGTTATCGTGTTTGAATTCACTTATCAACTGCCAGTAGTTGTTCTAATTGAGTTTTTATTCAAAAAATTAATGTTTCATTCTTTGCAAAAGTATAATGCTGATAACAGAAATATCGCAGCTTGTCTAAATACACTCACCGGACGATGCGGCACTTGCTTTTCGATACATACGGCCCACGTGGTTGTTCAACCCGCACGTGTTCTAAAAACAATCGGTTGAAAAGTCGGTTAATAAAATTCCGCGTGTCCCATCATTATATTAATGTTGAAACGATTGACCGTTAAACGAGTTAAATTTCTTTTTCGACAAACTACGTACCAGAAATTGCACGTGTGTCCAAATTTAGCAAATTAGATTCGTCGTTCCGTGTCACCACGCAGTTGCATTCTGCCCAGGGACTACTAGTACCACTGGCGAAAACGTTGATTCGATCGAAACCAGGGACGTCGCGAATTATTCGTAAACCCTGACCATATGCACGCCTCTTATATACAATTCGTACTTAACCTTATTTCGTTTCATTTGACGTCATAAAGTACGATTCAATACAACCGCGATTGTTTAAAATCTTTACATGGTGAACTTTTTTTTTATATGAATTTATTAATGGATAATTCTATACCTATGATAAAGATTGATAAAAGACATTAAAAACATAATTAATTTTGAAATTTATAATAATATATCAAAAAAAAATAAAGAAAAATATGAAAACGTTAATATCGTAACTTTTTTTTTTATTGTTATAAATTCTACAATTGTTATTTTTCGTGATACGTAATATATTATACATATTTGCTTATACTTTTCACGTTTCAATAAATTTTACAATTTATGTTTTACGAGCAATTATTCCATATTCAATAATAAATGTCAATATCATTAAAATACCTAATAAACGTAGAAAATTTTAATCAAATTTCGAATTTCTTAAAATTTAATACAGATTTTTCATATTCTCAATTTAAAATATAATATAAATTAACGATTTTGTAATTGAAACAATTTTTTAAAGAGTGCAAAATTTTGCGTAGAGAAATTAGAACAGTTTGAATCGTCCGCGCAATTTTATTATAGTTCAGCAATTTGTCAACCTGTGTCGCTATAAGCGATTATATCAAGATGGCGACAGTAGTTCACATTTGACGGATGCCGTTGGTCGCATGGAAATTCGGGGCACACCCTGACCGTTAAATTGTACAAAGTGTGATATCATCAGATTTGATGTTCGATTATTGTGAAATCTTTGTGTAAAGAACTTGCTGGTAATCCTGGAACGCAATAACAGGACGGCTTACGCATACGTGAGTAACGATACACGAGTGAAACTCGCATACATACATCGTGACAAGTCTCATCCTTTCCGTTTTTTATCCCTCGAGATCTGTCAACACATTGGCCTTTTTTCCTGAAAATGTACGTTGCCTGCTTGTCGTTTGCCGATAGGTTCGATAACTAAAGGGTGGGGTTTTGCGGTTGAAATTAACGATGTAAACAGGCGGTTAGAATACTCGGGATCTCTTAGTCACCTTTTGTTTGTGTCGGAATCACGTTGTGCCGGGACAAGTTTAGTGAAGCGATATATTAACGAAGTGATATATTTAATGTGATTCTTAAAATTTCGTCTCGAGCAATTCGTTTTACCTAGTGTTTTCATTATCGAAGACTTATTTTCGATTCAAGTCTTCACGATTCTCTCCTACGTTTATTCTCCTATCTGCTATCTTGGCCTTGAAACCGGACTCTTAGTGCCCTACTGTAACGATTCCGATGTGAAGGAGCTTTCGAATTTTAAAATTCACGATCGTGTGTGGAGAACAAAGGTGAGTCAAGTGATATTTTTATATTATACATCAGCCTCGCGATATTACAATCTTTTTCTTTCTTTATACATCTGTCGAGATTCTGTAAGTGAGTATCGATTGCTACGGGAAACTACGTTTCTTTAACGTTCATAATATATTTTTCTGTGATCATTTGCTCTGTTTCTGTATCCAATAGCGATCAAAAAAAATCTCAGGCTATTTACACGTTTATATAAAAATGAGAGAAACTACAGGTGTATAATCTCGTACGTGACAATCGCTTTACGTTTTGTACCGTAATGATCATTTAGATAAGACGGAATCATGGAAGTTTCGAGTGACTTGTTCGCGATGAGGTAGGTCATTCGCCTTTTTTTCTCCTTCGATGGAATACCTTCGACAAGATGCCAAGTGGCTCGTTTAACGATTACGCCACTCGAACCACTAAGCTTGTCGGTCGCAACATTAAGTGTACTGTTAAACTCAAAGTACGTCCATTAATGTTGCCGTGTAAATCTTTCTTATACATGATGGTTTTTCTGTTTAACACCTTAGTTTAATTTAAATGATTTTTTACGACTTAAAATTCTTTTCCTATTTCGGAACGTATTTCTTTAAAAAAAAATGTGCACGTACAATCACAATTTTCGTCGTCACAGTTTATTTCTGGGGAATAAACATTCTTCGAATTTCTTTTCTGTCAGGTGACGTTGAAAATGTCAAGACACCTGGTATACGGGCAAACCGTTAGCCGTTTCATCGATGTAAAAAAAAATATAATCTCCTCCTCTGCGAAGACGATTTTTTCACAGAGTTTTGCGAGTACATTTAGCATACAGCGATACATTCGAACCTCATTGATATTTTTCTTCTAAATAGGGTGATCCGAGTCGGAGCAGATTATAACATCGCGTGACTGGCGTAATTATCCTTACGTTGAACCTGCTGCCGTGTAGCTGCGCCGTCGTATATGGCATTAAATTCCAGTTATCGACCTCGTAAGATCGTTTTTTATTTCCATGGAATCAAATTAATTCGATTCGTTCAAGTGGTTTCACCGAAGCAAGAATTTTATCGAAATTCGAGTGATCGTAATTATTTTTATCTTTGCCAAGAATGCAAATGGCACGTCATTCTATTTTTCATCTTTTTCTAACGAGATGAATTTTAATTAGAAAATTGGGATTTACGAATTAAGAGTATAATTCTCAATTTATCGTTCCGGCTATGATTGTGTAATTAAGCGGTTAAGGAAAACTTACATGGAATGTAAGTATATGTGGAAAATCAAAAAAGATTTATGGCAAGCGATAATAATATGAAACGGCAATAATAATTTCGTAAGCACGTGGAACGGCGACACGCTCGACTACGCGGTTGGCTGCAAAATATACTGAACGCGTTTCCTCTTTTCTATAGCTCGAAGAATATCACGTAGCGGCACTCGAATCGCTTATGGCATTGTTCGTCAGTAGAGTGCGACGAGATCGAAGGCGATGCGGCGTCGTCAAAAGAAATGGTTCTGGCCAGTCCAAACTCATCGTGGTTATCGATTCTATACTAACCCCTCTTGTCTTTACTTCCTCTAGAATATTTTAAGTACTTTTGTCCGTACTTCACGAGGATATTCTCCATTGTTGCGTAGACCAGGTGTGAGAGAAAATTTCACTGCAAAAAAAAAATGGAGCGTCATTTTCGTCCAGGTATCAACAGTGCATTTATTCGAGCAACGATGTAAGTTTCAACAAAACTAGTTTCTTCGACTCGATCTACATTTTTTTTTTTTTTTCTTACTCGATATACTCGTAAGAGATAAGAAGTTGTAAGAGTTGTTATTAGAATAGGTAAAATAATAAGTATAATGAAAAAAGTATTTCAGAATATTTGTTGTCCGGAAATTGCGAACGATGAAATCATTCGAAACGATCCTCGACTATAACGAACGTGCGATTAGAATAATTCAAGCCAGTTGGAGTTGAACGGTTAAACAACGATGTGTTATTTTATGCAAATTGCGTCGTAATGCAACTGGCTTTCGTTTCCGTGCTATCAATTTGGATCGACGAGAGAGCAGAAGAATGCTCTCGGAGCAAGAAAGCGCTCTTATCGGTTCAAGATGAGCCGAATCGACCGCGTGCGAGCTGGTATCGACGATACGAACGCAATAAAAGGCACTTGGCCACTGCTGCATCGGGCAGCTGCTGCATTCTCGGTTCACGCGTTCCATCCACAACCAGCTGATTGCAATTCCTTTTCTGCATTCGCGCTTTGTATCGGAATAATATGGAACCGTATAGGTGCAAAATTTTCTTCCTATTCTAAACCGGTGCGCATGCGCATGCCATTGCACTCATTGTACCGCTTATCTTCATGAAATATTAATTCATTCTTCAGGTTCGATTTCCTTTGATTCCCTGAAACGGTAATTCGAAAGTTCGTAGTATCGCGAAACAGTGGCAGAACGCAGTTCTCCGAGTGATACAGGAAGTATTCGTACAGTTTCCGTGGGAACATTGTTTCGCCATTACTCTCTCCCTCTCTCTCTCTCGTGCAGATTAAAAAGTGGAATCGCGTGACGTTAAACAAACGGCGACCTATTTTTCTGTGAGAAAAATCTTTAGCGCTTCGTTTCTTTTTCCTCCATTTCTTTTTAACCTTTTATCTAAACACTCGAGGATTACTTTTTTTTTCTTCTTTTTTCGTGCTTTCAGCTAGAATTCATAATTACAACTTTATTATATTGGCTTGTATAAGTTCACGTTACTACAGAGATTGTGCTCCTCCCAGAACCCTTGTTCCACGTCGTGCTGTTCGTTTTGCGTGGTGCATACCGGTTCTGGACGATCAATAAAAAGGATAGAGAACCGCAGATAGTTCGCACTCGGCCATTTCTTCTTGCAAGCGGACGAAAAAAGACTTTGTCCCAGAAATTTCTCGATCCCTCGGTCCTCGAGTGTGCATAGTTGGAGTCGTTCATCCCTCGTTTCCCACCTCGAAGGTGGGAATTCTCTTCGCGCGATATTTGCTGAAAGGTGTAATTTAATTGGATAGAAGGTATCATTAACAGAAGTCGGTTAGACAATTATCGATGATGTATCGTGTACTCCTTTTATAGGATAATGATTCAATTAAAAGTGCATCATCGGTTGGTAACCGTGGTAACGCGCGTTTCCCCTCGTCGATTCCTCGGAAAAAGAGGCAAGCTTAAATCGCGCAAACCTTACATTTCGTTTGTTCGATACCTCGAGCAATTTTAACAGGTTTATCGGAAGTAGCGAATAGGGTTTTATTACTAGGCGAGGTAGGTTAGCGCTCAATGATAGGATAACGGCGATACGATTAAATGAATGAGATCGCGGGATAACCCCATTCACCATTTTATCTTTAATCTTCCGTCAGGTTATTGGCCTGCGAACCAAGGGAGAAGAGCAGCCTCCCTTGCGAAGAGGTGTTCGATTTTATTAGGCTGATCGCTATCTGGATTCGAAACACGGCAAAAAATCAAATGATCACACGTAGAAAAGATTATCACGAGCATTCCCTTTATTGTAGAAACTCTGTTATACTCACGCGTTAAACGAATCGATGTGGAATTAGATGGGGAAAATTGAGTGGGAGCGAAGTTTCGTTAGTTTTATTCGGAAAGCAACGAACGTGGGGCGCTATAGTCAATTTTATGCCCGCTAGCCGGATTAATATCTGGAACGTAACAGGTTCTTTTATGGTTACCCCTTCGTTCCCGCCTCCTCGTATAATTTATCGCATTCGCGTGGGTGCGTGTACAGTCTCGCGACACACAGGCAACCTGCATCCCGAGTCGCTTTCCCTTTTTCGGAAATCCGGTTCCCCGCTTCCTTCCCTCTGATCTTAACCCAGTGAAGGAGGAAAAGAGACGACAGAAGAGAACCTCGCACATCCGCCTTTTTCGTCATTTCGAGTATTCTTCTCGCTCGCGTTTTTTTTTCGAATAAAATTGATCTCCACGATTGGTCTGAAATTTCCCCTTTTTTCTCGCCCCTCGCTGGCGGCGATTTTAATTGAAAAGGGGTAGAATTCGTAGACTCGTTAGCGAGAATTTTAATCGAGGTGAATGAATGAAGATGACGAGGAATCTTTTTTTTTTTTTTTTTCGTTGTTGAGGGAAAGGTGATAAATCGTGGTTTCGTGTAGACGAAGCGTATAGTACGTACGGGGAAAGACAGCTGCAGACAATACGCAATAACGAATGATAATTAATCGTTGCCTCCGAGAGCAATGATTACAGCTGCTCCGGTAATTTACGATTAAAGATTATTTGACGCTGTAATAACTCGTGCAACGTGTAATCGTAACCCGATTTTATAATCTATTCGAAGATAATTATTGCGAGAAACGAACATTCTCCTCTGTCGTCTCTTCTGTTTAATAATACCGCGTCCAATATTGTTCAATTGTTCATACATGTGATTACCTCTAAACACATTCGATAACGTACAATCGATGTTTGATATTATTTCACGTAGTTTGTAAGGGGGAATAACATCGATAAGACGACAAATAAATTTTTTACAAATTGTTTTACGGATACCAAGGTATATATGTAGTTCTTGTTTCGAACTTGTTTATTTGTCGTCCCGTTCGTATTTTATTTAAACTTTATTTAATTCAAACGAAAATGTTTAGACGCTCGCAAACATTTTCGATCATTATAGAACCACCCTAGTGTTGTTATAGCTCAAACAATACGTTAATGTACAAATGCACGCAATGTTTAGTCACTTCATCGTCATACATCGGCAACAATCGCGCACGAAATAACAAGTTTCTCTCGCTCATTAACACATAATCATCGACCAGAAATGTATCACACTTGCACGTAATTCCAAAATGGCACGAGCGATCATACGTATTGTCTCCCTTTGTGTATATTCGTCGAACGAGCTCCAATGATTCACACACTTGCTTGTGTTCGAGCCGATTTTCATTCATTTTTTTTTTTTTTTCCATACGAGCAGTACAACGAGAACAAAACCGAAGCTCGAAAACTGTGCTCGTGTTTCGTAAGAATTTCTCGAGCGCCGCAAGAATACCGTGTCACGAACCTCGAGCTCAATTTATCCACTCGAAATTTGCAATTCGAAATTTTTAAACGAGGCCACTCGATCCTCCCTTGGAATGGACGAAACTCGACCTAGGAGAAGCGAAACTCGAGTTCGAGATGAAGCCGCGAGTGCGAGAGTGATGATGGATTCAAATTTATGCGAGTTCCTTTTCTTCTTTTTCTTTTCTTTTCTTTTTTCTTGCCCGTCGTCGTCGAATCTCCGTGTGCACGGTCAAAAGAAGATAGCCTCGTTGTCTCGCATTTCTGGGTCGCGAACGTGTGCCCACGCTCAATTTATGCAAGTTGGTATCAGAGGCTGGAAAGTAGCCCCAATTGACTCTAATTTTTCGAGTTCCTTCGTTAAAATTATTCCTCGGCTGGTGGAAGGGAGGCGTTTTCGAAAGAAAGGCCAGAATTTTCGGAATCATCACCGATATTCAAAATCCATCTGCGTTCTTCTTTAAAACCGCGCACGGAATACAATTTCATCGTTGAGCGCGAGTCCGCGTTCGACACGCAAACGTCTGGAAAGTAATTAAGCTCTCGCGAATCATATTAACAACGGTGCTCATCGCGTTGGCCGGGTCGTTATTACGCATTCTTCCGTTGCACGCCTTTTTATTTCCTGCCACCGACCGACTCAGATCCGCCATATTTCCAAGACTGGCCGACCCCGAATAAATACGGATTTGTCTCCTTGCCGCCAGGAATTTACATTTAAACAAACATCCTCAAGAGGAGGGAATTCGCCGAGAGATATCTCCGAAGAACGTCGAACGGAGGAAATAACAACCGTCTCTCTTTCTCTCTCTGGATGATACGGTTCTCCATCTATTTATAAGTGATTTTCAATTCTCGTGACAATGTATTGTCGCGGTGAGGAGAATGGAGAGCGAGGGGGGTATCTGGTTATCGAGGTGAAAGTCCGCTAATGAATTCGCTCGTTCCTCCCCGCGGTATTTCCGCGTTTCGTCCCGTCCTGAAAAGTTACTCGTCCGTCGAGGAAGCGTATTCTTTCTCGGCCTCGAGAATGGAGAGTTGGCTCGTTCGAGCTTCCGTTCGCGCGAGACATTCGACGGATCGGAGGGAATAATCTGTCAATGCTCGCCAATGGCAAAGCTAATTGTTATTCCTGCCGCGTGGCGAAACAATGCTTGCGATTTCCTCGCGCTGCTTCATTAGAATCGTTTAGGCAACGAACGTTACGCGATATATCGTCTTGGTAATATCGACGTAGCTTCCTTCGACGAGAGGACGCGAAGGTCGGGGAAAAGAAAGAAAAAATTGACGCGAAGAAAAATTCGTAAAAGCGAATCTCTGGGAGTAGAATAATCTCGTTTGGTAAAATGGTTTGGAAGATTAGTAGAAAGTAAAACTTTCTTTCCTTCGTGTAAACACCTAATCATGTACGTGTCCACCTACATGGACAATGGAATGAGTCACGTTCTAAGTAGGGGAAACGGAATCATCGATCAATCATTCGTTCGACATTGGTGTTTAAGAGTAACCGATCTTTCATTCCTTTCGTGACGTTATTTTATAACACGTAACAGAGGTGTACTCTTCGAATATTATGTAATTGAGAAATTCGAAAAATCTGTTCGAGTTGCGAGATTCAATTCTCGTCAAATAATTCGTGGAATAGCTCGCTCTCTTCTCGTCTTCTTTAAATACATAGATGAAAATCGCGTGGAAATTTTTGATTGCCCAGAAGTTCGATCCAATTCCGAGTCTCATCCTATACAACAACTTTCTCGAATATCTTTCGATCCCGTTCTTTCTCTATCTTAATTGCGGCGCGATCGTTCGAAGGGACGAAAAAAAAACAAAAGCCGGCTTTCTTGGCTGAGTCAACAAGTCCAGTCCAGTCCAGTTTCGCGGGGGATTGATTAATCGTTCGTTTCCAACGTAAACGAAACCGCGCGAAAAGAAGAAGAAGAAGAAGAAGAAGGAAAAAGAAAGAAAGAAAGAAAGAAAGAAATAAAAGAGACGGTTCCGAAAGCAGTAGAGAAGCCGGCGTTCTCCTAATTTAGCTGACACAATTTTTCTCGGCGATCGTCGCGACGCTGCAACGCCGTTTCCCTTTTGGTACGCGTCGTCGTCGCGTCCCAAAGAGAGAGGGATCGACGATCGTGCACGCGGGGACGGGGGAGGGGGGGAGAAGCACGGTTCAAATGTCACTGTGGTTTATTTTCGTTTATATATAGAAACGAGAGAGAGTTCACCCGGTGTCACTTACCCCTGACTACCGGCGACACTTGGAGCGGCACGGTGATTTTCGTGAAAAAGAGGGATCGCGATCCGTCCCCGCGATTCGAGGCAATTCGTCGCCGTTGTCACGCTTCCGAGGCGATTCAAAAATCGCAAAATAAAATATTTCGTTCGACCTTGCCCCTACGTCATCCTCGACGATGAATTAATCAGGTGGGCGGAGGGAGGGGTCGAGAGGAGTATTTGGAATGTTTTGATCAATTATATTTCGGTGTGAAAAATATTGCTGCTTAATTTAAGAAGCGTGCCTTGAAGAACGTAGGCAGCCACCACCACCGTCGTCCATCGTTGCGGCTCGGTATAACCGGAAGATCGTCTTAATGCCGGTATTTAAACCGTGTCGCGGTTGGCAGTGGCTCTCTATTTTAGGCTCGTCTCCCCTCGATTTACCGTTCATTTCGTAACTCAATATACTTTGCGAGCTCTCGACCACGACGTTTGGATAGAGTTACCTAGTGCCACCACGTTGGACGTCTCCTCCTCCGAGGAGGAGAACGACAGGGACTCGTCACTCGAAACTCGAAGTGTTATTTCGATCTTTCGTTACTTTCGATCGAGAGGATGGGATATAACATTGAATAAATAGTCCTTCCACGAAAGAAAGACCAATTCGATTTTACTCCCGTTCAGTTCAATCTCCCGATTAACTCGCTCGAGGGTTTGAACGTTTGCGCAAAGTGCATGCAAGTGAATATCGTATACGAGTACTATCTTCGCGTCTTTATTTAATGTCTCCTCGCCTGACACCTGTGACTTGCAAAATCTTGAACAACCGTTCGACTTTCCGTTCACTCGGCAAACAGAAATGGTAGGAGAAATTGTCGGAGCCGAGGCTTATCCCGCACAAAATTCCAAAGAGGAATCGATAGGTGTATCGGCTTCTCCTCCGTGAATGATTTTTCCGATAGAAAGTAGTGACTCGGATAGAAGGACGATCGAGGGAAGAGGGAACTCGAGGGGACGCGACTCGGCATACTCGATAAGTTGCTATCTTTCCTCGACGGGCACAACGCGATCTGCACAATAAATATGCTCCTACAGGTTGTTTAGAGAAACAGGAATGAAATCGAGTCGTAATTCTTTCTATTTCTAGCATTCGGCATTGGCAAAGTTTTACAAGCTGCGCTTGTTTGCCACAATATTTCATTTATTCGCGACTCACGTCGCAAATCGCTTTAGTTACGTTTCAATGTACGAAAACATGCCACCGAGCGCCAACTTGGAGCCGATAAGTTATCACGTTCCCGGTCAGGATCATTAGTTAACCGCAGCGAGATAAGCCCAGGTGTTTTTATTCCCGTGCACATTGCTTGCCGCGTTTTCTCCTCGATTGTTTGAATGCAATGTGCGCTATATTTACTCGCTCGAGCCGCCGTTCAATCGATATTTATGAATGGAGTCGATAAACCAACGATCCTTTCCAACATTTTATCCCTCCCAAGCCCCTCCCCGACTGTCCGCGACTATAAACAGAGACTATTATTCGCAAATATCGATTGATCGACTGGCTAAAACGAGGAGTGGTGGTTCTAACAGAAGCTGCACCCGGTTTTTTTCGATCGGTCGAAAAAGTGGCCGGAAAGCACTTTATCGTTTCTCTCGGCTCCAACTCTGAGAGAAACTCCTATTTAGCTTTTCCATTCGTCCCAGCTGCACCCCTTGAATGGAACACACCACCACCGTCGGCTTACCATATTGCATTTGAATTCATAGCTTCGCTTTCTGCATTCCCAGACGGCAGCTCTTGTTTCACGCTGGTCATGCGTGCGTCCCGACACGTATTTATGTCGTTGGAGGACTTTTTCGGTGGCCAGGATACATTCGTTTCGGATCAAACGAGCGAGAGACCCCCGTTCAGACGCGCGAGAAACACGCGACGTGGAATTTTTTCCCCAACTCGTTTCAAACAACGCTTTAATCGTTTCGTTGAAAAGATTACCCCGTACCGAGAAACCGAGTCTGATTCTCGTCCCAACGAGAAGAATCTCCTCCACCCTGTGGTCGACTCTTTCCCCCGTGTTCGTCTATTTCCGTGTACCGGAGGAAATAGGCTGTCTGTGATTTATGGATCTGGTAATCGAAACCGACAAGCAGTGTCACCGGGGAGAAAGAGTGGAAGGTTTCTCGTGAACATGAAGATTGGGTCGTCGACTAACGATTCTTCCGTCAACACCACAACCGAGGAATAAATATTTAAATTTCGATTAAGAATGCGTGGCGTGAACGCGTGTACACACGCGCTGTTAAACTTGGTGAATTAAGATTAATTTCATGGAGACATGGACGTGCGAGGAGCAAAGCGCTCGTAGATAGAAACATCGAATATTGGGGATGTTAACGATAAAGAAGATAATTTGAAGAAAGACGGGAAGAGGAAAAAAGAGAAAGGAAGGCTCCAGCTGGTTACAAATGCTGTCGGCATTATTGAAGAGCGAGTCTTTGAAAAGGTCTCTCTCGAAAGAGAGGGTTATTAACCCTTCGAACTCCTCCTCGTCCGCGATACTTTGCCGCTCTTACGAACGTGAAATCGAACGCACGAGCTCCTCTTCCGATGCGTGAACTTCTGTGGAAAATGGTACGCGTGCCAGACACGTGTTCAAGCCGCTAACCTCGTATTTTTCTACCCCACTTCCGCCACTAATAACACCTATTCATCACACGCTCTTCATAAACTTTCCAATATTCGACGTTTTCCTTGTTTCGGGCACAAACGGGGCAAATAACGCTTGCCCCTTCCCTTTGTAAAACAAAAAGAGAAAAGGAACCATCTGGATCCATCCATTTCTCGCTCTTCGCAATAAAAATACTTGCGATCTTTCCCGATCGTTTTATTTCCGTCGGATTGCAAGATTTAGAAAGGAAGAATAATTAAAAAAAAGAAAATCTGTAAAACGTTACACAAACTTGTTGTTCTCCGAGTCGTGCGCGCGCAAAGGTGTAATAAAAAAGGAAAAAAGGAAAAAATGGATATAAAGAATTCGAAAATCTTGGTTGATGGAACGATGATGGTTATTCCGGTGGAGGGGAGGGGTAGGGGTAGGGGGGCAGCGAGGGGAAGCGGCTCGTGTGCTTTCGTGTGGTTTTTTGAGTGGTCCCGAAATATCCTCCCGTGCCGGGAGCACGAGGGAAGATAAAGAGAGAGGAAAGAGAGGGAGAGAGTGCGTTAGAGTCGTGGAAGAGAGAGATGAGATGGGAATGCCAGTCTTCGGTAACTAGTCATCCTAGCAACGTGCCTTGGCGAGTTCTTGCCGGTTGTGGCAAAGGTCGGCCGAAAGAACAAGAAAGATCCCGTGTTAACCGGTGATAATCTCGTCGTTCTCCCGCGATTCGTCATCGTTGCACGATATTTTCGATCATCGAGCGGCGGGGTGCCGTTAACTGTCCGTTTCGGAAATGGTGGAAAACGATAAGTCTGGACGAGATTTAGTGAAAACGGAGAACCGATTCCGAGCACGGTGGTCTGAAAGTTAGAAGAAGTTTCGATCGGTGTTGCGGCGATCTTGGCCGCTCGTCCGCCGCGATTGAATGGGCGGCGATCCCTCGGGACGAGCCGGGAATTTAAATTCGTAGCTCGAATCGATTTTGGAAATCGGGAGTAATCCTTGCATCGACGTCATCGTTGTAATAAATATTCTGTAGGGGGTCACGTGGAAGATTAGGGAGCTCGGCGGGTCGATGAGCACTCGAATTGAAAATGCCCCTGAAAATCGAAAGTGGCACCTACACGGTGAACCCCGTAGCGAAGAAGAACGTGTCCAAATTCCTGCTTTGGAAACATTGGCGTAGGAGGTATGACGATGTTCTTTTTCCTTTTTTTCTCCCCCTGCATCGTTGTGACGTTGTTGTGATTTTCGCGAGCATACGATCGATTTCACGCGACCAGTTTCACGAGATCGTGTCTCGCGCTGGATACTCTTCGACAATTGCAATTGTATTATAAGGTTTCCATTTCTTTCTTTTCTTTTCTTTCTTTTTTTTTTCTTTCTCTTCTAGATAAATAATGCATCGCGAATCCAATCCTTCACCACCGTGGTATATTTAATTCACCGTGAAATATCGTTTCTATATAAACCGATTTAACAGGCGTATTCTCGCAAATGCAACGAACCGTTTTATTTATCCAACAACAGTTTCACTGTTCCCATTGAGACGGCTCCCTTGATCCCTCGCCCCGCGATAATCTTCTTTTCGCCCGTGGCCGGTTTTCAAGACGGTTTTTATCCATCGAGAGAGCTCGTTAAGGTTAACGAGGTGTAATTACTTGATTAAGAAATGAATTTTGACTCGAAGCTAGTCAAATAAATCGGCAAAAAGATGCGATCTCCTCGATCGTTTCCCCTACACCGCTACGCGTCTATCTTACGCATTCATCGTCAATCGCATTCACGATCCGAAGCATGATCCGATCACCTTGCACTATCTTGGCATACCTCTGCTTCGCTGCACGTCACGTACTACGCCATCATAATCCGTAACACCTTTGCAAATAGATGAGCCTGCACTCGACCAACTTGCACCGTGCAAGAGAAAAGATGAACTTCTTGCAACTCGAATGTTTCAAAGAATTCGCGCCAAGAAATGGTATCCGTGTTCAAATTGTCATTTGGAAAGCGTGATTGGTTGTATGATACAGTCCCATGTGTGTAACTAACATATATATATATATTTTAACAAAATTGAAATACGTTTTTCTTCTGTGAATGTGTATGTTTTTTTTTGTCACACGAATAATGTAAAACTATCCAATTAATCTGCGTGACGTATAACTACTAATTAATACGAGCAATTTTGGGATTGAAATGAATCCCTCTCTCTCTCTCTCTTTCTCTCCCTCTCGATCGATTACTCGTCGCACGCACAGATCATTCCTTTTAAATGCATGCGATCTCTCGAGAGTGAATCGTAATCGATCGAGTATCATCACTGATCCCTGATTATCGCACATTTCTGATCGGCGCGATTCGTGGAAAATTGCCGACGAATTAGCGTGCAATTAATGCCGCGTTAATCCGACCGAAATAATTAAGCGGCCAATTAGAGAACGATCGTAAATAGCGATGCTACTCCGTTAAAGAAATTGATCTTTAATTAATTCCAATTAGATCCTTTAGAGATTTTTAGACTCTTCTCGCTTTCAGCCCTTAAACTCTTGAAGCTTTCATCGAATCTCTCATCAACCTGATTCTCTCTTCATCGCTATTTGCACGCATGTTGAAGCGAAGTTGTGTGTGAAAAAAAAGGGGGAGGGGGAAGGGAAAAATTGGAAGCTCGTGCTATGCGCATAGTAACATATGTGTCGATTTATTACGTCTGTCCCGTTTATTACGTCTTCCACCGTACGAATCGTAAAATTAGATCCACGAGGATGAGTTTACACGCGCGTTATTTGCTTTTTAAAGTCGCGGTACCATTGGAGGACCATTCTTCTTCCGTGATACGCGATGATAAAACTGTTTGCTTAACCAGTGGCACGATTACGCGCGAAATTATCAAGATTCACGGAGCATGCAATTCAGTTAAGCAATCGTCTAATTGTTCCGTACGATTTTCCGCTTTGTTTTCTGCCCGCGCTATGACGAAATTACCGCGTTTTCCTTTTCTTTTCTTTTCTTTTCCTTCTTTTCGATTTTCGAAACGATCTTGAAGCGATTCTTGAGCGTGATTTTTTTTCTTTCCTCCCCACCGTTTAATCGAGAACGAGAGTGAAAGATCGTTCTGTCTATTTAAAGAAGTTCGATGAAAGTTCAGATTTTTCTTTTTCTTTTTTCTTTTTTTTTTTTTCGGTTAGGAGATAGCACCAGTTTCCAATTAATGCCCACGATGCCCTCGAGGTTCGTTCCATCGTGAAAAAAGGATTAATCCACCTGCCGATGCGGGTTTTTCGTGGTTGAAGGAGGAAGGGAAACAGGCGGAACGAGTCGAAGCTTGATTCTAATTCGTTCCGCTTTCACGTAATTCCGCCGAACGTTTATAACGTTGATAATATTTCTCCTCTCGAAGATATAAAAAACATTGACAGTCCGACAATGGAACGTAATCATTCGTTGCATTGGAACGTGAAATCGGCACGTTTCTCACGTTTTATTTCTAACGTTTGACACGGAGGAACGACTCGAGAGCATCGAGTCATTGCCGGCAAAATTCCACAACCGAGTCGTTACGTCGAAGATGATGGATTTTATATTCTGAAATAAATCTCTCTTTAAACGCGAAATAAAATCTGCCTCTCAATAATCTGCCACCATCACCTTCTGCGCCAACGAGGAGAACACGTTTCGAGATGTAAGGGAATATTCCTCGACACCTCGACACGTTTTCTTCTGTCTCGAAGAAACTCTTTTCAAAGAAACTCTTCGTGACTGAACAACGAAATGAAATGAAATAAAAAAAAAAAAGAAAGAAAGAAAGAAAGAAAAAGACAAAATAAAGTAAAATAAAATAAAATAAAAAAAAGAAAGAAATATGAAAGAGATCGCGGGACAAAAAAGGGGGAAAAAACTCAACAGTGTGCACAAGGAGCGCGGGGACGAGGATCGTCGACGAGCCAGCGGCCAAACACGTGGTGGCGGCGAGGTAGCGGGCCTGGAGGACGTCGGCGATTGCTGCGCCGCGACGCTGACGCCGTCGGTCCCAGGCGCCGCCGGCATCAGATCGAACCGCCGCACAAGGCCCCTCTCCCTTGCTGTGCAACCACTTAATTATCGCCGCCTCGACCCGGATCCGAAAATCGCCATCAACATCGTAACCAGCCACCATCCCAACATGACAAGCCAGGAGAGCATCGGCAGCTGCAGTCTGGACGTCGATCAATCCGCGTCCGACCGATCAGGTTGGCTATCTTCGATGTCTAGCGTTTTTTCTTTTCAAGGGATGGGGAGGGGAGGATACTTCAACGCGGCGCTAGTCCTTTTCAGCCCGATATCACGCACCATATTCCTCCTCCTGGCGGCGTATAGCGGCGCGAGTGGTAAAGATCGGGGGAGGATAAAAGTTGGTAAGGAAGTTAACGAGCGAGCGTGTTGTTAGCATTTTATCGGCTGAGATTCAATGGTATAAATAAGCCGCGAGAATTGCGGCCGACAGAATGGTAAAGTGGAATTGTGCGGTTGGAGCGCGTTGAAATTCGAGGTTCGAGGATGATCCCGGTGGAGAGAATCGAGGGGGGTGGTCTCCGAGTCGAGGATGACCTTGCACTTGACGCGTCGTGAAGGCCGGACGCAGAACGGGACATTCATCGGGCCGAATGCAACGAATTTTAGACGGGACGATCTTGGAACGTTCAAGGTTACCAGAGTTCCCTCCACCTTCTTGTTGCGGATCGTTTCTTTTTTGCCCGGCCCCGCGGGGTGCCGATCGAATTTAGATCGTAGACGAGTGCGGCAGCAAGTGCAGGGCAGCAACCGGCTTCTTTCTATCGCCAGTGCCAAGAAGAGCAGAGGAGATGCAAAGAGAGAGAGAGAGAGAGAGAGAGTTTCTCTCCTCTTTTGCATCGTGACTCGGCCAGCCTCTTGCCATTCCAGGGTTATTCCTGTGTCGCGTTTCGTACGGGCACGTTTCAACATTTCCGTTTCGCCCTCTCTTCGTAATCTCCGCTTCTATTTGCCCGCCGGGGATAAATCCGCTTTTTCCCATCTCTGTGCCTGGTTTCTCTTCTTTCGCTCTTCATGGGATTCGTGTATCAAGTGTATCATCATTTGGATCGTGCCAATTCTCTCCCTCTCTCTATCTATCTCTCTATCTCTCTCTTTATCTCTCTCTGTCTCGAGGATTTGAGAAAGAGTCGCGGCGTTCGGTGTAAACCAATCGTCGACCCGACCAATCTTCGCGATTGGCATTGCGTGCTCGCGTGCGTGGAACAATAAGAATTACGAGAGAATATGAAATCGGATCGATATGAAAATTAGAGTGTGGTGTGTAAATGTAGAGAGGAGAGCGTGATAGGTCTCGTCGCCTCGATTCGTCGCCGGGTGTTGCGTATCAAACGGAGACTTCTCCTTTGCAGAGAATACCATAGATACTATATCGAAGAAGACGTTGCACAGTCTGAATTTATCTTGCAACGGTGACTCAGTTTCTTCGTCGGATAATCTGGCAAACGGTAGCAGTGAGACGCTGCAAAAGTCGCATTTAACGCCAGATGAGAAATTAAACGTCAGCAATGGTCATCGAAGCAGCCCGGAACCAGAGCAGCTGACAGTGAAGAAACCGAGTTACTTGGGCCTGGCGTGTAGCATCAGCGGTTATTCCGGGATCAATAGATACGACAGCAAACTCAGGGAAGGATTTCGATCTAGGGACAGTAGCCCTGGGACCAGGTTGATCACTCGAGACACTAGCCCAGCAAGTTTCAGGTAAAATCAACTTGTAGTAAGTTGTAATTTCTCTTTTCTTCTACTTCTTCTTCTTCTCCTTCCGCGAATTTCTCCCTTCGAAATTGTTTTTTCAGATCGAACGAATATCTCAACGTACCGGCGCATCCTCACCCGCCCAAGAGCCAATCAATCTCGCCTCTAGCTATGGACAGGCAAAACGGTTTCTCGAACGGTTTGAAGGAAGAGTGTAAAGTGGAGGCTTACAGGGAATCGAGAAACTCGATAGGTATATATCAGGGTTACTCGGAAGTCGACAAAGGCGTGTTGACGACGTTCCCTGAAATTAGCCCGGTCATATCTTCTACACCTACGAAACGCAGCCCTGGAGTTTCGCAGATGATGTCTTGTAGCCAACAACAGAACAAACATTTCTCGGTAACTTCGCCGAAGCGGGATGCCGCCAGTCGTGAGTATCTCGATAAAATTTTTCGGTTTTTCGTTATTTCTTCTAAATTTCCCACACAAATTTTCTGATCGTGCGTTTTCAGTTGCGAGCGCCTCGCTTAACGAAACGAACGTATTGAACGGGTCGACGGAGGAAGTAGGTAGTCAGGTGTTAACCAACACTCCGAGCAGCGAGAAATCTTTCATCCAACAGCGGGTGGAACGGCTGTACGGGCCCGGAGCCCTCGCCCAAGGTTTTTTCTTCAAACGCAGCAATACCAGGCTGAACACTAGCGATAGCATTTCCAACAAGTCTAGTAACAACAACGATGTTTCGGTAGAGAACGCAAATACGGAGGAATCGTTGAAGAACTTGCCCGTGTTGAGACACCTGAGACCAGAGTTTCGAGCTCAACTTCCCGTGGTCAGCCCTAGAAGACCTACGGATGGCTCGGAACAAATTCTCAAACCTCTCCAAAGGTAATTCTATCGGTCGAGAAATTGTCGTAAAATTCGAATATATTAAATGTTACGCAATGATGGGGATTAAGATTACTTTCTTCTTTTTTCTCCCCTTTTTTTTTTTTTTTTTTCTTCTTATCGTGTCAGGGTGTCGCCAGTATCTCGAAAGGTCGAGCAGAAAGCAAAAATACCAGCTGCCACGAATTTAGATGGGAATTTAAGCGATAGCAACGCGCAGGAATTAAGTTCTAGCGTGACTAGCATCCCGGATCAACAGCCAGCTGCGCCAAAAGTAGTCTTACCTGTCTTAGAATCGAGCGCCAGCTCGACAAATGTGGCGAAACAGGTTCAGGAGGCGGAGAAAACGGTCGAGGAGAAAAATGGACATTACTTTATGAAGGTATACCTAATTGGAACGAAGTTGGACGAAAGAAACGTTTACCGACGTTGTTCGCTCGATTGTTACAGTTGCTGAAACAGGAGACGGACAGACTGCTCTCTTTAGCTGCGTTGGCGGAAGCGGAATTGTCCAGTAGCGGCGATAGCGTCCCGCTTCCGGAAGAGGCAGCCGGGAAATTGCGCTCAGCTGCTGGCAAAGCCAGACTACTCGCCTCCCAAAAGATGCAACAGTTCGAGGGGCTATGCCAGAAAAATATCGTAATACTCCTTTCCTCGTTTACTTCATTCCAATAAGATTCGAGTAGTAAGTCGAATGATTAAAACGTCTTTCGATCCAGAACCAGGTGCCCGGTGAGGAATTCCCGACGACGAACGAAGATCTGGCCGGTTTCTGGGACATGGTGATGTTACAGGTGGTCCAAGTAAACGAACTATTCGATCAGATAGAAAAATTGCGCAGTTCTCAGTGGCAAGAGGTACGTTCAGTTTCTGTTCATCCTCAGACAATCGATTCTTTGAAGCCTCTTGAGAACAATTTTTATTCCCACGAGAATTCCGTGAATAATAACGTAAAGCCAGCTGAACTACCTATCCGTAAATACTGCTCCCAATCCGTTACCGCTAAACGCGTACGATTCGATGATAAGATATTCGTCAGGGAGGAGAAACCGAATTACGTTAAAAAAGATTCCTCTGTATCTCAAATACAATTCCCGCTCGAGGCACGTTTATGCGACGACGTGTTCCAAGGTTTAAACTTTCCCCAAAATTTAGAGAAGCATGGGGATTATTGTGAAGATTACGATCTAGATTATGAGAGCGATCCGTTCCTTTGTGAAAGTTTAAATGAGATAAAGTCGGTAGAGAATGACAGCATTCCCCTTAACCCGTGCACTTCCTACGTGATCAATTATGTGAAATCGTTACAGCCTGACGTAAATTCCTTTTATTTCGAGAACGTTGCACCGTCTTATGATAAATATAATTTGTATTCCGACGAGGATTTTCTTGAGAAAGACTTTTCAAGGAAATTCGAAGTGATTTATAAAAAACAGAATGATGAGCTTAACCAGAAGAAGGATAAAGATTATTATTGCGACAAGGGGCAGAACGATTCGTTTACAAAAAATAGGCAAAGTGACGTGCAAGAGAAAAAAAGTAGCACGCACAGCGATGGAAAGTGTATTTCGCAATTTCATAAAAAAAGTATAGCCGAAGAGAAAAAATTGGAAAACGTTCGACCGAAAGCTAAATCCTGTAGCCCCGTAGGGAGGATACTCAACAACGAGACTAATCGAAGAGCAAGATCGCATACTCCAGAAATCAAGCCCCAAAAAACGAATTTAATTAAGTCACGTAATGGCGACGTGCAAAAGCCTTGTAATTTAAGATCTATGGTTACGCGGAAACGGGAAGAGAAAGTTTCGATTCCATCGAAAAATGACAAGTTTCCTTATAAAAGTTTCTCTCCGCGTAAAGAAAATGTTAAAAATGTTGAGCATAATGTCGTATCGTTTCCGAACGATATTAAAGAATTGTCAAAAACGAGAAAGAACGGTTTATCGGGCGATCAGAAAACCGAAAAGATTAGCAACGATAAAGTTAAAGATAAGGCGAATAAATTATGCGCGATAAACATATTGCATGGGAAATTAGAAAAAAATTTTCTTGCGATAAATAAGAAAAACGTGAAAAAAATTAATCATTGTAAGAAGAAGTGTAATTTTTCTATCGTGCGCGATATGTGGTCGAATCTCGACATTGCGGAGAATAAGTACAAATCGCAAAGCAAGCTCAACGCAAGCATGGAAAATTGTACTTTTTCCGGAATTTGGAAGGTAAAGAAAGAACTGGAAGATTCTAAGAAAGAAAAAGTAAAAGAGAGGACAAAGGTGTTGCCTAAGAAGGCCGAGCGAGAGTGTAGAAAAGAGCAGATGAAAGAATTGCCTAAAAAGATGGAACAAGAGTCTAGGAGAGAGCAAATAAAACAATTGCATAAAATGGTGAAACGAGAGGCGGAGGTCTCGTCCGAGACATCCGAGAACATTGCGTGGAGATTAAGCGACTCGAAACCTTTCATTCCATTATCCCAGGAAACTCTGCGCCAGTTAAGGCAAGTGTACAATGTCGAGCATCACGTGAATTTATCTGCAAATTTAAACAAATCGGAAAAATTGGAAAGAATGAAGGTTTACGATAAGAAGAGAAAAGAAAATGGCAAGTTCCAAGAGGACGAATTTGTTAAAAAATGTAGTTCGGCCGCGAGTAATTCTTTGTACGATACGTCAGAGGATATTCCAGATGCTAGCTTTGTAAATTTACAAGATGATTTGAAAACGAAAATCGAAATTTTAAATCCTACATCCGAAATTATAAATTCTATACCTAAAAATCGCGATTTTTCCATTCAATGTCTGATTTCTAATTTGACGCCCAGCGTGATAGAAACCAAAAATGAATCGACTTTCTTCGCAAATAATATCACGGATAATATCCCGAGATTGTGCAAAACAGATGAGATGCAGAAATTAAATAACGTCACCGACAATGTCCCAAAATTGTCTAAGAAGGATGGCGAGATACAGGATATAAACAATGTGACGGATAATATATCAAAATTGTTCAAGAAGAACGACGAGGTACAGAATATGAATAATGTCACAAACGATATACCGAAATTGTCGAAGAAGAACGATGAGATACAAAACTTTTTGTCCACTTTAATGTCTTCGTTAAGTGCTGATATTGTGTCCAAAGTCGCGAATCGTAATGCCTCTAAGTTAAAAAATAATTTAAACATTAAAAAATTAAGTTACGGTTTAATTACTAAAAATATAAAATCGTCGGATGTTGATGCTAATGTAGTCATGGATATTTCGCAACATGTTCATTCGGATTTCGTTATTCGTCCCTTATTCGATCAAAAAAATGGCAAAAATATTAAATCCATTAATTTAAATAATTATCTACCGTTGAAAAAAGAATTTCACGCGAATCCTTATTTCGAACAATTGAAATATATGCAATTGTTTCCGGACAATATCGAAATTCATTCGAATTCGCCTAATGCTAAGAATTTCCTCAGAATGAGGCACATATACACGTTTCTCAAGTCGAATCGAACTCTTTGTAGATTATCGTTGTATTTATATGTATACGGTATTCTGAGTCTTGTTCTTATATTTTTAAAAATCGGCTGTTACATCCTGAATCCCAACGTTTTATATAATTTTTTCTAAATTAAATCACTATTAACAACGATCAAATGTATCCCCCTTGCATTTCTAGAATAAATGTCTTCTTCTGCCTCCGGTATTTCTTTAAATTTTTGCAAAAGTATAAAAGCAAAGTCGAGGGTCGCAAAGAATTCGCTGCCAATTTTAGAAAAATTATCAAGAAGTTCAAGATGGATCATACTTCTATAAGTATGTTTTCCTCGTCATCCACTTTTCCCTTCATCTTCTTTCAATTTTTCAACCTTGATTCTTGATTCCTCTTGATTCCTTTAAATCTCTCTAACGCTTTTCTTATATCGTTATATATATATATATATAAAACCATCTCTCAACTCTTTAACTTATCTCTCTAATTTTTTCTTTTTCTTTTTCTTTTTTTTTTTTTTTTTTTCTTTCTTTCTTTTTTTCCAGACCGTGCCGGAGAAAAAGACGATCACTTCAATTCCGCAGAATGGTACCACTGCAAAACGTCGCGTCCCACCAATCCACAAATCAAAATCGACGGCCAACAGCGAGGCGAATAAAAAAGCAAGGGAAGCTAGGGAACAAGCTCGAAGGCAATTGATCGAGGAGAAGAGACGAGCGATGCGCTCGAATGCGCAAAATTCCGAGAATACCGTAAAGATCTTCGCCCCCGATACGTAACGAAAAAAAAAAAAAGAAAAAGAAAAAAAATAATAATAATAATAATGGCGGCGGATCTGTTGAGTAATTTTTAGCAGCGTTTTTTGGTGACGCTTACGCCTCGAGCCAAATCAAATTGCGGTATTTTTTATGCATTTTCTTGAACAACTCCGAATCTCATCGAGCTGTCTGGCGAACAATTGGTCGAAGCTTTTTCATTGGCGATTAAATACGATGCTCATTGGTACGCGTTTGAGCCCGACAAGCCTATGTTATTAATAGTTTGATGACAATTAAACGCCCAGACTGCTCGATATGGAGTTGATTATAAACAATTACCGATATGCTTCGATTACAATCAAACTCGCTTTATATCGTTAATAGGGTTGAGCGTTGTGGGGCACCACACGAGCAATAAAAGGCCGATTCATGGTATATAATTGATAGATGATTAGGACGATCGATTTTTTTTAGAGATTGATTTTATATAAAATACGAGAAAGAACCGGAATCAGATTAATCAAGTTTTTAATGATTTTACGATATTTTATTAACGATGTTTTTTCGTCTCACGCTCTGTCTCACACACACGTTCGTTTCACTTCGATTTTACACGCTGTGATGTTTCGTGCTAATCTTGTTACGTTTTATATCAATTTACGCTCTCGTTCGATTTATATAATGCGATATTTAACGTTCAATCTACGAACGGAATAGCACAGTAATTTTGAGAGCATTCTCGGCTCTTTGTTTCGTGTTTCTTTTGTAAGATAATTACGTCGAGAAGAAATCGATGGTGAAAGAAGAAGTTATTCGATGAGAAAATAAAACAATCCGGATGATAAAAGAACGAATGGTAAAAGATATTTTGATTTTTCGTATTAGAAACAATAAAGAGACTGCTCCTTGTCTACAGGAATTTTTTTATATATATATATAAAAAAGAAAAAAAAAATTATTCGACCCGGATTGTCAGATCACGTTTCCATGTTGCGTTTCTTCGGCGATCGCGAGTAACTTATATTTATATATAAATTGCATGTGGAAAGAAACGATAAATGATCGCTAATGAATTTAAACTTGAAAGATCAAGAGGAGGATGAAGAAGTTTATAACTTATCCTGAACTTATCCTGTTAGTCACAAATTAGCAACTTAATAATAATAATAAACTTGGTTCAAGAATTTAAAGACAAAGTAATACTTGAAACATATTGGTTGCCTTGAACCGGATATATAATTCTTATCGCGTAGTTAATGTACATAATAATAAGTTAACAATGATCGTTTTACGAGCAAACTGCATTTGCCTAATGATGAGTTCTGTTTGCAAAAAGGTCGATGAACTCGATCGAAATCGAGAAAGGATATCGTGAAGCTGAAAATGAGAATCAAGAAAGATTCCTACTATTTTTATCATATGTATCGTCGTTTCTTTTTTCTTTTCTTCTTTTTTTAACGTCTCTAACGTTAATATTACTATTTTTTTTAAACTTAATCGCAACTTATTTTGATCAATTTGCATTGATTAACACCTCTCGCGAGGAAATCCGCCCCTCTCCCCCCTCCCCCCTTCCAAAAAAAGAAAAAAAGATATAGTATAATCGTTGAATCAATTCTGCAAAATACATAATAGACGGAAGGTAAAGTGTGTTAAGGGTCCTAGCGCGAAATCACACGTTTGTCTTAAACTGACATTCCCGTAGAGAGACGGTCTTGAGGTAGTTTAATTCCCACGTTAATTTTAAGATGTATCTGATAGATAAGCTGGCGTTAGCAGGTGTAAGTAGAGCTCGTCCAACCAAATAACACGCGCTACCTAATTAAATACTCGGTATGATGATGAGTGTGTCGCGATATTTTCACGATGGTATCGATTTTAAAGTACGCTGATGAATTTTATTATTGATTCCGTGCTCGTTGAAGGGAAAGGCAGAACAAAAAAATGAAATAAATAAATAAATAAAAAAAAAAAAAAAAAAGAACATTTTCCGAAGCGTCGCTTCGCACGCGAATACACGCAGGGACGACGTATCAAGCCGCGTTATTTATTGACTGTTAATTCCCTTGGTGCCTTGATTATTTATATACGTGTGTACATAAAATCGACTGACAGCCGACGACGGATACACGCTCGTCGATATTTACGTTCGATCGCTTTCGATCGATCGGAAGACAACAAAACGAGTCGATAAATGAGAATGAAATGAAGACACGAGTTCGAGAGCTTCTCTTTCTTCGATCAATTCGATCGATTGATTAATTTCATCCGCGCACCACTCTCGATCGAGGAGGCAAAGGAATCGAGGAGGTTATTCACTTTTGTTCTCATTTATCCGTTTCGCCTAAAAGAGGAAAAGTAATTTTCGGCAACGATCTATTTTAGATTTTTCTAGCGAGTTTTTTCCAAAATTTTTTTTTTTTCCTTTCCTTTTCCTTCTCTTTTCGTAATATCTCATCGATTTATTTCTTGACCGCAGCAACCGTGTACCGCGAACGACTGTATGCAATGCATGAGAGATTATGTTATGTGTGGCTGGAGAGAAAAACGAGCGACTGCAGGCAAATTTAATTAATCGTGTAATAATTTACGGAAGTCGATATTGTATTGTGTACATTGGCCAGCACAACAGAAATCAGACACGTATCGCAATTTGTTTTCTCTTGTACTCTTATTATTATTATTATTATTATTTTTATTATTATTATTATTATTATTATTATAATTATTATTATTAGTTTTCCAAGAATTGCATCTCGATATATCGTTTACGTGTACAGTCCGCGTTTAGGGGCTCACCTTAATCCACACGTAGTAATTTATATTCAAGACAAGTTCCCCCGTTGCTTCTTTTTGTAAGAACCATACACACCGCGAAGCTTCTCGAGAGATCGATTCTAAGCGTATACGAGGATAATCGTCGTGACGATTACATTCATCGATTCTTTCTGTCTCTGTTTTCTAATTTCTTCGAAACTTTCGTCACAGGTGACTATGATTTCTTTATGGAGAAAGAGTGCCCTGCGTTTTTGCTTCATAAGAAGTCGAACAATTATTCCGGAAACGGTAGGAAACGCAAGTTTTTTTTTTTTTTTTCTTTTCTTTTCTCTCCTTTTAACGTATTGTTCGAAGAGATTCGATGTCGCATCGACCGTCGAACGTTTCCCTTCCTCTTTTTTTTACACGAATAAACAATCACGATTATTTATTATTAGATAATAGTAAGCTGACCATACACTTGTTCTCAATGAATTAATAAAAAATGATAGAAAAAAAACATGCGAGCATTTTTGATGATTTAAAAATAGGACTTTAAGAAGAAACGAATTTTTTCAACAGTGTATCCTTCATTTATTTCTCCCTTGTATAATACATAATTTCCTCTTATCACTTACGAATACGTGTCGAATGTATCGTGTACATTTATTTGTATAAAAATTGTAGTAAAAAAAAAAAAAAAAAAGTACAATCGTAGTTATCGCGAAACAACTACGATGCTATATTTCGATAGAAAATCTGGGGAAGAATTTAATTGGCACAGATTCATTTCTGGGATAAGTAATACTCTTCGTCCGAGCAAAAATTTAATAACTCCGTGAAGAAGAATCACCGACCTTGATCCTCGATAAACCTCAATTTGGTTCCGCGATAAATTTCCTCTTTTTTTTTTTTTTTTTTTTTTTTTCCTTTCGTTCTTTCGTCCAACGGATCGGAGAGGAAGGAATATTATTTGGCATTTTCACTTTTCTGGCACAGAAAATCGTGATGCGGATATTCCAAAAAAGGCATCGATCTCGATGATGATATACAATTTCCCCAGTTTTTCTCGTTTCACGCGAGACAAATCAAAGTTTTCCCCTCGTTCATCTTGTCTTGAACTTTGTCGCTGGCTGTGGATTTTTCCGCCTGGCCACTGATTACTGCGCAAATAAACGTCAACCCGACCCCTATCACGGCACTATAAAAAGCCCAACCTGGAAGATAAAACATTTCTTTTCAGCCCTTTTTTTTTTTTTCTCGGCGATAGGGGGGCCAGATAAAGTAGAAGAGGCTTCCTGTTCATCTTTGTTCGTTCTCATTTTAAATTTCTACTACCTAAGGAGCATTCAGCTAGGTAGAAAGCATCGGCTTCCGGTCCACAGATCCTCTGGACCCTTTCTGCGCCCCAACCGGCTGGATACAAAATCATTCCCAACAGATAAAATATCCCTGACGGGGGAAAAGGATAAGTAGAATTATCGATGGATCGAAAAAAATTATGAGGCGTGCATTACATCGAAGTGTTACAATATTGGAATATTTATTACCAGCGATGACTTGCGCAACACCGGCCAAATTGAAGATGCTTTTTCTGCCGATGCTCTGCATGCAGCAGCCAACCAAAGCTGCCAACACCGTCATCGCCATAATCGCCAAGCCAAAAGACAGGAAGAAGTACGAGGCTTTCCAACAGCCTGGAAACACGCTGGAATCCGTGGCGAAGCCGTCCAGGTTAAAATTCGCGCAATGAGTCTTCTTCCCGTGCAGCCTGATGCAACGATTGAAAATTCCAACTGTCGGTACGTAGGACTCTGATCCATTCTCTGATAATTGAAAAGAAAAAGTAGAATAAAATAAAAAGCTATCGATATAAACTTTTTGTCAAAGGTTTTGAACGAATTATGCAAATACCAACGAAAGAGAGTGGTACGATCTCGTTAAAGTTCGAGTCTACGTTTCCATTTACGTTCCAATTAAGTATAAGTTGTCCGGATCGCACGATAATGGTTAGGAATAGAAGAGAAAATAGTTACTCGTGTCTTTCATCTGCGGTCCAATCAGCCATTTTGGAGTGATGAGGCCCGATAAAACGGCCATTAACGCCACCAGGGACAGCAACGTCCACAGCAAACTACGACCAGTGACTATCACATAGCACATGCTGCCGTTCAATTGTGTGCCGCCTATGCCATCCTTCGAGCTCCGAATCTCCCACTGTAAAAACATTTCCATCCCATGGATATTATTCCATAGAAATTCACGTCCACTGCGGTTCCCCAAGTAGCCAAGTGGTGGGCACACGCTCGTACGCATTTCTTGTAGGTGTAGAGGCTAATTGGAAAAGATGACTCGTGCGAGCGGTGGACACCCTTATCGTGATTCAGTCGGCTCGAGGGGTCAACGAATCGACGAGAGTGCGCAGTTTCGGCCAACTGCGCGGGAATAAATGCCGCTCACATATATTTCGGGGAAACGTTACGTACGGTCCCCTTTCCCGCGAACCAACGAACAGACCCGCATTAAAAGTAAAGTCGTAAGCTTGACCGCGCACCTCCTCCTCCTCCTCCCTTTTTTCCCTCTTACCGGTTTCGATTTTTTATTCTGATTTTGTGAGAATCGTAAACTCGTGCCCGCCAACAAAGCATCCTTTTCTTCGGTTCGCTCGTAAAACTAGCGAGTTCGCGACGATTCGAAGTAGTTTTCGATCGAACTAGAGGAGGATAGAGGAGGAAGATCTCTTGGAGAGTGTTTATGACGCGATTCGAAATTTATTGCCAATATACATCGGTGCCAATATTGACCAACTGTCTTAACTGTAGTATTCTCAGAAATTTTCTTTCAATCTTCAACGTCGTCTATTCGTTCGACCAAGAATCTTTCGATGATATGGTCGAGGCAACAGAGAGAGATCGATCGGAAACAACTCGCCCCTCCCTCAAAACTGACCTATTTCGCTTTCTAACTTTAGCTCGATCTAGGTTTGGGTTCCGTGAGATGATTTATCGGGCGGTGGCCCTTCGAGCGCGTGTAGTCTTCCGATTCTCCTCTCTTAAAAACCCGCAATCTTAATCGTTTTCGTTCATCGGATCCCCTTTGATGCACGCCGCGAATCGTATCGTGGAAAAGATAGAACGGATTCCGGAACTCTTTCTCTTTTGTCCAGAGAAGGGAACGAACGCGAGAGAAGTTTTCTTATCCCGTTCCTCTTGTTACAGTACTCTATTATACAATGTTATGTAGTAAAGAAAGAAAATTTGGTAAATATTTGAAAGTGGAAGAGGGGACAGAGTGGGAAAGAACGTGAACAAAGATATTAAAATGGAATAGACAACGGCGAATGATCGCATCGCATCGCCCTCGGCAATGGGGGCGTGGAGGGAGGGGCGATGTTTAATTAAATTCGTTCACGCTGTACATCTGCCGCTCTTATTTTTGTCATTTCTTGCGCGCGACCTCCTCGAGAACCACTTGAAGGGCCGAGTTTACTTAGGATCGTCCCTTAATCGCTGTTTGTATTTATACCGTCTCCGCGTTGGATTTAATGAATCCCCAAACACCGGAAGCGTTGATTCATCGTACCCTAGAAACTCCTTCGCAACTTGTTCGCTGTTCCATTCGAACAATCTTGGTTTCGACATCGAACATCTGTCGCTCGTTTAAAAAAAAAACACATTCGGCATTCGTGCAATCCTTTTTCCTTTTTTTTTTCTCTTTAATTTCACGATCAAGTGTCTCGTGAAAATGTTTGGCGACACGTGATATCGATAAATCGCGATTCGCGTTATCCGTTCGAAGAAGAACGGACGAGATAAGACCGATCAAAGCTCGCACGTAGGCCGACTACCATTCGACGGACAGACTCTCTTTTTTTTTTTGCCCATTTTAATCGTCGCGTCCATTGTTGGTGTCCATGCCACGCCTTGTAGAGTGCAGCAGGGGCCCATTGTCTCGCCACGAGTTGCTGAATTAATTTTCGATGTTCAATTCGTTGGAAAACAGCGGAGTAATGTAGGCTTTCGAGCTAAGTGGAACGAAATTCTACACGGAAGGGGGACGGATTTAAAATCGTCGTCGAGGTTAAAATCCGATGGAATTTCTGATGGAACGGAGGATTGGAAACAAGGCGAAGGGGAGAACTGGTACAGAAGAAGGAGATTTCCGCGATGTTCCTGAAATCTCTTCCTCTCGCATCACGGAATGCGATATCTTTCCTTTCCTCTCTCGTGGCCACTGGAGAGGCTTCGACCATTAGTCATCGAGCAATGGGTCCTCTGTCCGGCAACTCGTTATCAGAAAGGCGTAAGTCGACGGCCAGTGCGAATTCCACACTCGTAAATTCAAATCACACGTTTCCGCCGCCGCCGCCGCCCGTCCCCTTCCCCCAATCTGCACGCCACACGAAAATACAAATCCTCTTCCTCGTCATCTTCGCACGTTTTGATCGTTTTTAACGGCTATCCCTTCCGTCTCTTTACCTTCTCCTGTTTCGAAACTCGAAAATAACGCGGAGAAAAAGAAATTGATCGAAGAGGAGGGTGAAGACAAGATTGGACAAAATGTTGACAAAGTTTAAAACAATTGGCGTTCGATTACAGAAACACGAGACACCTACCATCGTTGCATAATCTAGCAACGATGCAGACCATCTGCAAGGCAGCTGTTGGACAGGTGCTCTCTCTCTCTCTCTCTTTTATTTTCGTTCCCTCTTTCTATCCAAAGATCCTCCTCCCATGCTCACTTTCTTCTTCTTCTTCTTCTTCTACTTCTCCTCCTCCTCCTCTTCCTCCTCCTCCTTCTCCTCTTCCATTCCTCCTCCTCGTTTTCCCTTTTTCTTTTACCTGCCTCCTCGTGGCGTGCACACCGTCGATTTTATCCGACGGTAATTTATCGTGATTTCAGCCCGATCGTGGCCGATTAAATATTTCGGAAAAACGATTCCTCGAACCTCTCCCTCGTAAGTTGCACAACGTAGTATAAATATTCCGTACATCGTTTATAATTGTGATTTAGTAATTTATCCTTTCTCGCAGGAGTATTCTCGAGGAGGCGAGTACAAACCCGTTTCTTTTTCCCATTTAACTCATTTTTAATTCGGGGCTTCGTCGATAGCGGATTACCAGGCTGAATCCCCTTTTGTTCGGCGGGCAGATTTACAGTTTCGTAGAACGATTTGCGTTCCTGGAACAGCCACGCCTATCTCCATGAATCTCTTTCGAAAGGGGTTGCGGCATTCCATCTCGGATGTATCCTTATAAAAAAAACGTGGGAGGTGTTGCGAGCGGTATCGCAACTGCTTTTCACCAGTATGCTCTAACCAAATTAATCCTTTATTAATCTCGAAACCTTCTCCTCTTTCCTTCTTTCTTTTTGATCGAATCCGATCGAAGGGAAAAATTCATTCCATTTTCATTCGTTCGTTTCGAGAAACTTTTGCCGTTCTTCTGGATTCTCCGCTCGGTTGGAGCCGAATATACGAGGGTTAAAGATCAACGATCGCGCCGATCGATCAGCAGGAAGTGCACGACTCTATTACTTCCGAGGCGAAATCCTATTTACAACGGGCTCGTGATAACAGTTGGATGGTTAGGCGCCTTCCCAGTGGAACGGCCGCGGGGATAATTAAGGTACCACGAGCAAGACGACCGAGCTTAACGGTGATTTCCAGCGCATCTAGCTAGGCCCGGCAATTAAGATAATCGCGCGCTACGTCTCTCTTTCTCTCCTTTCCCTCTTTCTCCTTCTGGATATCGATACCTAGAATTCTTCCAGAACTTTTATTCCGTACAATTCCATCTCCATCAACGATTCGTTCTCTCGTCACAGTTGTTGGAAATTTGAATAAATTGGAGATTAAAATACCAAACGGGACCTCCCCATTGTGAAAGCCTTCTTCGGCCTCTTCGTCATTCCTCCTCCCCTTCGACCTCTCCAGCTTCAATTAACTTGCTCGAGACACGCGGAAGGTGTTTGTTCAGAATATTGGCCACGGGACGCTTCTATTTTTCTCGCGGTCGCGTCTTTCCCTTCCTTCCTTTCTTCCTTCTTACTCCTCCACCATTTTGTTCCTGCCAGCCCCGGCTGGCTTCGAGACCAGCATAGCCAGTCGCTGTGTCATCGAGCCCCGATACATCATAAATATAAATTGATTTCTGGATACGTGTTGGTACAAATGGACTGCGTACGCGGCGCACACGCTTGCCGCGAAAGTCGTTGGCATACGCGCCCGGCCTGTGGCTACGTTCTGGAATTTTAATGCGCCACGAGGAGGGAACACGCGCGCGGAAAATGACGAATGAATTGCACGACGAAATTTCACGACGATGCTTACTTTCCAACCGCTTCCTTCCGTTCGCCTTTTACCTTCCGCCGATCGAGCACGAATTCCACGCGAATTCAAACTTTCCTCGATCCTTTCGCGTCGCACGGATTCGGTGGTCGATAGATCGGATAATGCATTTTATTATTCGTACGTTGGAGAGAGGGAGAGAAAGGTTACATCGATCTATGACGTTCATCCTGACGACGAAAATTGATATAACGAGGACGAGTGGAAAACTGTTGGATCGAGTCGCGCCATTTTCTTTTTTCTTCTCTCGAACGCATCTCAAGTGGCCGCGTCGAATTTAATTGCAATAGTCGCGGCGATAATCGCAATGGTGGAAGTCGCAAGTGGGCATTTCCTGAAGATCGCGATAAACCCGTCCGCGCAAAGTGCTACGAACCCGTACAGCAGCTTGATAAATCTAAACGAATCGCGCGATAAACACCACCGATTCCCACTCCAAATCTCGAAAAATTCTTATCAGGTAACGTATAAATAGACTTGGTAGGACGGGTGTCGAATCCTTTCTCTCGTCTCGTCTCGAGAAGTCGTTGTACCTTTGCCTTGCGATTTCCTTGGAAAACGGGAGCGTTAACGACCGATTACGAATCGTCCATTCGTAAGATCGTCGAGATCGCCGCGAGGGCTCTCGTTTTTCTCGGTAGAAACCGCCAACAATGTTGCTCGCGTCGAGCCAGCATTAGGATGCATCGTGCATCGCTTTTCGAACGACTTGCACGCGCGTTGCCGTCACTACGAATAGAGGAGGTGGATCATCCTCATCCCCCTGTCACTTTCAGTTTCTTCCTCCTCTCCCCCCTTCCTCCTCCTTCGTCACGAGTCGTTGAACGAACGAAATCTTGGAACAAATTCGCCTCTCCTTTCGAAAGTGATAGGAGGGGTCTCAATTATTCACTTGCACTTATTTTAAAATTGGCACGTGCAGTGAGTCACGTGTGGCCACTGTTTACGATAATATAAGTAGTGCAGTGACGTAGTCGTGTTAGTCAGACCACACAGAGAGTACGGCGCAGTTAGCGGGTTTAAAAGGCAGAGAAATTTCCGGACCAGCTGTTTTCCAGCTATAGACACCAGCTTATAGTTCCCCTCCCCGCCTTTTGTTACATCTTGTTCCTTTATTTCCTGTGCCCTTTCGTCTCCCTGTCGAACGATTATTCAAAGAAAATTCGCGTGCATGAAATTCACGAATGAAATTCATCCTTCATCGTCGAACGACCGTCTCAAAAATTGTTTCAACGAGATTCATCGATTTATCGCGACGGTCAATTAAGGAGAAGGGGAGAAAGGGTCTAATCTAAGGGAAGAGGGTTAATTATTTAACGGAAATTCATCGGCGCGTGACCCAGTTCAAGATCAAGACGCGTTCCTCTATCTGGCCGCGAAGAAATTGGGTAACTCCCTTTTGTTCGTGCAGCTCCTCCTCGTACGAGTCGCCCGCATTCCTCCGTTAGGTACTACGTACTGGGGGAAAAAGCAGCCGGAGAGCCCTGCTCCTCTCGAGGGGGAGGGCGGGAGAGGAGGGAAGGAAGAAAAAAAGAAGAAGAAAAAGCAAGAAGAGGTGAATTTACAGGCGAGCGTGGCCGTAATGTAGTCGAGCCTGCCAGTTCAAAGCGAGCTCGCGTACGAAGACGCAATTCGATTCACGCTTTGAAGCGTGTGCAAAGAGATGCAAGGGTACGATGTCGAGTAGCGTTTGCAATTAGCTTCTCTCTCGTCCCGTCGCTCTATTTCCAGTAGGGGGAACATCGAAGATGCTTGGAAAAATGATGGTTATTTATTATTATTAAGCTCGAGTTTTCAGAAATAGCGAAATAATACCCGTAATGTCGCGTGATATATTCGAAATGTTAAATTCGAATATGTACAAAGAAATTTTCGAGGAGTATGCATCGTCCGAACAATTTCTAGAAGAGGATTACTATTGGTGAAATGCAATTTTCGAGCCGCGTGTTTCAAAGACGCGTATACGTTGGACGGAATCGTGTGTCTCCCTCCCCTCCACTATATATTGATGACGCATCTCTTCTCCTCTGTGTACACACAGAAGCCGGCTCGAATAAGCGCGCATACGTGTGCAATCGTTGTCGAGACACGCGTGTCCACACGGCTCGCGAGGGTGATATCGAAATACTATCGCTTCCCACGCGAGGAGGAGCCTCGATTCTGTCTGGCCGGCCGTTCGTTCTCCGTTCTTTTTAACGTGCGTGCGTAAAACCCTCCTCCTTATTGGGAAACTTTAATGGCTAGACCACGGTTTACACGCCGAGCATACTTTATACCTTCGACCATATTTGTCCCACGATTCATATCGTGACAGGGAAGACGGATTCGGTAACGAGCCCCTCTCGCCTCTCCCGACAATTCTCCATCCTCTGCGAAACGATAATTCGAGTTTTTCTCCCGCGAGTCGACACTTCTCGCTTTCTAATTTCCTATAATGAATAATTGACCGAGGAGCGCAGTTTTCAACGCATTTAAAAACTTTAACGCGTGCAACGGTAGATTCCGATATCGTTGTAAAATCGCATTCTCGGAAAATGGTGTTACGGAATTTCTTTCCCGCGAAACTCTCTTTTCCTTTCTTCTTCTCCTTCTTTTTTTTTTTTTTCTTAAATTAACGATTGAAAAATCGTCAGAAACGATCAAGAGCGCGTTAGAACTTGATTCCAGCGTGATAAATCTTCGTCTAAGGTATGTACAAAATTTTATCACGCGACTGTTTATTCCTCCTCCCTTTCGATCAAATATCGTGGTATTTTTTACCTACTTATTTATTTCTTTCTTTTCAGGACAGCTCTGCCGAAGATTTTGCAAGTAGGAGGCGAGCCAAGGAGAGGGGTTCTATCTTCTCGGCCGATAAAATTGAACGTTTTATCAAGCACGCGAAAGGCGAGCGAGGGAGAGTGTTTTCGCGCGAGAGGAGAGCGTGTCCCCGCCTCGGAGGAGGCGTTATTACATCGTAGAAATACCTCGGCGGACCGCGTTCGTTCGCCACGTAATAACTGTCATAGGCGTTTGCACCACGGTTGGGATACACGGTCGTGGCATGGGCCAGAATCGTCGTCGTGGTTTACCAGATCGTAACCAGATCTTCGAGTTTCGAGGTTTACGGCCTCGCGGACCGGCTACGCTCGACGGAGATGGTGGGGGCGTCGCCAAGTTTTTTAATCGCCTATCGTGAGCGAAATAACAACGAACGAAACGAAATTCGTGGCAATTTTTTTCCTCTCCCTCCCTCCCTCTCTCTCTCTCTCTCTCTCCGACAAAAAGAAGGGAAAGAGAAGAGGAAGAATTCGAAGAATTCCGCAATTTGGCGGAAATATTATGCGGATTAGTACGCGTTTGATTACGCGACTCCCCTTGCTATCTCGTTTCACGCGTTTTTTCGTGCCGTCTCGTTGATTTAAAAAGAAGTCAGGAAACGGACTGGAGCAGACAGAGGCAAAAAAAAAAAGGGAACGTCCCAGCGAAATAAATTAATTAATCGTTCTGCTGTCGCTTTTGTTTAAACGTAATTCGTTCCAATTTAACTACCGTCGTCTAAAGTAAATTCAACGAGAGAGAGAGAGAGTTAGAAACGTATTATATAAAAAGATATATATATAAAGTTTCGAATTTCCTTGGAGTTCCTTTGTAAAACGATTTCGTGGTGTCGCGAAGCGAAAGTTGTGCGGGCGTTTGTTGTGTTTTTTCTTGTCGATTGTGATCGAGCGAAAGGGAGAAGAAAGGGAGAAGAGTCGAAAGCATCCCGCGAAATGCATAATTCATTGGGTGGCGGTGGTGTTGGATCCCTCTGGTGGTGGCTTTACGGCACACCCCAATGCCCCGCTGATGTAAACAGTCGTAAATTAGTGCAATTGGCGCGCGTTGGTTCACTAACGTGTGCTGCGGGAACCGATTTCATCACCGAGAATTTTCTCGCATAAATTTCGCGAATTCAAAGAATGTGAATTCTTCTTCTCGAGAATCGTGAAATTTCGTCCGTTGGAAGGAACAATTTTCACGATGCTGAATCTTTGATTTTCGAAGATCCGAATCTCCTTCTCGAGGGACGATTTCGAAACCAAGGCCAAGCTCGAAAGCGTTTCGCGCTCAAAGCCAAGTCAATTGCATCGGGCATTAAAGGATCGCGTGTGTCATTCGAGATCCGGCTATCAATGGGGTTGCCTGTTTTGCATCGCAAAGGACTGCTCGTTCTATTGTTCGCCTCTCCCGATAATTCTGCTCTCCGCCGGAGAGCAAAAGGAAATAAATATTCGATCATCGAGGGGACACGTATACCCATCCACTTTTGACTTACTCGCCTTCTCTTCTTTCTCTCTCTCTCTCTCTCTCTCTCAATCTCAATCTCATCAAAAAGAAAAAGACAAAAAGGCACGCGAACGATTCGAAAATAAATTTTTCACCCACCTCGGTCCTCGTGTTTTCCTCGAGCAACGCAAAAGAGACCACGAAATAGCGAGAACCAGTTTTCCACTCGTCCGATTGTTTTATGGAACAACTTTGGTTTTTAATTGGCGTTTAAATTATTATTCGTGGCCAAATATCGGGAAACTGTCGGGAGAGAGCGTTTTCTCCTGTCAAAAGGCAAAGCGAGCTCGACGATCCGCTTCGCTACACGCGACGCTGCGCGGTCAAAGCGCCGAGCTGAACTGAAGCTATAACCGCTCGAGATCACCGCTATAACGCGTGGCGAACGTGGACGGAAGACCTGATGACGAGACGTGGTTGGATCTCGATGCTAAGTTTTTGTCGATTACCGATAATTGGCTGTAACGTGAAAGGATGGAAGGATAGCGCGAAAGTTATAACAATAAACGACGTGTTGGTAAAGAAGAAGAAGAAGGAGAAGATAAGAGGCTTTCTTAAATTACGAAAAAAATTATTATACTCATTGACTTGTAATAAATTTAACAGTGGATAAAAATATTGTGTCTGTGAACGTAGTGAGGTATATTTCCACGGAAATCAGCACTTTCAATCAAAACCTCGAACCCAATCCCATAAAATCTTGATGAAGATTATCGAGCATGCTGTCAGAATCCCTTTCCGTATTACGTGGCCTAGAAATCGGTCGATACTTTCCATTTTCCATAGGCTTTTCCTCGTTTCATTCAACAGGGGATAATGTCGTTGTTTCGGCTTCGGATTACAACCACCACGGGGTGGATGGTTTACGAGAGAGGCGCCAGTATTTATGGATTTATCGCTGGTGTTAGGTTTCGTTTCGAAGAATAAGCAAACGTTTATGCTATATTTCGTAGTTAAAATAAAATAAATTTTTTCCAAGGGATAGGAATGAATTACTTAAGAATTATTTTCAATTAAAAATTCGACGTTCAATTGATCGATAGATTGTGACAATTCGTTCTAACCTCGCGGATTAAAGTCGTTAAAGGGAGAATTTTACGAAGGGAAATCATGGTAGATAGGAAAAGCAAATACACTGTTTCGGCTAGAGATAAAATATCATCGATAGGAGGTAATATCCTCTTGAATATTATTTTTTTAGTGAAAACGATACGAGATACAATCTAATTTAGGTGATACAATGAAGAATTTAAATGAAAATTTTACTACTGAATTTTTGAAGTATGCAGATGAATACAACGTTTATCCCTTGCCAAGAATTGTAGTGAGTTTCCCTATATGGAATTTCCTTAATCAATTTTCTAAAGGAAATTATATTTTTTTAAACAAAAGAATTTTGTTCAAATTTCAGAAAAACATGGATTATCGCATGTCCAGCATATCAACAATTTCGGAGTAAGTAATCAAATTTCTAAATTATTTAAAATTTAATAATTCAATAATTTTGATTAAGAATTTTTATTTTAAGAATCGAAGACGATGAATCTCCTATATTTCATTTAACGTATACGAACAAGAAATTCGTATCTCCGATAAAAATTGAAAGCAAAGATAAGTATCTTATAAAAATTTCTTATTAATAATAATGATAATATCATCAATATCATTTGATCTAATTTTTTTTTTTTTCCTCTACGGCGCGAGATATCGATCTGTATATTAGATGCACTGAATTCTACGATGCAAAAGTATAATACCATCACGGTATTAAAGTAAATCAAATGATCATTTCCTTTTTTCATTACATGCTTAAAAACAAAAAAAAATAAACATTTTTATCGTGATTTATTATCCTTCAAGATTACCGAATTGTAAAATAAACGCATTCGGCATCATGCAAATTGCGGGAATGATAATAAATATAAAATGCATCAAGGATTTAAATTTAGATATGAATCCGAATACGCAAGAAAATTATCATTTGCTCTGCACACCTGGAGGAAGGTAGGTCAGTAATAAAGTTACGCGTAAGTTCGTTTTAATAAATAATTTAATAGATAAAATATTTAGTTTGAAGTATCTGTCTTTGAGACTTTGTGAAATAAGTGATAATGGAATGAAGAAGATTGCAAAAGAATTAGAATATCATGATCCTCCGGATAATCCTAAGTTAACTATTTTAAATTTGGCACATAATCATATAACGAAAAATGGAGCAGGTCATATAGGAAATATGCTTCGAACGAACAGGTAAATTCATCAACATTATATATATTATATATATTTGTACATATATTCATACTCCCAAACTTCGTCCCAGTCCCACTCCTCTTTTTCATAATCTTAAACGATGGTTCTTTATAAAAAATTCCACGATTTTCTAATATAAAAACATATTAGAAAAAAAATAAATTTATATATAAAGTATATATCTTTATGTATAAAATATATACATATATTTTTTTATATACGTAAAAAATAAACTTCATTATAATTTTTAATCAAGGAATTAGAATAATTAGAATGCAGATAAAATTTAAGAAAAATAGAACAAGAATAGAGTTGGAATAAAAATTGAGAAATCAGAATCATTTATAGAGTATCACATATGAAACATATTTAACTAAGGATAACAAATATGTTAGGAAAAGAATAAAAATAGAATAAGAATTAATTATCAGCACTATTTTTGAATATCAAAAATATTTCTCTAAAAGAAATGACGTTAATATTTAATTCTTATTCTATCTTACTCTATTTTTAGTTTTTAGAGATGGTAATAACAATTAATTATTATTCTATCTTATATTGTTTTTAGCAATCAAGAGATGACAATAAAAGTCAATTCTTGCTCTATCTTATCCTATACTGTCAAGAGATGGCAATAACAGTCAATTCTCTTTCTTGCCTCACCTTAGTTTGTTTTTACAAATCAAGAGATGGCAGTTACAATCAATTCTTATTCTACCTCTATCTTTTTTTTAATATTTGCTTTCCTTATTTATGTGTTTCGTTTAAAATGATAAAAATGATTTCACAATTTTTACAATGTTATTATCTTCCTTTTACTATTTGTTCTTCTCTTTTATCTTCTGATTAATTTCATTAGTACCTTTTTTTGATACATTTTATTATTAATTGCAATAATTTGTTTTTGTATATATATATATATAAACGATACATTATTTATTACATGTACTTATCCTTTTTATACAATATCATTATGTTAAGATAATTATACAGTATCTTCATATATATTTCCATTCTTTATGCATATTATTCATATATCTTACATATATTTGTTATTATAAACATGTAAAATATAATATTATGATAACTACGATTAAAAAGTTGAATATATAAAATAGTAACTATAAGAAAAAAAAGTACATTAATTTCCATAATTTAATGTTAACTAAAATATACAAAAAATATATGGATGCTGAAATATTATTTTTAACAGATAAATGAAAAAAGTATGAAAGATAAGTACAAAAAGTAAAATTAAAAAAAAAATCTCCTGCTATTTTCTTTAAAGTTATATTCTCCTCATAAAAGATCAAAATCAAAAATAATGATTTCTTCAAAAATTCAAATGTATTTTCTTCAAATACATATTCTTTTAATAAAAAGTCGAAATTTCCAAGAAATGGCAAAATTTTTCGAATCATTTCTGTCAAATTTATAGATTTCTAATACAAAATTTATTTAAATTTTCCATTTTTTAACAGAAAAATATAATTAAAAAAAGGCAATATGCCTTATACCTATTTTTTACATTTTACTTATCTTATGAAGCTTTAATATTTCCAGAAATCATTTTTTAATAATTTACTTAAATCTAAAGGATTAGAAAGAATGTAGAAAGGAAAAAATTTTTTAAATAAAAAACTCATCCATTTATTGAAATAATATTTATTAAATATAATTTACAATTAAAATTACATATTTTCTTAATTATTAATTGATTGAACTATATCTTGAATTTAAAATAATGTATATGTGTTTAAAAAATCTAAGATGTTCAAAGAAATTTTGTCATTTCTAAGAATTGCAAAAAAATATCTGAAAAAATTTTTTGATCGACCTCCTATCGTATCATGTTCTCCTAATACAAAATCGAATTTTTACAAAAATTTTTCTATTGGTCAGGGAATTTCGAACTTAATCTTTTTTGTTGAATATCTGGTTTGTTTTTAATAATATCTAAAAATGCTTCGAATAAAAGTTGAATAGTTTCGAAAGGGCTATATTCTGATGATCTCAATTTTTTTATAATTGGGGTCATAAAAAGTTATCAACGTCAATTATATTTCTTTAAATGGAATTGTATAATTTTTAATGCACCAGTCGATGTATCGTTGTATTCTCCATAAAAAAGCTTTAAAGCATATATAATAAGAAACCATTAGTTTAAAAGATATTTAATTGAATTCTTAATTAATTAATTAATTAATTAATTATTTTGTAAACTATAAGTGTTTTGCTATATATGCCTTAATATTAATATTTTTTAAATGGTACATGTTTAAAAAGTAAGTATAAAACAAGTAAGTATATTATATTATATTATATTATATAATTATATTATATTTATTATAATTATATCTATAAATATATTATATTCTATAATTAGGTTTCAATAATATATTTAAAAAATTTTTTGTTGCAGAAAAATCATCTTCAAACTGGAAGAAGTATATTAAGGCAAGCAGAAGTTATATATTTTATGAATAATTATTTAAAATCATTAAAAATTTTTGTAAATAAACATTAATGTAAATAAATGTAAATGTAAATGTAAATGTATATGTAAAAAATATAAAATATAAATAAAGACACCAGACCTGTGAACAATCCGTAGTTTTTATTTATTTCCCAATCCCAAAATCCCTAAATTTTTCCAATTTTTTGGCATCATTTCCAAGAATTGCCGAAATTCTCGAATGACTTCTTATCAACTTATATTCTCCCGTTAAAAAATCGAGTTTTCTGTCTAAAAGTTTTTACCCTACGTTTAACAATTATATTTAAAAGGTAAGTATAAAACAGTTAAGTATATTATATATTATAATTAGATTTAAGTAAAATGTTTAAAAAAATGTTTAAAAAATGTTTACGAAAACATTTTTTTGCTGACAAATCATCTTTAAAATAAGGTAAGTACATAAAGGTAAGTAAAGGTAAGTAGAGGTAAGTATTTTACAAATATTTGAAAATTTTCGAAAATTTTTGTAAATAAACATTGCAGAATGTAAATAAACAAACCCAGAATGTAAATAAACATTGAAAATGTAAATAAACATTCCAATGTTTGTAAACAAACTGAAATTTTAACTCGCAGGCCCAGAATTCTTTAAATTTTCGAAAATTTTTGTAAATAAACATTGCAGAATGTAAATAAACAAACCCAGAATGTAAATAAACATTGAAAATGTAAATAAACATTCCAATGTTTGTAAACAAACCGAAAATTTAACTCCCGGGCCCAGAATTCTTTAAATTTTCGAAAATTTTTGTAAATAAACATTGCAGAATGTAAATAAACATTGAAAATGTAAATAAACAAACCAATGTTTGTAAACAAACCGAAATTTTAACTCCCAGGCCCAGAATTCTTTAAATTTTCGAAAATTTTTGTAAATAAACATTGCAGAATATAAATAAACAAACCCAGAATGTAAATAAACATTGAAAATGTAAATAAACAAACCAATGTTTGTAAACAAACCGAAATTTCAACTCCCGGGCCCAGAATTCTTTAAATTTTCGAAAATTTTTGTAAATAAACATTGCAGAATGTAAATAAACAAACCCAGAATGTAAATAAACATTGAAAATGTAAATAAACAAACCAATGTTTGTAAACAAACCGAAAATTTAATTCCCGGGCCCAGAATTCTTTAAATTTTCGAAAATTTTTGTAAATAAACATTGCAGAATGTAAATAAACATTGAAAATGTAAATAAACAAACCAATGTTTGTAAACAAACCGAAAATTTAACTCCCTGGCCCAGAATTCTTTAAATTTTCGAAAATTTTTGTAAATAAACATTGCAGAATGTAAATAAACAAACCCAGAATGTAAATAAACATTGAAAATGTAAATAAACATTCCAATGTTTGTAAACAAACTGAAATTTTAACTCGCAGGCCCAGAATTCTTTAAATTTTCGAAAATTTTTGTAAATAAACATTGCAGAATGTAAATAAACAAACCCAGAATGTAAATAAACATTGAAAATGTAAATAAACATTCCAATGTTTGTAAACAAACCGAAAATTTAACTCCTGGCCCAGAATTCTTTAAATTTTCGAAAATTTTTGTAAATAAACATTGCAGAATGTAAATAAACATTGAAAATGTAAATAAACAAACCAATGTTTGTAAACAAACCGAAATTTCAACTCCCAGGCCCAGAATTCTTTAAATTTTCGAAAATTTTTGTAAATAAACATTTCAGAATATAAATAAACAAACCCAGAATGTAAATAAACATTGAAAATGTAAATAAACAAACCAATGTTTGTAAACAAACCGAAATTTTAACTCCCAGGCCCAGAATTCTTTAAATTTTCGAAAATTTTTGTAAATAAACATTGCAGAATGTAAATAAACAAACCCAGAATGTAAATAAACATTGAAAATGTAAATAAACAAACCAATGTTTGTAAACAAACCGAAAATTTAACTCCCGGGCCCAGAATTCTTTAAATTTTCGAAAATTTTTGTAAATAAACATTGCAGAATGTAAATAAACATTGAAAATGTAAATAAACAAACCAATGTTTGTAAACAAACCGAAAATTTAACTCCCTGGCCCAGAATTCTTTAAATTTTCGAAAATTTTTGTAAATAAACATTGCAGAATGTAAATAAACAAACCCAGAATGTAAATAAACATTGAAAATGTAAATAAACATTCCAATGTTTGTAAACAAACTGAAATTTTAACTCGCAGGCCCAGAATTCTTTAAATTTTCGAAAATTTTTGTAAATAAACATTGCAGAATGTAAATAAACAAACCCAGAATGTAAATAAACATTGAAAATGTAAATAAACATTCCAATGTTTGTAAACAAACCGAAAATTTAACTCCCGGGCCCAGAATTCTTTAAATTTTCGAAAATTTTTGTAAATAAACATTGCAGAATGTAAATAAACATTGAAAATGTAAATAAACAAACCAATGTTTGTAAACAAACCGAAAATTTAACTCCCTGGCCCAGAATTCTTTAAATTTTCGAAAATTTTTGTAAATAAACATTGCAGAATGTAAATAAACAAACCCAGAATGTAAATAAACATTGAAAATGTAAATAAACATTCCAATGTTTGTAAACAAACCGAAATTTTAACTCGCAGGCCCAGAATTCTTTAAATTTTCGAAAATTTTTGTAAATAAACATTGCAGAATGTAAATAAACAAACCCAGAATGTAAATAAACATTGAAAATGTAAATAAACATTCCAATGTTTGTAAACAAACCGAAAATTTAACTCCCGGGCCCAGAATTCTTTAAATTTTCGAAAATTTTTGTAAATAAACATTGCAGAATGTAAATAAACATTGAAAATGTAAATAAACAAACCAATGTTTGTAAACAAACCGAAAATTTAACTCCCTGGCCCAGAATTCTTTAAATTTTCGAAAATTTTTGTAAATAAACATTGCAGAATGTAAATAAACAAACCCAGAATGTAAATAAACATTGAAAATGTAAATAAACATTCCAATGTTTGTAAACAAACTGAAATTTTAACTCGCAGGCCCAGAATTCTTTAAATTTTCGAAAATTTTTGTAAATAAACATTGCAGAATGTAAATAAACAAACCCAGAATGTAAATAAACATTGAAAATGTAAATAAACATTCCAATGTTTGTAAACAAACCGAAAATTTAACTCCCGGGCCCAGAATTCTTTAAATTTTCGAAAATTTTTGTAAATAAACATTGCAGAATGTAAATAAACATTGAAAATGTAAATAAACAAACCAATGTTTGTAAACAAAGCGAAAATTTAACTCCCGGGCCCAGAATTCTTTAAATTTTCGAAAATTTTTGTAAATAAACATTGCAGAATGTAAATAAACAAACCCAGAATGTAAATAAACATTGAAAATGTAAATAAACAAACCAATGTTTGTAAACAAACCGAAAATTTAACTCCCGGGCCCAGAATTCTTTAAATTTTCGAAAATTTTTGTAAATAAACATTGCAAAATGTAAATAAACATTGAAAATGTAAATAAACAAACCAATGTTTGTAAACAAACCGAAAATTTAACTTCCTGGCCCAGAATTCTTTAAATTTTCGAAAATTTTTGAAAATAAACATTGCAGAATGTAAATAAACAAACCCAGAATGTAAATAAACATTGAAAATGTAAATAAACAAACCAATGTTTGTAAACAAACCGAAAATTTAACTTCCTGGCCCAGAATTCTTTAAATTTTCGAAAATTTTTGTAAATAAACATTGCAGAATGTAAATAAACAAACCCAGAATGTAAATAAACATTGAAAATGTAAATAAACATTCCAATGTTTGTAAACAAACCGAAATTTTAACTCGCAGGCCCAGAATTCTTTAAATTTTCGAAAATTTTTGTAAATAAACATTGCAGAATGTAAATAAACAAACCCGGAATATAAATAAACAAACCCGGAATATAAATAAACATTGAAAATGTAAATAAACACTCTAATGTTTATAAACAAACCGAAATTTTATTCTATTTTTTGAATTTTAAAATTTCTTAGAATTTGATGAATTTTTTGACTTTTTAATAAAATTATACTTACCTTATACTTACCTTATACTTACCTTTTTCTCTTATGAAGCTTTAATATTCATTTTTTAACAATTTACTTAAATCTAAAGGACTAGAAGGAATGTAGGAATAAAGGTTTTTTAAATAAAGAATTCATTTATTTATTGAAAAATGACGTTTATTGAATATAAATTACAATTAAAATTACATATTTTTTAATCTAAAGAACTACAAGGAATATAGGAATATATGAAGGTTTTTTAAATAAAGAACTCATTTATTTATTGAAAAATGACGTTTATTGAATATAAATTACAATTAAAATTACATATTTTTTAATTTAAAGAACTACAAGGAATATAGGAATATATGAAGGTTTTTTAAATAAAGAACTCATTTATGTATTGAAAAATGACGTTTAATGAATATAATTTACAATTAGAATTACATATTTTCTAATTATTAATTAATTTAACTATATTTTGACTATTCATAATGATGTGTTGAATTTTTCCAGGCAAAATTCTTGAAAAAACCTCTTGAGCTATCTCCAGTCAATTATATTCTCCTGATAGAAAATCGTATTTTAGGCCAAAAATTTTACCTGTAATTTTAAACAAAATTAAACTTTCGAATTAAGCAATTTCTTACAAATTTCACGTGCCATCTCTTGTTGAAATATATTTGTTCCTGATTGAAAGTTAAAATTTGGACAATAAAAAGAGTTTTGTCCATATTTTGACTTTTGTAACAGAAAAATATAAATCTAGAAGAGATGGTACTAAGGGAAATCCAATTGCTCAAGTTTTGCAATCAGACTAACATATTGAGAATAATTTTTACCAGAAATGCATAATTTGAAAGAAAGTGCATGAATTTTAAAGACAAAAATTATCTATTATATATTTACCTGTTACTTACCTTTTTAAGCTATTATATTGTTTAGGATCAATTATAAAAATTGTTATTCTTGTAATTACAAATTTATTTCATTATATGTATATAAATTTGTTACAGCATTCAAAATATAATGTAACATAATAAATATAATAATATGATAGTACTATATTGCAATCTATTTTTTATTCTTTTCGTTCATTGTTCATTATTCAATATCCATTTAAATAATATCTGTAAAAGAAACAAAAATATTTTATTATTTATCAAACACAACTTACAATTACAATTAAAATCTAAGTTTTTTTGCAATTACAGATCTTTAAGATGCTTAGTTTTACTTGGGAATAGAATATGTGATGAAGGAGCAACATTAATACTACAGGAACTTAAAATGTATTATAATTTATTCTGAGTCATACTATATTGATCAATACCTAACATTAAATAATATATTTAATCGATTAAATTAGAATTACTTTAAAACATGAAGAAATTGTAGAGCTGCGTCGTAGAAAATTCGCTGAACTGGCATTGTTGGATGAATGGGTAATCAAATATTTATTAAACTTTTTCCATAATTTTTAAAAAAAAATATATAAATTTTTTTCATATAATTATTAAATATTTAATAGATGGAAAAGAGAAAAATGGAAGAAATTGATAAAAACATAAATGAAGAATCAATAAAAAAAAATGCTAATAATAAATTTAAAACACGGCAAAATCGTCGATCTAAAAAATGTGTATATCGTAAAAATGATATATTTTTCTTCCTTGATATATCAATTTCCTTTTTATAAAAGAATAAATTATTTTTTTAGCTCTTCAAGATTCTTCAATGATAATAAAAGAAGAAGGAAATTTAATTGAAGATTCAGATTTTATGAATGTAATGAATGAAATCTATAGAAACTATTTAACAACGCATGATTTAGATTGATTATTTTTTTAAATTTAATTTAAAATTCATAGAAATTTAAAACAATAGTGGAAGATGAAATGCCATGCCATCCTTTTAGGAAAGAAAGTTATCCAATGCATGGAGAAATAATGGCAATTGGAAACTTGGAATTACAATACTTAGATTTAAGCTGTAAATATTTATAATTTATTTTGAATAATGAGAAATCTGAAATAAGATCTTTTTTATTTAGACAATCATTTAACGAAAAATATTTTTGAAGAATTGATAAACTGTCTCTATTATCAGAATTATATGTTACGTGGCAGTACAAGCAAAGGTCTTTTATATGTTCTCATCGAGGTAATTAAAATTATATCTAAAATTAATTTCTTATATTGTATTATAAATCTAAATTTTTAAGGGAAACAATATTAAGAAGGAAGAAGAAAAAGAGTGGTATATATTCGAAAAAATTTTGCAACAAAGACAAACTGGGGAATCTCTGAAAAATAATGCTTTTCGAGAATTCGTGTCAAAAGATTGCGAAATCTTACGGCAAAATATTTGTTTATCATAAATATAAATTTTCTAAAAATTCGCATAAATTTCTACAAATAAAATTATTATTAAAGTATTATTTCTATCTTTCGATTCGTGGAATTAATTTAAGATAACCAAGTAATATATGCAACGTTTCTTCAAATAATAATTAAAATGACAAGGAATAGTTATATCACATTCTTTTAAGTTTATTGGAAAAAAATAGAAAGTTGGAAAAAATCGGCAAAATTAATCGAAAGGAAAAATGAAATGGCGTGATTTTGTCATGCGAAAGCTCTTATCGTTTAACCTTTGGACTTTCATGCGACAGCGAGGCCAGAGTTATACATACTGTATGCCTGATCATTAGTTTTGCCGCGTTGCAATTTACGACAATGTTGTTTCACATTGCAGCCGCGGCAGTGTTAACGAATATCGCGTTTTTAGAAATCTATACGTTGTATGATATACCGAAAATCGAAGATATTTCGTTTCTATCGGATAAGGTAAACCTTATAATCAACTTTTTTTAATTTTCTTTATTGTTATTGGTTTTAATAATTTGATTAATATTAATCTTTAAATTGATAATCAAATAAAAATTTATTGCATTATGAGATAAATTAATAAAATTATTTATATATTTCAAACAAAAATTATAGACAAACTGAGATAGCTGAGAAGCCTAAAATAATTGTATTTAAAAATATCATACGCAATGTTCTAGATATACTGTTTTATTTTTTCACGCAAATGAATGCCGGAAATGGGGTACAGTCGATGACGAAACCGGTATCCGGCAAATAAGTGAACACATACGACCTCTAGTGTGTCGAAACATGTGCAAAAGATAGTTGGGTGTGTCGTCGTCATTTGCTTTTTAAGTAATTTATTATTAATTTTCCAATTATTAATAATAATTGTATTTGAAGATACGAAACTATTTCGAGAATTTTAATATTCAGTGGTGAATTATTGATTACCGTGATTCGTTCTTTTCAAAAATATAAATAAAACGGTTTGCCATAACCAAAGTGTTATCTTTTTTTTTAGCATTTAACCAGTAGTGCCATCTTTAAAAATATTCAAAAATACTCAAACTTGGCGTACATTACCGACAACAAGGTGAACTTGTTAATAGTTTTTGACTAATATCACCATCTCTTCGAGAAAACTTGAAACTTCTCATACAGTTGCAGATAGTAAAGTGAATTGTTTAGATAAAATCAAAAAATTTTATCACTAAAACAATAGTTTGATGATGAGACAAATAATTATCTTCTAAACAATCCAAAGATTTAATTGAAGTTCAAAATGTACGAAAATTTGTTCAAGAATCCTCTACAGCGAGTGTTCGTGTATGGAACACTAAAACGGGGAGAACCCAATCACTGTTTGATTCAAGACACTGAAAATGGTTATGCAAAATTCTTGGGACTTGGAAGGACTACTATTCCATATCCGTTAATAATTGCAACTGATTATAATATACCATTTTTGTTGAAGAAACCTGGTTTTGGTCACGTGAGTATTGCATGGATTTGATAGTATTAATATAGATAATGTCACTGTACAACTAATTTTGTCGAATTGTTAATACACAGTAACAGCATTCATTGTACGTTTAATTTTTCTTAAGAAGATTATTATTTTTAATTTATATTAAATTAAATATCTTTTATTTATAATTCTAATATTAATATTATTATAAAATAAATCATTTTAAATTTTTGTTTATAATTGCATTTGCATTGAAACTTTTTTTTTAATGTTTGAAATAAATTTTTGAATTATTCTATATAACTAATATATAGAATTATTTTATTTTTTTTTTTTTTACATTTTTTTTACGAGCAGCATGTTTTCGGTGAAGTATATGATGTCGATTCAAAAATGTTAAAAAAATTAGACGAATTAGAAGAACATCCAGCTTTTTATAAACGATCAGAAGAAAATATATTATTTGCTCCAGAATCTAAAGTCAAATCGATGGATAAATTTGAAGAGGTATATTATTTTTAAAAATATTTAATACATCTAGAATTATGTTTTTCTTTATCATTGTTTTTTTTAAGAATAATAATGTCTTAAAAGAAAAAATAAAAATATTTTCTTTTCTAATTTAAAAATATAAAATAGCAAAATATCAAATAGATATACTATTCCAATTAATATACGCAATTGTTATTAAATTAATCTGCTCCATTTATTATCAAACTTATTTTCAGGTCAGTACCTTGATAAAGGTATGGATATATTTTCTACCAAAGTTCAAGACATCCTTATTAGAAAAACCCATGTACAATTCGTATAGCAACGAAGGAAGCCACGGACTCAAGTATTGCGAAAAGTATGTTCGCGATGCCTCGTACAATCACAGAAGCGAAGTTCAGTGATACTTTATCCTCTGAAATATATTTGTTTCCAGCGAGGAGAGTACAATAAGGCCGGAAGACCTGTTCTGACCAAGTTTTGCATATGTTGCTGCTTCGTTATAAAAATTCAACATTATGCTGTTAATTCTAGTTAATAAAAGATTAAAAGAATAGTTAATAAAAGATTTTTCGTCAAATGAAAATATTAGAACTTAATCCTCTGCAATTTAAAATGTTTTTTTTATGACAAAGAATGAGCTTTCTTATCGAATTTCTTTCTTTCTTAAAGACATTTCAAAACTGCATAGGATTAAATCATATCTTATGTTAATTTCCATCACGATGAATTATTAACAAACGAAGCGACATTGTGCTTTTTATAAAGCGAATTAATTGTTAAAAGAATATTTTGAAACTTCATGTAACAATCAAAAATGTACCTAATACTGTAACACTTATATATATACATTCTCGAAAATATATCTTGTACAGCATAATGTATTATTATTTGCAAAAAACAGTTTTTCTTTTCTTTTCTCTTTTTTTTATTATTCATTTCACAGAAATTGGGCACGAGTATTGCGAGTTGCATTTAGTTGAGATGTGTATAATGAAATGAAATAAAAACAAAAAATGTTATTAGAAATAAATTTCATATGTTCACTCTATGTTTTTCTTATTATTTAATATTAAGTTCATTGTTCGCCACGTTGCACCTCATTCTTTCTTTCGCGCATTCTTTCGCTTCCTCTGTCATTCTATTTTCTCTTCTAACAGTCACGATAAAATTATTTCAACTTCTGTAACAAAAGGCAGGCGAAGTTCAGTATTCTGACGACAACAATATTATTTTCTCGTGATTTCATCTTTTTCTTTCTCAATATTCGATCTTATTATTTACTGAATATTGAGACACTAATCCCCATTTTATTCCTTAGAATTAGATAAGATTGTTATTTTCAGTCATTTGACTGAAATTGATTGACAAATTATAGGATTGGTGACTCTTAAATACAGTATGAGATCAGTCGATCAGTTTGTTAAAAAAAAATGGCAAAATGATAGAAAAGTTTTTATAATTATTTAATTATTATCTAATACTTATTTCAATCCGCGATTATAAATGTATTATTATAAGAATTTAAATGAATAAATATATGATTCGATCTGAGAAACGAACAAACTGATCGGTCCAACCAGATAAGCAACTTTAAATTCTCGCACATGGAATTTGCATATTTCTATGTGGAAATGCCCGTAAAATGTGCTTTCGATTCTCGAGATAAAACTGTGACGGTCAATCGCGCGAACAGAAAATTATCGATCGCAACCATACTCATTTTTGAGTGATTTCTCTCGCACTTTCAAAGCCAATCGCGAGATCACCGACATATTGATGGTTCACGAAATTAAAATATTTAAGGCAGTACTTATAAGTTTGTCCTAGGAAATTTATTATAAATAATCACATCCTTTTTTTCTTCTTTTTATAGTTCACTATACAAGGCTCCGTTTTTTTTTTCTTTTCCTCGCTTGTGTATGTATGGCTCACGTTTTTCGTTTTTCATTTTTTATCTATTTCTTCAAGTTATATTTCTTCTTCTCTTTTTTTGTTCACCTTCAAAAAATAACAGCGTTAGCACCCCAAACTCCTCGCAGGAGAGGAGTCCCACGGAAGAACAATTTCGTAATTCTTGCTCTTCCTTTATTCCTTACTCAATCCAACCTCTCCCCAGTTTTCATTTCTTTTTTGCGAAAGAAATCCCTAAATCAACAAAACTAATTAAACAAGCGTTAACAAAAGCGTACATACGTCTTCTGTTTTTTTTTTTATATTTGTTTACGCATATATGTCTCCTCTTTTTGTATTTTTTGTTGGTTATACCTTAAGTTTTCTCGATTTCACTTATCTGATCTATTATACTTTGCGTATACGTTTTTTGTTTCCTTTCTTTCACGCAATTCTGTTGACATTTATAGCAATATTTTCGCACCGTTCCAAAGCCCAGCCCCGGAATTCAATTATTTCGAAATAATTATTACATATATATATTTATACATATATCTTAATTCATCTAGATTTTTGTGTTCGTTGACGTACGTTGCCGTTGAGCGAAACGATATATTCGAAAAGCCACGGCCCAACCAGGATCGATCTTACTTCGAAAAGTCTCTTAAATATAATCGACTTCCTTTTTCTTCGTATAATGAACACATAATTACATAATAATCCTTCTTACTTGAAAGGATGTCATATTTGAGTATTTTAATGTTTCAATCTATATTCCCGTGACGTTTCGAAGGCGATCGATCAACTGACGCGAAAGCAAACACGCTAAACGAAAACAGCAGCACCGTGTAAAAATACAGCTGTCGCGTAAATACTTCACGCGATTAATCGCAAAGTTTAACATCTTTTGCGCGAAGAAACGAAAGGTCTATCTCAACTTCCGGTCTATCACGCAAACTTATAGTTTTCCCCTTACTTTCTCCTTCATCAATAAAGATCTTTCATCTTTTTTACTATATAGATTAAAAAATTAAATATAAAACTGGTGCTAAAAATGTATGTTTTGAGCATGTCTTTCTTATATGAAAAAATAAATGTTCACGTTCATTTGCGAAATTCATCGCAAGCACGAATCGCGTCTTTACGAAAGAAATCGTGCATCCAGTTTCACGATAGTAAATGAGATCTCCTATCGAACGAAACAGGATTTCTTTTCTTTTTTCTTTTAACTATCATCGGACCTGTCAAAAGCTAGAGCACGGTACATGAATCTATGATGGATTCTATCCGTACACGCTTCATCATGTTCTATATCCTAGAAAACATATTTAATAGCGCAACTGGGCCACGAAACGGAGAGAGGCGATGATTTAATGATGATGATTGTGTTTGTCATTTGATCGAGTGATCAAAGATGATTTCAGCTTTGATCTTGCGATAGGGCACCATATTTGTTGCCCAAAGAGAGCTTCGGCGCTTGAGCTTGCGCATCCTGCACACTATATGACCTACTGCCTCCTCGATTACGAACTTCTTCAAATGTACCTTCATCTCGTTTCCTAAAATAAAATTCTAATTAGTTTTTCAAATAGATATAAGTTTTTTGCAACATTTTATAATGCTTGAAAATATCAGTAATCCATACCGCCTGCCCCATGGTCCACTGGGTTCATTGCTCTGTTGCTGTTTGGAATTTAAAGTTGGAAAATATTCTTCACTGTGTATGTCCGGTGCAACATTTTTCGCTCGTTGTCTAGGACTAGCAGCTACTGTCTGAATATTTCTTAAGTGTGGTGGCTTATAACTACTTCCTGAAGTAACAGGTGGTGGTGGTGGTGGAGCTATTTCTGTTACTTCTGGTTGTGGAGGAAGTTCAGGCTTCTTCCAAGGACCTGAATGTTTTAGGCCACCCTCTCCTGATTCTCCATCCGAGCTATTGTCTCCTGTACCTTTTTCATCATCGGATTCTGCATCTATGGATTCGTTAAGTGTTAAGTTTCCAATTTTCAAGCCAGTATAATCTTTCTTTTCTTCTTCAAAATCTCTCCATTCATCTTCATCCTAAGAGAATATATTTGTTAAACGTGTAAAATGATGGAAAAATTTTTACGTAATTTATAAAGGATACACATTATAAAAAAAAAGTAATCAAATGAATTTTTTCGTTCAAAAAAATAGATTCCCGATCTTAACATCGAAAAGATCATTTGCGATAATAATCTTAGAACAGCTGCTCTGTTTCGATAAGTTTACAGTGAAAAATATTCGTGTTTGTATAACAATTCAATTATGTAACAAACGATTTGACTATTAGACAACAAAAGAACATGAATCACATTACAGATTTAAAGAATTCAAGAAAGCAGATTAATTTCAGTAATGGTACGAATGACGTTTACACGAACAAATATGGCAGCGACCTATAGCGCACGGTAATCGACAGTTTCGCGTGAACAATTTCTGATTTAAAAGTCAGAAGTTTAAAGAAAAACGAAGAAGAAGGAACACGCACGAAACGAACGTATCACCTCAGTTTGTTGAGTTTCCTCGCCTTCCGGATTCACTGGTTTGTCTTTTGATTTCTTTCCCAAACGTTTACCCGTCTCTTCCAATTTCTTCGCTATCTCCTCTGTGGTTGTAAATTTTTTTCCTTTTGCTTTTTTACGATCTTTTTTTGCGAAGAAGTCATCCAAATCAGCCATATTGTTATGACTTTCGCGATGCACGCGTCGTGATTATTCGAAGAACAAGTTTTTTTCACAAGAGCACGAGGAACAGCCTTAGTACAGAGTGATCTGAGGCACCGCTGCTGCTGTCCACATGGGCTTGTCTTGGCCGGAAGTCAGTCAAACACTTCGAAGTCAATGGAACTTCCAAATGCAGGGCCAATTTTCACAAGAACCGATTTACATCATAGAAATACGTTGATAAATCGTAATAAAGGACAATACAATCCTTTTATCACTGAATATTATTTTAGCTTTATAAAACACAGAGAAATTCTATTCTTAACTTAGAATATGTGGCGCTGACTGTCTAGCAGAAGACCAACACAAAAAAATTCACGGGCTACCTAACCTAGAAATGTAATCGCGTGTTTCAAAAATATCAAATCATTCGAATTGTTTCACAAAAATTAAAAAAAATCGATGAACTAGATTACTTACGAATTAAAACTGTGATTCAAAAAATAGTAAAAAGAATTAATATATATCATAAACGTAACTTATGCAGAGGTTAATTGATCCACAGTTACCGTATGTGGCATATACTATTGATGGCGCCACTTTTTCCTTTGCTACTTCCGGAATATGAAATGACGCTCAAACTGGTATTAGTCTTGAATAAAATAAAAAAATATATTAATCTCATATTTAAATAAAAATAAATAAATTGATTCTATTCATTGAATCATTGTAAATCATAATTTGTGCATATGTATATTTAAACAAGAAATATTTCTACAAATGTACTATCATTTTTTTTTTACATATTTCCATTTTCAATTAACATAATTATTCATTAGATTGAATACAAATTAAATTCATTTCTTATACTTTAAAAAAATTCTTTAAAAAAATATACAAATTATTTATCTATTATTATCAACATATTATTACATAATTCTTTTCAATTAATTTGTTTTTCTAAAAATTTTTATGAAAATAATTTCCTATCTTTAATCCTATTAAAAATCTTATTATTGTGAATTTCATGTATAAAATTCAAATTGTGATTAAAATGTTTTTTAACAATCACAAATACTAAAAACACGATAAGATAGCATAATATTTTAAATGTGGCGCCTCGGGCAACCCCACTTTTATTCATTTGATACGCAGTCGCGAATATCAGAGAGAACATATAGAGAACCCCTTTCTTGAAACGCCAGTAATCATCTCTAGCCTTGCCACGAACCATTGCGATCGGAGGTGTCTCCTATCCTCGAGCCGGCGTACTACACGAAGAAGCCTCGCTAATTCAACCTGCCTGCAGTAGATTCTCTGCTTTGCAAAGGTCTGACAGTGTTTTTTTAAGCGTCAAATTTAAGCTTTCATCTGAGAGAAGAAAATCGAAGGGAAACCAAGTTCAAAAGTTTCATGTGTTACGACGTACAACGAAATGAAGCTCACGCAAAAGTGTCTTGGGAATATCAGCAAGATGTTGGACTTTTATTCGCAATTCAATCCTTCGCCACTTTCGATAAAACAGTTCATCGATTTCGGTGAGTGTGGAAAGGTTGCTTTATTGGTAAACGTTACATAGCTTGTACAACTTCAAACCTCGAGTGTCAGCTATCGACAAACCCAGACCATTTCTTTTTTACTTGTTCCTTCCTTTTTACTTTCATTCCCCCATACCTACCATTGTTTTGGCAAGTGAAGAGAGAGAGAGAGAGAGAAAGAGAGAACGGCAGCAATCGAACAACGACCCTATAAGAACATAAGACATTATTTTCAGGGTCGTTTCGATAGAATCTCTTAATGATTCCGGGGCATCGTCCGTGATTAATTTATGTTTTTGTATTATTTGCGTCAAGAAATGAATGTCAATGATGGCGTTGCATATTTCGATTATTCTATCAAAAATGGAGTTTTATATATATATATATATATATATAATTCGCAATAATTAGAAAATTTGAGATAATTTAGTTATATCATTCAAATTATTAGAGTTGTATTTCTCATTTCAAAATATATGATCAATTGAAAATCATTGAAAAATCTTTACGATTACATATATTATATATATGTTGCATATATTATTACATATATGCAAAATTAATCAAATGATTAATTATAGGAAAAAAATTAAACTTAAATTCATATAATTTTTTATGAACTTATATGTATAATCTTTTCTTGTTTTTTTTTTCTTAAAATTAAATGAAAAATTTATGATTCTAAATCGATTCTACATCGATTGAAATTATATCAAAAAAAATTTTTCTTCTTATTGAGAAGAAAAAAGAGTCACGAGATTTATACATAAATTATGGCGGGAAATTTAGCAAGATAATCCTTTAGAAGAATGATTTTAAAATTTTTCAATATTTATAAATATTTTCTTATATTTTTTTTTTATCTTTCAAAATTTGTTTTTCTTTTTGAAAAATTTCAAGAAAAGCATTTAAATTTTCAAATTTTCGGAATCAGAAGAGGTTGCTGCTCTTTCCTTGTATCGATCTTTAAATGTCACTGCACTCGTGAAAATGTTAGATTCGTAACAGTTCTATTAATCTGAATATATTAATGTATTTTTATTTTCTAATTTATTCGATACATTTATAATTTTAATACAGTGAATCTAATCATCCGACTACGAAGGTTACATTAAACTGAAATTAATCGATAAATTTTTACAAATTGGACTTGTTTCAACCATTCTCCGCCAACACTTCTATAAAATTATATATTCATTTTTTTCTCTTAATCCTCGATTATTTATTTTATTATTATAATTCTTTCTCGCAATTTTATTTAACAAAAAAAATAATAAAATTTTTAAAAAAATTACATATAAATTTCATTCGATGATTTTTTATTAAAAAAAAGATACTTAGAAATTTAAAAAATATACTTTTACATCTTTTTTATATGTAAAAATTTTTTTGGATTATTTCCTAATAACATTAAGATAGAGAAAGACATAACTCTTATCAAATGACATGTCTTATTCTCGTCCACCGAAGTTGTGTGTATTTCGTCTGTCGGTCCTTTGTTTTCGAACTGTCAGACGTCATAGACGTCACAGAGTCCAACACGCCTCGTATTTCATCATCGCACTATTCCGTTAATGAATCGACCACTTGATATACAAGATACATATATCTATTCATTCGTGTATAATCCATATGTGAAAGAAACCATCTACGACTTTACTACACGGATATTTTAAGAATTCATTGAATTCGCAAATAGAATTTTTATTTCTGATGTCGATTTCTTTCATTGTAATATTTTCTCATATCTTGTTGATTTAAAATTAATGTCGATATTGTTATAATTTTCATAATGATATCAGAATTTAAACGATTCCGCGGAAAAAGCATTCTGCGTTGTTATCGTACTATGCAACGTTTGTTTGTTAACTTCGCGACTGACAAATATGCTAATGGCGCGTATCACGAGTTTTAATAACATCCTGTTTCCTCTTTGATCCAAACTACCTACTGTTTGAAATTAATCGCGTGCATTTTCGCACGTAAATACCAAATCACGAGTTTGCCTGTGTATTGTTCTATTGTTTTTTAAAGAAAATACGTACAAACAAGCAAATATCGAAATAAAATCAAACGAAGTCGAGCTGATAAGAGGAAATTTATTCGAAAATAAATATCATCTCACGATTTGCCTTTGAAAGTAGACTTTGCGAATCTGGTTCATGTAGATTATTTTAACTCTTTTATATAGCGAACTACTATTCTAAACAGAGGTATTCCCCGTCAAAGTGGTCTCTTTTGTGTCGGTATCGCTTTCAGAATGCATCAAACAATCTATAGATCTTTGCACGAATATAACACGAATATTCAATTTCTCGAATTATCAATGTCCAAACTGATATAACGATTTATATAAATTTATATAAATCAAAGAGGAAACAATCTACGTAGTGTAGATTGAAAATCAAGAAAATCAAGGTCGGCCAACCTTTCCTCGAGTTGGCCACTGTCATTGGTGGCAATTTCCACCAAGGTAAATAGGAATACACTTATTGCGAATGGTATGCTGGAACATTGCCATTTTTTCGCGTCAGTCAATAAGTGTGGGTGTGCAAATTCTTAGAGTTTAAACTCTCGATAAATTCTTTTTTGAATTCTTGCCCGTTCTTCTCCCTGACGTAAACCGCCATTTCTTATTTCAAAATAATTGATGATTTTTTACGTATGTTTTTTTGCTTGTATATTTGCTCTTGACGCGTAAAAGGACAAACAAACTTTGTACCGATTAAGAAAGACGAATTGATAACGAAACCGAGACATTTCAACATTTAATCTCTTTGTTAATGAACTTTTCGAGCCATTTAATTTCAGAGATTCTTCAATTTATGAATGTACAAGAAAGAAAGTTTGTAAGATCTTAAGTTTTTGAAAGCTGTGGTCAAATAACATTGGCCATATCTGTGTTGTATGTCCACCCACTTCTGCTATTTATGTTCTTGATTAAACAACGATTACACAAACGAGATAAAGCCTTTAAATGTACATAATTGTTATATTTATTGATCCGATGGTTATTTCATTCTCTCCTTATACTTTCGAATAGCAATATCGAGCTAACAGCTACGCGAAAGAAATTTTTTACTCTTATTCTTTTTATTAACAGCCTCGATACGAATCAATAAGAATTTATTTCAATTTTGCAATAATTATCCATTTATCAAACGTATATTTTTCAAACGATCTCGATTTCTTTCACTTGAATGAAAGTTGATTGCTCCGCATATCTTATCATTAATTGATTTCAAAATAAGTCTACATTAATACGATGTTCATCATTGTATTATCTAACGATCGTGGTGAGCGTAGCTCGCGTGTGCAGTGATGAGAAGTGCATTGCGGCGCGTGTGCTTGGCTTTGAACATTGGGATTAAAGCTTTAAAACTAAACAGCTGCTTCCTCTGACCGGTTATATTTCCCGTCGAAAGATTCCAGAACTGGTTATGGAACAGTACATGACTCGTATCACGCGGATACCCGCGAAGAAGAGTCGATGACTAATCGTTATTTTTCTACCTGTAATAATAAATTTTTATCATAACCTCCATGAATATTTTATTTTATTTTATTGACTAGTTGTTTTAAGTGATTCATGACGCTATTAAATTTAAATTGGAAAATCTTGTTAATCAAATAGGAAAAATTTTCTTGAAACAAATATATAGAGATAGAAAAGATTACTATTCATTTATATGCAAAGTTTGCATATCTGCGTACAACTCATATGGAGAAACACTATTCGAAAACATGATTAGGATGCTTCCAGCAAGTTCTAACGGCAATGGGTATATGACTGAGACTGTTTTCTGGCCGAGTTTTTACTTTGTCAACGAGTTGGGCGCGATGCAAAAAAAATATTCGTTTGTTTTATTAAAATTTAACGATTAAACGATCTCGAAATATGATAATGAATAAATGTTTTTTCAAAATGTTTTTACTTGCAAAATATTTACCAATTTCAATTTCAATAAAAAACGAAAAGAGAGAGAAGGGAAAAAGAAATAAATTTACGTAACGTTTTTTCGTCTGAAAAATTAAATTTCATTTAATATTAATTAATTTTTCAACAAATATTGTTATAAAACAATGACTCATATATGATTCATTCTATGTCATTACTATTTATTACTGCATTTGATATCATTGAATAAAACATTTTAGTTAAAGTTAATTTGATGACAACATATTTCATGATATTAAACGAACATTATGGTGTTTACAAAGTTTCTTTTAATCTGTCTATTCAAATTATCAACCTTGAATTCACTGATTAAAGTCAATATCGTTAATGATTTTAGAAAATCATTTCGTAAAACGTGATATGATATTTAAATCAAAAAATAAAAATTCCTATATAGAAATCTGTATATACTTTTTCAACATAACGAATTATCTAATCTTACATTATATTATCGATAATTTTTGTAATAAAATCTCAATGTTTATTAATCTCTAAATTTATCGGGAATTTAACGTGCGTTAAAACGAATAAGATCATTGTTCACGGTTTCTTTTACCGTACAATTTCAACCGAAAGTGTCTTTTACGACGTCGTAACTTTAGCAAACCTTTACGCTGTTTCACGTCCTTTAATTTTATTAATGCGTCACCGCCAATTTATAACGTTCAGGAAATAAAGCTATTTTTACGAAAAATATCCTTCCATTCGATCGTAAAGCAGAGTGAGCCTAGATAAAGATTTTACTATCACGAAATTACGGCGCGTAAAATTAGGTTTCAAGTTATAGAAGATAGAAAAAAATACCTCCGATTTCGTGCTACGTCGTATTCGTCAATTATCCTAAAAATCGTTCTTTCGAAATTTCTCGAAACTCATCAGAATCGAGGCAATTAGTCGATAAAAATGGAAGAAGCCTTGCGCCATCGAAGAAAATTGTTTTGTTGAAGTAGCTAAGGTCAAGCTATAACGAGGCTATATCGTTTAGAAATTAATTAACGAATTTATAATCCCTGTCATTTGCCTCGTGTCTTCCTCCATTCAAATTCCTCGTGGGATTGATCAATTCCCCGTGTACATTTTCCAATCTCTGGAATTGGAAAACCATTTTCCATCCCGTCACCTTTGTTCCTCCAGGAAAATTTACGCGATGTTAAATCTCGACTTCCTCGCATTATACTCGCGCGTGATACATCAATGTTAACATTGTTAACCGATGATAATTACGTTTTCATTACGCGTGGAATAGTACCTTACAAATTAATATTTTTCGACTTACGTAACGCTCGTATATTTTTATCGCTTGAAGCTTAAACCAATGATTATCTTAGATGAGATGAATTTTCTGAACGAAGAATTTATATACGTAAATTAGCTTTTTGCGGAAATAGACATATCATTATGCGGACAGGCATTGTTAAAGAAACAACAATTGTCAAAGTAAATTGATTTTATCTTTGCTTTTGATTTACAGTGTTTTCAATTTATTATTTCTCTTTTTTGCTTAAAAAAAGAAAAGAAAAAAAAATTGAGATTTGCCATTGAATGGCTACCCCGTATCCAAGAAAATTCTCCATTTTCCCTGATCCCTTGAAAAGCAAGGAACGAATGTGAATAAAATTAGAATAGCGGATCGATTTGCGCGAGTCCGTAAATGAAACGATAGACAATTTGTGACGTGTTGTATTGAAATACGGTCACCGATGCTTTATCGCGTATCGTCGTGATAAGTTGTATTCTATATCGACGATTGATACTTTTTCTTTTTTCGTAAATATCGATGGTGGTCATTTATTTTAAAGAAATTCTTTTTTATAATTACCTTTTTATTCCACAAAAAAGAAAAAGCAATTTCAATCAATTTTGATCTCCTCTAGAGAATCCTTTAAATTAAAAATTCCTTTGCAATGTTGAAACCTGGTCTGATCCTTGGATGGACCAAAGTTACTAATTAACAATTCTATCTTATAAAATATATAGATCAAGCTGTTACTTGTATGAACGGAAATAAATTCACGAAAAAAAGAAATTATATCAACTGTTCGTTAAAAACTCGAACAATGATCGTATTTTACTTGGAGCATTAATGTTTATTACGTTTTTATATAGGGTTAATTAAAACTATTGAAAACGAGCTATTTTGTGTATCTCCATGAAAGAAATTCACGTCACGATTCAATAAACTTTTATTCACGAAGGAAATCAGCATCGAGGTTTCGAATTAATTCTATCAATCACTTATTCGAATCCCAAATTGCCAGTTTTATATATTATGTAATTACACATTATAGTTTCGTCACTTCGAAACATAGATTCTCTACGACAATCGATTGAATTTATAGCGAATTGTGCTGCCAAGTGGAAAAAAGAAACGGTTCATTGAGCGACATTGCACGTTTCATTGCAATTCAATGCATTCTTTAACCTTACGAGCCATCGTGATGAATTTCTTGGCATATTAAACAAACGGACTGTGCACCTTGAATAAAAAATTATTCAGCTAAGATTAAATTATTTGATCTTTATTAATTATTTCATATTGACACGCAGTATACAATATGTAAACATATGTTTTATTGATATCCTAAAGTCAAGAAACTCGATCACATGAAATATTAAACAAATATTAATTGTCATTTTTTTTATGCTTTTATCGCGAAAAATTCTTCCCGTGATCGTTTTGTCAACTTTGAGAACATTATTAATTTCACAATATCTTGTGTCAATTAAACGTGCTTTCTTTTTTCATCTGCGTCGTAATATTAGGATAACGGAAATTCAGGCATTTCGTTTTTTATTTATCGAAAAATTTCGCCAAAATATCGATCTATACTTATGCCAATCACGCATGACGACAAATCTTTTTTTGTCCGTCTGGTTTTCTTTAATAATTAATATAATTTCATACGATATTATGAGAAAAAAAGAGTGATAATTATAAAATCTTTTAACACTCGATAAAAATAAACGGAGAAAAATGCAACGATTAACACGTTCGATGAATCGTTAGAATCTCATTATTATTGTTATCCAACTCGTTCGAATTACATGATTTTGAGAAACGTAGATATGAAAAATTAATGAATTATCTTGTTATTCGTATAAGATACTGACCGATTTAAGTGTTATCGAATAATAAAAAAAAAAAAAAAAAGAAAAAGGCAAAAAAGATTAAATAATATTGATATCGAATATCGAAGGACATATCGAATATCGAGTTTTCATCAATAATTTAGGATTTATTTGCGATTCGATAATTTCGCAAAAAGAAATTGAACATTGTTGTGGAAAAAACTAAATTTTCTAAATCGAGTTTGATCGCAGAAAATCGTTTTCACACAAGAGGTCTTTTTATTCGATCTGCTTGATGCAGATAAAGTCAATAGGTAATTTCACGGCAATTTATTACGTTGGCAGTAAATCATTTACTATCTATCTCGTTAAAAGAAGAAAATGAAATTTCCTCTAATGGAATACGTGGCATTTGAACAAATTCGATATTTTCTATTACCAATCTTTTTGGTAACGTGTACAAGTACGTACATTATTACTAATCTTTTTCACAATTTTGCTCCAGAATAGAAGATTAGATTTTAAAATCTTTTTGTAAGAAACTTACCAAATCCGTCCTTCTTTTCTATTTCATCATTTAGATTAAACGTGGGTAAGACGATTTCAATAGTTTGTGTTTTATTCTGAACTTTTATTTTTGGTGAAAGTATTCAAAATAATTCAACTATATACATATATTCTATTTGTATGCGATCATGTAAAATTACTTGATTTAACATCGGTAATTTAATCCAATCGAGCAATGGGATCAAGCTGTTACTCGATGGAATACAATATCGATAATGATGGTCAAGTTTTATCATGTTTTCCTTTCATATCGATCATTTCAATTTCTTTTCTTTTTTTTCTTTTTCTTAAAACCGTTTATATCTTTCTGATGAAATTGAAAATTAAGATAATCCCATTTATGAATATATGTTTTGTTCAAATATCACGTGAATGAATGATATAAATAAGATAAAATTATCACAACTATCCTTAATGTTTACGATTACCTTATAAGTTTGATCAAACATATTTTTAACGGGACTCAATCTCTACCTTATCTTATATATACCTGAATCACTCTTCATCAATTTTTCAACAACAATGCATAAATTAAACAGCCCCGATTAGAAACGAAATGTAATTAATCGATCGCGATTGATTGTTAATCTATTATCTATTTGACCGACCGAAACTCGTGTTGCATTTACAATTTCATTAAAAAAAAAAAAAAAGAGAGAGAGAAAGGCCAGATTAATTCGATTAATAACGTGATTGACGAAATAGCTTTATATTATTATCTAAATATATTAGTACCGAGAATAAACGTTCTATAGACTCGACGCAATAAGTTAATCGAGTTTAAAAACAATCGATAGACCAACCCTCTTCTAAATCGAGACAACTAAAAAAAAAGTTACTCTCGCGTGCAATGCAAGCGACACGATTGTTTTCCACAAAGACGTCGATGATAAATCGATCGATGATTAAATTTTAAAACAGTATTATCCGATTCATGCATGTCAAAAATGACGCTGTTGTATCACTTTGATACGAGGTCAATGTAAACAGAGTTATCCGAGAGTAATGATAAAAACAGTATATTAATCTAAATATGGTCGTGCTTATACCATATTATTTTCTAGAGAGATTAGCAGAAACAAAAGCATATGTGTGAATATATAAATACAGTGTGATTCATATATGACCTACTTACGATTTCATAAATCCGATATTAAGATAAAATTCTTTTTTCTAATGCCTCGATACATTCTAATCTTTGATTTCTAATATGCTTTGAAAAGGTCGCGTCGACCAGTTTTCCCCTCAAGTTGGAAAAATAAATGGATAATTCTTGATTCGAAATATGTTGCTAGCTACATTTCCGAAGAAAAAAAAGAAAAATGTTCTCTTGCAAAGCAATCGAGTTTACGCGACGATGCACTATTTACAAAGTTCATCGTTCCTCCGTTCTTTTACATTCTTCAAAACAACTTACTTATGAAAAGCTTTGATAACGATTTTAAATTGCCGTGATAAGATCATTCGCTTTTCTCTCTCTCTCTCTCTCTCTTTAAATCCGTGACCAGTTTATCTATTGTAAAATTTTATATTTGCAAGGCAAATATAAAAATGTGAAATTCGATTAAGGAAAATTGTTGAAATGTTTTAGGCCTAAGCGCCTGTGAGAGGAAGTCCTTTATATTCTTGAGGAAGGAATTGCCTGTCCGATTGGCCAACATTATGAAAGAGATCCATCTATTGCCGGATAATTTATTGAAAATGCCTAGCGTGGGTATAGTTAATAATTTATACGCAACCTCGTTCGAGGATATCATGCAGTTCGAGAAGGTTGAAGTCAACGATAGCACTCTAGACAAGTGAGTCCTCCAACGTTAGAAACGATCTCTTAGCCTAATAGAAAATATTGATTTTTACCCTCGAGTTTTCAACCAAAGTCGTTATTGCCTTCTTTTCCAGATTCTGTCAGACATTGGTGAAAATTAGGAACAGGCACAAGGACATCGTCGAAACGATGGCGCAAGGTGTTTTAGAATTGAAAGAATCCCACGATGTCGATGTCCAGACGGAGAACAATATTCAATATTTCTTGGACAGATTTCTCATGTCTCGAATTTCCATTCGTATGCTGATCAATCAACATAGTAAGTCCTATTTTCGTCGCGTTTTAATAACTTGCCCTTGGATTCAATGAAATTAACGTGGTTAATTAAAAAAGAAAATTATCTTTGCTGCAGCTCTCTTGTTCGGTAGCGAATTAAATGGACACAGTAGACATGTGGGATCCATAGATCCATCCTGTGAGATAAGCAGCGTTGTGAAAGACGCGTATGAGAAAGCGAGATTACTGTGTGATCAATATTATATGGCTAGTCCGGAATTGATAGTCCAGCAACATAACGGCAAGTTTGAAAAATGTTGATTGTACTAGAGTAATATATACTAGTAAGTAGACTTACGACATGACCAATTTTTCTTTAATAGGTATAGTATAAAGTTGCCATCGTGAAACCTTTGAATCTCATCATGATAAAAGATAATATGTATTTTAAAGAATTTATCGTATTAGAGAATTTGTTAATGACAATGGATAACGACAAAAAGTTTTCATCGTGGCAATTTGTTGTGTATTCTTTACGATAAAAAAAAATATATATATAAAGAATGATATTACAAAAGAAATATATAAATGATAAAGGGAAGGAAGAAGATGGTTGTCTTGATTGTAATTAAATCTGATTCTTTTCAGAGTACGATCGATGTAGCCAAATTAGAATAGTTTACGTACCAAGCCATTTGTTCCACATGCTGTTCGAACTTTTCAAAAACAGTATGCGAGCGGTTATGGAACACCATAGTTCGAACGGGGAATATCCAGCGATAGAAGTGATCGTGTCGCGTGGAAAAGAAGATATATGCGTTAAGGTAATTTACAAATCGTGCATCGACTTTGCAAACGATTATTTGAAACTATCGAAGCATTGATGAGTGAATTATGAACGATCGAATTTATCAATAAACGTTCGTTGCGTGGAAATTGTATCTTAAGTTTCGCCAACATTGATATTCAATATCGGTGCATCAGATATTCGATAAGGAATCGTGCTCGCGATCAGATTATATCAGTTGGAATATTTTTAAAACATTAGAATCAATACTCGTTTGATTTATAGCGCGATAACTTTGCACTTCGATTAATTTTATCCTATTTTTCCAGATGTCCGATAAAGGCGGTGGTATCCCTCGCTCGCAAATGGACCATTTGTTTAAATACATGTACAGCACGGCACCTAGGCCAACCAAAACCGATGCTCACACAGTTCCACTTGCCGGATACGGTTATGGTCTTCCAGTATCTCGATTATACGCCAGATATTTCCACGGTGATCTCGTTCTCCAAAGTTGTGATGGTTTCGGTACCGATGCCATCGTATATCTAAAGGTAAAAATCACGCGATGCAATTTCATTACTCAAGTGTGTACAGTGTGCTCTTTATTCGTTTATTCTATTTTTAAACGTTTCAGGCTTTGTCGAACGAAGCCAACGAGTTATTGCCAATTTTCAACAAGACTTCCTCCAAATTTTATCGAACTCAAGTATCAACCACCGATTGGAGCAGTCATTGTGGTGGTGGAATGGCCACGAGGCAATTACGTATGAGTCTTGTTCAAGGACACAAACTTCCACGTGGAATGGAAGTTAGGCATTGTTAACGAAATTTCATCTCTATGGACCAAGGAAGTAAGTATCTACTTACCTAGATGTTCGACATTTGTAAGAATGGAAGAGATTCTTCGCTGCAGTATTTACCATACAGAATTTAAAAAAAAAAAAAAAAAGAAAAGAAACTCGTAGACGAACAGCGCAAATTTATTTTCAAAATGTTATCGTATTCTATGTGTAACTCGATTCAAAATCATTGAAATCACTGTTTCGATTTGTAACTGAATATTTATTGATGTGATTTTTGATCGATGTATTGATAGATGTATCTTGCATTTGAATCGCTCTTAGTGTTTCAGTGTTTCCTTTTTAATGAGGTGTTTCGTTTACGAGCACCGATACGATCGGCGGAACATTGAGATTCGACAGAATTGTTAATCAAGACAACCGCTTCCGCTGTAGGTGGAAAAAGCCTTGCGACTTTCGTGTCACGATATCTAAAGAAGTAGCAAGGATCCACAATCGAGATCCTTCGTAATATATTTTTCACGAATATAAACCGTAGATGACCGTGATGGTTACAGCGACGTTATTGCCTCGTCAAAAATGACTTATTGTTCGTTGTGCCCGCGGTTACGATGCTCACATATCACGATTCTTGAAATTTAACTGCATTTTAAATATTTCCGATATATTTTTTTTATTAATTTTATAAATTTAAGTTTTTAAGATATTTTTAAAAATCCTAGAATTAATCTGAACGTTCCATCAAGATCATTTCTTTATATATACGTATATATACATATACGTATATATGTATGTATATATATATATATGTGTGTATATATATATATATATATATATACAGACACATATGCCGTGCTTTTAATAAATCAGCATTTTAATTCTCTTTTTTTGAACATTTTTTTGTTCAAACATGAAATTGTTCAAACGTATGCTGACTTAACTTTGTGATCGATCGATACAAAAGCGAGAAGGAATTTTCCACTCGTTAGAGGAATTTTTATAAAAAAAAAAAGTATGCCACAAATGTAAAACTGTGATTTGATACGTGATTTTAGTTAAATATAGCTAGACAAACTTTGAACTTGTTAATCTACGACGTCATTCGCGTTTATGAATTTTAACTATGTTATATGTAAAAAAAAAAAGGAAAAAAAAAAAGAAAAAAAAGGAAAAAAATTAAAAAAAGAAAAAAAGATGGATAATTTAATAATCGCTTAGAAATATGAGTTAAAGAAAATGACATGCGAGTCGGAAGGACTGGCTGAAAGAAAGAATAATAATATTAACGTTCACTTTATCCTGGGAAAGTATTTTGTATACCGTATACAATCAAATTCTTAAGAAGTATTTCAGGTGTGTTTTAAATGAATTTTTATAAGACTAAAACATAGAAACAAAGATTTATACGCAATAAATTCATTTCCGCGACTTTCGAGTCTCGTTTATATTCTAAGGTATTTCCTTCGATTCATTATAATGAACGTGTGAAATTCAGCCAGAAAGAAGTTCGAATTCAGGATGATGCAATATCGTCGCGTTCATGTTATCTCTTATTTCTTAACACTGATTTTCTAATGTGAAATGAACCTCGCTCCTCTTTTTATTCGAAATTGTATAACGAGGTTTCTATATATTTTTAACTAGTAGAGTACGATGACATTTAATTTTCACAAAGAAACAGGCACAACCAGCGTACCTTAGAATACTAAACAATTTTTAAGTCTTTACCTCCCTTAGGATTTATCGTATAAATGAGACTGCATAATTTGCGCGTATCCTGCACGTTTTCTACGATCTATTATCATTTTGTTTCTTTAAAAGAGAATGAGAAAAGAGAGGACGAATTTAGAAAGTGTTTGTGAACTGTTCCTTAAACCGATGCATTTTATTATTTTAAAGGGACAGTGTCACTTTCTGTAGCGAATGTTTTCTGTTATGGATTATTCGATCCGACGTATGATCCCACGGTATATTTGCGGTATATTTTGAATGTATGTTTTGTCCCCCCCCCCCATGTATATAAATTTTTAATTTTTAGAGCACTCGGAATATTTGTCTAGACGACAGCTGTAATTTTAGCTGTAATTATAAATATGTAGGGATAATTCGCGCACGTAACGCGAGTGAAACACTTGTAAAACATTGTTAATAAACATATTACAAGATAAAAAAATGTGTGATATTTTTTTTTTCTTTTTTTCCTTTTATAATTCATTCTTTGAACAAAACTGAATGGCCACGTGTACACGGAAGAGTTGTTTTGAAGTGTTGAAAGAAGTTCAATTCGGTTCGATGTGACACAGAACAACGCTTCGATGGAATTTACTAATCTAACAAGTAAATACATTAAAATAGATGCATTGCTGTAGTTTTATTACGTTTGGCCATGCGTACCATAAGTATGAGTTCGCGTTTCGACAAATGTTTCTCTCTTACCGCACGCTTCGTTCGCTAAAAATAATAAAAAGTACTTAGCAATAACAATTATTTTCATTTATAAAATAACGCTACCCTATGTATATCTGGTGTCCATCAATGTATCAATTAATGGATTTAACAGAACGTTCTACAATTAGAATTGGCGAGTAAAACTTACAATTATCATTGATCGGACGGTGCTCGTTTCTTTTTTTCCTTCCAGTTCTCTGGAACCGAACAATCGATGATAATTTACAAATCAAATTATAGCAAGTTGCACGTTTGATACTTGAATCTTTTTTAAAACGGTAGCAGAATAAACGATAAAAACAAATAATAATTCGACATGAAAGAAAAACGCTTTAAAATGTAATTAAATAGAAAAGAAATTAAAACATGTTCAAACAACAAAAGAAAAGTGAATAAAATTAACAAAATTGATTTTGATTAAAAATAATAATATTGTTTATCGATTTAAAATTGGTTAAAAGTAATAATCGAAGCCATTGGAACCGATTCGAAACGTTTCTGTCGTTGAGCGCTTTCAAAATCCTTTCTCACTTTTTGTTTTTTTATTTTTATTTTTTTATTTTTTTATTTTTTTGTTTTTTTTTTTTCTCAAATTTGGCACCGTCAATTTTAACTCGTTCTCCTTTTCCAGCAACAAGAGAATACATTCAATTTCAAATTAATTGCAGACCAGTTATTCCGATAAAAGTTTATCACAATAATAAAGTTTTTTTTAGTGCGCGTCCTATAAGTTTGTGTACAAGTTGTTCCTCGATTGTAAATTCCAAAAATACAATCTTGTATCCTTCTCATATCTGCACGAATTTCCAAAAAGTGTTAATGAACTGCACGTATCATTTCGTTCGATTTCTGTCGTATGAAAATTAATTACACGCATCGTGGAGATTTTCTTTTAAAGCTATCAAGCGACTTTTCAGTGATCTGGGAAAATATTAGCTATTAGAATATACATTTCATTTTTCTAATCATTCCACGAGCGAGATCCAGTCGAAAAAAAAAAAATAAATAAATAAATTCGATCGGAGAAATATATTAGAAATTATGGAGAAAATTAACATTTATTGTACAACAATGAAATAATGATAATATCAGAAAATCAATAAAGAGCAAAATTAATATTATACGATTTAGAGATTTTTCAACGGATCCCGCTTTTGCTTTCAATTTCTCTTAAGATCTCTCGCTCAGGCAAAAAACTATTGCTAGAATTTCTCTTAAATTGTTATTAAACGATTTATCTATGCTACAATGTATATACAGCATGGCAGTGATTACACACTCTATATTTCCTTGCCGTACAATACACGTGCTACAAAAAATTTTGCAACGTTAAAACTGCTTGATTCGAGCTTGCGAATGATCGTATCATCGACCGTTCGCAGATCTTTCCTTATCGAATTTTAATATCCCCGATTGATTCAAGATCGGCGTCGATCAACGTAAACGTATTTGTCAATCTATCTATAGAACATACTTGTCATGCCTTATCAACATGTTAGAAAGAAATTTCTTCTGACAAATCACAAAATGCGCCTGTTACGTCTACGTATCTCCACCGTGTAAATTAATCGGATAATAGATTTTACCAAAAGCGAGCGCGAGTCTTGGAAAATCCACCTAATCGAGTACTTTTTTATTTATTTGGACAGTAAATTTGGTCGTGAATAGATAGGAGGACAATCGATCAGATTAAATTCGAACGGCTCGTTATGTACATTGAAATTAATTTCGTAGTAAAATTAATTTTCCTAATGTTTCTTCGTCTCGTGCGCGTAGAAAAATAAAGAAAACGAACGTCAATTTAATACGGAGACAATAATGAGCGCCTTGTGATTGCGAAAGGTATATGTAATTTTTTTTTTTTTTTTTTACGGTTAGTAATTACGCTCGATTACATTCCTCATACGACATTAGTATAATTATTAATTAATCTAGGACATATTCACTACTCAAATAGATACTTTAATAATAATTACTCTTTATAGTCTATCAAAATATTCATCACAGTGCTACGGACACAAAATTGTGTTCTGTTTATACGTGTAAATAATGATTCTTTTTCTTCGAGCAGGAAAAGTCGCGTAATCCAGCCACTCGTTGATTGCTACATTATTTCACACGAAAGATAGATTTTTCATTTCTTCTTCCTTTCTCTCTCTCTCTCTCTCTCTCTCCACGTTTTCCCTTTCTTTTCTTTCTTCTTCCTTGTATTGTTTTTTTTTTCTTTTTTTTTTAATAAAATAAACGACGATACTAATCGCCTTTCAATTTTCTTCTTGAAAAATATCAACGAATCGATAAATGGCATCTATTTAAATTACATTTTAAACTTCTAGATTTTCTAGATCACATAGTTCTCTGTTCATCTTTTGTACAATAGTTTGAGGATACCTTTGATGTCAACGAGAGACCCGATTCTTGATATTTTCTATGCTCGTATCACTTATTTTTTTCTTTCATTCTTTTTCTTTTTTTTCTTTTTTTTCTCTATGGTGCTACACACACATGACAGTATCATCCCTTTTTAAAAAATTCTTATTCGACTTTACATATGACTTATATTTACAACAATAAATTGAGGAGATGGCCTTCCAAGGAGATCGTCCAACTTATAATTAAATTGACGAACTCGAATAATTAGAAACTTTATTAGTTTCCATTCGAAAAAAAAACAGAACGTACACGTTCTATCGCAATAAATATGAAAGACAAAAATTCAAATCGGCAATCTTCGCCAAAAATTCAAAGACGCAATTGGAGCGCGTAAATTAATTTCAACGAAAAACGATCAACTTTAATTCAACTAAAAATTTCGATCCATTAATGAAATTAAAACCAAAGACGATCTTCATAAATAAACATTTAACACACGCTTTGTTTTTCGCGTTAAAAAAATAATATTACCAATAAATGGAAAAGAAAAAATAAGTTTGAGTTTAACAATAAGCAAAACAATTCGTACTGAAATGGCAAATATTCAAATAGTCCCCTTAGTATGCCTTGCTCCTTACTCATCTCTGAAATATTTTTTTCGCGAAAAAACAATCTTTTCTTTTGAAACTTTCTTCAGAAATTGCTCAAATTGTGTTCTCCAAAATTTTTCTTGTGTTTCTCGAAAATCATCTCAAAATATGATGATACTTCTTTCATTCCTTTTTTTCTTTTTTTTTCTTTTTTGCGAAGCATGATCTCATTATAAAATCTTTTTCTCGACTTAACCATCCTTTTTACAATCTTCTTTCCTCCTCTCGAGAAGACCATTTCCACAAAGGTTCTTTTTCCTTCCTTTTACAAAGATCCAGAATTTTTTTTTTGCAAATGCTACTCGTTTCTCTCAACTTTCATACTTTTTCTTTCAACATCGAATCCCAAAGGGAAGATCTGTCTCCGAATTCTCAAAAAAAAAAAAAAAAAAAAATTGATCTCTGTTAAACCTCTGCGCAAAGGGGACTAGGCGAGCGGAGTGATTGACAACAACCCCATGGAAAGAGCCATGTGGCTCAGCACCTTGGCGAAAATTTCGGATTGGTAGGGCCATGGATGTAGCTTCGTAATTCCTTTGGTGGTTCTGACCCGAAATCCGACGCTGTGTCCACATCGGACTTGCGACAAATAATCATACGAATGTCCGTGTGCAAGTAAATTCGGCCTGACTTACCGGACATAAATCTGAAACGAAAATATTTAATTTTAACATCACAATTAAGTTGCGTATCGATGGACAAATTTATACATAATTTTAAGTTAATTCAGAAAATCAGAGATCGTGGAAAAGGGAAATGAAAAAAAAAAAAAAAATTAATAATCGTGGCTTCGAGATACCTGCATCGATATGATAAAAATGTACATTTGTACACTGTACAGCATATATATTTATTTTGAGAGATTATTCATACGAAGAAGCCTCGATCATACTTGCGAATACTGATCATGAAAGCATTAAAATTTTGATTAACGAACATACGTATTGCCCACAGATCATGGATAATTAAAATCTTAATATTTACAAAATGGATCTTTGATAGAAAGAGAGATATACCTAAGATGTACGAGGTAGCGTAGTGTTTTGTCCCGCAATGTTCTCTGACGTAAAAAAGTATGAGATCGTGGTGGCATATCTGAAAGATCGTACAGTACTACGAACATTTTAACGACTGTACCCAAAGGATTGAGAAGCGTTACTTGGATAGTACCGCTTCTCGGTACTTGATAGCCCTTTTTGCCCAAATTAATATGTGCCTAAAAAAGAAAGAAAAGGAATCACGTTTCGTTGATTAGAATGTAAAAATATATTAAAAGGAACGTGGATGTACATACGAGATAGGGCGTGGAAACTTTATCATTGTCACCAAGCGTATAGAAGAACACAGTGACTGGAAGCTTTCGATGTTTCGGACAGAAGGAACCACTGGCGCCCAATTCCGCCGTGAAACCGTGAACGGTCGACACTGGTTCGAGTCTACCGTTCAAAGCCGATTCCTCGAAGCTGCCTAGAAGAGCGTGACTTTGCGGTCTACTGCGGGAAGTCGAGCGTCTTTTCGGTGTTTCCTCCCCTTCGCCTGCATTCTCGGCCTCTCGATCAGCCTCTTCCAAAGACACTGCGCCGGGACTCGGCGGAGTGTTCAATTCGAACAGAGCGCTGAAACGAAAAAAAGCTCGTCTAAATCGAAGGAGGCCTCGACACTTTCTTCCACGACACGATATTATACCTTCTCTTCGAGGAGACAGAATTCAGACTGCTATCGTAATCGAAGCAACAGCTGCCTCTCCTCAACGGAGCTGGACTGGACGTCAAGGGCAAGCCTGTTCTACTGTGAAACACCATCGAAGCCGCGTTCTCCAAGGAACGGCGAAATCTCTCTTGCTCGATGGCAGTGGGTACAGCCTTGTCCATTGTTTCGTCGTCATCCGTGACGATGTCTTTGCCGAGATTGCAGTTCCGAATTTTCTTCCCGACATTCGAAACAGAATCCTTGCAAAGTTTCAAAGATACAGTTTCGTCCTCTTCATCGTCGAGCTCCGTCACCCCATCATCCACGTTTGTACTATGCAGTCTATTTTGCCATTTGGACATCTCGACTTCGTCGTAGTCGCCGTTGTCCTCTTTGTAATTTGTACTATAATAGATTCGTGAATTTTGATGTGCGCCATTTGTACTAAGCTCCGAAGGATCAGGTCTTGCGTCGCGCTTCTCCGCCTCTCTCTCTCCGGCAAAGTTTGAGAAGTCTATTCTCCTCTTCGCTTTGCTATCCCTCAAATTTTTTGGATCGTGCAGGCTGGGCTGGACATTGTTGTACGGGAACGAACGTTGGCCTAAGTATTGTATCGCGTCTTGAGAATTGTCCTCTGTCGTTGCAGGAACTTTTTTCTCTTGCTCCTTTTTGAACAGTTGCCGGAACCGATTAAACTTCTTGTTGAGCGCCATAGACAGGAACTTCTCATCCTCCAACGCCACGCTTTTCTGCTCCTGACTCCTGCTCTTCTCGCAAGCCACGTTATTTCGATTGCTTTCCGTTTCGTTGATGGCCGTTGGCAACACGGACCTCGATTTGGTCCCATTCGGAATCTCCGTTAGATTCCCTCGGTCTTTGCTGGTTCGTAAAATTGCTCCCAATAATATGTCTGCTTTGTTCGACACGTTCTGCAAACAGTCCATAGCGTCGTTCGTCCGTTTCTCCGAATTATTATTGCATTTGATCGGCTGCAGATCCTCGTTCGAGTCGTCGCTCTCGAGCTTCTCGCGTTTCTGAGGATTATAAATATTCTTATTGCCATAAATTTCAACGAAATTGGTCTTCTCTAAAGCTTGTTGGTCATTTTTCCTGCACAACTTGTGGTTACAACCCTCGCAGGCCTTCGTACGGTTCACTATGTTGTTCGTCGAACACTCGATGCTTTCCAAATTCGCATATTTCCCTATCGATTTGTCCGATCCATCCTCCACGGATTTCTCCAACTTCTCCCGTTTCTTCATCGTCCTGATACTCGTCCTCTTCCGCTCTGACGGTGTACGAGCCCTCAAAACAGCCAGAACCTCGTCGAATTCCTGCTGACTCAACTCCAAGTTGCAGTTTTTAAATCTCACTTCGTTCCCGTGCTGTTGCTCTTGACTCTTCAAGTTTGTCGCTTTCACCTTGTTCTCCACGAAGCCACTGGTCGGCGCGACCCCGAGCACTCGTCCAGGAACTTTGCTGAACCAATCCAAGAAGCCTCCTTCCTCCTTCGACTTGTCCTTATCCTCGGGGAACGACAGTTTCGATATCAACTGGCTCAAATCCTTCCCAGGCCTCCCCCTATTGTTGACTTCCTCCACAGCTTCCTGTCCAGGATTCGCTTCGAAGGAGCTGGATAATTTGTTCGACGATTTCGCACTTTGATGCACCATGCAAGAGGAGTTGAAGGAATCTTGCTTGAATCGGTTATTCGTCGAAGGACCGGGATTTGATTCGTGGAACGGACTAGGTTGCCTAAACGGGTTGATCACGAGGCTCGAATCCTTGTTTACTGGCGGTTTGCTGATCCTCTCAGAATCGTTGAAGTAACTTTCCCTGTTCCCGCGCAAGCTCTGAAAAGCGCACTTTCCGTTCGCGTTGCTGTTATTCCAAGATTCGACGAACGACCAAGGCAACGAGGAATTGAACGGTATCAAATTCTCGAATATTCCATTCTTCTCCGTAGACTTCTCCGTCTCCTTGTGCTTCTTCTCCAAATTGCACTGTTTCTCCTTGCAATTCGACTTCAATTCGGATTCTTCGATCGTTCGCTTGTACCGCTTCTCCATGTTCCCTTCCCGCCCGTCGATGTTCAGCTGCGTCTTGAAGCACCGCTCTAGATTATCAGCGTTCAAATTCTTACGATTCCTGATGGCGTTCTCCTCCAACTTGTTCTGATTCTGCACAACAGACTTGACGCTACGATTGTTCACGATCTCGGACGGGCATTTCGGATAGCTCGAACTCTGACCATCCTTCATCTCTTGCGTTACAGTTTCCTGCACCGAGGGCAGAGCTATCGGTTGAATCGTCACGCAATTGTTCGTATCCGTAGGACCACAGGGAAGGGACCGGCGACGTTTCCTCTCGCGGTTTTGTCTTGAAATCACTGGTGATGGTGGTGGAATGTCCTCCTCCTCGCACGGACAATGATGTTTTCCAGGTTTGTTGCAAGGCGTCTGCAGTCTGTCGTCCACTAAAGCTGTTTCGGAAAAAATAAATAAATAAATAAATAAATTTATCTATTTAATCGTTCGACCTTTTAAACATTTTTCGAGTATCAATCGATTTATTAATCGTGAATTATGCATACATATATGCATGTATATAAACTTTGTAGTCGTAATCAAGGAAAAGAAACGCGAAGATTGACACTCGAAACACGGAAACATCGCGTCGATCAAGATTGCAAGATTGCCCTGATTACCAGGCAAAACAAGGCCTTCAGGATTTTGCGGAGCGCTGGAAACCGGGATAGCCTTGGTGGGTGTCAAAGCCCTCGCGACACCCTCCTCGTCTTTCTCTTTGATCGGGTGCAACGGGCAGGTGAGAACCGGCACCTCCTCCATCCTCGGCAGTGCCCACACGGTGACCTAAAATTTACACGAGAAATCCTCTTCAGCTCCATTAAATGCAGTAGTGCGCGGTACTCGGAACGAGATTGGGTAGCCGGTGACTCATCTGCTGGTTAAAAGTAGGCATTCGTTAGTGTCCTCGAACTACCAGAATAGAACCAGAATATGGAGGGTACTCCGAGAACGTGGACGAGAGGACCACCATGCGAATTACATGGACAGTTCGAGGAACATTGACCTCGCCTTTATCTCAAGTGAAACGCATCGTTTCGAGCGTTCCCAGCGAGCTGTTGCTTGCCAGGAAATCCTTGGATCAATTAAGAGCATCTATCTTCGCGTGAAGAGGTTTCAGCTAATGTGAATACTTTTTTTCTTTTCTTTTCTTATCTTTTTTTCAACGAATTTATGATAAACGATAGTTTTTGAAACGAATATAAATGGAAAAAATTCCGTTAAATCCCAATAAATGACAATGTTCCTGCTTTTAAGGTAACCGGACGGAATTTGAAACGATAACTTATTAATTTGATTTACTTTTATGGAATTTCCATCACTGTTGCCGGCCAAAGGGAACGTGTGCTCCACGGGGGTTTCACGAAACTTTCTCAGATTGTCTTCGTTGTAGGGCACCATTCTCGTCACGATGTAACTGGGATCGGTACCGTTGCTCCTCGACCACCAAGCAGCGACTTGGCTGAAGTGAAGTCGCGAACGAACTGCCTGATATAATCCGTAGAAGTTCATGGTCTCCGGACTCCTGAACATCATTCATTAATTCACCATTCGTTAATAAAATAAAATGGCAAAGAAAATTTCGAAAAAAAAAAAGAAGAAGAAAGAAAACACTTATAATCTTTCAAAACAAATTTCTCTATACTCACTTGCTAGGAACGACGCAAACACACCAATACTCCAGCAGCATCTCCGACGCTTGTTGCCATGGTGAAATTGATAAGGACGGCACGGTGCAGATCGGATTCTTGTTCGTACATTTCGCCAAACCGCATGGACAGTTGCTGCACAACACTACCTCGATGCACAGGAACGAGCCGATTGCAACACGGTCCGCGATCTCTCGGACCAGCACAAGATATCGATCGCACTGGACGAGGATCGCGTGGAGAGAAAGAAAGGGGGGGGAAAGAAAAAACGTAAGAAAATTACGCAAATTTAAATTTACCTCTACGTTAATTTCGCGTTCGTTTCGATGTTCGAACAAAAGAATATTTTTAAAAATGATTGCAACAGCAGTTTCTGTTGTTACCAGGTAATTATCTTCCTCGCACACATGGTCGTTAGGCACCGTCTGCGTAGGAGCTGCACAATGTGGGCCCTCTTTGTAACCACGTGGAGGGCCCTGAATCCTCCCCTCGCACACTAGGACTCCAAGGGCTCGGAACATGCTAAGAATGCCACCCCGACCGCCAACCCCATTTGGGCTGGGAATGCCTCCTGTCACCGCGCCTAGGCAGTGCATACCTGGAAATATAAATTATAAATTGCGTTGTAATAAAAAAAAAAAAAACAAAATTCCAAGTTTTCTTATTCAGACGTTTTTGAACCGAAAGAAAAAGAAGAAAGAAAGAAATGAAGGACAAGGGGGGAAAGCAATAAGGATAATAATAATAATTCGAGTGAAATTAAAATAAGAATTTTCCTCCGACGAAACTGGCACGAACACGAACCTGTGCGCATTCTCCTTCTGTGGAAGCAATTTCCAACGCACTGCAACAGGATCGTCGACATTTTCGAGAGCTGCTCTCGGGGGAATGAAAACTGGAACGATTCGCGCACGACCTCCGCTATCGTTAATCTTAAGCTCACCACCACCACCTCCACCACCACCACCACGTATCATGCTTCGAACCTTGTTCAGGTACTGTAACTTTTCTCTTTAGCGGCGTCTTTATCGAGGAAACGAACTTTGCCGCTCTCTCCGTGCCGATCATTCCGTTTTCCAACGAAAATGGCCATGCCTAGTCACAGTTCTATTTGCCTTTTCCTTCGTGAATCACGAACAAAATAGTTTGTTCACACTCTTTTGTCCCCTCCCTCTCTCCACTGATTCATCGCTTAATCTAAATCCTCCTTTTTCCTTTTATCAAAGTCCACGACAACAAAGGGAGAATCTTTCGAACCTTTCGACGAGATCCCATTGTTCAAAGCCAAAGCAAATAAGAAAGATAATAATCGGACGATTACAATTACAAACAAGGATAATAAACGTGAGACTCATCCGAGGCTGAAAATCGGTAACCACCACGGTTTTTCTCCCGTTTCTTTTCACCCGAACCAAGATTTCGTCCTCTCCCGGTCATTATGTAAAGGTGAATACGCAGGAGGGCGATGGGCATTATTTATAACTTTGCCCGCCGCCATATGCGGCGAAAGCGACCAACCGGATTGGCTTCCTCGCCGCTTTTCTCCAAGCGTTTCAGCATTCGAGCGAACCAACACAGAAACACGCCATCCGCTCCTTTCCTTCCATGGAAAACGCGAAAATTTTCTCGGGAAACGTTGATCGATTTTTCGAGATGGATTCAACGAGAAATCGAGACAAATACATCGAGATAAATATTCAGGATCCCTTCTTTTCCAAAACTGCAGCAACGCGTTCCCCTCGCTTGATATCCTCCTCCTCGCAAAATTCTTCGTTCCGTTTGTTGCAAGATCCGAACGAGATTTCTCGATCCTTTCGATGCGCGCGAAACACGTGCCAACGAGAATAAATTGAGAATTGTGTCGACAGGCATCGAAGAGAAATCGAGATCGAAGGGAGGAAAGCTTTCATAATCTGTTGAAACTGTTCTTACAACACTCCTCGACTTAATAATCAACGATTCGCCTCCTTATCCCACGCGGATTTGTTGCTTGCACATCCAGTTCCAGGGGACAAAGGAAACGATATATAAACCGCACTCGAGTTGGGACTTTTCGCGATCAGGACGCGAAAGAAAGAGCAGGCTCGACTCGTGCGGCCACGATGAGGAATTTGAATAAAGAACAGCGCGGCCTCCAACACTAGCCTCGACTCGTACGTGTCGAGGGTCTGTGTACGAGGGAGAGCTTGTGGGGCTCCACGAGGGTGATCGTACTCGGGTGTCATGCGCAAAAAGTTCGCAACCCTTGGCAAAGTCCTTTGAGAGACGAGCTACAAGGATTAAGAGGCAACGTCCAGATATATCGTATCGAGCAAATAAATCCTGATCGATCGATTAAAGAATAAAGTTTTTCGAGCTTGGAATAAAAAAAAAGAAAATCTTCATCTCGAAACGATACCGGTTCCTTGTCTAAATCCACTTGCGATTAAAAAAAAGTTGCTTTATACCGCTTCTTAATCGCGTCGTCAGATAGTCTGGAGAACAGAGTCGATAATCCGCTAGTTGGAATCCTGTTAGTGGTGTAGCCAGCCCGAGTTTTCTCGTATAATTAGTCGTTTCGAGCAAATCCGGGGGAATAAGTTGGCCAGGAGAGAAACCATGAATCTTGGAAAGCTCTTGACCGAGAGACGAAAGCAAGTCGACGAACGCAGATTCCAAAACTCACGATGGAAGCTGTAAGCGTAATCCAGCCGATCGATCGCCGAGGAACGAACAGGAGATAATATATATACACTCTTCCAGAGCAATATCGGGTTCCAGTTCGAAGAACGAGCGAAGAGACTTTTTTTTCGTCAATGATACAAACGACGAAAGATGATAATAGAAAAAGCTGCCGGTATGCTCGGGTACTCCGTAGAGAGGAGCACGGTTCAGAGGGTCGCAATTTCTAGAGACTCGAGAGGCCGAAAGTGAGCCAAAGTGAAATTTTCATCGCGCGATCAAAGAGAACGGTTTTGACTTGGCCGAGGGTTCGCACGCCGTTCGAACCTCGAGGAAGACCTTCGCAAAAGCATGAGGGGGGAGGAAGGCGGGGGAAGAAGGGCTTGCGGAATAAAAAAAGGCTGAGGTCGTCGAAGCTACGAGGCCGTGCACCGGCGACACGGGAGACTGAGGGAAAGGGCGATGCGCTTCTGGTGCAGCACGGTGTGAATGCACCGTGCTGGTCCAGCTGAGAAAACATCGGCCTGTTGGCGCCAGTATTATCCACCATGGAGTAAACAAGCTGCCGAGAATCGTTCCGGCAAAATTGCATATTTTCTAACCCCCTGTTATATAACGGCAATATTTCCCTAATCGAATTAAAATTCAAACTCTCCCTTTAATTGATCGTCCCGCATTTCCAATAAATCCGATCTTTGGAAATTCTCCAAAGAATTCGGCCGGTTGATTGAAGACAATGGAGGGAAAAAAAGAGAGAGAGAAAGCGGACGAGAGCAATTGGCAGCGATGGATTACGAAAATAACCCGTGCGAATCTTTAATTCGTATGTTGGAAGATTTTACTCGAGACTTTATTTCGAGCAACAAACTTGGAGTAACTCTTATTATATGTAACCAAACGACTATCAATTATCATTATTCGCATGCCGGATATTGCAGATGGAATTACTCATATAGCTTACATTAGTTCGAAGCGAAGATATCGGTGTCCTCGAGCACAGTGTGCACAGACGTGACGGAGGAAGGATCGAACGACGTTGTTTCTAGATATTGATAATAAAAAAGGTACTGGGAACTTTTATACACGACTTCTGGGTAAGATAAGAGAGGGAGAGTGGGGACGTTTCGCCTCCATTGTCGGTTTATTGTATTACATTCCGATACGTCGCATTGTCGTATGATGGATTGACACTCATTTGTCCACGATTTACGATTCGATAAGGGCAAGCTCTTTTTATAGAAATGGGGACTTTCTAATGAACACGCTTCTGCAAAATATCTATATATATATATATATATATTATATATATATATATATTTGTGCGTGTGTATATACGTATCGAGCTTTATGCTCGATCGAATTCCTCGACGAGAAGAAGAAGACGAGGCAAAGTATACACGGGGGATAACGTGAAGTGCGCATTAACTTTTGCATGTATAGGACAACGAAGCGTGAAATTTAAAAAGGTTGAAACGCGTGTGTAAAACGCATTAACAGAATTACACGGCTTCCAGGGTTGCCTACCTTACTAATTCTATTAACTAAGACGATTTTTTTTTTTATGCAAATTAAAAACAGACGTAAAATACTTTCTTCCTTCAAGCTATCTCTTTTCATTTCCATAGAAACGATTTTATCCCGTATACGACGAGCAATAACCTCTTTGTCGTACCATCTTCTCCATCAATTTTTCCCTTATTTATAAATCGTTCAGCGTAGGATCGATCCTCTGAATACAATTTTTAGTCGAAGACACGATGTCGGATAATTAATAAAAAAAAAAAGATCGCCTAATATTCTTCTTCGAATCCGGACAGATCGGAGAAACTAACGCATCGTAGAAAATAAATCTGTAAAAATGTCTACTTGTTGCCGAAATAATTGGTCACGAACTGGCATCAGGAGAGCAAATGAAACTGGAAATTACAGGTTCTCGACTGCTATATATGATAATCGAGCGTGGAACAAGTAAAATTTGTTAACACGTAGTTCACCACGCGAGTTGAACTCGATCGCGGCGTTGGATTAGAAAGCACGGTTTTTTTAAATAAACAAGGCCGTGAATCGGGAACGTATGCGTATCGTTAATCGTTTCATTAAAGGGAAAGCACGATTTTCAGGGGCAATAAATGTCCCACGATTTAACAGGCGTTTCCAGTTTTTTAACCGGATACGTGGAAAGCGTGGAATTATCAGCTGGCAACGGATATAAAAAATGCAGAGGATCCGCTAGCTAGCTAGCTAGCTGTTGTTTTATTCCCGTTCCCCTCTCCGTGCGAACTGAAAGCAGCAAATGGCACAAAGGCGACCACGCGCTCGCGTTTCCCTTTCATTTTACACCGCGAACCGGAAGCTTTTCGCGAAATCTAACAGGCATGGAAAAGAATTTCTTTTCCTTTTCTTTTTTTTTCTTTTGCGAAATTACTCGGATAAGTAATTAGAATCGAGGAAAAGAAAACGAGCGGGAATTAATTTCAACCACTTGCACGCCGTTTCACGGCCTGTTTACTTTTTTCACGAGGCCTCTAACTCGTTCCTTCGTCTTTGTTGCGTATATCCTCCCCCTTCCTCTCTTTTTTATCGTCCCCTTTCCTTAAAATTGCTATTTTTATCGATCTCTTTCTCGTGATGCGTCTTCATCATCGCAGGATGATTCTCCAAAAATCTTAAATAATAATAATAATATTGTTAGATAGAATCCGAATGGAATCACGCATCGCGTGAGAATGAATTATCGGAGGCAAGGTATTTTTTTAAATCAATCAAAGCATAAAAAAAAAGTAACTCGCCATAATCCTGAATAGGCGAATCGTTCGGAAAACGAGGGCAAAGCGTTACGAAAATCGCTCCAAGAATCTCGCAACCGCCTCTCCCTCTGAAATGGCAATGCGAGCTTATCACCGAGCGGCCGGATGCATTATTTGCACGTAAAGTGCAAATTTTCTTCTATAATCGTTCGTGTTTACACGCTCGATGAAGGGGATCATTGATCGGGAAGAGACCGTCTTCTGTTCCCATCATAGCCCATTACCAATTAGCTCGTTAAGATACCCGCCAATCAATACGCCTCTAAACACGCACGTCCAATGCTATAAAACACTCTCTACTAAAATCTAAAAGCGTTTCTACCTTCCGTAAAAGAAAGTGCCTTCTCCTCTTCTTTATTCTCCTCGCTGTTTGCTTTATTCGCTTCCCGGGGAATCCTACGGTAATTGCCTAAGGTTCCTATTCTTACTTCCAGTACCGAAAGAAAGGATAACGGGTTCTAAATTTTAATCCCCTATTTTAGAGTTTCCTATTTTCCATTAAGAGCTAAACGAGGAACAAGCATTGAACAGGATATTCTCTTTTATGCGAACGTTTTCTCGAATATGTATATATATGTATATATGTACAATCAGTCGCAAAGGCTGAAACGATTGCGAACTGTCTCGAGAAGCAATCCTATAAATCTTCCTACGTCACGCGTCGACAAGCTCCTCCAACAGAGATTCGAACTGGAAATTGCGATTTTTCTTATTTCCATGGCGCATCCAGTCACCAGGAAGATAGGTGTCTGCTCGCCGCGAAAAAGAGGATAAATTGCATCGAACATTTGAATATTCTTTTACTCCTTTCAACAAGTTTATTTCTCGTGTATCGTTGAAATATACGAATTGGAATTATACAGCACAATGGAACATGTCCACGCGTCCGATTTCGTAGATCGAGACATGAATACTATCGATAGTTACTTTCGCTAATGGACATCGGTGTTAAGAGTGAATATTCGAGGTCAATTGCCATTCTTCAACGTAGGCTATTAACGGCTTAACATTGTTTCTGGCATTGAAGGATCGAATACGATCTTTGGAATTGCTTTTTCCGCCAATAAACAAAAACTCGTTGAGAGATAATCGCCATCCTCAAAGTAATAAAACCTTTTAACAAGAAATAATAAGTTTTCGAGGATGATTCCCTCTCAAAATCTTAATTCAGAGTTCGGGGAATCGGAGAATTTTTCAAGCGAAATATTTATCTCGATAATAATTTCTCCACGAAGCAAACCTCGACGAATCGGTATCATCGCTCCCCCTTCGTCCTTCGAGAAAAGGGTCGTCGGTTTTGCCGCGTCTAGACATGGTCGACTCACCCCTCTGATTTCGAGGGAATTGCCAGAAGGTTGAAGAACTCTGGCGGCATCGAAAAAAACCAAACGAGACAAAGAACGCCTGATTACGTATGCGAAAACGGTGAAGAGTCGAGTTGTTCGATTAATCGAAAACTCTCTGTGCAATCTGGACAGCAAATCTTTCGTATTTCTCGCCAATTTCTATATCTTCAATTCAGAGAAAAAAATTTATTATCGCCGAGATTAATTTTCTCTTATTATACTCTGTTTTAATAGGCGATACCGATAAGACGTAATCTTCTATTATTTAATTTCTCTTTTTTTTCTTTTTTTTTAATTAACCAGAGAAGTAAGTAAAAATCTTTCCTCGCAAAAGATTGATCAAGTTGCGAAGCGATATAGCCGCGATTATAAATAAATCCTTATTTATCACGTTGTCTTCGACGATTATTCTGTTACGCGATTTATATGGAAATAAAATCCGAGATTGATTGAACAACGAGAGAACAACAAGAACTGACCTCGTTCCTTAAATTCTGATATTATTTTTACAATCGTCCGATACCCTCCTTTGATTGGCCTATCCTCGATTCTACGTCTCTCTGCTTCAAGCTTCTTTTTATCCCCATCACGGTTTCACGGTCATTACTCAAAGCTTGAAACCAGTTATCGCCTCTTCCCATTCGATAACATAAATTACGAGCACCTCTCCGGCCGCATTTACGCTTCTTCTTTTTGCCGCACGATAAATTCATGCTTCGTAAAACAATTGTGCAATCTACCCACACTCGCATGCATTTTTTTTTCTCCTCCTCTTTTCTTTTTCCTTTTCCTCCGCAATATTCTCCTCTGTCGATAACCATTCCGACCATTGAACGGCGTAGGAAGTGTTCGGTCGTGCTCGGTTTAAAACGAAATTGCAAAAGAAAAATCTCGGGTATAGAATTTCGAAGGGAATATCGAACGAAGCGACGGACGAAATTAATTCTACCTTCCACGGTTTCGTCGCGGTTGCGTAATAAAAACGACGCGTGAGTGAGTAACGGTGACGAATCCATTCCTTTTTTTTCTTCTTTTTTCTCTTCCAAAAACAATAGCGAACGGGGGGTGTCTTTATCCGAAGCGGAAACATTCGAAATCCCCGAGCGAATTTCGACCGTTGCGAAAATGTAACCCCTTTTACGGAGAATAATGGATCGAGAAACGGACTTGTCAACAAGGAGCGCGCGTTTCCATTGATTGCCTCCCGGAGCAGGCGAACAGCTCGTCCCTAAAGACGTGTACTAACCGTTCAGGAAACCTCGAACCCGCTGCACCGGCCGGACTGCACCTTGTTTTCTTTCGTCACGTGCACCGGGGGATATAGAAGACCGTGGCTGCGGACGTGACACAACAACAAATTTAAAGGGACTACAAAAATCGAGGGACGCTACGACCCTTTTCGAAAGCATCTGCTCGATCCTCAATTAACTCCTAGCCTCTATTTTTTTCCCTTCGATTTCCAACGAAAAATCTCCACTCTCGCCCCTTTTCTAGCTTCCACATTGCGAAACCAACTCGTTCTATTCCGAGTACATCGATTCGTTTTGATCGATGCAGGGAGAGAGAGAGAGAGAGAGAGAGATACGCTCTTAGCATAATCTTTTTAATCTCGTAGCTCTTATTCGAGGTATATAAGATCCCCCAACGAACGAACTTGAAAAGGAACCATTCTTGCCTTATCGAATATCGCGATGAATTTAATTTCGTTCCATATTTAATCGTGACGCGCACAGGCTGCACAGTGTAACTTAATTATACCAATTTGCAACTAACCATGCCCTTCCCATTCGTTTCCTTTCCTCGCTCAATGCGACACGTAATAACGACGTAGTAGGACGTTATTTTTGTGAAAGAATAGATATCGGATCGTCTGGTATCTTTGCTCGAATAAAAACGTACAAACGTAGATACGTTTTTATACATCGATTACGCAAAGATAATCCGTATCATCCGATCGTCGCCTCGATTATTTTGACACGATCGAGCAAACCAGACAATCGGAGAGTGTTGTTCGAGATAACGAGACGTCCTTGCTTCGATAACGGATTCTATTATTTTTCTCGTCGCTACCGCGAAATTTATACTCGTATTGTGATTGTGTTTGCACGCATAAGCTTCGCAAACAGCATCATTTTTTTTTACGCGCAAATTGTTTAAGACTTGGATTTTAAGAATTAACGGGACACTGTTCGGTTTACTCTTCGATTCGGCTCGGTTCGTCCCGTCCGTCGATCCACGCGACAGGAAAGGAATCTTTACGGATAATATTTTTTCACTGTCAGAACGGATCGGATGCTTAATGGTTCCCTCGTTATGCGGTTTATGACCCACACCATACGTGCGGGGACCGAGTGTGGGTTTCGAGAGCGAGCCTAGTACCAAACGATCGAAAGACATCAGCCTCCGCCAACCGAGTTTCGTCCATTATAATATTATTATATTCCGCCTCTTCGAGGGAAATCGTCGTTTACGCAATTACCTCGCCTTTACGGCCAACTTTTCCCCACCTTCTCCATGAATCATGGACCAATCAACTTCAGGCGTTAATCGTGATTCATTGCTCCGTGTTAACAATTTTTCGTTTTCTTCCCTCCCCTCCCCTTTTATTTCTCCAAACAACGATTACCCTCGATCTCCCCCTCCCTCCCTAATAGTCGTACCGTCTTTCGAGATATAAATAAACGTTAAAAGAAGTCTAATATTGACGGCACCGCGATAACAAGAGAAAAGAAACGCAAATCTTCGTCCGCGAGATATTATTACAGGGAACGTCGGCCTTCGTTCGCCACAATTGCAAACAGTGGAAAGGTTCAGATACCAGGAGAACAAAGTACAATGCACTCGGGAACACTTGCTCGGAGAGGTTGAATCGCGCTTGGGGTGAGCCCAAGAGAGAGATTCGCTCGAGAAGGATTTCTTCTCGTGGTTGCTTGCTCGAGCTGAAAGCGAAGCGGCTTCTCGAGCAGAGAGGAAAGAAGGAAAGAAAGGAGGGGAGAAAGGAAGGAAGAAAGAAAGAAAGAAAGAAGAAAATTCAACGAATCCAACGGAGGAGAAGGTGAGTCGTTGCGCAACGGGAAAATTTCATCCGCGAAATGCCAGCTAATGACAAATTGAGAATCGCATTGCACTTTGGCTAGCGTCTAATGGCACAATAGTTTAACCATCCACCTTGCGAATGACTTTCTATTTCCAGAAGCGTTAGAGGGTCTCGCGTGTGCAGCTGTTGCACACACGGAGTCATGTATATTAAACAGCCGCGAGTGAAATCTGTGCTGAAAAAGCAAACCGAGCCTAGTGGATGACCCTAAACCGACACCAAAATTGAGCACCCTCCCCCCTTCCCCATTCCATTCGAGAAGAATATTCCACGCTCCAATAGAGGATCGATTTTCCGATTAATTTTGAAGAAAAGCGCGTTAAAAGTTGGCGAAAACCCGTTATCGAGTTACAACGCGGAACGCGCGTGTTCGGTAGGACATTGAAATTCGAGCGATTCGAGCGAGCTTCTATTTCTATTTCCAGAGACACGGTGGACACGCGGGTCGTAATCGGAACGTCTTCGTTTTCTAAAGCTGCCACTCCTCTAAAACGAGCACTAGTATATTCGATACCGACCGAACGATTAAGAGATCATGAAATCTCATCAACAATCCCATCAACACAAATTGATTAATAGTTCCCCAACCAGTTTTACGGGAGAGCCGTAATCACCGAGTTCCACCGAGTAAAATGTTAATTATGAAAAATCGTGGAACCGAGCAGGGAAATTATATAATTGAACAGTGAGAGTAGAGACCTCAAGCTTCCTTTCGTACTAGATTTCCATTTATATAATCGCCAGCCGCGATCAAACGCGATCGTTTTCCATTTACTTTTACGGAATAATACGGATAATCGGTAATTTCCCAATTATCAATGAAAACTTCGCGTTCCATCTATTTCTACACTTCGTGCGTACGTTCTCGCGAGATTTCGATCGAGACAAGATTCCCCCCTCCCCCTCCTCAAATTGGTCAAAATTTCGATCAGGATAGAAAAATTGGTGGCGATTGATCAAGAGAGCCGACGAGAGCGGACAAAGAGGAGCGCGGACACTCGGAGATACATGTCCCGGTGTTAACTGGGAAAAGAAACGGCGGTGGAGGTAGGAACTAGTCGAGTAAAAGAGGCGAGGTGAAAGAGCGGTCCTCTGGATATCATGTCAAGGCTAATGTTTATCGATCGAATAGTAGATACACGCGCGTCGGCTGACTTATCGACTCTGCTCGCACATCGCCTATTCTTTATCCTTTTTTTCCCTGCCCGGGTCGAGGCCTCTTTGTCCCGTGTTGCACACGGTGAAGTTGCACACAGTGTCGGCCCTAAAACGAGCATTTCCACTGTTTCCATCGCCCGAAACGAATCTCGCGAAACGTGCGCGAATTTTCTTTCGTCGGGTACGATGTTTGTTGCGATTAGATTATAATTTATCCGTATTCTGGAAAGGAAAACGTGTGCGCGTACGCAAACGCGGGGAAAACGTGTGTAAAATGATTGCGTAAATAAATTCGCTCTGGTAAATACGCTGTCTCTTTCTCTCCTCTCCCCGAGAAAGAAAAACGACAATGAAACTTCTGTCTAGTCGTAATAAACCAAGCATCGATGCGACTTTACGACCTCATGATTTATCGCTTTCGGATTCTTGTTACACGAATACTCACGATTGACCGCCGTTTGCGGCTGACATTTTAAATCTGTGAACGTCTTACTTGATTTTACATCGATTTTATATCGTTTCATCGTCCCGCGAATCTTGCGTGCGAAATGCGAATTTTTTTCTTTTCTTTCAATCGATATAATCGATAAAGGGAAGAGGAGAGAAAAAGAGAGAGAGAGAGAGAAATGTTCAATAAAGAAATAAAAATAATGTTCGTTACCTTATGTATGTGATGAAGAAAGAAAAAAATGACGAAATGATTTGAATGATGGATATAACAGAACACATGGAAGAGGACCCATCCGAACCCTAGCTAGGTACGATCCTGACTGTACTGGGGGCTCGTATCAGCGACGAGGTCAGCTGAGCGTAGCGTCGAGCAGCCTCAGCTGGGAGCAAAAGATGGCGTCGAACAGCTGATTGACTGTCCGTACATGCGCAGTGTCGCTTCGCTAGCAGACGCCGTGTGAGTTGCAGCGAGCGCACGTGCGAAATATCGAAAGTTCTATTTCCAGGTTGGAACGAAAATGGCTTGCCGTTTCTCGTGCCATATGGCTCGATTCGCGACTGCTTCCCACCAAGGGAACAAAGACCGTCGACTAACCCTTTGGCCATGAGACTATTTTCGGAAGAAAGCACAATGCCGAACAATCTTTCCATTGAACCACTTCATCGCAAATGAAATAGGGGGAGGGGGGAGGAGAGAGAGAGAGAGAGAGCCTCTTTGACCAGAGCTCTCGTTCGAATCATTTATCACGCGAGGGAAAAATCTAAAAAAAAAAGGAGAAGAATCATTTTAAATTAATTTTGGAGCATAAAAATCCTTGGCTCGATAATGGTGTCGAGTGCAATTTGAAAAAATGTTGAAAAAATCGTTCGCTAATTTCTTCGATAATTCGTTACTCGACGGTGTCGAGCAAAGCTTGCAAGGTCAAAATGGAAAGGAATTTTATTTTATCGTTCCATCTGACCATCCCTAGGACAAATTGCACTTTCACTTAACAACATAACGGTAACGAGCCTTTTCGAACAACAATGAAGGAACAGAGGTAATTTTATTATCGGACGTTTACTACCTGGAGAGGTATTACCGCCCTTGAATTTATCGCGCGAGCGATGCCACCACTGCACAACATTGCAACTGCTAGGAATAGTTACCAAATGTCGCTTTATAAATGACATTCCAGTTGGTACCATGCCAACGCTAATCGTCACGATATTGCGGCACGTTTCATGACGTTTCCACTCGTGTCCTTTCACTCTGACCAGGTGTTCGATCCGCCAGCTGCATCGAGTGCACGAAAATCTCTTAAACAATTCTACTTCTTCTCCCATTTCTTTACCTTTTTTTTCTTTTCATCGAGAAAGCTTTCCCATTCCTCCTGAAAAACGACCAATTCTCTGAAAATAATTTTTACGATCGAAGAGAAGAACAAAATTGCCGTGAACAACGATCGGTGGCATTCGAGATGCTCGTAACCTTACCCGAAAGCGAAGGTATTTTCGACACGGGTGCAACATGTTGAAAACCGGTTGCATGGAACAAGTTAGCAAAAGTAAAGATCCACTGGGTCTTCTGTCTGCTACGCTCAACCGAATTACGATAACCGTAACCCGAGCTAAAGGAACAAGCAATCCTTTCTCATTGAATGTCCTTTCACTCGCAGCCAGGTGCTACGAATTACCAGGTCCGTTTAAACAGACATTTCTAAGCTACTTAGTGACAAAGGCCATTTGGAAAAAAACAAGCGGTACTTTTCGTTTCGAAACAAAAGGGTCGTTTCGAATACAAATGGAACCCGGACGAAAATAATTTCGAACCTGGCAACTTTAAAATTTCGAACGTTGCAAATGGCCATTTATATTCAATGGCCTCGAGAATAATTCAACGCAGGCTCATTGGGAAAAATTTTACTGCGGTTGCTCGAAGGATGGGATAGGAAAGGACGAGTCCTCGTGGAGGATTTTAACATCGAGAAACAACTTTGGTGGAATCGCTTTTCCATCGGAATCTGTGCTCATCGTTGGCATAACTAATTACTGCGCACAATATTATTGTGTCATAATTACAATTCTCGTTGAGTTGCTTCATTAATAACTCGTAGCATATATGGATACGATTGTGAGATTAGATTGATTTCTCGTCGATGACAACGCAATTGCGAGGCACCGTTCGATTGTAAATCGCGTGAAACTGCGTAAATCGAAATCACGCGGAAAAATCCTTTCGCCTTGGTGCCAACTATCGATACGAGAGAGATACGACAGAGATTCTACTTTTTTCACAAGATTCCACAAACACCGACCAATTATTTCCGAGACGTTGAAGAGAGTTTTTCTCGTATTTTCGTTTCGTTGGGACGAAATCGAATCGTTCCGGTATTCGAATAAAAATCTCCGTATAGAGAGATTTTGATCGATACACTGTCCTAGTTAACCACTCGAAAACAGGTAGAGAGGCATAGTTTTCAAGGAAACAGCATTCCATGAAAGATACGAAACTACTGTTACGAGGAAGAAAATATGCATGATAATTGAAAGGCAACACGCTATATCTCGATCACGTGGCCGTTCGATACCCGAACACTTATCGTATGGTGACACTGGCAAACTTGGCCGCAACTTCCGCGTGGCGTCCACGCGCGGGCAGAGCTTGCGAATTGCGCGTAAAACCGACGCACGCGATTGCATAATGTGCTTGCACGAGTGCACACGTGTCAGTGCGTGGTACGATGCACGTCGTGGTGCAGCGATACCGTGCCACGACTGGCTCTGTTGCTAACTCGTGAAACCGCACCCTGGCTGCGGTGTCGTTTCGCGACTTCAAAATGCTTTCAGAACGAAAAGAAACCGGAGACGCGACCGAGCGAAATACCAGACCGATCGATTTACCGAACAAGGGGAATGAAACAATTCCAACGACTAATTAAACCGATTTTCATAAATCTGAATAAATCTTATCCTTCACGTACGCATAACTCGAGGATAACTCGCGTTACGTAAACGGTGAAGGAAGAAGCGGATATCGGACGTGATAAAGATGGAAGAAATTACAACGTGCCTCTTTGCTGCACGTATCGTTCCGCGGTTTATTGTTCGATCGGCCTATCCCGTTCCTGTTGCCCGCTTCCTGTTTTTCCAACGCGGAAACAAGGCCAAACTCATTAACTCGTAGCGATCCACCGAATCCAATGGCAAAGCTGCTCGAGTTAGATGCTCGAACGCCGATCGCTAGAAATACATCACGAGTCGCGTACCTTTTGATTCTATCCGTATGCGGCCGGGCTGCCAAAAGAACGTTTCCAACGCCACCCAAAAATAAACTCGCGCTTCCGGTAGGCTCGCGCGCTCTTTCGCACCGTTTCGCACCCACCAAACACCGGAACACGCGGAACGAGGATCGTCAAATTCCCGAGCTTTTTTATTCCCTCCTCCCTCTCCTTTCCCTTATCTTTTCACTCGTCCGTCTTTTCCGTATCGCGCACTTCCGTATCGAACGAAACAGGGACTCGGAGCGAGGCTCAGGATGGCACCGACGGTCCAACACACTTCACCCGGCTGTTCTTACAAAAATCGAGAGTTCTCTCTCGTTCCCTCTCGAGATTGACCCACCGCGTTCCACTTTTGCGGAGTGCAGCCACGAAACTGGGTCGACTGGCCGAAGTAACAAGGGGGTGCACGGTTTACGGACGAATCTATCCCGGCTAGCCGAGTATTGTGACGAGCGGAGAGAATCAAACGAATCGTGCAAATTTTCACAAACGTTTATGGATCATCTTAACTCGCTCGGAACAATTTCTTTTTCTCCTCTCTCTCTCTCTCTCTCCGCTCTCCGTGTAATTTCGAAAGAGCGGCGGGGAATGGTCGGAGGACAATAGCAATGCAGTTCCCCACAAGGGAAATTCGAAATAATTCACCGTGCAAGGTGTACGGCCGATCTGTGAAGCTGCAGGTTGCCCGTTCAGGGGAGCGAACGCTCGATTTCCAATCGAATTTCATAGGGCGATAATTAACGAGATTAGAACCGCTCGATCGAACGATACTTCTGCAGGAAATGAGACGGAGACGCTCTTTCTGAGAGACGGGATAAAAAAATCGATGTACCGAGTTTTATAAATTCGTAATACAGCGGATTCTCGAAGTTTTAATAAATATATCGAGGAAAGTTCTTTAGAAAAGTTCTTTAAAAAATAGACGAAAAACAAATAAGATTAAACTATTATCCCTTCAAAAGGGGGAACGTTTTAATTAACCGTAGAAAAATTATTAATTAATATTATAAGATATTTCTATATATTAACTGAAAATATTACGATTATCAAACTTTTTTCTTTTATATATTATCTATCGATCATTCGAAAATAAATAAAATTTCTCGTAGAATAGAAATAATTTTAAATGTACGGAACAGATTAATCGGACTTGCTATTTCACATAAGAATACAATAGAATCTCTCGAAATAGAATCGAGTTCAAACTTCAGAATGTATCTGTTGCAATTTTTAGTACAGTCGATATCTGTTGGACCGACTATATAGAACAGTTTCTCCGCCTCGTTTCCATCTTCTCCGATCTTCTCAATTAGAATCGGAATAAAGAAAAAGATATTTGCAGTGACTTTATCGCGATAGCGAGTCCCACACAAACAGCTCGATGAGTTCCGACACGGAAGATAGTGTGCCTCGTCGTTTCCACCGAATCGCGAGCAAACGAGATGCGCATACATACGGCATAGGGTACAGTACGGTTCGAGATCGTGGCAGAGGAACGGAAAGAAGCTTGTACCTGTTTTGTGTGTACCTCTAATACACGTGGAGGCCGTGACTATCCAGTTTCACGATGATAATCAACGCTGTAAGAGTAGACTGCAATATCGAAATCCGAGACGGCCCCGAACGAGATACAGAGGTGTCGTTTTGGATTCTTTTCTCCGCATCCGTTCTGCTTTTGGCACGGGCGTACGCGTAAGCATCCTCCTGCGTGCACTTATCACACTTCGAATATCGCCAGCCTCGTGAATTTAAATTACTCCGAGGGTATCACGAACTGATTTATAGGTATCATTAAAGTTTCTCGAGCAACAGGATTCAAGGGAGGCTGATAATAAATTTTTTCCCGCCACGTTATTTTCTCGAACGAAGGCCAGCGTAGGACGAATAAAGTAGATGTAACGTAGTTGTACGTTAATAGTAAATAGTAGAAAAGGAAAAAAAAGAGAAGGAAAATTTCTCATTTTAGATTTTATTTTACGGAGACCGCTATATAATGTCCAGAATGATGATGAGTAATTACGTTGTTTCGAGCCTGGCTTACGCTACGCGGCGAATAAATAATAAGCCTAGCGTGTTGCACGACATGTCGTGACACACAATGCACCTTCCACATTGACGAATGTCTCGACGAGGGAAGGGGATGACGTCAATTCGCTGGAGGGTGGAAAAAGGGCTCGACGAGCATCTTTTTTACAGCGTACGACCACTTCACCTCTTTCTCGCGTTCGAGTTACGCGAGTATTTACTAAATGCAGTTCCCTGCGCTCGTCGTGCTCTCTCTCTCTCTTAGCGAGAAATCATTTCCCCATGGACTCGAGAAGAAGACGGACGAAAAAGAAAAAGAGCGAACTAATTAAAAAGTCAACGTATCCCCGCCATCCAATTAACCAAACCACGTTCGTGGGGGGGAAGGAGGGGAGAAAGATCGACGGAGAAAAAGTGGAGAGAACAACGATCACTGTTGGCTACCTCCTATTAACGCAATTACGCAAAAATGCATTCGTGTTCGGTGAACCCAACTCGGCGAGATGCCTGAAACCGGTGCAAAGTGCGTCTTGGCGCGAAACAAAGAGTTTTCTAGAGTGGGTGGGGGAATAGGTGAAGAGAGGAGAGAATCTCAAAGGGGTAATGAGGACGGTGGGTGGGAAGCAGTGGGTGCAGATCTAGGTTACCTGCATATTATGCAACCAACACAACTGCGATTTCGCGGTTGCACGTGCAATTGCAGGCACATGCACGCCTATCATTAATGATTCCACCGGTTTCGACCGTCTAATTCCGTTCAATTTCTATTTAATTAACGTGTAACTACGCTAAACGCGCGTGCAAAATTCGTGAATCTTCGATGGGATTGGGAACCGCGAAACACCTCCCCTCCCCTAAAGAATTTCTAAAAATCTTTCGCTCGTTTGGAAACTCGAAAAAAATCGATCGAGCTTACGTTTAAATGGATAGCCCAAGATTTACTCCCGAAATAAGATTAAGCATAAGCGAAATATTTTTGGCACGCGTATCTTCGTACAGATCCTCGCACAAGGTATCTCCCCTCGAATTTTTGGCACACGAATCATTTCTTAAACTGTTAAACGATTTTTAAGGTCTTTTTTTCTCTCTCTTTTTTTTTTTTTTTTTCCTTTTCAACGCGTCAATGACCTAATAATACACGATACACGAGTGTTCTTTATACACTCGACAAAGAAACACGTGCGACTTTCAGCGGCTTCGAATAACGATCCGAGGTCGGTCTTTGTTGCCTCGATCGCTTATAGGACGAAAAAAAAAAAAAACGCGCGTCGGTCGAATTATGTCAAAATAACGCGAGAGAGTCATATTCTAAACCGAGGACGATGAACCGCGCTGTTTTGGGCGGACGTGCAAGAAAATTCAAGGTAACGCGACTCGAGGTTCTTGCACGCTCGACCCGAGAGAGAGAGAGAGAAAGAAGAAGAAGAAGGAAGAGAAAGAATTCTTTCGATACTCGAAATAAATTTATCGCGAATCCTGTCGAACGAAACGCCGTCTGTTTTCCTCGAATATTCGCTTCGCGATGAAAAAAATAGCCGAGAAGAATTTCAAAAAATCGGATCGAATGGATTACTGGATCATAAAATCCAGGGAGAACAAATTTGCCTCGAGCCGCTTGCAATGCGGATCAACGCATTTATCGCGACTTTCACGAATCTGTGATTTAACGATAATTATCGCGATACCAGATTGAATCGCGGTGAAAGCGAGCGAAACCGATAGTTATCGAGATACCTGACAGCTGGAATGGCAGAAAGAATAACCGTAATATGTTTGATTCATGAAACTTTCCGCTTCCTTAAAAATTTCTGCGTATAGTTTGATCGAGAAATGTAATTAGAAAATTATATTTCTCAACGATAATTCGAGTTCGTTTGTTGTTTCATCAATCGGTGAAACGGTGAAAACTAAGGCATTAAGATTGGAGAAACAATTAGAAAAAGTAGAACGTGTTCACTCGTTTCACAATCGAGGCGAGCAAACGAGCCAAGCCCAAGTTTTCCTCGAAATCGCGGGAGAAGGATTTCCGCCCGACCAAATGGAAATTCACTATCAACCTTGGCTAAACTAAACTGGGGAGCAGAGCGTTAGAGGCGATATCGCGATGTGGGCAAGGTGCAATGCAGTTGCATCGTCCCCGAACAAGGCTGCGGTCTCGTCTCTCAGATAACACGTGCATTGCTATCTTCTATCTCGCATGTATCGGGCTTACATAAGGTGTATCGTGGTATTATGTCTTGTCAACGACAACGCGTATAGCGCGAACCGATTAGTTACGAAACTGGTTGAATATAAAAGACGAGTGAACGAGCCCAGCTTCGATCGTAGCTTCGATCGATCTCGAAACGATTCGCGAATCTTAATTCTCCGATCGAGAAACTAATTGGGATCGTAATATGATCGAGAGATCATACGTGATATAACGACGTAATGTATATATATATAAAGAAGATGCACGAACGTGTCAAAGATGTGGTTATTCGCACTCTCCCGAGAGTCGAGCCGTGCAAGCAAAGGAAACTTTAGAGCCCGTTGCGATTAGCCGTGAGATGAGTCATTGGCTGGTTGTAAGATCGTAAAATTATAACAGACCGCATCACGATACCGTCATTATTTTATTAGATGCGAAGGAACTATTTGTGCACGTTGAATACAGTTTCTCAATAGTTTCGATTACGAGATTGACTTTGAAGAACGAGTTTTTTTCTTTTTTTTTTCCGTGAGAATTCGATGCAACAATAAAAGAGAAAAATGGGAATCAATCGTTGCACGATAAGCCTAACACAATTGTTACTCGTCAATACGAGTGTGGCCGAAAATGTTTCGAAAATGCCAAATGTACAATTTCGATAAAATTCGATAAATTGTTATTAGATCGAAGCGATAAATAATCAACCTGGCTACTTAATCCATAATGAGTAATTATCGGTGTGGAAGTGACAAGAGAGCGGAGTAACGGAAAGGGCCTTTCTCGATTGATGCATTCTGTCGTCACGGAACGCATGAGTGTTCCGGTGCATACGAACGTTCACTGAACACGTACACATCCTGCTCGTACGAACGGTTCTTCGACAATGTGGGTCAGCTCGTTTACCCGACTCACCGCTTATCTAGCTGTTGAACCTGTATATTTTTCGACCACTTTTACGAAATTTAAAGAATCGATCCGGAAAAAGTTATGGATAAAAAACAAGAGATGGTAGAACGATCAAAAGAGAAAGGATTTTCAATTCAGAAAGTTAACGGGTCTAATCTTACTATAGCGGCGTGAACGTATGCATATTGATAAGAGTAGGAAGAAAGAGGTCGAGACCGTGTATAGCTTCATCGGACGTGGCCCGACGGCTTATCACCGGATTGAATAGGATGGGTTAGAATTCGTGCTTATATTGACAGCACGAATTACGACGTAGCGAGAAAATTGGCACGTTTTATCGTTAACCCTTTTAGCCGAAGCGATTTTAGTCAACGCTCGAATTAGCATTGGCTAAGTGGTTGAGCTGTTCTCTTAGGCTTCAATCTTTAAAAGTATGCAAAGGATTTCCGCGTTTTCACTGCTACAATATTGCATACACGACGTCGTTACTGATTTACGAACGTAAATGTATTTAAATGAGATTCAAAGAGATCTCTGATAATTCCAGCTTTTGTGTCAGTCATATGTATTTACGTAATATCGTTAAATACTCGTGTTTGATTAATCTTATAACGTGTTCGAAATTTAAATTTTTTATACAAGAGGAAAATTTCCTTTGTATGCTTGAATTGTTAAGATTTTTTCTCACGGAATTGTAAATTAAAGAGTATTAAAGAGTTAAACGTCCGATCGAAACTAACCACCATCTTACCTTGAATAGATTTCTATTCATCCTCTGTAATTCGTTCTCTATATTCGTTTTCTATCTATAATGAACCAGAATTGAAACAGAATTTCTACATGAAGTATACATAGGATTTGAATATATATAATTAAACTTTGACCACTGGTTTGGTATCAATTTTGGTATTATATTATGCGCATAGAAATGACTCGTATAAGAATTGATTGTTGTCATTAAACGATCATGAACTCGAATGTTTATAGCTGTGTTTACTTCGTCCAAAGTGAAACGATTATGAAATATTTAACATAATCTCGTATGTACGACGAATCACGTTTGTACGACGAGAAAAAGAATTAAAAGAGTAAATAAAAAAGAAAATTATTTAAGATATAATTATTTTTTTTTAGGGTCGAATCGAATCAATAATTGACGTAAGCGATGCTTACGTGCAATCTTTATAATAACACAGCTAATTGGTATCAATTGATACGGAAGCTCGTTGAATTCATTCAACGGAATAAAAAAATCTCATTCCGTTGTTATCTTTTTAATGCAAAAAAAAAAAAAAAAAAAGAATTCTGTAGAAGATTCGTAGGTGCGAATCGGTAAAGCGTTGCACAAGGTTACTCTAGCAGCGAGTACACAAGCGCGATGACGAGGCCAAAACTAACGATGAGAAACTGATGCACTTAGAATGCAGACAACCGAGACAAAATACACATATCCGTACACGAAAAATTGCACCAATTGTATCTATTATTCTTCTATCGACAAAAATTATATTTTCTTTCGAACAATATTATCACAAAAATATTGAATTTTTATATACTGTAACTATATCGCTAACGTACTGTAACTTTGACGACCGAATATTTAAATAAATCCCTTTATCTTTCGCGAGTGATCAAATTTTAAAATTTCCCATATCGATTATTCATCGAATACGAAATCCTTTCGAAATATAATAATTGGACGTAGATGTATTTTATTTCGTAATTACCTTAATATAATCTCATCGTACACGTGGTTTTCATTATTGGAAGTCTGACGCAATACACTGCCATACTAATGGCATACGCAATATGAATAAAGAAAACTGGATAAAAAAAAGAATAAGATTAAAGTAATTTTCCATATTTAACAATATCGCATATAAAGTCTCATGTTAAATCTATTAAATCACTGGTACTCACGTGAGTTTCGATACGTCAAAATACTGATGCAATACGTGGTCGAAATTAATAAAGAATATGAGAATTCCGAAGCATGAGGTTCCGCTATATTAAGAAGGTCAAAGTTAACCTCGATACGTTCGTGATTTATATCGAGTTATATTAAAGCACCGTCGGTGACACGCCACTCACCCTCGAGCTTTTCCACGTGTGCATTCGAATGCGTCATAAGTTTGTCGCAGCGATTATTTCACGATTCTTCGCGATTCATCGCGACGAGTCACGAATCGATTGAGACGTGGAAACGATTTGAACAATTTCAAAAGAATGATCAACGGTTTTTCGTAACTAACAGCGTTGTGCAATACTTCGATGTGTCAAGGTATCCCCTGACAAAGATTTTGAGATGCAAAATAATTACATTTTTTCCATGCATTTAAAGTAGCATTCGTGAGATTTAATTAAACCTGTCAATAGAAATGTGACTTATTATATAGATTAAATTTAAATAAGATTGAGAAATTTTACGAATTTGATACGAAGAATTTAAAAATTTATGAAATTTAGTAATCATATGATCTGATAATTGATCAAATAACCTATCATGGATAAATTCAATTTTTTTTATATCCAAAATGATTAAACACAATAAAATCGAATTTAAAAAAATTAAAATATCAAAAACATTATAACAAATTTACATCACGAATAGAAAATTATCATGTTGTAATTTTTAATTTTAATCAATTGCGTGAATTTCTTCTAACATATTTCTATTGGTTGTTTAATTTATCAACTAAAGTAAATTGTACAAACTAATGACCTTCTATCAAAAAGTTTGCAACGTTACAATATGAAAAAATCCAAACTTCTTACCCGAACGAAATACGCGTGGCAAGAGACTAGATATACGCATTAACTGTATGCTCTTCTCTTTTCCTCTCACAATACACTACAATAAGCCGTTTATTTATGACTACAGTGTTACCCACACATGTCAAGCCAGGAAATCGCGCTCGATCATCTCACTAGTAGTTACGATACAACCCTTTGAGGGTGGAAGAGGTCGAAAAAAAGCATAAAGTTTGCAATATGGTAAGTGATGCAGGTGAATATCATGGTGTCCCTTTGTGGGCACACGCAATACATGCATCATATTGTTCATGATACAAAGCATTTATATGACACATATAGTAGAATGAGAAAGAGAATACTTTTCGTCTTTGTTCTTCGTTAAAAGAACAGAAACAAACTGTCACACAAAGAAAGAGAAAGAGAGTGGCTTGTACTCACCGATTTGTAATATCACGCGAGGTAGCACGATCCACCGAGCCTGGAGTCGTTCCCGTGGGTCAAATGATCCTAACGAGCTCCATGGTTTTCCCGAACTATCGACGCACTCGTGAATTCGTTCCTCGCTGTTATGTCTTTTCTGTCACAGCACACACGAGAACTCTTTCGACTATTCTTTACATGCAAACTCGATAAGAGAGTTTTGACGGATGCAGGATTAAGACAGCACAAGCAGCTATGACCACCTCGAAGGTCTGTTGCCAACTGACCCAGCCAGTGACAGCTCTTCGTGAGATCTCACGCTCACCAATATGCGTTCAATAAAGTAACTATTCTCTTCCAATATGATGGGACCCAAAGTTTTATCTAAAACCAAATGAAATGATATTTAGTCCAAATATTTACTGTATGCATTATAGATTCTTTTTAAAGAATACACTACGTAATCTTACTAATTTTTTTTCATATTACAAGATTCATTTCAAATAATACGGTAATACAATTTACGATACACGAATAAAAGTTTAGAAGGTAGAATAATAAAATGTTTATCAAATTTCTTTATTTATTTAAAAAGAATTTAAAGAATTTATATAAATGCTGAAATAAAATTTATTTTTCTTAAATAAATGGAACATCGAAAACTGCGTTATTAACCTTATCTAAAATATATATTTCGCTTTAAAACTAATACAATACGAAACGAAGAGGTTTAGAGAGAGTATGATTAAGAAATTTTTTTCGCAAAAGTTGCCAACACTGCCGATCATATGGCAATCAGCTGTAATTCACGTTTCTTCAATGGATATATGTTTGTACTTGTTCTGAAGAAATAAATATTCGAAAAAATAAAATTAATAAATATTATTTATTAATTATTATTTATATTTTCTATAATTTCGTAATTTATCGATAAAATTTTACAATGGTATCGTCAATTTAATACACGTGACTATATCATTGAGACGAATTTAAAATCTTTATTTAGAGTACTTTAATTCAAGGTTAATTGATGCAACGGTTTATTATTTGACAGTTAAATGAGATCAAATGTAGGATTAAGCAATTAAAAAGTATGAAGTATTAATTAAAATATGAAATATTAATTATAAGTGAAATAATTTAATCAACGATAATAAATCGACGATCATAGGATCCTAAATTTTTTTCTAATTTTTAGAAACGAGTTATTTAATAAGAATTTTATTATTTTATTATTATCCATACTTAATATTTAAATAGAACAATTACAAACATATGAAACATATTAAATTGTTCAACAATAAAAATGCAAATACCTATGAAATGCATATATTGCTGTGATTCAGTTCATAAATGTTTTATTTACAGATATTAATTATTTATCAGTGTGTAGGAAATCCAAAATTGGATGGTATACTAGTTAATAATATCAAAATTATGTCTTGATAAGAACATGTGTGCATATTGATTGCATCTTTCATCAGTCTTAAATAAATCATTTTTTGCCAGATTTCTTTATACCGCCTGTTACAAGAGGTCCTCTTTGACTTGCTTTCTTAGCAGCTTCAGCAAGTGCTTTCTGTTGCTCCTTTTGCTTTTGTTTGAATGCTAGATCTTCTTCATCCAAAACTTTTTGTTCCTTTTTTGGTGCCTTAAGAGGCTTTTTCTTACCTCCTTCACGACCAGACATTCTAAAAGTACAAACTTTTATAATTTTATAAAAATTAATAAATAAATTTTTGAAAAAAAATAACGAAATTATAAGAAATTTCTTTATTTTCGTATAATTACAAGATAATTATATTTTATTAATTATAATAATTAATTTCGAATAAAAATTTGAATTGTTATCAAATTGCAAATCAATTTTTTGAAACAATAACCTATATATTTTGTTACTTATAGGATTTGATATATTGAAATTTATAAAAAATATTTGAAAAAAGAACTTATATAAATATATTATATAAATAATAAAAAATATATGTATATAAAATTATATAAATAATAAAATTTTGAATGAAATAAACTTGAATGAAATAAAAATGATTTCGAAATCAATGTTCACAACGTGTAAAGCAATCATACTAAAGTTTAATTAAAGCAATGATTATTTATATTTATCAAAATAAACAGTAATAATAATTTTTTTACCTTATGATATAATCAAACTTAACGAGTAATCCAATTAATGTAAAGAATTTAATGTACTGTAATTAGTATTTTAAATATGCAAGAACAAAGTTTGGTTATTACGTCTAAAACTGAAATGTCGCATGATACTAAAAAACTAAACTGTGCTGCCATCTATTGAATAACTATATATCTATATATCAAATCGTTTTGTAGTACTTGTGGCGACACATAATGATAAATTATTAATATTTTCATTTAATATTAATTCTTTTAGCAAATTTTTTATCAATGTTAAATTATATTGATTGTTTGAATTTTAATGATAATTTAAAATAAATGAATTAAATGTGTAACAAATAAATATATTTATATATTATATAAATCTTTTCCTATTTTTGAATACATTTTTGTTTTGAACATTGTACTATCCTCTATATTATATCAATATTTTAAGGTGTGCTGGATTGGAGAGTTTGCAATTCGTTTCACTAAATATATTCGTACAAGAATGTCATATTCCATTTTATATATATATATATATATATGTATATATAATATATATATATATATATGTATATATAATATTTAATTAAATATATAAATATATATATATAGTAGATATCTTAATGTTGTTTCATCAATTTAGATTTATGTAAAGCTAAGTTTGCAATTTCACTAAATACATTCGTATAAGAATTCCATATTCCATTTTATATATATATATATATATATATATATATATATATATATATATATATATATATATATATATATATAATTAAATATATAAATATATATATAGTATATATCTTAATGTTGTTTCATCAATTTGGATTTATGTAAAGCTATTGTAATAATTATGTAATGATTATTAAACAAATTATATTGATTGTTTGAATTTTAATAATAATTTAAAATAAATGAATTAAATATGTAACACAACAAATAAATAGATTTATATATTATATAAATCTTTTCCTATTTTTGAATATATTTTTATTTTGAACATTACTACTTACATTGTACTATCCTCTATATTATATCAATATTTTAAGGTGTGCTGGATTGGAGAGTTTGCAATTCGTTTCACTAATAGATTCGTACAAGAATTCCATATTCCATTTTATATATATATATATATATATATGTATATATAATATATAATTAAATATATAAATATATATATAGTATATATCTTAATGTTGTTTCATCAATTTGGATTTATATAAAGCTATTGTAATAATTATGTAATGATTATTAAACAATTAAGATAATATACTGATAAACCAAGCAACGTATATTGGTGAATTAACGATTTTTAATAACCACGTGTTAAGAAAAATTAGTGATTCATACCGATTCATTCATTAATTAACATTAAGTGTTAGTGTTAAAAAATGAATTTAAATTTAATTGCAGCAACATGTGAAGGAATGGGTATTGGTGTAAAAGGAACATTACCATGGAAACTCAAGTAGAAAAATAACGAATATATCATAAATTAAATATAAATAACGCATTTTAATCTATTTGTTATTAAATGATTGTAGAAGTGAATTGGCATTTTTTACATCTATGACTATGAATACGAAAAACGCAAACAAAAGAAATGTTGTACTGATGGGACGTAGAACATGGGAATCTATTCCAAAAGAACATAAGCCTTTGAAAAATCGAATAAACATTATTTTAACATCACAATCTTTGTAAGACTTATTTTTATAATAAAATATTATAATAATAAAATTATAATAAAATGAGAAAAATAATAAATATAATAAGAAAATCATTAAAAATATTTAGGGATTATGGGAATGATGTGATTGTATGTAAAAGTATTCCACATGCTTTTGAAGTTATTGAAAAAATTAAAGATCGAATTGAAAATATATGGGTAATGGGAGGAAGTTCCGTATACAAGGTGCGTTGTTTATACAAAATTAATGAGAATTTTTTAATTATAATTTAAATTTAATCGCAGGCAGCAATGGAATCTCCAAATTTTTATCGATTATATTTGACAAGAATAAAAAAATATTTTGAGTGTGATACATTTTTTCCAACTATCCCTAATGATTTTGTTTTAACAGAGTAAGTTCTTTACATAATAATATCATTATAAAATTACTTTCCTTTTTTCTTTTTTTTTTCTTTTTTTTTTTTTTTTTTTAGAGATCCAAACATACCACAAGGAATTCAAGAAGAAAATGATATACAATTCGTATATGAAGTATATAAAAAACAATAGATTTTTCATTTGGTTTCAAAATAACATTTTTCAAATATTATAACATTTTTAATTTTACAATAAAAATAATTAATTATAAACAATATTTTCTTCAATACTTTATTATTGACAAAAGATATTTCTTAAAAATTTATAACTGCATATAGAATTGTATTAAATGAAATATAATTTTTTAGCCTGGGGGCCAATGCATTTGGCGACCACCAAGAACATGTATATGCAAATGATATACTGATTGTGCACCATGTTTACCATCGTTGATAACCAAACGAAAACCATTATCGAGGCCTTGTTGCTTCGCCACTTTACGGGCAATAAGCATTAAATGTCCCAACAAAGCTTCGTCCGCATCTTCGGCTTTTGAAAGTTGTGAAATTGGTTTTCGTGGAATTACTAGAAAATGCACTGGTGCTTGAGCATTTATATCTTGAAATGCAACGCACTAAAATATTAAAAAATTTTTTCTTAGAATCTTAACAAGGATATAAATTATATAAGAATATTTCAAATTTTACGTATTCATAGCATTTACAAAAAAAAAAAAATTTTAAATATTGAATTATTATTCAAAGGAATGTAGTTACAAGATATTCAAAAATTGAGATTTGAAAATGTAATGATAAATTATTTAATAATAAAATATAAAATATAAAAAAAGAAAATTGTCATGGAAACACAACAAAATATATAACCTTACTTACATTTTGTAATAAAATGAAAATAAAACATTTGAAATTTAAAAATAATTTTTAAATAATTCGATTCATTTTACCTTATCATCTTCATAAATGAAATTACAAGGTATTTCTTTACGAAGTATCTTCCCGAAAATAGTATCTCCCGTAGGAGCTGCAACTTGGGCTTTTTCCACTTCGGTCGCCATTTTTCTCCAACATGAAGAACGATTTAATAGATTGGTATTGATATATAGTAATTGTTTAAATGAAGTTATCCCGAGATTTAAAAACAATCTCATTTCGAGCGGATTCAATATATTTTGGTCTACAAAATTAACATATGACTATCACAAATTCATTACTAATTGTTGTATAATAAAAAAGCTGCAATGTTCAAGATGCTAAGTCACGAATATTAAATGGCGGCCAATTTGAATCGATACAATGTTGCATCACGATATTATATTATCTGTTTCTCGATTTATAAAAGTATAAATTTTTTTAGCTTAATTTAATTTAACTTTGGTTTAAGAATAGTTTCGATATATAAAACTATAAAATCTTTATTTTGTTGTACAGTCTTTTTAAAGGTTTTTCACGTATTTTTACAAATTATGTATTTACTTAGATTTATATATATATATATATATATATATGTATATAAATATATACATATATATATATAAATATTATTCATATGATTTATATATACTAAAGATAAAATACATTTTACGTGCTATTATTTGTTTTACATACATATGGCAGTGTACTTTCTGGTTTTTTGTGGGAAATCCTATATCTTTCCAACGAATCTAACGGGTCAATAGGCCCCAGTCTTACAAGAATAATGCTACTTAATAATATGCTTATAATTAAGTTTAGCATTACATAGAAAATTAAGGCATAGGTTATGAATATTCCAACAACTTTGGAAGGCACACCTAATCAATCATTATACGAAATTGTTTTTGGTGCGCGAAGATGAATCCTATTTATTCTTATTAGAAAATATTTACTAGTTGAGAGGTATTATAACGTGAAAATGAAATAACGTGGAAATAAGAATAGATTCATCACGAAATCATGAAAATAGAAAATAGAAACGGAAATGCTATTTAGATATATTACTTAAATAAATATCAATAATGTCATTGTTACATACACAAATAATGGAAATTATACGATTATCTAAACAAAGCTTAGAAAGCTATTACTTACTGTACTATTTAACGACTATGTATACTTAAATTACGATGATCTTTCAAATGCAATAGCTATAGAATTTAAATATAACGATAGTTTCATAAACTGTAGTAAACGTATTTTGCAATTATAATTCCTTAATAAGAAAGGAATATTTATAAGCCGTACATAATTACGAGGATTCATATTCGTATATTATATTCATAATAAACTATACTATTTTCTAAAAAAAGAAAAGTACTATGATATTCTTACACTAAAAAAAAATAAAATAATATGCTTACGTATTTTTGGATACCGTAACATCAGTCTGCATTTAAAAAATTATCAAAGATGAAAAGAAAAAATACTCAAGAAAACTAATCATCACGAATCATCTTCAGCAAAATACCGATGTCTGAGAGCTTGAGCCGCGGTTAATCGTCTATGAGGATTAAAGGTAAGCATACCTTTAATTAAATCTAACCCATATTCATTGAGATCAGATATTATAGTTGCAAAAGATTTTGGTTGTCTATAAGGAAAAGCTGTCCAACTAAGAGATACATTTTCAGGCCATTCCCCCTGCGATGGAGTTCCAATTATTCTGTAAAGGAGGGATCAGTTCAATCAATTCAGTTCAAATCATTCTCTCCAAACAAATATCTTTCCAATATCTTTATTAACTTACTGGAAAATCCTGTCGAGTTGGTCACCTTCGCTCGTACCAGGAAATAGAGGTTCAAGTCTACTTAACTCTGCTAGAATGCATCCAACAGACCAAATATCAACAGGAGTTGCATAAGAGCAGCCTAAGAGGACTTCTGGAGCCCGATACCACTGTGTCACGACCTATAAAGTACAGTAATTTCTACGATTTAAATATTAGAACATAAAATTGTGAATAATTTATTGGATACGTATATATATTAACCTACCACAGAAGTCAACCTCATTTCAAAATCGTACGTTTTCGCTAAACCGAAATCTGCAATTTTTATTCTTCCTTCCCTGGTTACCAACAGATTTTGAGGTTTCAAGTCCCTGTGTATGATCCTATGACTGTGTAAAAATTCTACACCTCTGAGTATTTCCTTTGACATTTGTTTCACCACATGAGGAGGGATTCCTGTCTGCGAACAAGAGGACATGTAAGATGCTAGATCCCTTTCCACATGCTCGAACACAAGCCACAATGTCAATCCTCGATCCAATCTCTCCGACCTTCCATCGGCTGAAGGCAAGTGTAGATAATTCCCTTGACAAACGTCCAATAATCTTACCTGCATGCATAAATGTGAGTATAAATGCAAATAGAAACGGCATTACCGATCATAATGGAGAGACTTACAATGTGCGGATGCTCGAATCTTTCCAGTTGTTTCAAAGTGGCTATCTCTCTTAACGTGGACGTAGGTAGACCATCTGCCGTCAGCGGCACTCTAACTTTTTTCAAAGCTACGACTTGTCCCGTGTTCAAGTCTTTAGCTTTGTACACCGTGCCATAAGCGCCATTTCCGATCAAAGACAATTCCTGATACGATGCATCCTCGCCGATTATCGAAGTTTGAATTTGCACATCGCTGTCCGACTCTGACCTCTTGTTAGAACTACCGGATAATTCTTTCTGGCCACTGTACTTCATTTGTGCGATCGTTTCGAAACTGCCAAAGTGGCCTTCCTTCGAGGAACCAGCCGCTGCTACGTTTGCCGGCCCCTCCAAACTAGTTTGGCTCAATTGTTTCGCGGTTTCCAAAGATTCCCCGCCGATCTCGAATGGATTCGTTTCTGACGCGCTCCCCGGTATCACCTCTATCGTGTTCTCAGGTAACGAGGATGCCGCCGACAATTTCTCCACGCTCTCCAGTTCCTCCGTGCTCAAGTCATGTTCCTTCTCGGGTCTTCCCTCGATCGAGGCCTCGGAGAATTTCGATTTCTTAGGCGGCGTGGGGGATGAAAGATCTGGTCCGAGCTCTGAGCTCGGACGTCGAGATGTCCCGGCCATCACAACATTTCGACTTCTACCTGAAACGAAAAAGAAAACCAATGTTTCCTCTACATCGAGTTATAGACGGATATCTGGAAAAAACATGGCCCGGTAAATTTAGAGAGGGAATCTTTTGAATCGATGTTACACCTGTTCCATCAACAACGATACGCTCCATATTTCAATCCAAATTTCCTAATTATCGATACGTAAATATTAGTTCCGAATACGATATTAAGTCGTATACGTCGAACGTGAGACAATAATTGGATGCAAGAGAATATACACGAAACTGATATACTTGTAAGAAGACACTTGTGGCATTTTGAATGTTAAATATTAGTGATTCGTAAAAGTTTCATTAAAATTTTCGTACGCGGTAGTGTTGCACCGTCTGCTGTACGCAACATCTGCATCGACACCTGCGCTCGTATAATAGTCCCGAGCCTCGTCGTCGCTTTTCGAACATCTTGTAAATATAAGAAGGGTCTCTCGTTTCTCACCCCACCCCTTTTTTATTTTCCATCGCGCGGTAACGAATTTCCTCCGCGGTGAAAATTTCCTTACCTGCTTATTAGGGGGGAGATTCTTCCTCTTTCGAGAGCTCATCTTTATCTATCTATTTATTTACACTTTTAAAATTTTCCCAATGTAATGTAGTTTCGTTACAAAATCTTTTTTTTATCGTTAAGCAAATTTGCGAGGATAATGTTTGAAGAATAATAGTAGTTAGGGACGATCGCAGATAAAATGAGAGAAGAAAGACAAATATCCGTAAAACTTTATGTATTGTTGTAAACCGTTCGACTGTGTATACAGAATAATTAGACGTCATAAATACTAAATAATAAAGCTGAATGAAGATGTGATAGATAGTGGGAATGCGTAAAGAGATACGAAGAGATACCTACTTTACATTGCAGCACAGAGCGATAAAAGAAAAAAATTCAAATAGTGAATAAGTACGCGTCTAACGTAAGGGCCAAAAGAAGAGACAACAGTAGATATTTATCATTTCGTAATATTTACTTACATTTGGATTTTTTTCTTCTCTACAATATAGGATGTAATAAAAGTATACGTTATATTATCGTTTCGAAATTTAAAATATATAGCGTTTCGCTAGGGAATATTATTATTTTATCGTATCAGAATCACTCGTGGATAAAGCGTAAATTTACGTAAACGATAGCGTCTTTCACCCTTTTTTTGCTGACTTCGAAAAATTGTCAACACAACTAAGAATAAACATCATCTTTGTGGAAGGAGGAAGTTTCATAGTCGGGCTTCGACGTTTTGATTTAGTTTCTTTTATCAACTTCCTTTTGTGATAAGACCGTGTAAAAGAAGAAGAGAGAGAGAGAAAGAGAGAGAGAGAGAGAGAGAGAGAGAGAGAAAAAGGAATAAAGGAGAACAGAGGAACGAACACACATTTCATCACGTGAAACGATCGAAAAGTGAAACCCACCAAACTTTCTAACGCGAAAAACGAGTTGCTACAAGCTTCGTATTTTCTACAATCGTTTTCTATCGTTCTAACAAAAATATCGAGGGGAAAGAGATCGAGGTTGCGAGTAGGTAGGAAGGAAAGTAGCGTACGAGTTTTCGTGTAACACAATCTCCGTAGGACCACCTACGCAGTCCAGTCACGTGTTTCCAATGTATCTTTTCGTGAAGAATACAAGAAAACCGTTTTTCCAAGAAAAAAGAGATGGAACGAACCTGAGGAGAGACCCTCGAGAGAGAGAGAGAAGCCTTCTGCCTTCCCGTGCTTCGTCGTCGGGAAGCGAGAACAAGCGGAGGAATGCAAACGCGATGAACTTTTTCCGAGAATCACAAAAAGAAAAACTAGAACGTGTTGGTGGGCAGTGAAGGGAGCGATAACATTGGAAAGCGTCTCATCCGACTCGATAGAAGATAAGGGAACGAGACGAGTCGAAATGAAATGCAAAGAATGTAGAAAAGTAAATACTTTACTTACTTACTTACTTACTTACTTACTATCAAACTTTCTATTAATTCGTTGAAAGAAGAAGAAGAAAAAAAAAAGGAAAAAAACCGAATGGAACGGACGCAAGCGAGGTTTTTTTATACGAGCTTGTTTCACGTGGAGCGAAGATTTATATTGCTTATACAAATCGAAATCATTTTCTAACATCGATTACAACATCGATCCTCGGATTGCCCAACGATGTACTCTTCCGTATCTTCGATATTATGCTACACGCGTTACACTGTTTACGCGCTATGCGTTACGAGGCGATAATGATACGTAAATGTTGAAAGGAATTCTAGCATTTAAACGGGTGTTTAAAATCTCAAAGAAGAACCAGTTATATGAATGAAACGATCGGGCACGCGATGCCCGCGTAAACGAGGCCGTAATTTATCAACTGACCCATTATCGTATGTTACAATTCCTCCATATTATCTTAGCGTTTTAGCTTAAACGATGCAACGATTAAGTTTTTGGATTAAACTTGGGAAGGGGGAAAAAAAAATACCTGCAATCCAATGAACGATCGATGAATGGATTATCAGATACAGGTCAGGAAGTAATATAGATGTTAAGCAGAGATACTCTGGACTTTCAGTGAGACAGGAAACGGCGCATAGATAAAGTAAACACGAAGGCGCCAGTAGATTTCAGATTATTCATGGGGTTGACACTACTATCTGGCCGGGTCTTTCGTGTGACTAACACTTATATCCAGCCCTCCCATTCACTTCCATTTCTAAGCCGCATCGACCAATAAACAGAACGTTTCAAAACCTGTGTGTACGTGCGTGCGTACGTATATGTGTTGAAGTACAAGAATTACATAGCGCTACTATCGATCTGGAATTTAAAATTCGAATAACGAATAAAAATAGTCGGGATCTTGGATTGTTGACGGGAAAAGAGCGATTATTAATCGATGCGTATGTATATATATATATATATATATATATATATATATAGAGAAAGAGAGAGAGAGAGAAAGACAATCTCATTGAAACCAAGTAACACTTATTGATTTATCTTTTTACCATGACTAATCGATTCGTCGCAATGTGTGCAACGTGGTATCGTTCTATAAAAAAAAAAAGAAAAAAAAAATTTTGTTATGCATACGATAGATCTGAACATCGTGACGGGTACAAAAATTGAAGTAGGTATTACTACTACAGATAACGTATCCAAATATTTTCAAATTTTTCTACGATAAATTGAAATCGAGATAAGGAATCGATTAATAATAAGAACGAGGTACGAGACTTGAAAATTTTCCCGCGACTTTTTTTCAAATATCAATGGAATTAGCATTTCAAAACGCTTATGGTTATCATTCAAAGATAATTGGAACGAAATTCGAACGTTTTTCTATCCGAATTCAACGAGCTTTTGCAACGCGCAACCACGTGGTTGCATGTACACCGCGATTCGTAAACAAAAGAAGAACTCGAGGGGGATCCACCCCCGCCAGTAAGTGGTTGACTCTTGTCTTATCTTCACGTGTCGCGACATTCCACGTTCTCACGTTTCAGAGATACGGCTACCGTAACGTAACAAACGTTCTCACGATGAAAAATCTCAAAGTAACACCATCGAGAGAAGAGACTATCGGTGTTAATCGACGAGCAAACATCCCATCGATTTACCATTGGATTCTTTTCAATCTCGAATAATATCAAAGGAAAAAAGAAAAAGAAAGAAAGAAAAACACGCAACAAGTGCGTGTCGAGGCTATCCCGTTTATCGTAATATCGTGCGTGTAACGCAAAGGTGCGTGATCGCGTAATTCGAAAAGGTTATATACCGTTCCGTTCGGCGAAAAGGTGTATTCCGAAATGTATATACGTACGACGTACTGTCTGCTCCGGTGAGAGCGTGGTTTCTTCACTTACCCACCGGCTAGGTGCTGACCTCCCACGAGAGAAGTATGGAGCGACGGCAGCAGCGATGCGCTACGAAGAAAAACAGAGTGCGGTTCGGTTCCACGTGCCGGAAGCGGGTATTAACGAACGCTGCCTCGGTGCTGCACTCCCTCTCTCTTTCCGCCTCCTACGAGATGCGTGCACACGGACGCACAGAGTTTTGGCCTGCACGACAGAGGCACGAGACACAGCACGGGCAGGATGTGCACAGGAGAGAGACACTTACGGTTTGACGGCGTTGCACGAGGAGAAGCACGGCCGACCACTCGCGAGCGTAACCCAACGGCGACTCGACGAATCGTCGTGCAGCCCGAGCGACTGTGTGCCACTCGAAACTCGATGGTAAAAGCCAACTGCACTGTGGACCGACCTGAAAAGTACTGACACGACCGGCCACGGACACGCATACGGCCAGCAGACAGAGAGTTAGTCGTTGCCGAGCCCTCGAGGAAGTAGGCCCGACACTTTCGAGCGGACCTCGCATCGACCGCTACCGACAGCTGCCGTTCTGGCCCTTCCAATGCGCTCCTGCCGCCACGATCGGCCGCCTTATCCGTATGCACGCGGAGAGGGAGGCTATGGAATAGAGAGAGCCCCGAGAGAGACACGCTACTTCGACGCGTAGCGTCGCGCCGCGCCGCACCGCGCCACGCCGGCTACCGCTACGATGCGCGCCGGGGAACCCTTCAATTACCTATTGACAGGACGACAGTCTCCTCTTTCGATTTTATATCGCCGAGCCGAGCCGATATTAACTACGATCGTTCCCGGAAACGCGTTACGCTTCTATGTGTAATGCCTGTTATTCCAGGGTATACCGTGAATCATGCCCCTCTTATTCATCGAAATTTTCTATCTCCGCTCTATCTTCCTACGTATTTTTCGTTAATGAATCTTTCTCCCAGCGGGAAATTTTGAATCAATTGTCAAATTGTGATTTCTTAATGACGACGCTTCGCTCGGAACGAGGGGGAACGTTCCATTAGAATGGAATAGAATCTGGTGGAATATTTTCTCTTTCGTGTTTCCGATATTTATGGGATAATAAAAATCTTTACGATGGTTGTCGTTTGTTTCGACCGTATTTCGTTTGTCTTCGGGTTTCGTGAAAAGATCGCGGGAAAGGGACGGAGAGAGAAAGACAGAGGAGGGGGGGAGAGAAGGAGAAAGAGAGAAAGGAAGAAAGAAAGAAAAGGAGAGAGAGTGTTAGAGGGTCGCGGTAAGAGGAAGCGAGATCGTGAGAGAGAAACGAGATGGGAAGCAAACAAGAGAAAGAGAGGCGATCCTTCAGGATTCGTAAAATCACGATCCCTTGCGTTCAACGCATATGAAATCTCGCGTATGAGAGATTTGTCACGCTATCCGTGAAGGGAAACGAATATTCCGATGGCAGGGGGGAGGGAGAGGGGGAACAATCGATAGATTAAACTTTCCAGCCGGGGTCACTGTCACTTCGCGACACACGCGCGCCGATTAATCAAAGAAAACGCACCATAGTTAAATGTTTTCCGTCCGAGTTATCCCTCTAAACACGGTCCAACTGTCGAAAAACGACCAGCTTCCACCACGTGGTTCCAGTTTTTCACGTTAACTTGCCGATTGTCATCGTGACTGCGTATCGGCAGGTCGTTGTTCCTGACGGTGGCGCCAGCCCTCGTGAGGAGTCCCGGTTATCCGGCTATGTTTCTCTCTTCTCCACCGATCAGCGTCCGCTGCGCGTCCCGAAACATGAATGGAATGCTTCCTGCGACGGCCGATGTACGCGAGAGACGACGGCTCTCGAATGGAATGGGCCGGTAGACTCTCCAGCCCAGGGACGGACCATTATTGCCAGAGCCCTTCGTAGGGCGACCCAGCGACTGCCCATGGCCATCCACTTCCCAGGCGCCCCTTTCTTTCGCGCCCGAATTTCCGCAACGAAGGCTCGCAACGCGGTTGCATGCCACGAATAACGCACGTGCTTCGAATTCTAGAGGTGGGAGATAGTTGGATCGGGCGAGATTTTCGGATAAACCTTTTCAAGCTACAAGTGTCGTTCGAGTTTTTGCGCCCGTCGCTTTCCTATTTTGCCGCCACCGTTCCATTCCGGAAAAGTTTTCGGTCCTTCATCTCTGGCAAGCGAGGGATGCGGTACGGTATTTTTAAATCGATACGCTTGGAGCGTACTCGGAGCGGGGAGGGGGGCGAAACGTTTTTCTAATTAAGAGATATTCGGCGTCTCGTATTAAACGAGACGTTACTGGAAGCGTAAGTACAGAGGGAGGGAGAGAAGAAAGAAAATCATTTCGCGCATCTGCGTGTGACTAAGATCGTGCCGTGTGTATAACAGATTATGATTTTCATACACGTCACTGATTATTCACTAACGATTTGCGCTAACTTATTTCTAAGCCCGACGAGAGGCTTTCTGGAAATGATTACGTGATCACGCGAGACTATATCTCCTACTGTGAATCAATTATTCTAATAGCCAAGTTATTTAATCAAATTCCGAGCAAAGTTTTGTTAACAAGCGCATGATTAATTCGAAAGCTATAAAGTGAGACTCATTTTTTTTCTCGAACGTTGTACAAATTATTGAATAGAAAGATTATTAGATAAAATTAGATGAAAAAGAAGAAAAAGATAAAATTTACGATATTTTATTTTAAGGAAGAAACTTAGAAAAGGCAATAAAATCTAGATATGTTTAGTTAAATAAAGTACAACGGTATTAAAAACGAATAAGAATCGAGTTCCGTTATGTACGATATCCGATGTTAACCAATAGTTATGAAGTAACTATTGTCTCGTTTTATGGGCTGTTATTTGAGAAATATGCATAGAAAATTCTGGAAAAACTGAGAGATGTACTCGACACGTACGATGCGATATCCTATTATTTTTTTAGGAGAAAGGAAAGAACAAAATTATCGAAATTATCGAAAGTATCGAGCGTATAAAGGATTAATTGTTTTTCCTCTTATATCAATCTCCAAGTTCTATTTCAGCCAGCTGGAAACCGCGCACACCTGGTAAGCTCCTACAAAAGCCAGTGAACAATATTTTCGAGGCAAACAGAGGAACACAATGAAGTCGATTGTACAGCTACGAGGGAACTTCGGAATGCCAGGAAAAGTGTGCACTTCGGTTCCTTATCATCCGCGCTGCAACATTGTGCATATCGATCCTATCTCGATTCGTGTTGGTCGAATCGCTAAAAATAATCCTGACCTTTTAGGCGACCTTTAATAACTATCCTGCTAATCTGCGCAATAAAACAATTGACCGAATCGTTCGGCGGATTGAAACGCGATTACCATCGGGTCATGGCATACCCGACCGACAATTGGTTTCGAGGAACGGACGTACCTGCATACAACGTCTGTATCTACGATTAGAACGATCGACGGATATTCATTTGGATCGCAATCCAATTAGATCATATAAGAAGTAAGCTCAAATCCAAGCTTTGCGTTTCGTCGAAGATATAATATAATTTTGCAAAATTACGCGAAGAAAAGAAAGAAAAAAATGAATATCAAATAAAAAGACGAGAGGCGCGGTGTCATAACCGGTCAGGAGTACGATGAACCAACCATTCGCGACATAATCCTCGGAACGATAGAGGAATGGGACATAAAGTTGGCGCGCGTCGTTAATTACCACTTTCACCGAATATTACAGGTATTTGTGGGTTGCGGAAAAGGAAGGTTGGAATCAGGATTTGGCCACTGGTCTAACTATCTTGACGAGGACCTTATTCCGAGGATCTTCGACTGACGGCGTAGTTACCGGCTGTAGCATAATGCCTCTAGCCTCACCAAACTAGACGGCAGACTGGTTTTTGCCCAATTTAGATCCCCCATTGTTCGGTTCAGCTTGGAATGAAAATAGAGAATTGAACGTAGCCGTATCCTGTCCGCGTTGCATAGAAAAACACGGATAAAACGGCATATTAGCTGTTCTTGGGTCGGTATCCGATGCTACCTTGTATTTTCGTATCTCGTCTTTCCGATCGTTTCTTTTCTTGTGTTTCTTTCCTCCATGATATTTTACGAGGAAATGATTTTTCTTTCAATTGACACCAATTCTCAATATCTTCTCAATTCTTCGGAGAAGAATTAAAATATTAAAAGAAAATTTCAAGAATTACGATTTACGATCTTTGTAAATTTAAATCTATGGAAATTCGTATCATAATCAATCGTTTCTACGATCAATTTAAATTCTTATGAACTTAAAAATTTTTGAAAAATATATTCAAAAGTTTCGATATATACCGATTGAAAAAAACTGTAAATCAAATTATCTATCGAAGGAACCTGTTTTATCATCTTATGGAATATGGTGTTCTGAAATACCAATCGTACAAGAAATCAGAATGTTTCTTACCATCGCATAAATAAATTTTTATTTTTCAAATTCTTAAAACCTCTATTTATCATCCTCATATTTTAAATCACATCAAAAAAAATAATATAAAGATCAAATAATTAAATACTTAAAAATATTATTATAATACAAAAGACAATTCAAAAAGACTTTTTATTAATATTAAGAAACGTGATAAAAAAAATTTTGATACAAAAATAAAATATAAAAAAAAAATTTAATATGAAATAAAATGATATAGTAATAAATGATAAATAAAAAAAAGGATAATATAAAAATAATTAAATCTGAAAAATCTGAAAAATATAAAAAAGGAATTATTTAAAAAATAAAAATATAAATTAATAATAAATAAATATTTAAATTAACAAATATATAAATGAATAAACAAATAATTATTAGAAAGTAAAATGATTAAATAATATATTATAATTACAACAATATTAAATGTTGATAAAAAATAATTAAAAATTACTTTTATATTATAGTAATTTAAATGAAATATTACAATTTCGATCTATCCACGACGGAGGTTCGACGTGAAATAATTTCGAGTTCGAGGTTTGTATTTATACTTAAACATATTTATATGTAAAAGGTCGCGCTCGAAGATCGGCGGTAATTTACGTTCTTCGCCGGTGCTTCAAAATGACTTTTCGAATATAATGGTTAATAATTTAGCAATTTTTAGATTTTTTTACATTAATTTATGCATTTAACAATTCATTACGACAATAAATTTAATAATTAAAATATATTTTTACTAACTAAAATTAAATTTATCGTTTTAAAATATTAGTTTCCAATTTATATCTATGTTAAAATATTCTAATTATTATTTTACACAAAGGTGGATTAAATTAAATATTAAATGAATTTATATCGCTTAATAATTTAATATTTTTTAAATCTTTATTTTTGATTTAAGGCTTTAATAATATAATACGATAAATAAATATAATAATTGATACATCGATTTTATAAATTAAAATTAGATATGATTTACTTATAATTTTAAATGTTATTTTACGAGATTAATTTATTTAATTAATTAAACCAATTTGATTAATAGTGGTCAATCGAAATTTTAAATACAAGTTGTAATTTATGTTAAATTAAAATTTTATGTTATTCTAATATATATAACAATTTATAAATTTTTTGATATTTTATTAATATATAATAAATTTTTATATTTTTTTAAATGTTAAATTCTTTTCTTTACCATTATATTTTATGATAAAATTAATATTTTTACCAATAAATTTTACATCCCGCTAAATCGGTAACATTAAAAATAAAGGGATATAAATTGGTAAGGAGACTTTAAGCCTTCCGGATATAGAACAAGAAAATATCTTGAATATTAGATCCGTTCCATGCTTGGTGACTGAGACTTAAAATATAGAACTGATTTCTTGCATGATTGGCATTTCAGAAAACATAAAAATTTCCATAAATCTACAATTTAGTATTATGATTATTTTTTAAAAAAGAATTGCATTGGAAAGCAAAAGCACTACGCGATATATTTAAAATATATATAAATATTATATTAAAAATATCAAATAGTTTAATTAATATTTCTTCAATTCTTTATTTAAAAAACAATAAAAACTTTTCTGAATACTAGAAATTTAGCATATACATTATAAATTGTTATTTGGCATAAAATGACATAAAAATCAGAAATTTTCATAGATACATCTAACGAAATAAAACTGATTGATTATGATCGTATCATTAAATTTGAAAATATTAAGAGAATAAAATAACTAAAATAATAAAATTTAAACTATATCTAATTCTTCGAACCGATGGGAATAATAAAAATAATTTTCATTCTATTATTCTATCCCGGATGAGGACGAGTTACTGACCGAGTAATTTCATGGATACTTGCCCAAGAGGCTACCCGTTATACAGAAATGCAATTTTAATTCTCTATACGCTTACAACGAAGACAAACCCACTAAGCTTCTCAAAGTTCGAAGATAGGAAAAGGTGCGCCCGTATTACGTGAGGTCAATTGGTAAGCAGACTTTGCTCGACCAATGCACTCAATGAATTTTAAACGAAACCTTAAAAAAATTTTTATCTAGAACGAAAAAAAGGAAAACGAGAGAAAACTTAAGCACGAACACATATCCAAATCGAACAATTCGTGCTTATTTGAATTTTTGTACGGATTCGATCATTAAGTTTTTAATAGGATGGCGAATGAAATTACGATGCAATTTCAGAGGCGGCAGCATACATCGCCTCGAAGATCAATGTTGCTCGACTGATCGAGGAGGTAGCCTTGCGCATTCCAATCTGGTTTTACCATACTGAGGAAGAAGAGAGACGAAGAGGAAGAAAATGAAGGGTCGCGGTCGTACAATACGAAAGAGCGTTATATCTGGATCTGGAAGAATGATCGAGATATTTTCAAAGCAAGCTCCCTTATGAACGATCGAGCATCTTGCGAAATTAACATCAAATTTTCCAAAAGAATCGCTCGATCGTTGCTACAAACGTAAAATATATTTCTTTTTATTCTATTTCAATACATTTGAAGATCGCTAATAGATCCTCAAAATTTTACATAATAATCGCCTTAATTTACTCTTTTTGATTAGCAATAATTATCTGGGGATAACATTGTCGTTGATATAAATCAATATTTTATTCCAAAAAAAAAATAAATCGAAACATTCTATTAAGATAAACTTCTATCTTCGATGAACGATTAATTTCAATATCAATATTTACATATCAATATTTACGAAATGCCATTATTTATTCGTGATGGAAAATCGAGCACACACGCACGCATTTTGCACAATTACCCGCATCTGAGAAAATCGGTCGTTCAATTGACGCACTATTTCCTATGATTTTCTCCCTCGGAGGAAAGACTACGTTTTTCATTTAGAGAGATAAATTCAAAGAAAAAAACAGCGTGCAGATTGAAAATGGACGCTTTCTATGCAATTTCGATGATAAGAAACCGCACGGAGAGATTTGTTTTGCTCGACAAGTTGCGGGACGAGCGAGAGAGGAAAGTAGACGAGAAGGAGAAGGAGAAAAATGCGAATTTAAAGATGCACGAGGTCGCGAGGGAAGTTCGGAATCCCGAAAGAATCGAAAGGTAGGTCGAGGTACGGTCGGCCGTCGAAATGGGGAAGAAGGAGAAAGAAGAAGGGACGTGTTCGTGAAGGAGAGCATGTTTGGAAAGAAGAAAGAAGAAGCAGGATGGCGAGAGAAATTTAAAGAGGAGAGGGGGGAGAGCAGGGAATCGGGTAGACGGTGGAAGCCAGCATGGTGGAAACAAGCCACGAAGAGGTGATGTATACTTTAGAAGAGTGTAGTATAGTGCACCATAATGTAGCATGGCATAGTTAAAGTGGGAGAAACCGTGTATGACCGTCCTCATCGTAAGCCAGTCCCGTGTGAACGACCGTGAAGCAAACTTCGAGCGAAACTCGATCAATTCTTGAAGGTTTTCGTTCTGTATCCACCAATTCGCTCTCCAATTCTTCTACCAGGATACCGATTCAATCAATTGCTTCACGGTAACGCGAAACCATATATCCGATAAACGATAAATCGGATCGTAACCCAATGAATAAATTACTACGAATAATCCTGTCGACGAGTGCGAATTTTGTGCAAAATATCGATAACACTCCTCCAACGGGTTTGTGCGATTGAATTTCAATAATGTACGAAAAAAATCAGTGCAGTTCTGTGACACGTGTACGGCGTTAAAAACTACGTAAGAAAAATCTCAAAGAAAAGTTAGAGGCCGAGATATAAACTTCCATTTTATTCGTAAAGAAAATATTCGAAGTGAGAATCGCGTGACATTTAAACTCGCGAACTGTAATAGTTAAGTTCGTAATTTCGAGAAGGTATTTTTTAAATCTTCGATCTTGTGAAGTGAAACTTTCCGCTTATAATAAGGACATAACGAGTATGTTCGTACGACATCAGCCCGCATCGCAAGGGCTATGACGAAATACAAATGACGATATAGACGAAAAATTGCGAGAAAAAGCTGGAGCGTAAACTTGGAGAAACAGGCGTAAAAAATAGTGAAATTAAGGCGACGAAGATCGGCGGCATACCACATTGGCCGAAAAGCTGACGAGTACACCGGACCTATCCGCGGCCAAGTAGGTCAAGCGGCGTGCGCGAGAGTGCGAGACCGAATAAAAGACAAGAAAAAAGTGATTGGGGGGGAAGGATAAGAGAGGAGGAAAGGAAAGAATGGTGAGACGGGGGCATTAATGTTTCCACGATGCCCGACGTTTTTACTCGGCATAGGCTTGCAATCCAAAATGGCGGCGATCGGCTGGTACCGTGGCACGTTTTGCAACGATAAAGAGTGGTCAAGCCACGAGCATTCTTGAGGAGGTCCTTCAAAGTGTCCTTGACCATTAGCCTGACCTTGATCAGGACGAGTAGCCCAAGCGACAAGCCAAAGGAATCGAAGGATGATAGGGCACACGGAGTGGAAGGTCCTGGTGACCTTGTCGATTCAAATTATTCTATTATTAGGTAAGTATGGATGGATACACTGTAATAGGAAGAACGATCGAGAGGTTTTACGACGCGCGTTAATTAAAATTTTATATCCCTAACTGTAATTATCCAGGAGATTGAACTTCCTGCCGAAACAATTTAGGATCTATCTTATCTGAAATAATTTGATGTTCCAATTAATAATATAATTCCTGGTTTCCATTGAGGAGGGAGCGCAATTTTCGAGCACAACTCGTGTACAACGCTTCGACGATAGTTAACCATCGTAATAGAGTTTTTCAGGATGTCTAATTTTTTTCCATGCAATCGCCCGCGAGTGTAAGTAAAGATTCTAACCTCCACAATCAAAGCTAACCATAAAACGATGCAAATATTCGACGAATTAATACGCGAACCTGTTCCATGGGCTTGTCAAGCGGCCACGTGCGGTCGAGTTTTAAACCGGTATCTTGACCTCTGTCGAAAATCTTATGACGTTCCAATGGCAAGATCAAAAAAAAAAAAAAAAGAAAGAAAGAAAGGAAAAAAAAAGAAAAAAAAACACTATCTTCATTTCAATAACAACTATTTTACGAAATCGTACGAGAGATAAGTTCGTCGAAGAAAATAATAAAAATTAAAGAAAGAAAGAAAAAAAAATATCAATTCTTCGTAAGCGATAACGAGGAATTTATTTCTTTGAATGCGGATGTGTAAGTAGGTGTACATCCGGTTGCATTTCTAGCTAATATCGATACACGAAGTGCATGAACAATTTATCATGATAATCTTGCAAATGCAATGCAAAGTTACAAACTATGTAGAGCCAGCCGGTTCAATATCGTGGAAAAAAGAAAAATCAAAAGTTCGATGACCCGAGTGTTAACCTGCTTATAAATATTTAAAAGTAAAGTTCGAGATAATTAGCTTATTGCACGGTCCAGGAATTTCATCGGGTTTTTCCATTGAACGCGTTGCATTAGTAAAACACGATTAATTAAAAGAAAAGAAAAAAAGAAAAAAAGGAGAGAAAGAATGAAATGAAATCTCGAGGTCTATCGTCGTCTATAAAACGAAATACACATGTCACAACCGTGTTTCAGAAGCGACAGAGGAGAAAGCTGCAAACATGACGTGCATTTACGTTACTGGCACGTACCTGTTACTTCGAGATTTCCATGTCCCAGTCTAATGTGACTGCATTAAAGGATCGATAAAACATATGCTTTTATTATTTATTGTTTTTCACTATTATCTTTAATCGCCGTCCGTGATAAATCGAGCAATTAAAAATAAATAAATAACGAAATAAAAGAAAAAATTGATGATAGAAATCGAAAATTAATCGATAAATTTAGATTTGACAGTTGATTGACTTATGCAAATTACATTACATTTTTCGGTACGAGACTTAATGATTCACGAGTCGTCAATCGAAATAATTTATCGATTTAATCGAAAATTATATTTTATTTTTTCACCTTAACGTTTCGCAATGAGAGAAATTTGCATGAACGTCATCGTTTAACGTCCTAACACGGATGTAAAACGACACAAAGAAAACGTATCCGGAACAGAGTTTCGTCACTCGACTTTCGCCCAACAACGTTAGTTGTGAAAGTGTCACGAAATCGCGTTGCACATGGTGGAACAGAAAGTCAATTGATTTGTCATTCGAGATTTCATCTTGGAGGGAAGGGTGGGAAAAAGGAAACGAAGATTTCCTGGTAATATCCTTCAAAGAAAAGCAATTAACACTTGTCAAGAAAAAACCTTGGATCGTATCAATTTGGAAAATCGATCAGATCGTTCTACGATCTACTTCGCATTTAAAATAAACGAAAAAACCTTTCTCTCGTTTAATTAACCTCGAGTATCAATCACTAATGAAAAAACATCACGGTCGTGTCAAGTGACGCTGAATCACGAAGAATGATTATCGGAATATCGAAACAATGATTTAACTAACTCTTGACCAATACGTGGAAGATCGAATGGACCGTTGGACACCTGTCGAATCTGGCAGCGAGGGTACCAAATGTCACGTTTACCAGCGAAAAGAATAAATATTGGGCTGGAATGGTGTACCGTTAACTCTGCCGTTACCGCCTCGAGAGACGGCGCATAGCTCTCCGTCTACGCTTCCACGGATTCCAAAACCCCTTCGACGTTTCTTTCTTTTTATTCCAAGTCGTGCTAGACACTGTTAGAATTGCGTCACGGGGTCAAACGACACCACACGCGACTCTGGCCACATTATTCAAACACGCACGTTCCACGCACCGACTCGAAATTGCAGATTTCCTGCAGTTTCGTTCGGATTTAATCGATTTCCTTCCTTCGTTGTATATGCCGATATTATTCCAAATAGACGGAATGAAAATACGTGGTATAAATGGGAGAATCCTCGTGAATCCTAATGAATCCAACGAGATTCCATTACCGCAATCCAGCGGTTGGCAAATATTATCATTACACGCATATCCCGCGATGCAATCGAAGGTATCCAGAACCGGTAATATTTTTTACGAACGTTTTGCATGAGAGACAGAATTATGTTACCTCGTTACCTCGTAAAACCGTGCGCCGGTGTTTACCACGGACTTCGTACCACGATCGTGTTCTCTAATTCCCTTAAAGAAATTAATCTCTTTGATATATATAATCGGCAATTTCTCGTACGCGGATGATCGCAGCAGATAATTTAATCCCCATACGGAGAGCATCGCTTCAAAAGGAAACGAGCCAGTCGAAATTTTCTCTTATTTTATTTTATTTTTTTGCCACGATCGCGATGAAAAGTTAAGAGTCAAAAGTTAAAAAGTTGGAAAGGTGGGATTACTAATTAACGAAGTAAAAGTACGATGGTTGCAAAAGAGTGATTAGCGAGAGAACGCATCGCTAATTATTTCGGGCAATGACTTCGGGCGAGCGCAGCAGGGAGGCTTTTAAGCTCTCCAAGGATTCGGGGCAAACTCGAGTTTCCAACTCGAGGGATCGCATTCCGTTCGTTGCGACAGAATCAACCATGCAATTCACCTACATTCTCACGGGATCCCTATCCGATCCTCTCACGTTAGCAAGGTTATGGTGTTCGTGAACACCGTTACTCGTTCGCAGCATGCAACCCAAGTGTTGGTAATTATTATTTATATTATGCCACGATCCAAATGGGAAACGAAAGTCTCGGTAGCACACATGTAACTTTGTAACTAGTTCAACTAGATATAAAATGTATAGCCCCTATCGGTCATGCGATCTTTGATGATACGGTAGATAAATTGATGGATCATCGAACGATAAACTACGGAATGGAATAACTATAATCACGAACACGATCTTTCAATGAAACTTCAGTTATCAATTTTAGTGCCACGATAGTTAAGACAGTAATATCTTTATAATTCGTTTAATGATGCTTGAAAGCTAAATTGCAAATAGACCGCTTTGGAGTACAATTAAACGATAAGATCGCAATAAGATCGTGTCAGAAGAGGAATTGTCATGAAAATTTTTGAAAAATATTATTTCGTCCGTGGATGGATTATTTTATGCGTTGTTGTATATATCTTTGTAATGTTTTTGTTGGAATCAAAGAGGAAACATCGGGGGCACGATGCTCGACGAGTAGAACGATGTTTAATTGCGAGCAAGCAACGTTTGAAAATCGCGTCGTTTCGTACTCCTCTTAATGACCAATTAGCGATACATCGTATATATTCGATATAACTGTTGCGATTCGCAGCAAGTGAGAAACGGAATTTGGCGATCGTTGCTGATACTATCGTGCAGAAACTATCGATCTTCCCCGAATTAATTACGATTTAATCGCGAAACAAAATTATGGGTCCAAGTCAAAATTATGCTTTCCGAACGATATATAACTATACTGTTTCGCTGATGAATAATTAATATCTTAACGGAGAACTATACTCAACGATCTATGAAACGATAAATTATGGAAAAGCTATTATTAAAAATAAAAATAAAGAACGATAAATAAAAAGCGATGTATCCAGGTTGTATACACCGATTCCCTCTTCGGGAATATATTATCTTGTTACCCATTCTTCTTCTTCTCTGCCTCTCTTCCTCATTTTACATACCGCAGATAGATGCACAATCCACAATTGCACGGTCGTGGAACCTGAAATCAAACCGAAGATTAGAAATATTAATTGAGATCGAGTTAAAAAAAGAAGAAATTGCGAGGAATTGGAAAAGAAGGGAAGAAAAAAGTTTCTTTCACCCTTCGAACCAGAGATTCCCTTTAACGAAACGAACGAGACCCCGTTAGATCGTTGCTCTTATTATCCCGTTAACGAGAGGAACTGTCTCGGGAGTGGACTCTGGCGTATTCCTCGAAACAGTCGGTGGAAGACGGTGAAAGGTCTGAAAAGAAGGAAAAAGTTGGGAGGAAAATGATACTATAATATGCACACTTTCTACGAGGGACAAAGCCGAACGCGTCGTTCGCGGCCTAATGCTTTCGACAAGATCGCATTTCGAGTCAGTCGAGTGGATTTCTCGTGGCGCGCTATCGATCGAAACTATTTAATTATCTCGGTCAGTGTTCCAGCTGATTCCACGCGATTCAATACACGCTCGATGGTTATCTACATAAACGACGATGATAACATCGGACTGACGGCCTCGCTTAAAGTTTCACTCAAATTGCTTCTCGCGTCGTTGAATTGTTGCATATAGAAATTTCCTATTGTTTCTGTCCCGTCTACCGAACAAATTTCAATGCAGCTCGAATCGCGAATATAAGCGTGAAACGCGTGAATCGCGCATACGTTCGAACGAGCACGTGAAAGCTGTGTAATATTAAATAGTCGAAAATACTCGAGGAACAACGCACGAGATCCTGATCCTGAGGGGATGATCGTAACCGTCGGTCGTAAACCGGTTGATCGCATCATAAACCCGTGAAAACTGCCAACGAAGATCAAAGGATCTGTCCGAATGTAACGTGCGCGTTACAATGTGTAATTTAAGTTGGCGACGTAATTGACTCTCCTGACCGGAAAAACAGCCGATGGTCAATGAACCATTTTTTCGAATCCACTCGTGATAAAAGAACGAAGGTGCGTGATGGGAAGGGAGGAGAGGAGGGAGATAGTAGTGGTAATTTCATACGCGTCACGTCCACGGTTGGTCAAACCACTCGATACCAAGCCTCGAGAATGTCAACCGTTCGAGTACCGTTTCCCTTCCCGATCGCCAATGGATCTTCTCGATTTTTTGCCACTCCTCTCGACCCTTCCTTATGGTTATCGACAACGCGATGTTTCTTGCATACTGGCAAACCGATCCGAGCAAATCTCCGATCCAAGGAAACGATCCAAGGAAACAATTACACAGGATTCTACTCAGGATCGATCGCCATTGAAACATGAACACGAGTGGGAGATCGTTGATGAGAAAGGATTGAGAGGAACAAAAATAAGCGAATAATAATACCGTGGAGTGAACTGGTGGAAAGGAGTACCGTTGGAAAAATTATTTCATCTTCGTTGAATGGTCGACGTCTTTCTCACGCGACAGACAAAAGACTCACCGCGCTTTAATATCCCGATATAATTATCCATTTTCTTCTATAGAATAATCACCGCCTCTTCTTCTTCTTCTTTTATCCACGATGAAACGTAGAAACGGTTTATTCACGGATCCTATTGTCCTACAGGTGTCTCGGCTATCCAGAACGATCCAACGTCTTCTCGTTCCTCCCAAGAAGACATGATTCTGAGCGGCAGCGCGTACACGGGGCCGGAAAGAACATCGAACGCGTTCCATCGAGATAAATCGCCAAGTTTCCAAAGGACTGCTCCTGCGTTTCAACTGGAGAGCTCGAAAAGCATAAATAATTACGACAAAGAGGAGGTGAGATTCGAGGTACGGAACACCAGGCACGAGGATGAGTCCATCGACGAGTTAACATCCTCGAAACACGTGGATCACATAGATGGAAACAACATCGAAGTTAAGCCCGGCGAATATTACCAGTAAGTCGGTCGAATTTTCTTTCTTTCTGCAAAGAAGGAAGGAGACACGTTAAGAATTTCTCGTAAAGCATAAGTAAACGTTTGCAACGATTCCGACAGCATATCTCCAACAACGAGCGAGTCCATGTCGGGGGAAGGACAAGGGGCTCCGCAGGAAGCAAAACTCTTGTCGGAGCCCCATCAACTGACTGGAGTGTCGAACCAACAGGCACAGTATTTGCAGGCGATAGATCAACAAAGACGAGCTCGCCAAGAGATCCCGAGGATCTATAGCGAGCACGCCCCACCGCCCATTCTCCAGACTGCCTCCCCAGGCCGACAAGCAAATCCTGACATACAGGACATAATCACGGGCATTGTCAAATTGTTGAATGGAAACGTGAATGTCGCCGCGAATACGGTGAGGCCGTTGAGGCCGATTCAAGCCACTAGGTATCGCGATTTCCCGATTTTTATCCGATACTATATCGTTTTACCGTCCGTCAATCGTTTAATCGAATTTTTCTAGGATCAACAACAGGGGTCCGCCGAGGATCTCCGACGTTCCACCTTTACCACCCGATTTCGACACTCCTGGGATGAACCCACCCCCTCCGCCGGATCATCCCTATCCTTTCGAAAAACCACCGGCACCCGACAGACCGTTGATCAATCAACTGCCACCCGAAAGACCGATCAGACCTTTCGTGAACGGGGTCCCATTGCCGGAGCAAATTGTCCCTCAAGGAAATCGTCCGTGGACTTGGAATCGGCCTGGTAAATATCGGCTTTTTATTAAATATTATCTACCTCTAATTTTTCTGCGCAATGAGTAGTCGGTTTTCGTTACTTCGCCGCTGTTATTTTAAACTGTTAGGTGGAAACAGACGACCGATTCCTCCGTACAAACCATTGCCACCGGCAACGGATTCCGTGCTCAATCGGGAGAAGGAGCAGGCCGACAAGAACAAACATAAAATCGATCCGAAACCTGAACCATCGACGGAGGAAGCTACCACGAAGAAGGAGGAAAATGATCAGAGCGAAGCTACCACGCACGATAATATAGAAAATGCGACGAAAAGGTACGAGGAGAACAACAATGGCCAAAAGGTTAAAGCCGATTCGAACAGCACGGAAAAAGCAACGAGCGAGAACTCGACGAAGAGAACTGCCGAATCCGAACATTCGGCAAAAAAAGAGAATAAGCATCAAGCTCCTTCGAAAGAAAATGCATCGACATCCGTGACGGGAGAGACGAATCTGACGAAGCACGAGGACCCTCCGAAATCTGTAATTCCGTTGGAAATCCCTGCGATCAAACCTACGAAGAGTTCGAAAATCGGTAACTCTCAAGGGTCGAGCGCGAGCAACGAAAAGGTTAACAAGGCGAACATATCGAAGACATCGACGAAATCTTATTCCACGTCGACGTTGAACATCGAAACCAGTTCGTCGGTCCAGATAATCGAATCGACGACAACGAAATCGAGTGTCGTCCAATCGACGAACGATGATGATTCGAGCAACGTTACGTCGAGCACGATTGCTCTGCAACCGAGCAAATCGGCCGAGTTGGAAAGCACGAGTATCGCGACGAGCATTCCAACCCCGACGGAGAATTTACCTTCTCCGACTTTCACGAAGGCATCGTCGACCGCGGAGAAAAGTATAGCCCATACCCCTGCGAGCAATACATTCTCGAAGAATTCAGGTAGGAAATCCGCTCGGGTGCACGTGAAATTTTGTTCATTCTGTAAGATAATATTACATTCAATCTATAATGAATTCCTCACGCAGCTTCGAACGAACGAGTATGCTTAATTAATCAGCTTTGTGAAGACCGGCAATCCGTCATGCACAATTAATTCCCTTTGTAGCCCCTACCGATCGCTATGCTTACCGACCCCGGCCTGGAATCGTCCTTGACGATACGTTGGATTACACGGGGACTCAAGGGTTGGCTACTCAACGACCTTACGCGCCACCAAGACATCCACCTCTCGGTGATATTTTTGATGTCACGGTCTCGGCTGTTCAAGGTCCTGGCGGTGGAAGTTCAGGTAAACACTTTGATCAAGAAACGCTTCGATCGATTTAAAAAAAGAAAACTTTTACTTTTACCACGATCTCGTTTTCCTCCTCCTCGTCTTCGATCAGAAGGTGTTAGAGTGCCGGTAAACGGAGGAAATTCGGATGTGATATTGACTTCCGCCGTGGAGGGCCAAGGATTCGTTAGCATCGATGGGAAAAGGACGTATTTGAATTTATTCGAGAATTCGGATCGCACTTCCACCCACGTGCAACCGCAGCCTCAACCAACTAGAACGCAACCACCGGCCATTGTTGGTACAGGGTCGGTAATATTCGTGATATCGAACACTTTTAATCTTTAATTTTAATCACTTACCGAGTTTATCCTCTTCGACAGGTTCGCGGTTGCACAGCCAGACCCACCAACGGCGACTCCTCGACCCAGTGGACCTATTCGAAGGCCGACGTTTCATAGAAGACCGACTCAACCTCCAGTCAGAATCGACACATGCATCGTGGGCGACACGAGTACTTGTGATATCAGCCAACACGAGGCTTGTGCCACCGTTCAAGGGGTGTCTGCGTGTCACTGTAAGCCAGGATACGCCAGATTGCAGCATTCTTTGCCGTGCAAAAGTTCGTAAATAAAATCCTCGAAAAACTGTATGATCGCTTCATTTCGATCAGATTGAAACCGAATCGTCAATTTTAGAAATTATTAGCATCGTGGTGTCGATCAGAGTGGATAAAATTTACGACAAAAAAGTCGTGTGGGATCGAGGATTCACCGATCGAGATTCCGAGCCGTATCAAACGTTGGCCTACGAGGCAAATCGAGCTGTGAGCGAATTTAATCGTTATATCTGCTGAAACGATATAATACGATGGATATTAAATTGATTACTCTTTTCTCTTTTTTTACGTATATACAGATCGAATCTGCTATGTCGATGACACCATTTTCAGACGAGTATATGGGTTCTTTTATAAATGGAGTGTATCAAGGGGATGTGAGCCAAGGGCAAGGAGGTGTATTTGTGAATGCTACCTTGAAACTCATTTACGAGCCAAGAACAATTAGACCAAGCTTAGCAGGGGAGTTGCAGAGACATCTGCTCGGTGTTATTCACAGACGAAGTAATAATATAGGGAATAGCGCCCTTTACGTGGACAGCCCCCCTGGATCTATTTCCAACTTGCAAGGTCGATATAAAAAAATATAATACATTCTATTCTTGTATTAAATTTACCGAACGATTAATCGAGAGAATTTAATTTTTTTTTTTCTTTTAGATTTGGACGAGTGTGCTTCGTCCGAATTGAACGACTGCCATTCTTCGGCAGTGTGCACGAATAATTGGGGTGGGTTTACTTGCACTTGCAATCCTGGTTTGAAAGATCCTCATAAAGATGATGTTAATGAATCTGGTAGGACTTGCATTTCGTGCCCCTCCACTTATTGTAACAATCGAGGATCGTGCTCTTATCAGGGCGATCACATGCAATGCACGTAAGTGAATTATTAATATATGACGAGATAAAAAGAATCTCATTCGATCTTTTCGAATTTTAATATTCTCTCTCTCTCTCTCTCTCTCTTGATATTTGACTAAAAGGTGCACCGGTAATTATTACGGTGCTCAATGCGAAGTCGACGGGGAGGTTATGGGGGTGGCGATAGGAGCGTCCGTAGGGGCTTTAATCATTATAGTTTTGACGCTAGTATGTCTGGTGATGTGGAGGTAAGCATTACATTTTATCGAGATATTTTTATTCTCCACTATGGGTTAAGAATAATTTTTTTCCTCTTTTCAACGCGCAGTCGAAGATGGTCGCGTGAACAAAAAACGATTGGTTCTCCGGTGTATGGATACATCCAAGGTGGTATACCTGGCACGCTCCCAGGAACTTTGGCAAGGGTCGGTTCCGTAGGTACTCTTGCTTCTGTGAAACAAGGACCACCGACCAATTTGCCACCCTACATGTGGGCACATTTTGGTGATCACATGGCGACTGCTAATGTATACGCTGTAAGCAACAACTTTTTTACTTATATATTTAACGAAATATTTCATGAAATAGATGTATCAAAATCTTACGTACGTACTTTAGACGGAGCCTATGGGTCCAACGCGGCCAAGTTCCGCTGTATTCGGGTATCCACCCATCAATATCCACGGAACGCTGCCACCACCAGTGCCACTGCCGAGACTTCAAGCTCCGACAAGACCACGACAGAGACACCAGCCAGATCCGGACAGCTCGGATTCTGAACCGCAGGACAAGGACAGGGCTGATCTGATCCCCCAAAATAGTGGTTTTCATGTTCCTAGACCAAAGTCTAGATCATCCCTGGCAGTGAGTATTCGCTTTTCCGATATGCCACTCTCCACGCTTCGATACTCAATGACGCTTCTATTTTAGAATCAAAGCGGAATATACAATGACGTGGAATACGACCAAGGTGATGTTCACCATTTATCGAAAAACAATATTCCGATGTCTACTTACAGGCCGTACTATCGAACGTGAGAACCGGGAGGTACTTAGTTGTATTTTTTATAAAGACGTACCGTGAAAGGAGGATACAGATTTGTTTAGATAAATGATCTAGATACATTTAGATAGATATGATTCTAATCGAAACTCTGGTTTACGTAAGTTTGTTTAAATAGTAAATGTATTTCGTTGAACAATAAGGAAAGAAGAGAAACGGAAAAATTAAATTAATGCACCTATGTACGTTCATACCAATGTTCGCATTTGTTTTAAGTTCAATATTACTTAACTTCTAGTTACTTATTTCTTATTCTATAAATATTTATTGCCCTAGTATTATCCTCGAAATAATCTAATATTCTGCAAAAATTAAAAAAAAAAAAATTCAGGCTGTTTTCTAAAAATTTATAAAACAAAGGGTGCATACCGAACGATTAGTATTAAAACAAATGCCCCTTAACTATTAATTAACTTAATACTTAATTGTTAGTTATTTATATCATAGGATATACAATGATAATTATCGATTAAAAAATGATGCAATTTGATACGCAAAGAATTTTTAATCTGATTAAACGAATATTCTAGTTATTTCCAATTGTCATCCTCTTACGATCATTATTATCTAGAATACTTATGGCAAATTGTCGACGTATGGCAATTTGTCGCGTGTAATATAATTTGTTAAAATTTTTTTTAAAAATTTACCAATAACTAAAGAACATTATGCGAAAAAATTATGTATAAATTATACGATTTCCTTACGAAATAAAAAAGTAAGGATTGAAGGGCAGTACATATACAAAATACTCGATAACGCGTGTAACGCGTTGCGGGGTTAGTGCGATAATTGAATATGTAACTTTTATAATTATTCATTATATATTTTTGCAAATTGAATACAATATACATTTGAGAATTCATCCGTTTGTAATTATTTCTCCCCCCTTTTCTCAATTTTCCGACGTCTAAGATACAATTTTCAACAATGTAATTACACATCAAACACACGCTGAAAATACTGTGCGCATAATGAGCAAAACGTTAAATCTTTATTATCGATAAATTCAATAAACATCAAGTATTTTGTTGAAATACAGTGAAAAGAAGAGTCGATTGTGTTATCGAAAAAAGTTTATGTTATCGACAAACACTCAGGAATTACTCCTACGTATTCAATAAAGAAAATTTCAATAGCATCGAACAAACGAGATGAGAAGAAAGAAGTGGAATCAAAATTATTGGAAAATTGAACTTCGATTACCATTTGAAAGCCATTTTTGTTTCAATTGTTGTTCATTGTTTTAACGAGTAAAAGAAATTCTCCGTGATAATGATGGAGATAAAAGATCTTGAGGAAGAAAAGGAGAGAGGACCTTGGAACGTGTAATGATTTTTTTCTTGTAGAGATTGAAAAAGTATATTAATAAAATTTCGAAGCTGATACAAACGGAGTGCATCCATTTATTGTAACTGATTATAGATTTGAAAGACGAAGTTCAGAAATAGATTTTTTTTTCCCCTTTATAATTCTTTGTGAACATATTGTGATAGAAGGTGATTTTTTTCCCTTCAAACTTGTACAATATGTACATATATCGCAGAATGACAAGTAGTAAGAGAATATTCCATAAAACGTTGATAAACTGTATAAGTCAACATTTTCAATTAAATTCTCTTTTATCAATGTATCGAGATTGATACAATATAATTAAATATATCAATATAATAAATATGAAATATTGATAAATATATATATATATATGTATATGTGAACAATATATATAATAATTATCATTGCCATAATATAATAATTTTTCTGATATATTTAGCAATATCTTCAATCATAAAGAGATTAGGTCTTTTTTTCTATTTTTTTTTTTTTTCGTTTTGGTAATCGAAGATATTACATGCTAAAAAAATCGGTCCCGGGTTTTTCACATACGATACAATGCCGATTGAAGCGACTATTCAGCCTCATTAATCATACTTTAGAAGTTGACATACAATTGACGCTGATGGATAAAATAGAGACATTACACAAAATGTTTAAACGATTTTGTCCAAATCAAATTTCACTTTTTCTTTTTTCTATAGATAACAAAGTTAAAGACATTCCATTTAATTTTTTTATACATATTATTTCAAAATTAATCTTTTATGTATAAGTATATTTTTCTCTATTTATGCATTCGAATATTAATATTAATATTTTATCCATCAGATTCCATATTTTATTATTCAATCGCTAAATATTTCATAGTCGCAGATAAGGCTGCTTACACGTATGTAAGTATGCAATTAATATGATATACGTGAATTGAAGAAAAACACATGTCGATGATAGAGACAAAGAGATCTAGTGAAAGATTCTGGAAGGCAAAGAGTGGACGAACTCTTAAACTATCAACGCGACTGTCGGATCTTCGTCTTAAGTTTAATCGATGATCCAATAGCCTGTTTGCATTCGCTTGTCGATTAAATTTTCTATAACATCACGCCATCAGAGAGAATATTATGTAATAAATCTACTAATTCAAAGACTTTGATACCACTGCAAAATAATGGAAACTTGTTCAAGAAGAATTACAAGTACTTTGATTACAAGACAGTAAGGAAATAGAAAACAACAGAACTAATTTTTTTTCTGGAAGATCAAAGTTCTCAAGTTTTCGTTGTTAAAATTTGTTACCAGTGATCTAAAGAATAAATACATTCGTTGACTCGAAAATAATCTTTCGATGTTAACAATTGGTCGCGTGGAAAATTGGAATCAGAATTCGATTTCCACTATCATTAAAATTTTACCGAGAAAATTATATTTCAACAAGCGAACACGCGATTATTAAGAATCAATTAATACTATGTACAAGTAGACAAGTATAGTGTAGGTATTCAAAGTAGAAAGTGTAAAGTATCACAAGAATTACAATAATCGTAATAATTGCATTACATTATTTCGCAAATTTCTTGTCCTCACTATATCGATTGCACAATAATAATAAGCGCTTTACTCGCGTCTGTGCAGTTGGACGCGCCGCTAATAGACAAAGGCGGACAAAATGATCGCATAGTACGCGATTCTGTATATAAAAATTTGACTATATCGTTTCTTTTTCACGTAGAATTATTTTTCTATATAGAGAGTTTAATTGATAAATACAATTGTTTCAAGATTCATTAATGTTCGTATACGTAATCGCGTACTGTGTCAATATTGTATATCCACTGTATATCGGCGAAGGGATTATTCCCTCGAGTTTGGAAATTCTTCGTAAATACATCAGTCTTTGACATAATAATTATAACGATAATACCACCGATAGAGCAAAGCTGTGACAAATATTTGCGCATTATGATAAAACATATGAAGACGAGAATAGTCATATATAATCATGACTTAAACTTGGAATACGGTCGATTAATGTAGCACACAACAGAGAGGTCTCGACAAAGCTCTGTAAAAAAGACTTTTTAAAAAGAGTAAAACAAATATATCAGCGTAGCCTAGAAATACAACAGATAAATAGTTATCGAGACTATTGGAAAATGCAGCACAGCCCGATCGTTATTCACACACGATAGATTAAATCACTCGACTGTAAACTTGAATATTGATATAGATAACATGATTCTTCTTTTTTTCTTTTTCGTTTTTTTCTTTTTTTTCTTTTTTTGAATTTTTTCTACAGATAAGTACATCTAGCAAAGGGAAGACATATCCTTTCATAAATCATTTTTTATAATAATATTATTACCTATACAATGATTATAAAAGAGAAATAAAATGATTCAAAGAACAAGGAAACTGAGAGAGAATCGATACATAATAAGAAAATTTAACTGAATAGGATATCTGAAATATCTAATAATAAGAAAAAAAATAAAAAAAAATACGATCAAAGTGGCGAAGTATAAATTGAAAAATGCGAAAAGACAATAAATAAAAAAGAACTAACTTATAACGAAATAGAATCGATAAGAAATCGATAAGAAACACTAAATATTTGAAATTAATCGTAATTTGGAAGATATATTTCATCATATTATAATGTCAATGCCCATAAATAATAATATCGTTATAAAAATTGATTTTCTCAAAGACTTCCCTCATAAATTTTGATTTCCCAATATAATATACAAATATTAAAGTCGTAGCATTCGACAGTAATAGTATTATGCAAAATTTGTAGCATGTAATCAACGGCACTTGAAGAAAGTGCCATTCCTGTGCGTTATATAAGATACATAATTAAAATCAATTAAAAACAAGAATAAAAAGTATATGACACATTTAACATATTCGTAATTTTATGAATCAATTATGTCCTTGTTTGGATTAGTTTAATAAGATACGAAGATATTTGAAATTCATAAACTTATCTTCAATATTTAATAATAATTTATCTTAATTAAATAATAATATAAAACAATTATTTGTTTTATATTATTTTTTCATAAAGTAATAAATTTAATCTGCCGAATTAATTCAGATAAAAAATAATCTTTAAAATCACAAACATATCAAAGAAAAATGTCATGAATTATATTAAAAATTTATAGTAAGATTAGGAATGTTCATAAAAACGAATCGATCGATTTTGAACTATTATCATTCATTTCAGTTTTCAGAAACTGCGATTTTGAATGATTAACAATGTTTAAGTAATGTTATTATCGAATTTTAATCTTATATTTCAGCTCACAAAGATAAGTACATGCACCTAACCAATTCCCTTAGGCCATACAATTGATTTTTTGACAATTGGAAATTGAAGCAAATAAACATCCTGACAAAACTTACTTAAAATTTACTTAAGTTGGTGTTGGTTGCGGATGAGGTGTACGAGGAGCTGTTGCGTTCGCAAGTGGCCTATGAAATCGTTCGAATAACTGATCTAAAGTTAATACAACCCCGAATCCGGTTCCCGGATCCATATTAATAAAGGAATCCAAGTTGTCCTTGCATGCTGAAATATTTGAAAAAATATAAAGAAATACATATATACTTAAAAAAAAAAATGCCTTCGGATTAAGTAGTCTATATATTTTATAATCTAATAAACGTACTTGATGTTGAAATTGGCGGATAATCTGGTGGTGTCTTGATCCATGTTCCATCCTCACGTTTCATATGATGCCGATCCGAAGCAAATTCTCGCAAGTATATATTAGCTGGGATTACTCTGAATCTTCTATGATGTTCTGGTTGCAGCACTTCATCTGATCTGAATGTTTCCATTGCATATTTCCAAAAATGCGTTGGAAATGGCAATGCGCTATCTAAATCATATACGACCGCTCTTTCATCGGGTGCATAAATAAGAATTACATGGAAGTCCTATAAGTACAAATATACGATTTTTTTTAAACTCATTATGATTAAAAAAATGAGAAATAATGATTTTTTCGATATTAATCGTTTTTTTTTCCAACTGACCCAAACTACAAGCTTATCCTCGTCCTTTCCTGCTCGTTGTCGCCAAAGCGGTACGCTACGCCAGGAATTGCTCACGAAAACAACGTAACAATGTTGTAATTCTGATCCATGTCTAGTTGCTACATCTTGAGAGAGCTTCCATACATTTTCTTCGCTAAAATAATACAGCTTGTTCTTGCAGATGCACATATTTGAAAAATTAGATACACAAATAAAACATATACAAATATGATGCAACAGAATATAACAGAATGAATAAAAAAAATATAATGTATAAAAAAAAAGAAGAAAAATAATTAGAATTATCACTTTCAATCATAATGAATAAGAAAAAAAACTTTACATAAAAATAAATTATATAAATAAATTATACAAAAGTTTAAATAAAATTGCAAAACATAAAATGAAAATAAACAAATAATGCATAAATTTAAAAATATTTTTAAATGTAGATGGTAAATTGCATGATTGAAATCTTAAGATTATATTCAAAAAGTTTATAAACAAAAATGAGATTGTTAAATATATAAAAAATGATTGAATGATAAAATATATGTTTGTTATGAAATAAACAATGCTAATTCACGCAAATCAAAATACGAAAAATAGAAAAATCATTGTCAATAGAATCTTATAAATTATCTAGTATATATGCATTACTAATCAGAAAAAAATATTAGATTAATATAATTTTAATAAAAATATAAAGAGAAATCTATCTAATCTATCAACAGAACATGGAAATGCGCGGGTCTTTTCAAAACGAAATAAATGGTATACTATGATTCGTGGATATTTTATACATATCAAAGATGGCGGCAGCACATTGCACTGCTGTCTGTACCACTGCAATGTATCGATCCATCGCGGAATATACCGCAATATGACACGTTTATTTGTTTAAATCAATATTTTTATAGAAAAATCTAGAAAATCTCGCTGAAACTCTTACCAATAACAACTTGTATAAATGCACTCTGATGCTTTCGGAAAAAGCTGTATCAACGGCTTCATATGCCCGGTTTCACGAGTCTCCCCGGCCATTCTTTGTTTACAAACTCGGTCAAATTACACAATTTAATAAACTAATTTAACACTGATTTAAATCGTTAAAATACGTATGATTCTTGAATTAAACTATACGCGAACATCATATTAATTGATTGAAATCAATCTGATCAGTTTATGAAAATTCGAAAAACAATCTCACACGTCCGACCACACGGAACGACATTGTTTGACTACTGCTGGTCGCTGTTGCTCTATGATTTTCCTATAGTCGACTCGCACTTGAGTCGCTGTAGTAGTGCGCATGCGCCGAATCAACCGATTTAAATCAGTAATTTTAACTTTATGTTTCACAATATTTATTAAAATAATGTTTTATAAATTGATAAATATATTTGTTTTACACATGAAATAATATTTTTAAATAGTTTGATAATTAATTAATGTCCCAGAAACATCAATCTCGACGATTTATATTAGAACGGATAATAGAAGTTTTCAATAATTTCTGTTTTACATAATTTTCATATATTGTCAACAATAATATTTGTTCGTAATTTAATTATGCATAATTTAGTTAAGAAATTTTATTTTATATATGTATGTTAATACTATTTCATGTATAATGTAATATTTTCACACATATTTACATTTATATTTAATCATTAATGATTATGACAAGTTTTTATTTTAACAATTGTATAATTTTTGGCATATACAAATATGGCCGACTAATCATTTATATTTTCATATATAGTATTTACTTATATATATAACATATATTTATAATAATATTTATATTGTATTTAAAATATAATAAAGCAATTTTTAAATTTGAAAATATTGCATGATAATTACTGATGATATCTTTATATACTTTATTATGTTGTTCGCGCATTAAGAGGGTTCGTTGAAAATCGATTAAGTGCAATATATCTAAAGTTAGTAAAGCTAAGACTGACCATGAACTTTGAATAATACAGAATAATATCACGTGCGTCATAACGTTAGCTTGGAGTATAGAAATTCATCGACATCGCATCACTAACCTCACTAACTAGTTCACTTTGTCACGACTATAAAATAATTTTATTTTCTCTTCTTATACAATTTTTATGGGAAAATGGCAGTGAATGCTGCAAAAGCCATTCTAAAACAAGGAAAAACTGTTTTGCTAATATGCGATGTTCAAGAGAAATTCGCTAAAGCTATGTACGAATTTGGCAAAATCACTCAGAACTCAGTGAAACTGGTAAATATTAATAAACAATGCATATTGCATATGATTTGATGATAATTTAATGATAATCTAGATTTTTATTACTGTATTTATAAAAATTACATAGATAATAAAAAATATCTACAAAAGATATAAATTATATCACATATATTATCCACAGATAAATGCATTGAAACTTTTAAATGTTCCCATAATTGTTTCTGAACAAAATCCAAAAGCTTTGGGCAAAACTATTCCTGAATTTGATATATCTGGTGCCAAAGGACCATTTGAAAAGACTCAATTTAGCATGTGTATTCCTGAAGTATAATCATTATATAATCATATTTTTTTATAAAAAAAAGTATGTTATATTATTTTCATGTTAAAAATAATTTTTAGATAAACAAAGAACTTTCTACAATTTGTTCTGGTCAAAAACCAGATTCAATTATTCTCATTGGAATTGAAACTCATGTGTGCATAGAAAATACAGCAATCGATTTAAGACAAAATGGATATGAAGTACATACTGTTGCAGATTGCTGTACTTCTCGTACTCAAGAAGACAGATTATTAGCATTAGAGGTAAAAATTTAATAATAAAAAATTTAGTACATAACAAAAAAAAAAAGAAATTATAAACATAGTGATTAATCTATGTAATTTTTACAGAGAATGAAAAAAATAGGATGTCATATAGCTACTTCAGAGAATGTCATTTTTAAACTGTTGGCAGATGCAAAACATAAGGAATTTAAAAATATCCAAAGTTTGGTAAAAACACCAACACAACAAACAAATTTAGTTCCAGTTTCACAATTATAAATATTCAATTGTATTATATAAATCACTATAGAGGTATTTTTATAATATGATAAATAAATTATACTTGAAATTATTTTTATTTAAATATTAATACCCATAGGAATATGATTGTATAAAAAAGTAAAAAAATATACATAAGAATAATTTTTTATTATCTTATTTTAATTTTTTCCTGTAGAACCAAATCCTCCATCTCCTCTATCTGTATCATCTAAACTATTTACTTCCTGAAGTTCAGGATATATTATTTTTTCACAAATTAATTGGGCTATACGATCTCCTGGTGAAACCTTAAAAGGTTCATTACTGTGATTAAACAGTACTACTCCTACATTTCCCCTATATAAAAAAAAAAAAGAAATAAATAAATACCAATATTTTTGATACAAATATAATACAATCACACATCCATCCATCCTATTATAAAATATATTCTATATTGTAAAATACATAATTATTTTCAACATCTATAAATCCTTGCATTTCCTTATATTGTTTATAAATTATATTATTTAGAATTTAATTTGTTTAAACTCACCGATAATCAGCATCAATAACGCCAGCGCCTACATCAATATGATATTTCCATGCCAATCCTGAACGTGGTGCTATTCTCCCATATGTATTTTCAGGAACTTCAATTTGTAAATCAGTTTTGATAAGTTCTTTACCATTTGGCGGCACAATATATTCATAAGCACTGTTAAAAAAAGAAAATAATACATATACCTGAAACTGCAATTTTATCTAACCTAAATATTTCAAAAACATACCTTCTTAAATCATATCCAGCAGCATATTTCGATCCCTTTGTTGGCACAAATGCTTTTTCAGTTAATTTTGCGAATTTCAATACTGTCATGATTAAATTAAGTGAATTTTTTTGATTGATTACAACAAAACCATACAATTAACCGTTAACAGATACGTTTTTTTTATATATATGCGATATTTTACCGCGCATTTGTTTACTACGTGATTCAATTACATAACGATTATTTTGAATATTTTTTAAATAAATATTTTAATGTTACAGTATTTTTTATATTTTTATAATTTAAATTAATTAATAAATATATTAAAATTTAAAAAAAAAATAGTAAAGAGAAACATATATATATATTTTTATATTATCATACTATAAATTTTCTTAACCTTAAAAATAGTGTCAGATATTTTTTAGATGGCGTTAATATGATATTGTTTCAATAGATAGATATTCAACTTTAAAAGAATATAATCGGCAAAATATAATCAAATGGAATTTTTTCAAATAAATTTGTTCAAATATATATCTATATTTACATAATGACATTTGTCAAATAATTAATATATACGTAATAGTGAATTCTCAACAATAATGCAACACATGACTGTACTTTTGGATTACAAAAAACGCAATAAGTCTGCTTATCATGTTTTAATCTACATAACAAGGTCATTTATTCAAAGTTAATTAATATTTCGTGGCTTTTTAGTTAACACGTTGGAAGTAGCCACGTTGGCTTGATGTATACATGGTTACTTGATAAGAATCTTGACTTGACCAATCATCGGTCGTATATTCGATCATCGCTTATCTTCCCGCCAAACACGAGTGATCTTTTCAGTAAAACGATCATCTGTTCCAGAGAACATCAGTAGTTTTCTTAACATTTTTTTAATTCTTATATCTTAAAAATTATTATAATAATTATAATTATATTATTATAATTATAATTTAATTCTTTGTGTTCATATATTATTATAATTTTTCGATCAAGTGAAAAATTTTTCCAGGTATGAACTGTTAAGTATTCCGAGTAATTTGTTTAATAATTTCTTTTTTTATTATAAAGAGCATGTTAATAGATTTCAAAATAAAATGAATATTCTTTATTTCCAAATAAAACTTTAAACTTTTTGAATGAAATGAAATTCATTAAATCAATCACTGTTGCTGTGCAAAAATATTGTTATCTAATCTTTAAAAGCAACGTGCATTTTTTAAAATGATCGTATTTAAAAATTTATTAATATAATCGAATAATATTTCTAATTAGGATGTGGATGATATTTGCAAGTGGCTTTTTAGCTATTGCATTAACAAATGCGGATAATAAAGCAAATATGGCTTTCGATGCAACAAACCCTCCAGATGCAATTCCTGACTTCGATGGAAAGCTTCCAACGGCGAAAGAACTTCTCGAAATGCTTGATTCGATGAGTGGCTTATCAGATGAAGAAAAATCAACTCTTAGAGAGAATCTATTAAAAAATCTTCAAGGAGATCATGTTCCTGAGACGATGCCTGACAATGATTTGACTATGCAAACTATAGTTCTTTTATCCTTATTGAGCATTGTTGTTCTCATCTTTGGTAAATATTTTGATCTAAGTTTTTTAAAATTAAAATTACTTTAGCAATTTAATTTTATTAATTAGAAAAGATATGAATTTCTTTTTAAAGTATTGATCACGATATACATTGATATTATGATTATATATGCTATTTTGTTTTTTCTGAATAATTTCAAAAGGCTGATTCAGTAAACATTTTTGTTTTCTCAACTAAATTGCATAATAAAAATGATTGTATTAATTCGTTATTTCTACATCATGTATGAACAATTTAACGTGTCACACGTTATCTAATCGACCACTTCAATATTGCCTGCGATGAATTTTATTTAATCAATTCAGTCTTTTTGTGCTAAGGAGATTATCGATTTTACTTGTCGATTAAATTCTCGTTAAAAGAAAGTTGTGATTATTTCTTAGTGCTTTGTACGAACAGTGATCAAAATATGGCACAAAATATTTTGGATTCGTTGCGAGATAAAGGCGTTTTGTCTTCCAGTGCGCAAGAAAAATTATTAAATTTAATACCAGATAATACTAAAGAAAAGTTATTCAATATATTTCAGCGATATCAAGAATTAAATGATGAAGAAAAACAGCAATTTGTGCATGAAGTAGTCGGAAAGTTTAAACAAGTTTTAGAAGATAAAATGAATAATTATTCCAGCTTGTACACATATTTATTTCATTCATATTTAATTTTCATTTTTGCCGTATTATTTGTAGTTTTCATTCTTGGTATGTTATTTTTATAGCATTATTATATATTTTATTATGTTTTTTTATTAGTTTTAACATTTAAAATGAATCATATCAGATATCATATCATATATCAGATTATTATTTTGAATAAGAATCATTTTCTTCTATTTTATAATTTGATACTTTATATTTCTCCTTTATATTTTTATGATTATAGTTTTCTTCGTTTACAAATTGTTCAAATGCTTATCGGACAGACAAACAAAACGAGAAGAGAAGAAGAAGACTAAACAAATGAAGAAGAAAAAGTAATGCAACTGATATAAAAATAAGAATATCCAATGTGTTATAAATCATAGCGATATTATGTTGTTATGCAATTAATCTTGTTATATTTTATGTAAAAAATAATTTATAATTTACAAAATACTCTATTTTTTTAAATAAAATAGTATATTTATAAATTATAAAAGTGGAGATCATTTATTGGAAGGGGGGAGGGGACAATATATTTTGGCAAAAGGATATTTATTGTGCCGTTTTATGACATACATAATATACGTCAAAATACTATATAACATGCAATCAAATCAACACATTCTTCTGTGTTTTATATAATATTTAAATTAAGATATACAAAGATATTTTTTCTTAACACATGTACAATCCTAACGATTGTTACACGATTGATAAAAACAATATGCGTTTTATGTCACATTGAAGATTGAGATGTGCTACTAGTTCAATTCACATATAGGAGTATATGTGATTAGATATAAATTATAGAAAAAGATATTAACCAGTGTTAGCGATAATATTGTATTGTAAACATCGATGTAATTTCAATAATTTGTATATACTTATTCATAATTCATTCTTAATTAATGGAATTCATTCTTTGCAAAATTTTTATGATTTATTTTATGATTTAATATTTGCTAGTAAATTATAATACTTGGCATGTTATCCATGATTTACAATATTTAAGAAAAATTTATCTTCCTCTAGTTTGTACTGAAATAGAATTCTCTAGAATAAAGTAATTATCATTACTCTGGTCAAATCCATATTAAATAAATTTTAACACTTTGTTATGAACAAAAAAAAAAAAAGAAAAAAAAAAGAAAAAAAATAAGGCACTTATATTTTCTTTAAGGACGTACTTTGAAGAATAGAAACTTTAATTGATACTTTCTATTCTTTGCTTTGGCAAAGTGGCATCTTTTAGGAGTGATTTTACACTCTTTTAAGACTTAAGAAGTTATTTAATGTTGTAATAAATTCGTGATGATAAAAAAATTTATTATTATTACATTTATTACGTAAAATAAGGATTATATTCATCAGCGGTATAATTCATTAATGTTTTGTAAACTTAAAACAAAACATTTGATTTATACCAATGAATAATCATAATAATAATATTCGTTTATTAGATTTATAATTTTTGTGGCACAAGGATTGAGTAATTGCGGTAATCATCGTATATATTCTCTAAAATAAACAATTTACTTAAAGTCTAATAAAAAATTAACTGAATTATTCATATATTATCTTTATAATTATAATTGAAATTTTCATATAAAATAATATATGATATTATTTGACACATATATATATACATATATATATATATATATATATATATATATATTTTTAATGCTGAAAATAACATGTTCATTTAGAAATATCAATTTTCCTGAAAATAATTATACTGGAATCTTTTAATGAGTATTGCATATAAAATATGGGTAGATTTCCTTGTCTCTTTATTAATAAGGCCTATTTTTTGATATTTCTTCAATATTCCTTTTACCTGATTGTATAAAATAATTATCTCAAATTAATTAAAAACTAAATAGTTTACGAACTATTATGAATAAATAATTCAGAAATATTTTCTAATAATATCATAATAATGTCGTAATTTAAAACGAAAAAAAAATCGACAAATTACGTAATAAATTGTTTTTATCTTAGTACGTAACAAATTCTTTATCGAATCACAGATTCGTTTGGCAAATTTGGGATATGTGGAAGATCTACTACATAATTTTGCAATTAATTTATCAGTAGTTGTACCTTTTAGGAACGCGACGAAGGTTTTAGAAGCAATTTGTAGCGTTCGCTCGCATTATCTATAACAGAATAAAAATTATTTATTAAAATCATTGATTAACAAAATGAAGTAATATAAATTTTAATGCAATTTTTCATTTTTTACATTACCTTTGATAGTTTCAACGAAATACATGCTTTCATCTTTCATGTTGGCTACCAATTCATCGGTAACTAATACATGGATACCCTGAGGACCAAGAAAGAGAACAGAATGGAGTCGATCATGAGATAAACTTAAGGTATTCAGTAACTTATTTATCAAGGCACTACTGGTCAGACTGTCCAAGTAGGCGACTCTCCAAAGTGAACTGTTGTCTTCCAGCGAGAAATAGAGGGTAAGTTTTGGAGTTGGCGCCTTTGAATGCAGCGCATTGAACAATCGGATCCCATCAGCCAGACCACAGATTTGAATTAAATCATCCCTAGAGAGTCGTAAAATATCCGAAGCAGAGAAGCTTGCGAATGTGGATTCAAATGCGTTGAAGCGGCTAGCACGAAGCCACGTCGTTGTCTGTGCCGCACTTGCGTCAGGTGACAATTGAACCAAACATGACGATCTCTGTACAAATTATATTTTTATCAATTTTAATTTTAATGCTTAAATTATAATTTAATTTTATAATTTAAATTGTAATTTTTTGTAAAAACTAACTTCAGTTTCGATACAAGATTGATCTGGTAAAATTGCCGCAGGCGATGGTAGAGCAGGTGCTGTTCCCACGTTTTCCTTCACAGCATCAGAAGCAGGAACTAGTGGTACGATACCTGGATTGGAAACTGAAAGTGCCAAGGGTGCTACTACTGGTGAAGTATTGCCACTTATAGTAGAACGACTTTGAGGAGATCTGTAAAAATAGAATTCTTTTTAATATAATTGAATACTTGTCTCTATTTTTTATCTCTATTTTAATTAGTATATATTCAAGATGTGTATGCGCCATTAAATACCCCAGTACTTTTATATTCATCAACGTAATTCATTAAAGTATGAAAGATTGCGGTCCATGTAGAACATGAATTAACGACATTAAGCACAATGAAAGCAAACACGGTAATAATTGACACTGCAACCTATCGCTATTCTACGAATATTAAGTCATTAGGTTCTGTCAATGTTCAAGGAACTAGAACCATTATTCATAATAAGAGTTCCTTTTTTCAAATACGCGAAAGCATAAATAATGTAATTGTTGACCTTAAAATTATCTAATTTATTGCAAAGTTACATAAGCATGTAAGAATAAGATCTAGAAAAGCACGCGAACTAATTTCTTTGCTTATTTTTTTTTTGTACTCTACATTCTTTTTATTATCTTACATGGCGCGTCTTTTCAAGCGAAAAATCAGCTTGGAAATCCCTTTCCCATCGATCCTTTTGTTATTCCTGCCTTTTCTTATCGTGAGACTGATTAATCCTCCGCGCATGAGATTACCTCTTCTCGCTCTGGATTCCGAAATAGAATGAATAAACTTAGCCACAACTTCCATTTGTAAGGGGCCTCCGCTGATCGTTACTTGGTGTTCCAGAAGATAAGTCGAGGCATTTCCACGAAATTTGGCCGTTGATTTGATGGCCCAGCAACTTTTCAACTTCCAACTGGAACAATTCTTTGTCATCTCGATAAATCGTGTTCTAGATTCTATTATTTGTTTTCAAAACAAAATTTCAAGTATGGATTTTTACAAAAAGATTCGTGATTTCTTGGAATAGTTTCTTTCGACTTTTCATTCGCTCTTTCATGAATATGTGCAATTTGAACACAGGAATTCTGGAATAATTCTTTATTTTTTCTTCGCCCATTCGTGTAAATTTTAATGTTGATTGATCCTTTTTCGCCAGTTCAACTTCGAAGAATGTTCATCCAATGAAGAAGAATAGAGAGTACATTTTACTTTCATTCGATTTTATTTTCTCAAAAACAGTATATGTAATTATATTAATTTCTCGATTATCATTAATATATTCAAAGTATAAGCAATTGTAAATTTCATTCGCAACTCAGATCCAATTAATCGTTTGAAAGTCTCGATTCAAGAAGACTGACGTTGGATACAATCGTTACGAATCAGATTACTATTGGTACGCGAGTCTGCTCTGAACCGGATATCTCTAGTTTCTTCGTTCATAATCGCGTTAAATTTGCAAAAAAAAAAAAAAAATTTATCCTTTTGATAATGAAAAAATGACTGTATTTTTTTTCATAAATTCTTTTTTAAATTCTTTTTAATTTCCCGAGACTAACTTTTTGCGATTTTTATCTTCATTTTTGTTTCGTGGCTTAATTAACAAACAATATCAAAAATTATCATTAACTATAATAGCAGCCATTTGTATTTGAAATCCACTTCTTGTTACGTGACAAACAACTTTTTGAAAACTTGTTTCGTTTATCAGCCAACCGACAAATCATTCAAGTGCATCATCAAGTGGTTCTCGTTTTTCGTGTTTCCATGGTTTTATAACCAATTAGAAATTAAAAAAGTATCCGGGAACAGGCGATTTCTTTTCCTGCAACGAAAGGATTCGGATCGTTAATCAAGTCAAACGATAATAAAAATTTTTGTTCTCGTAAATCAATTTCGTTCCTCAATAGGATTACACAGCCGAACAAAATCAGCGAAGTTTTTCGTTCATTGATCTTTTTGAACGGTCACTTAGCGATTGTGAAATACCCAACATTTAATTCGATATTTTATCGAATTATTGACGAACAATTTTTATCGAAGACACAAAATTGCGCGTTTTGTTTACGCGGGTCGAAAAGGAAGTTTCACATAGAAACGTATTTCAGTTCAAGGCCGAATAGAACCGCCTTGGCATCAGCTTTTCGGCGGCCAGGCTGCTCGTCATCTAAGGAAGTGATCCTGGCGTGACAGGAGCACATGACTGGCCAGGATCTCACGCACAAGCACGCTTTGATCGTCAACGCGTAACAATTCGAGATCAAGAATACTCGACACGCATGATGATTCTGAATGATTAGCTGGAAATCGAAATTCTACACCGGACGAGGGCATTCCAACGGCGTGTAGCGGCTTCACTCTCGATTCGATGTTCGATCGATAAACTTTCCTCAATCTCGAGAGTTCTTTACTCGTTCTTATTACGAATTATACAGAAAATAAGTCAAATCACAATATGCGACGCATGCGAGGCACGATTTCCTTTCTAGAAACAAATTATCCTTGTTTGTGATTTCTCGAACATTACACGTTTGGTTTAAATTTGTGCTGTTTTCTTTTTTATCTTATCCTTCGATATTTTCTTCGTTTTGAATGCGTTCGTATATAAAATCGATATCTCGTTTCACGATCGATTCTTGGTGTTAGAGAAAAAATGGCGCTGTTCCGGGATTCATGTACGATTTATTTTTAAATTCACGGTCGATACAGTAATCTGTATCTCGTATCCTAATGCTTTATTTGTCGATGTGTGCCGGAACAAAGAGAAATCGAAAATTTCAACACTTCGTGGATTATTTCACAAGATAAAAATCGTATTTGTCTCGTACATCGTATATTTGATTCTCAAGAATTATCAACACTGACTAATTTATCACAAGATTTAATTCCTTTCGAACGATGAATGTATTCCGTTGCCGAGTCCCCTCGGTTACCTTTATCACGTCCACTTCTCTAACTAATGACAGTAATGGCTCGAGGTCGCGAAAATAAGCGATAACGAGTGCGTATCGATTACTCGCGAAAATATCGCGACCAGCGATCGCCTCACAGTAGAACGAGTCAACGAAAACACGGACGAATATAAAGAATTACACAAAAAGATAGTCACTGATCACTGATTATCACGTTTTATTTATAAACATGCACTCTCAGCGGTAGATCATGTCTGCGGTTCTCACTAATTACCGTTTTCGTTGATTATTTCTGATTCACCAACAACGTGTTCTGTTCCGAACTAATTACAACAAATATAAAAAATAGAGGAAATCGATGAACAAATTGAGAATTTAAAATTCCCGAATCGTTGATTTCAATCAAAAAAAATTGATGGGTAAACGTAGAACCGAAACGGCTGCGCAGTGGTGCGTGTATCGTGCAACGTTCTGAATTTATTTGTCGTCGAGGTTGTCTCTCTCTTTTACTCGGAGCATCGTTGTCGGTTCTACCAGTTGCCGGCTTGTGCCAGTTCGAGCCAGTTTCACAACTCCCGTACCGGCACCTCCTCTTCCACCACTTTATCCCAAGCCTCGTATCGTCTATTGCCATTGCTTTCTGCCACCACTTTACGAACTACTTCTACCATTCTTACATCTCCGCGATTCATCCATGATCCCCCACCATTAATTTTGCGGTTGTTCAAAGCGAAATGGCAACACAGCCATGCATTGCAAAGAAGAGAACATCATGCACCATGCATATTCTTCCTCTCGAGAGATTTCCTCTCTTGATATTTTATTTACTATTGTTTTCACTAAAGCATATATTCTTTATGAATTTTTTTATTTTTGTTTGATCTTATTGTTTGATCTGAATATCAAAGAATATTACAAATCTTCTTTTTGCATATTTTAATTATAAATATGAGACACGATTTTTGTTTCATGTTTACCATGAATTATGTTATTAACGTATTAATGTTACTATGTTAAAATTCGCGTTTACACAGAATTATCGAAAGGTAGTAGATTTTTTAAATAAATGAATTTTATGTTTTATGAAATATATATTTGCATGGAGGTCAATCGATATATATATATACATATATATATAGATTGTTATTTAACCAAACGGAAACTTGTAATATCCGGAATGGGCCAGATAATTTACATGACAACACAAAAGTTATTACATCACTTGACACATCGATCATTTTAACAATATTTTATAGAGTCATAAAATAATAAATATAAGAACTTAAAGAATTAATGTCGTAAATTAAAATGAAAAAATCAATGATATGATTTATTATATTGATTATTTCTTGTTTGAAATATAATTTTTAATTGATTTTATTATATATATATAGGGGAAGAATTAAAATAAAAAATATTTTGATATCAATATAATAGATATGCAATGATAAGATACTGTAAATCAAACACAATTAAAGATATCGTATATTGTGATTTGAATTCAGTATTATATATTTATATTTAATGACAATATTTATATTTAGAATTATAGTCATGTAAATATATCATAAAATAAGTAAAAATGAAAATAATATTCACATTTATACTTACACTGCCTCCGTTGAAGCATAGGGACTTCCACCACTTTGCGTGATCAAATTGGATGATGATAACGAGTCTAGGGGAATCTGTAATCAAACATACAATTCAATCTGGTTAGTTTGTTATGAAAAAAAATGTCGAATGTCGATTACTTACGTCGGAGAGAACCGTGCAATCGTAACTTGGCTGATACTTGTCTTGCTCATGTGGTGGTCGTCGCAGTATTTTGTCACGATCTTGCTTATGTTTGCGATCAGCTCCTTTCAATTTGAAAACTTTTACCTGGCAAGAAGCAGCGTGCAAACGAGGGCCTCCCGGTAGTCGCGTTTCCACTTGTATTCGAAACGGTACACCTTTTTCCCCACCATGTTTCTTGGGCGTAAATTCAGTGCTAATACAGTTCACCTAAGGCAAAAGTATCAAATATCATCTTAGTTTCAACTTTATTAATCGAACCTATTCATTCTGATATATGATATTGAGGGAAAACAATAAAATCCAATCGAATCAGTTTTTTTTATTCTTCTTTAACATTTGGTCAAGTTAAAGAATAATATTTCAGAAAAAAATATAGCTTTGAAAGGAAATTTAAGTATTTATTTCTTACTTTTTATTTCTAATGCGCAATCTACCTTTATATATACCCCAACTTCCTTGGTAGGATCCCACATAAATTCTACGCTATTATTTGATGGAGATGGTTGACAAACATCCACCATCCCATAACTAAGAGGAACATCGACCTCGAGTAATCTTTCACCAGGTCTTGCGCGTTGCCATGCAAGCATTTGTTCCCTTTCAGTATATTGAAGTCTCCTCTCGTGGAAGCAAATGCGTATTGTCGACTGAAACAAAAACGTTGGATGGCCCTTCAGAGACGTTGTAGCACCGTTTGGGAGACTCACATCTTTCGAACGTCGAGGATTTATGAGCTCATACCGAATTTGTTACTTTATGAAATAATGAAATATAATTAAGAATCTGTCAATGTTATTATTACAAATGCAATGTATAATCAGCATGAGCTCTTCTGATTCCATTTTAAAGAATTAATACGTTTTTTAAGATGTTGCTACCCAAACATAGACAATCTCTTGTTCTATTCTGGGAAACGGATAATAGTTGATCAAGTACCTTCAAAATTTTCCCACGATAAGCAGATAAATCACCTAATTTCTTCAATTTAATCTCGTACGATTGTCCCTGGTTCAAGTAAGTGAGCGTCTCTTCGTTAACTTTTGTTGCAATACTAGTAGCAGCAGCAAGCACATATTGGAAACTAAAAAGAATATTATTTTTTTGTATTTGATATAAATACATGATTTAAATATTTATAATTCAATGTAACATTATCAAATAATATCATACCGGCAATCCTCATTGAGCTCACTTCCCTGTTGAGAGGAAGACACATGATTTCCTGAGGATGATGTTGGAGGATATTCTTCGTTTGAGGGATAAAGCAACTGATGGAGACTAGCTGCTGTCTGCCCATTATTATTACTATCAGCTTCAACAGAGTTGTTCACATTGTTCGCTGGTGCCGAATTAATTGTTCTCTGTGATACGTGGTTTAAACTGAAGCAAACATTGAATGAGAAATAACATTAATTAATTATATGCATTCCTATAAAGTTTGATACATTTACACGAAGGGATAAGAATGTTTACATTTATTACGTGCTAATAATATTGTGCTTCTTCGAACACGTTTAAACGCATTCGTGATTAATTTCATATAAACTGCACTCACTATAAATTAAAAAATATCGAGGGCGAAAAGATTAAATCCGAGGGAGTTTTCATTGCCGTTGAAACTAGTTTCAGGAGGATACCAATTGCATCGCACAAAATAAAATTACACTTAATTCGCGGTTGTCACGAATAGTTTTCACTGATTCGTCGGAATAGTTGACGTTATTATATGTTGTGTGGGTTTCGTGAAACGCAATGTTCCTAATTAGGAGCAATTTCTACACAGACAATTCATTATTCCCGCAGCTGAAATAATATACTCTTAATTCTTCTTTTTTTTCTTTGTGAATTGTCCACCAGCAGATAAGTAACTACATCCATCCAAACATCACGGTTTCTTTTCTTTTTTAAAAAGTTAACTCGCTCAAATAATTCTTGGAATTTATACAGTTTGTGTATAATTTTCAAGTTAAAACATATTCGCAATAGTGCAAATGATCACGTTCGGAAGAATCACGTTTTTCGCACGACCGATCAGTCACAAGCAACTGACATTTAACACTGAAAGATACCGCGAGATAACTTGCGAGAAACCTCGTAAGAGTAAAGGTCTGACCTGCATGCCATTTGTCTGATAGTTGTGTGAAAAAATAGGATGATAATTTTGTGTCTTTGCGGGGGAGTCTCGTGGCAAATTCCGCTGCCGGTTTTTTCTTCTTTTAACATTTTTCTTCCATCGTTTCCACGATTGTTCATGACTGATATTAATTGCAATTGACGTTTCACATTTCGACTTGTGACAGATGTAAGTAAAAATAGAAAAAGCAAGAAATACTTGTCACGATAGATGACTTGTCGTACAGATGCATTTAATGAAACGAACATGCTCGCATAAGATGATGTCTTCAATATATATAAAAAATAAATAAAAACATTTGGCAATTTTTGCTTATTTTTTATATACCGTGATAAAGAACTTACTTAGAATTTTGCTGATTTTCTGGTGATGGCGCTTCTTGCTTAAATACCGTCAATGATGGTAATGCAAGCAAGGCTTCGCTGTAAACAAATTTCGAATAATTATACATATGCATTTCTGTTTGTTTTCAAGATATAAAGTGTAATTTTCGAGGCAAACAAATGGGAAAGTAATTAGATTTTTTTTATGGAAACAAGATTTTCCTGATGTGATTATTTAATAATCTTTTATGTAATTGCACTCTCATTTATTACGATCAATAAAATGATATTAAAATCGATTTGAATCGAATGTTTATCCGATAATAACTGATAGAATCCGGTTTTCGCTATCAACTTTTATTTGTTTTTATTGATTAGAATGGCAGAAGTGAATAAGATATGAAATATCAGTAAAAACAAAAAATTATAATTATAAATTATGCAATATAATTTAATTTTTAAAAAATTTCATGGATCTATTATAAAATCATAAAAAAGACTGATATTTATATACATATTTATATGTCTCAGACAATTTATTTAAAGATAAAAAGTTTACTATAAGACAAAATCCAACGCAAACTGGAAAGAAATTATTACATAAACTACATTTTATGGAAGCTGAAAAAATCTCAGATACTCTCATTTTTACTCAAATCAGTTTTTTCTTTCTTTATGATCTTCTAATCATTCTATGCTAGCTTAGAACTGAAATTAAGAATAAGAATAATTTAATTTTGTCGAGCAATCATGTAATGATGATATAATATGATGATGTTAAAATAGTCATAATAACGATAAATCAATTGATTTTATGATATGCAGTGTCAAGATGGAATAAAGAATGAAAGAATAGTTTGAGAACCGCTATGATAAGAATTAAGTCACTAAGGTCAATGAAAACCGGAACGTACCAGTTTGAATGCAATGAAATTAATATTAATAAATCTACTAATAAAATATCACGATATTATTAAAAATAATACAGTACAAATTAGTCATAAATTTAGGATGTTACTATGTGAAATTGAAAATAAAAATTTGACTCTATATTTTAACTTTATTTAATCATAAATCATACTGCAAACAAGAATATTTTTTTTGTCATATTAAAAAATTAATAAATAAAAAAAAAATTTAGCATGAAGAAAACTTTTTATGTTATTTTATTCACTCACCTACTTTTTAAATATTGATGCATGATTCCGATACTCGAAATTCAAATTTGAATTTTTCTCTTTGTAAACATTTAGCAATTTCACAAATGTTATAATCAATTTGTTTAGCTTACACTTATCGATTTTCATACATTTCTTTTATTATGTTTTAATGAAAATGATTTTTTAACACAGATTTTATATAAATTACGTCCACCATTTTTGTATCACATATTATTTAATATCACATGATTTATATACGCGGTAAAAAATGAAATTATTCACTTACAAATTTAAATAAGCCAAAAATAATCAATTCCGCACTCGTAAAAAGTTCTTGGGATTGATTTTATTTAGATTCACATTAAAAGATAACAGTTTTTCAGTCATGAATTTTAAAAAATTATCACTATGTCTTATAGCGATGATGATATGAGTATCACGTGTAATCCTATCAGCTGATTCTTGGCGGTGGTTGTGCTGCTTCTCCACTAGCGCTAACAAATGTGAGCAATGTGTGTTATCTAACATTGAAAAGTTTCAAATGATTATTTCCTGTTATTTTATTTCAACGATGAGAACCGGAAATTCGAATACGCACAGAGTATCTTACTTCGATTTATCCTCTTTTAGAAATCTCTTATTAAGAATTTAAATAAACATATCAACTGTTAATTTATTATCGAAAACATTAACAAGATTAAATTAAAAAAATAGATAAATCGATAAGTGTTAGTGTAGTTAAACACATATGAAGAAAATCTTTTTTAAATGACAATTTGTTTCGAAACATGTTTGTAAATATTTTATGAAAAACAAAAATATAAATGATTTATATAAATGCAAATCAAATAAGATAGCAAAACCAAGAACAATTTCGCTTAATGTAATGCTCTGACGAGTTCTAAAAACGTATATAAAAATTGGTAAAAATGGTACAATTGAGTCCAGGATGGAAACGCACATGCCTGTACGCGCAGAGCGTCTAAACGTCTGTAACCGGCGTGATTTCCCAGCGTATTCTGTTCAAGCCACAAAACACCGACAACTGTGTCTGGTTTTAACCGGATTTCTGACTCGACATACTCCTTTCCCACTACTGTCTACGTTTTAATCGAGATTCGATCCACTTCTGCACACGGATCTTTAGAAACCTACTTTATCGGCTAGTCTTATGATCGAATAAATCCTTCGTGATCGACCATCGGTTGAGCTTTAATAAAAATTCAACTATTTCTTGCTTTTTTTTCTTAACTAGAAAAAAATAATTTTCTTGACTACTTTCTTCAATAATTATAAGAATTTCCGAATCTTGCATTCCCTTTCTTTCCCTTGTTTGCCTCCAAGATATGAATTTTTCATCATAACTTTTCCAAGAAATGTATCTTCTCTGACGGAGAAAATATTTATATTTACCTCATATTATAGGAGGCGACTGCTGTTGCAAGATCGGATGCTGCAAGTGCTGAGAGCGATCCATCGAAGTCGGCGGCAAGATGTTCGGCCAGCTCCTCCACTTGGGTTGACCATCCTTGTCCAGAACCATTGCTTCCGACAGATCCTGAAAATATGAAAGAATTGAAATCATTCCAACGATTATTTCATTGTTAAAAAAAAATAAAAAACAATCTTATTCTTTGCTATTGAGAGATCAAAGATCAAAGATCACCGTGATAACTTTAATTTTACAACCTTGTACATTAGCATAATTGATGTAAAACTGATGGTGCATAGCGCCAATCCTGGATTTATCCTGAAGGGCCATAACTGCGTTTCGTCTTCGATTCTTGGAAGTTATAGCAGGATATCGTCTAGTGTGTAATAATGGTAACCTGGCGCTGTCTACTTCACACCACTTCATTCTATATCTCTGCGAGGGGATAAAGGAAGCTAGCACACTTGTGAGAATACCACCGAAATAAAAACGATGCGCGTATACCTTCGCGTAGTTTCTCTCGGATGGAGAACTAGTATTAACTTCTTCTCTCTCTTTCCTCGGATGGACTTAATCTGCGATACACTGTGTACTCTGGAGTTATCAGTTTCTCTAACCACGTGGTCAAAAAGGCGTCGAATAAACGCATCACGGTACTTTTAGCGAATCAGTCGTGAAACGTTCTTCGAACAAGCATCTGCTGTACGAATTTCGACATTTTGAAGCAAGATTAAGACATTTCGAATCAAATTAGGATGTATACAACCTAATGATGGTATCTCCAAAGTTTTTGATAACGGGATCTTATTTTGTGGAACGTTCATATCGAACGATATTGTGCACGGTAGATGGAATTTTTGTGAATCAGATAATCAGTGTTCCTTTCAAGTATATAGAAATTAAAATCGTATTTGGTATAATTTTAAAAATCCAATGGCTGTTGTAGAAATTAAACGAAACTTAGAATTGTGAGTGCCTACGACTGTGTATCCAAGGTCCTCGTCACGACCTTTTGAACGATATGTCTATATTGAGAGTTGCATGATAGCAACAACAGTGATGTAGTAATGTCAGAATCAAATATTCGCTAAAAGACAAAAGCAAAAGAAAAATGGGAAATTTATAAGGAAACATAAATATTGTACATTTTCAAGGGATGAGAACACGGATAAATTAATCCGTCTTACCTTTTTCTCAACAATTTTCTCAACAATCAGTTTTAGTTGATCATCCAATGAACTCTAATACATTTCTAAATGTTAATCAATAAAATTCATAATTGCAATAGAGTTTATAATTTTCAAATATCTTTAATCATACTAACCATCTCTCTTAGCATGCTTCTTCTCGAGTTCTGTAATTTGCGACAACGGCTCTCCGGCTCGACGTTTCAGGGTGCTCTGCTGGCAATTGGGGGAATTGTCGGAAGACGGGCTGAGATGTTGGGGCGATTCGCTGCTCGAACGTATTTGGACACCGTCCTCCGGGGAATCCTTCGGTGAGTTGTATTTATCCTGCCATAAAGAATTTTGTGCACTGTGATATCCCATTGACGCCTAAAACGTTTGATCATCGTCAGTTCACGGGATGAAACGCGAGGAGCTTCACGTGTTTTGTTTGAAGGGCCAAGACGGTAACGAAATGAATCGATCCTGGAAACATGC